>NW_025334041.1:87971756-88674256 GCF_019186645.2 Phyllostomus hastatus | reverse complement strand
TCCCACTTGCCAAGGGTTGTGGCAAAACTTGCAACCAGGGGAGCATCGGGCAATGGCAGCTCATCCTGGGCTAACTCCCTGACCCTGCCTCCAAGACTTCCTTTTCTCTGACTACAGTGAGCTCATCTTGGCTCACTTCTGTCTCTGTGATATTGCTTCTCAGTGAGTCCATACAGGCCAGTGTGGCTCACTTCTTTCCTACAGCTTTTTCAGAGAGCCACAGCAGAGCACCACCCGGGCTATCTCGTTTCTTCTAGCTGCAGCCCCTTCTTTATTTCACTGTCCCCAGCTTTAATAAACATGCTCTCAAAATCACCTGAACTCATATCGTGAAATCTTTCCCACACAAAGCCTAGAACCCACACACTGCCGGCTGGCCCGAGGCAAACCTGCTCAGAGGCTGGTCCCTTTCCAGTGACACAGTGATCAAAAAGTAACCTCACAGGTTATGGTGAGTAGATCATGGTGAGTAGTCACACCTCAGACCTATGAAAGTTTTATCTTCACCTTCAGCAAGCCCTGCCCATTGGTTTTGTGCATCTAGGTTAACACATCTTTGAAATGCCTCTTTTTCACACACCACGGAAGTGTAAGCACCCTCGAGGTAGCCCATAATCCTGTTAACTATCCCTTGCTCTTTCCCACCTTCATGCAGTCTTCCTTATGTTCCCTCCTTAATTGCAAATGTATAAAAGAAACTGCAAAACTGTTCTCTGGAACATAGTCCCTGGAACATTTGAGATCTTGCCCCCCAGCAATACCATCAGTTTGGATCAAATAAACTATAACAGTTCTCGGCAGGTTTGCACATTTCTTAAACTGACAGTACTAAACAGGGGTATACTGTGTATCGATAAGTATTGGCTTTGTTTTGTTTGTTTTTATCACCAGCTACTATTTCTTGAGTATCTCTAGTGCTTGTATACATTATCCCTAAACCTTGCAACAACCTTGCAACAACCTTGAAAGGTCAAGTGAAAATACAAAAATCTGCCTTCTGATCTCTGCTTTAACCCTGACTCGTTGTAAACTCGTTGGATCTCAATTTTTTCTTTTCTGAAAAACAAATGAGAGAATTAAAAACTCACTGTGGTCTTTGGCAGCTCTTATATTCCCAGTTTTAAGGGAAGAAACTTTCCCAAGGTACAAATCCATCAGTAATTTACTTATAATGACAGCAAGCATCCTTTTCTCCACTCAGTTCCTCAAAACCACCTCCCTGCTTCCATCATCATCCTGAAACCTTCAGGATGCTTGGTAACAGGATGACAGGGTAACAGACCTTTCTGATTGTCCTTTCTCCACTGATTCCTCTTTTCACTCTGCATATTATATCCCTGCTTAGCTCTTTAACTGACCAGGATTTCTATGTTCCCTCTCTGGGAAAAAAAAAAACAAGAAGTTAAAAATAAGTATACAATGTATTGATGACTTATTTTGTTTGTAAAGGGAAATGGAATTTGCTGCCCCAAAATATACCTCTTTGGGATATTCATTATTTTAGACTGGTTAATTTTAGGAAGCAGCACATATGAGAGAAGCTGCAAAAAACCTTGTAAAAGTCACCCTTTGTAAAGAACATTTACATTTGTAAGGGCGTGTCCCTCACCATACAGGAGCTGCCTTCACTATCCCTAGAGATGGTCAGAATTTAAATCTGAATAACAATCTTAGCCTGTTTGCGGTGCTTTTCCTGGCCACACCCCTAACTGACTCTCCATCCCCAGCATCTTCGTTTGTCTTTAGCTGACGGTGGCATTTCAGGTGGTGTCTTCCACCACTTTGGGGAGTTGCTCACCATTCCTGCATTTCTGCCATGTATACAGGAGGTATATATGTTTGTAAACAACTTTAATTAATTTTTCTCCTGCTGATTTCTCTCATGTTAATTTGGTTATTCCTCCAGCCAGAAGGTCTTTCAGGGTAGAGGATAATTCGTCCTCCTTGACACTAGAGATGAAAACATATAGTGAATACTTTGCAATGTAGTAAACATTTCTGAAAGCCAGTTCTAAGGAAAGAAACTGAACCTTATGCCTTTTTAAGCTCTTGTTCTCTTTTTCATTTCACTAACGTGGATATTAACTAAAGCACGTGTGCACACGCACATGCACACGCACAGTGATCCAAAGTCCGTCTTTATTAAAACCCCAGCCCCTCCAGAAAAGTGTTTGATGTGACGGGAATTACTGACTCTCTTGTGGTCCCTTCACTGTCCTTCATTAATGTCTATCATCAACATATGATGTAACTGAAGTGGACTTTGTACCCCATCAATAAAAAGCCCCAAGTTGTACAGCCGTAGAGCAAACACTCAAAATGTTCAAAGAAAGAAAGTGCTGATTAGTATACCCAAATTCTCCTTTGTCTCCAAAGGAGGTTTCCACTCCAGTGAGCTGTCAACCCTGCACCACATGAGTCTTACAAAGACATATTTTAACTCAATATGGAATATTAAAATAAAAATATATCTGTAGATAAGATAATCATATTTTATACTAAGGCTGAAATTATAATTAAAGTTGACATATTTCTGCTGCTATGATTTAAAAGACTAACTAAGTTGGACAATGTCTTAGGTCTTTAACTACACCCAACCTGTTTGTGATTTTCGACACTTTGCATTTAAGCTGTGCTATGAAGATGACAATGTGCCAGTCACACAAGCTGTCAAATGCCTGCTAAGATCTGTTCAGAGCCACACTCATTTGCACTCATATGAACACCTCTCAAGAAGCAATTACTTAAATACCTATAGTTTCAGGTGCCAGTCATGGCGAGTAAAACAAATTTTACAACAAGCCCAAGATGATGTCCTAAAATGCTGAAATAATTCCACAGAAAAATCAAGGTAAAGAGTGATTAGAAGTGGAATGAGAGCACATCAAACATTCACAGAAGAAAGCATTGATGATGGACTCGTGTGCAATCATATAGTTTAACCATCCTCTGAAACAACTCGATTAAGAAAGCTTTCAAACACAATATTAAAATTATGTCCTCCCCTGATGAGAAGAACTCTTTTACACATTGTTAGTGATGCAGACACTGGCCCACAGTGTCCGCGTCATTAAGGATGAAATGAGGCATTCACATGGACTACTGAGTCCAGTGGAGGAAAAGGGACGGCACAGCTTTTCTCTCAAAGGGAAGCAAAAGCTGAGGCCTCTGCCATGACAGGCTTTTATTTCTACCTCCATCACCTTACATGATGGTCCTCATTTACTAAGCACAGGTTCACTTTAGGTGGTTACCTTTTACAGAAAACAAAGGAGGCAATGCTGCTAATCACATCACAGAAGGGGGATATTTGCAAATGAAAAGGCAAAAGTGGTTGAACCGGTTACACTCATCCTTGGAAGGTTTAGCATGGATTTTAGGAAGTTACTTTGCAGTAAATGTCCTCAATTCAGGGACAGGGAGTTTTTAACAAAAAGCAAGACTCATAGCAGCCTAGGTACATTGCAGGCCTGATTCCCCACGGGAGAACTTATCCATGGGCATGGGTCCTGTGCATCTCCGAGTGGGAGCTGGGCCCACACCACGCAGAATGGTCTCCTACAGTTAGTGGGAGTTTAATTTGATACAAATTTCTGACAAATAGTTCAGGGATATGTATCATAATGTTTTAATGTTTGTGTTAGCAGTGAAATAGCACCTGCAGAGTTATAACAGACTTGGTTCAGCCACATTGATTCTTGAGTTCAACTAAGAGAAAAACTTAAACTATGTGAGAAAGTTTATTTGGAAAGTCATAGAGATAGAAAGAAGTGAGCCAGTTGGGCCGTGTGGGGTCAGAAAACCAGTTACAGAGGCAAAAGAGGGGCCCTTAGAACTTAGGAGAAGGAAAGTAGAGGTAATGTGCTTGGGGGAAGGAGATGGGGAAAGGCAGGGGCATGCTCCGGAGAGAGAAAGCGTGCCCTGGGGGAAGTAAGGATGTGCTCAAGAGAGGCAGGTGTATTGGGTCCCCTGTCGCAAAGGCTTTTTAAGGAGAGGTCCCAGGGGAGGATCTCAATAGAATATTCACCAGCTTTCCAGGTGTGTCTTTCTAGGGTCATGGTTTCCACTGATTAGTTGGTGCAAGAAAAGGGGGTCATTAGTCACCAAAACTGGTCCTGATGTCAGCTGTGGTGTCACCCCACTTGGTCTTGATGCTCTTCTAGGCCTGAAGCTAAAACACGACTGAGGCCTAAATGTTATCTCTAGTTTGACCAAAACTCTGTCTCCTAGTCAACAGACTTGAGGCTTTGTTCCTAAGGTTATTTGATGAAGGTCAGAACCTCATTGTCTTGAAGGCCCAATGCTTAAGATCATGGCCATGCAAGGGTTTGTATGGGAGTCACAGGAGCCTGTTTTCCAGCCCCTTATTTTTCCTCTAAGGGGGTCTACCACATGACTAGTGACATGCTAGGGGAGGAAGGGTCAGGAAAGGGTCCGAACTGCACGACCAGCAATATGTCAGGGAAGGAAAGGTCACCTTGGGGGTGAATTCATTGTTTTCCCAGTTTTCCCATTGTTAGGGACCCAGGGCTTTCTGCCCTGGTGACCCTCCACACCTGGCCTATTGTTCCTACTCTGCTCATGCCTGACTGCCTACTGTATTATTTATGTACTTTGATCCACTGATTTCAGAAACAGGGAAAGGGGTGAGGGTGACTGAAGAGTCTTCTCGACAGAGGGCACCTCATGTACAGAGTCGGAAGTGACAGGAAGGCTAAAGATCTTTTCCAGAACCGTGAATACAGAAACACTCTGGCACTCGGGAGTTCGGTCTTCATCATTTGGGCTCTTGGAAGCAACCACAAAAGGGACGTGCAATAGTGTGTAATGTCCCTGAAATGTGACTGTAGCTGAGTGACTAGGAGGTTTGAGAACATCTCTTTGTCAGTGAGTATGTCAAGGAGTGTCTCTCATGTAGTACTTCATTTCACATGAGGGATTTGTGGGGCTATTTATATTTTCTGTCACACTTCACTGTAAAATTGTGCAGGGGCCTTTCAAAGGCCCAAGTTCAGAGAAGCCGCTGTGGAGAATGGGAGCAAATGGAGAGGCTCTTCACAGGAACTGCTAGGCATTGCTGTGGGTCAGGCTGAGGTAAGAGGAGGGCTTGGCTCTTAATTCCATTCATTGGCCTGCTTTTATAAACTCCCAGCTAGGGATTTTACAGTTGTAATGTATCATACAAAAAAAGAAAACAACAGCATAAAAAAGATGGTGTGTGACCACAAAGCCTAAAATATTTACTACATGACCCTTTACAGAAATTGTTTGCCAACCCTGGGTAAGGAAATACAAACACACATCACTTCTCTGTGTTCACTTGAACTTCTCCAGCTATGTTCAACAGCCTGCAGCACAAAAGTTACAAGGATTGATTGATTCATGTGAGAACTGAAGGGATTAAGGGAGAAGAAAAAATAATAACTGATGCATTGGATCATTGATGCATCAGACTAGGCTGGGAAAGAAATGTAAACAGAAAAGGGCTGATATATTTGAGGAAGTAGAAGAATAATGGATAGGATATTTTTTAAAAATGGTACAATGAGAGTAAGGGAGCAATGAGCTAAAAATACAAGAGTTTGAACTCAGGAGAGGGTATTAGGGTACAATATTTCAGAGATGAATCAGTTCCAAAGTATGTTAGGGGTTACATAGCCTTGTGAGTGAGCAGCAGAAATAGAATGCAGGAAGATGGCTGGAGCTGAAAAGGTTAAGGAGATTTAGGTTCATATCCTGGATAAAAATGATCCATGTGTTATATACGTGGGGATAAAAATGTAAATATAATAAAGCAGTACACTTTATTCCCTCTGAAAATCAGCCACCATGGCTGAGGTCACAGAACCCAGTGTGAAGCTACTGGACACGAAGTTGGGGAGAAACACGCAGCCTGTTCTCAGGAGGCTGTGGGCGCAGCTCCAGCACAGCACTGAGGGAGAGTGAATGTGATTTTGAGAAAGAGGTTGTGACGTTCAAGGACGTTAACAAACAGGGGGAAAATAAGAACATTCTAGTTTTGGGATGATGAAAATAAGAAATAGAGATTAAAGAAGAAGCCAGAATCAATGTTGTATTCTAAATGCTACCCTTTACTCAGGAGGACTTAAATGATCTTACAGACCAAGGAGCTCTTTTGAAGAGCGGATGCGTGGCAGTTCTTCATTTTCTTAATAACATACAGAAGTGATTAGTGTTATCGGAAGTTGGAAGCTGGCACTTTCATTTCCAAATTAATACTAGAAGGTTCTGATCATTCCTCCCCAAGAGGGTACATACACATGTTGGAGCAAGAGGGACAAGAGAAGAAACATTTTAATATTTCATTAGAGAAAACCTCCTCTAGTCCCTGAAATAACAAAATAAAGGTATAATTTGATGACATCATCATCAATTATTTTTGTTCTTATAAGGTTCCCATTTGAGGAAGGTAATAGAAAAACATCCACACACACACACACACACACACACACAAAATTTCCCTTTACATGCTCCTTTATCTTGGAGAAGTTCAAAAGTTAGGGAATACTCACCTACAATCTCACCAGCATAGATGATCTTGGGTAGAAAATAAAGGACCATCCAGATAAGACATTTGGGGGAAGGTGGATAATCTCTGCTTCTTAGGTATCCATGAGTGCATGCCAAATTGTACTAAGAAAATCAATGACCAGAAAATAGCAGCACTTACAACAGTCTATTGCACATTTACATTACATCTCGGCAACCACAGAGGCAGGAAAAATGTAATGAGCCACTCATTGGTTCTTCAAATTTGTGAATGAAATTAACACATGATTGGTCCATTCATGTGCCACTGGCCAGAGAATGTTACTCAGCCAGTCCTCAGTTCAAAGAAGTAGAGTGTTCATTTTCTTCCAGGGCCTGAATATTTGTAAGCCATTATACAGACTACCACTTTTAGTGTTTCAAAACGTTTGTCTCAGCACTTTAAAAAAATCAGTCAGTGAATTTTGGCCTGACATGGATTTACCTCCTGATGGTTGAAGGGCCTCCAAAAAAAGTCATGAAAAACCAAGAGTGGGTGCAAGACTTACAGGGAAGGAAATGACTGATCCAGGGACCAGTGTTGTTGATGAAAGTGGACATGTCAACCAGGGGTTCAGTTAATGATGAGACTGGTTAAGTAGATGGTTAGCTTCTGTAGAGAGTAAACCTCAAAACAGGACAGTTTTTTTTTAACAATAAGGTAAAAATGAGTGTATAAGAAGTTAGAGATTGCTATCACTCCCCCCACCCCAACATTGTTTCCCTGATTATGTGAGGAGTGCTCAAGAAAGGAACAGCCCATTTGGGGGAGACCTGACTTTATTGCAGTCATGCCCATGAGGGAAAGCTATGGAGAGTTGAAGACTAAGGCAGAGCTGGTTTACTATGGAGCAGGGGCTTCTGTGGGCAGGTGCTCAGTGTCGGGACAAAGGGCAATAACAGAAGGATGGGGAGTGAGAATGCACGGAATATGGGGAGAAGGCTGGAAGGAACAGATGAACAGAAAGATTGGCATTTAGGGCACATTTAAGATCACTTGAAAAGAGAAGTTTGAATTAGTTATCTGGTCTCAAGGGTCTGAGTGAGCCACAGGCAAAGGGTTTACTAGCCCTGCACAGGTTGGGACTGCAGGTGATTTCATAAGCCTGGGGAGATGGGAATCCCCCCCTCCACACACACACATAGGCCTTAACTCCAATTCTAACGAGGTTACACGATATTTCCCTACTCATCCCACAGAAGCTTCAGCCCAGAACTCACCAAACAACCAGGCAAAGGAGAGAAAACACTTCAGCTAGAAAACTCTTCCTCAATGCTTCATTTTTCTTTGCCCTTTCGTTCTCACTTAAGAGCATATATATTTCATCTTTATAAAAATCTTCTACAACTTTCTAAAAGCTTCTTAGAAAAAAGTGTGAGGAGAGAATTGGGCAAAATAGAAAATGCCAGTTCAAAAAGAAAAGCAATTTCAAGGTTGGGAAACATGAAAGAGGAAAAGGTAGAAATAAGTGAGAAAAATGAAAAAAAATGATGGATTCATAAGTTTGGTCAAAGCATTATATAAGGAGGTAGAAAAAAATTAATTGTAATATACTAAAAACATTTGCAGAAATTTCAAGGAAAGGGACAGTGTGACTCATTGAATATAAAACTGAAAATTAATATTGAGAGCTACTTTATTTCTCATTTTTTTAAATCAGTAGACGCTTACGGATATTATCCTGTGGATTGCTCCCCTCCACTTTTGTTTCCTTTCTTTGAAGATTTTAAACTATTATTTCTTTAGGAAAAAATCTCCCCCCAAACTCTACTGACTGGGAAAATGCAGTTGGACGCTTCCTTCCGCGCCTCCGTGAAGGACGTCCCGCTGACGTCCCTGAGCAACTCCATGGCTGCCAATAGCACGAGCCAACAACCCAAGAAAACACTTCGTCATACCACTCCTCACCGGAATAACTCACACTTTTCCAGAAGAAAGAAAGTCTTTTTGTATTACAGGAAACTATAATGGTGCTTGATCTCTGACTGCCAAGTTAGTTGATAGAAATTCTCACATCTGGTTGCAGTAATACGATATTAAGGGAGTAGCCTCCAAATGATAAGTAATATTTATGGGTCAAGATTTCTCCCTAGTAGAATTTCTCCATAGTTAAAATTCTAGAATCTAGAATTTTTTAGTTCTGACTTAATTTTTCATAGAAATTTTTGGCATTAAATAGAGAATTAAAGGAATTTCTGGACTATACACAAAGAAGAAAATTTACAGAGAAGAAATAGAAGTGTTTGTGTGAAATAAACAACATTCACAATCA
The DNA here is from genome assembly GCF_019186645.2 of Phyllostomus hastatus. Lineage (NCBI taxonomy): Eukaryota > Metazoa > Chordata > Mammalia > Chiroptera > Phyllostomidae > Phyllostomus > Phyllostomus hastatus. The sequence continues at coordinate 88,665,434 of NW_025334041.1, read as the reverse complement.
ATAAAATGTGAAAACAAGATACTTTCATTCCAATAAATTGCAAAAAAGGTAAAAAAAATACACAATGCTTATGAAGATGCAGCAAAATGGGTTCTTTCACAAAAAGCTAGATTGTTCAATTTCTTTTGGAAAGCAATTTTGTAATATATAAAATATAACTATATAAGTATTTATAAATGTACATATGTACTTTAAGGCAATAATTATGCTTCAGGGAATGTATCACCAAAGTCTTATACATAAGATATTCTACCTAACATCATTTTTAATAGTAGAAGCGTAAAGTTTTGGTAAAACCTAAATGTTTCAAAGAGGAAAACATGTAATTATGTTATAATCAAACACTATGCAAAACACTGCAATTATTAGAAGAGCTCCAAAGACTCTTTAATATAAAAACTGAATATACAAAATAATTACAAATATGTGTTCACAAATGTGGTTGGTGTCTATGAAGGTCTATGCAAGCACACTCACACACACACACACATACATCCATCTTGAGATCATTTTGGCTGGAAGGATTAGAAAATCCAATAATCACTGGTATTTAAACAGTAGACATTGCATAAGTCAAGATCCGATCAAGAAAAAATGGCACACTTCCATTAATTTTAATCTGACAAGGACTTGTTTAGAAAGGGATTAGTTACACAGGAGTGAGTGGGGTGTAGAGGAACTGTAGGGGATGATGCAGGAATCTGGGGCTAGAGACAAGTGAGTTGTTATAACCCCTAGGCCCTAACAGAAGAAGGAAAAGAGGGTAAAGAAAAGAAAATAATAGAGAACTGTCCAGCAAATGTGATAAGCAATGTATCAATAGACCTGCAATAGAAAAAGTGTTCACTGCACTATAAAAGCTGGTGTGATACAATGCTTGGCTGGGGGAGGGCGGTGGCTGCACTTTGACAGCACGGTCACAAAGGCGCATCATAATCTGTGGGAAGAAAAGCCTCTGTGAACATTCAAAACCACACATCACAAACCTTTGAATCCCGAAGTCTTCTCTAATTTTACCAGACCAAAAATAGCAACATTAAAAACTGAGACAGATGTGTTATTTCTGGGAGGCCTCACAGTAACTTTTGATCTGCTGCTTTAAATTCACAAGGCAGAAACAGTGAGATGTGACCACTGGCAGGACAAACTCAGCTGCATCTTGACATCACTTGAAGCACGATTTGAAAATAAGAACAAATGGCAACAATGATATAGTGCTCCCTTTGAAAGCATATTAAATTATAGGCATAATAATAATCAGAATGATATCAGTTACCAATATGCACAGCTTTAGAAATGCTTTGTCTAAAAGTAAATGTATAATTTCCTGGTTTGGGTCATTATGCTGAAATTATCTAAGAATATGTCTTTGTTTTTAAAAACACACACTGAAATATTTAGGACTAAATGGGCACATGTCTGCAGCTTCCTCTCAAATAGTTCAGGACAAAAAAATTGTACATATACATATATACATGGGAAGAATAAGGCAAAAATGGTAAAATGTTAACATATAGAGAATCTAAGTGATGGATATATATGGGGATTCTTTGCATTATATTTCACTTTTCTGTAAGTCTAAAATTACTTCAAAGTAAAATGTAAATGTATAATGTATGAAGTTCCAAGGAATAAATTCTTAGAGATTAACTACCTCTTCTTAGTCAAAAAAATGAGAGCTGCAGATGTAGTTATTAAAGATGGCAGTGCTGGAGCGACAGTTGATAATGGAGATTTATTTGTTAATCACCATATAGTTATTGAATATTCTGCACCCTAACAAAAATAAACATTTTTTTTCAGTCATCTGAAACTCATCACCGTTTTATATTGTTAATGATAGTCTCAGTGCATAATATGACACTCTGTGATTTAGCGCCTACACCATCTGGTGAACTGAGGCATTGAAAACAGTGAAAGAACAAGAGAATTAATCAGAATCATGGTACCAGATTTGTAAATGGGCTCAGGTATAACTGTCATCAATATACACAAACATAAGATTAATACTAAACTAAGTGGTCATATATTTGCCAGTGAAGGCAAAGCTATATTTAATTATTTTTATCTAATGATAAAACTTAATATTCAGCAGGAGACATATATATTTTCTTGTCCTAGAGCATAAAGTAATTCCTTTACAGTTCAGAAATAATTTTATTTCTGAAAAATATTTAAAACTGTAGGTTCTTAATCATGTATTCAATGTTAATCTAACTGACACTTAGAGGCCACCTACCTCATGTCAGGCACTATTGTGGGCACTGGGAATATAAGGCAGAGAATAAAATTTAAAAAATTCCTTTCTTCTTTGTCCATATGTTGTAGTGAGGTAATGAAAAAGCAAGATAAAAAAGTAAAATATATAGTCTTACTGATACTTGCTAGGGTAAAAAAAATGAAATAAAAAAGGAAAGAGAGATAAGAGATGTTCAAGGAGAGGGTGTAATTTTAGATAGGGTTGCCAGGGAAGTGATCATAGAAATAAGAAATAAGAAATAGGAAATTAAGAAATAAGCCATACAGATACCTGGAGGATGAGCATTCTGGAGAGGGAACCGTGAGTGCAAAGGCCCTGAAGCAAAAGCATGACTGGTGGGTTGAGAAACAGCAATTGGCCTCTTTGGCTGGAGCATCGAGAAACAAGGGTGAGAATAGAAGATGAGGTCAGAAAAGCACCTGGGACTTAGATCACAGAGGACCTCGTAAAAGTAAGGACAGTGGCTCCTACTCCGAGTAAGCTAGGAAGCCATCAGTAGGAGCAGAACATGAGCTGTCATGGTTTTGAGGATCTGCCTGGCTTCTGTGTTGAGAATGAGCTGTAGGAGAGCAAGGCCAGAAGGAAAAATATCAGTTAAGGGATTATAGCAATAATCCAGGCAAGAGATAACAGTGGTTCAGATCAGAATAGTAGCAATGATGGTGGTTGAATCCAGGCAGTCCTTGCTTTGAATGGACTGTAGAACTGTAAATGTGCATCCCTGCAAACTAAAATTATGCACCCTAATAATCAATAATCTTATCTTAGTAGTCAATAAGAAGAATTACAATTATTCCAGAACCTTTAAAATTTATTTTCAAAACATTAAAAGCTTCCTATTGTCAGTTATAAACATAGAGGGAAATGAAAAAAATAGTATATATATCATTTATTTAGGAAACTGTAATTTAAAATATTAGAAAAATTGAGATTTAATGTTTTCTTTGCAAAAAAAAAATTCTTCAAGAGTAATTTGAAGAAACCTTGATGTTTCTTCTTGTAAAACTTAAATAATGAGCAAGCATCTTTCCTATGCCTTGGTGAATTGTTATGCTCATAAGTCTGGGAGGTGTCCAACATTTTATCCACTCCACTGTCAATGTCTTGAAATACTGTTACAGGGTGAAGCCAAGAGGGGGGCCCCAAATGGGGATTTGCAATGGGGCCCAGAACTCACGGTGTCCAGGAAATATTAGAAAGACATATAAGATGTCCTCCCCCTTCCCCCTTTCAGGTGTGAGTTGGGGGAAGGGACACATGGAGCAGGGCCATTGAGAGCTGTTTTGCAGAGCTGCTAACCTCTGGCGTCGTCATTTAACATACCTACAACCTTTAACTGGTTACATACATATGTTAAATAGCCGTGGCTATGCTCTGAGCCAGGGGAATGGAAGTAACTTTCCCACCAAGATGTAACTGGGGGGCAGGTCCCCTGGGGTTACAGTGCCTGTGTGGGAACTTAGAGAAGATTGGCTCCATGACATGGGGCCACAGCTACCCAGACCCACTATGGCAGCCCAGTAAAGCTGGAAGGATATGGGAGTGCTGGCAAGTGTAGCTGATTGTAGGAGGAGTTGGAAATGGGGCTGTGGAAGATTGTCACCGGAATTTAAATAGAGACGTGGCAGCCATGGAGGGAGGACCACAGCCAGTGCAGGAGTAGAGAACCACAGCCCTGTGAGAGAGAATCACCATGTGGCTTTAGCAGAGAACTGCCACTCGACTTTGGCAGAGTGGGGATCCCCACAGCTTTAGAAGGGGGAACCACCACCCAGTTTTAACAGAGAGCAGGTCAATAGCAGCTAATGGTGCCAGGAATCCATCAGCTGAGATGGATTACTGAGAAGAATTGGGGGCTGCCTGAGCATGGACTTCTATTTCTTTTCCTGAGATACAGTACCCCAGACTGGGCAAAAGGGGGAAAGGAAGGATTGCGTGTGTTTGTGGTGTTTTAAGGGACTTTGGGACTTTGATGAAGACATTCGGTCACTATTTTAAGTCTGTACAGCATTAAATAAACATTTCCTTTCCTTTTCACAAATCTCTGGCATTGAGAGACGTCTTTCCTATAAGGCAGCAGGCATAACAAACTGGGGGGTTCCTTTCGGTAATAGTGTATTGCCTTTGGCCCCCTTTTGTTTCTGTAACAATACCTCTGAGAGTTCCCTTTAGTGTGGAGTTATTTATCAGCATCACCTGCCCTGGAGAATTCATCCTTTTTGTCACAACCACCTTCCTCACTTATGCTGGTAAGTCTACCTTCACTAAGGCCCTCTGGCAACCAATCCAGAGTCTCCTGAGGTATGGCTGTGCTAGCGTTCCCATGAACAGGTATTTCTTTGATAGCTCCATTTATGTTCTATTTGAATTTCACTTCCAGTATTATCATTTTTGTGACTTTGCTGCATTTTTATCTTTGTGGATCATTTCCTTCATTTTTTTATTGAATTTATTGGGGAGGTATTGGTTAATAAAAATTATACAATTTTCAGGTGTACAATTCTATAATACATCATCTGCATATTGTATTGTATGTTCACTGCCCAAAGTCAGGTCTCCTTCCATCACCTTTTACCCCTCTTTACCCTCTCAACCTCCCCCCACCTCCCTTAATTTTTTCTTTTGATTATCCGGTTTTGCAAAATGCCATGTAGGTTTGTCACTAAGAGACAAGGAGGCAACACAGCCATACACTTTGCTGTCTGCGCATGAAATGAATAATAGATGTGCCCTGACTGATCATTGACAGGCTTTAAAAGACATGACATGTTAGGTCATTGATTATAATGCACATTTGTTATTTATGTAAAGATATATCAACTGAAGAGCTAGCAGTGAAGTTTGTACTTTATTAATTACTCGTAGTCAATATACTGAGCAAACTAAAATTTGAACCATGTTATCAATGAACTGGTAACTGAAATTCATGTCTATCAGGACCACAAAGTGAAGACTACCTGTATTTTGAAGACAGAAACAATAGGATTTTTGGAAGACGGGATGTAGGTGTGAAAAAAAGAGTCCCTCTTTCACAGCACCTATCGAAGATGCAATGTCACAGGTGTTGGTGATATTGATTATCTAATTATTGACTGTCCATCTTGATAGCTAGCATCATTTTATAGTTGATGTTGAATTTTCCAAAACAATATATCTTTAAGTCTCACAACAATCCCATGAGATAAGTATTACTAATGTCATTTTGCAGATGAGAAAACAAGCTCAGAAAAGTTAAGTAATTTACCCTAGTTTCACACAACTAGTAAGTGACAGACACAACTAGTAAGGACTCACATTCATATCTTCTGAATTCAAGATACTCAAGATACTGAATTCAGTACTCGTTCCTTTGAACCACGTCATCCTCCCAATTAGAAATAGACCAGAGCCCTATAAAGTCTTGCTTTGGAAACCATAACACCATATTTTCTATGCCATAATGAGCTACCATATGGAAGCTGTAGAATACAAGTGAGAGCAGAAATGAAGCAAGCGTGGTGTGTTTGAATCTCCTGCCTGTATAAATATCCTACAAGTTCCCATTGAAATTCTGGCCTTAACCTCCATGACAAGGATATATAAAATATTTAAAGATTCCTTTGTTATCATAGCAACAAGACTGGCAGTGCCTAATTCAGCTTCTCCAGACTTCTAATTATAATACTTAATGAAAATCCATAAAAAGACAAAAAACTGACAACTACAGTGATGGAAGGTAGAAGTCTAGGAGATATATATATAGTGTGTGTATATATATATACAGGAGGATTATATATATATATTTAGGAGGATTATATATATATATAAAATCTCCTAAACTTTAGAGAAGTTTCCACTATCTTCATAAACAATAATAATGGATTAAGAAATGTATTCCTGACTTGTTGAAACTCTAGTCTGAGGGTGAGAAACTTAAGGAGAGTTACCTGGAAGGCAGAAAAGGTGACCACACCTAACTCAAAAGCATCTGCTTGCACTGATCAGAAACTCATCTGTCTTCCCCAAAAGACTTACCTTCTAATCCAGCAAATTTCTCTCCTCCTTCACCATTTCCAAAGCTGCTCTCTTTCCATTTGCTCTCAGATATTATTCCTAAATATCCCTTCCCTTACAGCCATTTTATAATAAATACCAAACAAAATTAAAACATGCAAATATAAACAAATTGATAACACCCCTGACTGGAGACAAAATAAGATACCTTCCACTTGGGGGACATTTCCTTATTTGTGTCCTCAATGAGGATAAATTAAGAAACGCATTCCTGAATTTCTCAAGTTCTGCTTTGGGAATTATAATCATGAAACCAACCAAGAGCAGAGGATTCCTTTAAATTTTCCAAAGGAAAAAGATGTATTACCATTAAGCTGACAGATACATGTACTATTTAAAATTAAATGACTGTGACTCTTCCTATTTTAAGGGAGAAATGGAGGATTTGATATGCATACCACAGAAGATACATGTGATTTCTCAGAGAATTGAGCACACATTTTTCTCAGAGTGGTTCTGAAAAAAGCCTGTGGTAGAATGGGTATATAAATATAGGTGTTATGCCGCTTGCTTCCAGATGTTGCCTAACACCCACCTCATCCCCACCATGTGCGCCAACCCCAGCCCATTCCAGCTCTCCCTCGCCATCTCGGCTTTCCCAGGAGCTGTGGTGTTCTCATCTAGGGTAACAATGTCCACTCCAATACCACTTAGCAATTTTTCTTAAAAACTGAAAATGTAGTTGTTATGTGCAACATTAAAGATAACCTATCCGTTAACATGGCATGTCACATATGTAGGTAAAAATGGCAGATCCAAAGCGTGCCTCTGATTTTGCTCCCTTTCATTAAAACTGCAATAAAGGGATTTTTGCTTTTAAAGACATAAATCCCTAAATAGTAGGGGATAGAACAGGAGGAGAAACAACTTCAATGACATTTTGGAAAAAGGAAAGCAGGTAGAAGAGTGAAAACTAACTTAGAAGACCAGAAAAAGATGAATCTTGCAAATAAGGAAGCCTGAATGTGTATACAGAATCATTAAGGGCTCAGGTATTGAAGGACCAAGTGATTCCAGAGATGGAGTGCTAACATAAGGAACATCAGTGAAGAGCAATTTAAGAAGCAGTTAGAGACCACATACCCTCCTCTACTCTGTGAAGCTGTGCAAATTCTCCTGGCACCTGACAGAGGACCAACCATTTCTTCTTTGGAGATTTGTCTTAATCTGACATCCTTCAACATTAGTGGGCTACCAAGATTCCCAGACAGCTGAGAAAACTTTGTAACAGGAATAATTGAGATCAAAAGCAAACAGAAAGAAAGCACTTAGAGGAAACAGAGATTCTGCAGGGGAAAGAAAGCTTGAGAACAATCCAGTAATCAGACAGACAGCAGTTAATAAGACACTACAAAAAGGTTCATTCAAGGAACAAAAGATAGGTCATGAAATTTAAAATATGAGAGCATAATTTTTAAAGACTTAATAGATTTATTTAAAAACTTAGGAAATTTCCCATTTAAAAAAAGAAAAAAAAATGAAAGAAATGGAAAACAGAAGAGAAAAAATGAGAAAGCTTATGGATTTGGTTGCTATTCTTTCTTATTTTCATTAATGAATAAATGTACATGTTTTAAAAAGCCCAATGATACTACAGGCTTATGACAAACAAAATCATCAATTCCCCTATCCACTCCTTCCTAGTTTTTACTTGGTGATTTCAGAGACAATCACATTGACTTTTTCGGCTGTTTCTTTTCTACCATTTACCTAATTTTAGATATTTAAATAATGTGTGTGTTTTGCTCTGTTTAGATACATCAATTTTGCACGTAATCTAATTACTTCCTATTACAGTGGCTGAGCGTTTTGCCCCTATGCTCCCATATCCTCCGCCTTCCCTGCTCTGTGATTCTAACGCAGCTGTATTCATTTTGGATTAAATAAATATCCAGTATGTCTATGCAAATATTACTTATGGCTGAGCCCTACGATCTCATTTCCTTTCTTATATTTTTTGCTGAAATTATTACCATCTTTGTTTTTACTGAGGTACAATTTACACTTGGTAATATGCACTCATCATTACAATTGAATGAATTTTAGTAAGTTTATAGAGTTGAGCAATTATCACTACAGTCTAGCTTTGGAACCTTTCCATCACCCCCCAAAACTCCTTTGTGTCTGTTTGCAGTGGGTCCCTGCTTCAGCTCTCAGCCCCAGGCAAGAGGTTTTCTCTCTCTATAAATTTGCCTTTTCTGGAAACTTCATATAGATGGAATCATGCAATATGCAGTCTTTTGTGTCTGGCTTCTTTCACTTAGCATAATATTTTGAGATTCATTATGTCACAGTGTGTATCTGTAGTTTGTTTCTTTTTATTGGTATTCTATTTCATGGATATACACCACTTTGTTAATCTATTTACCAGTTGATGGATATTTGGATCGTTTCCACTTTTTGGCTACCAAAAATAATGCCGCTGTGAATATATGTGTACAAGTCTTTGTGTAGACTTATGTTTTCATTTCCCTTGGATAAATACCTTGGCATGGGATTGCTGAGTTGTATAGTAAATTTATGTTTAACTTCTTAAGAAACCACTCACCTGCCCTGGCTGTGTACCTCGGATGATTGAAGCATTGTCCTGTACACCAAAAGGCTGCGTGTTTGATCCCTGGTCAGGGTGTGTATCTAGGTTGCTGGTTCAATCCCCAATCGGGGTGTGTAGAGGGCAACCAAATGAAGTTTCTCTCTCATGTTGGTACTTCTCTCTGTCCCTTCCTCTCTGCAAAATCAATAAACATCCTCAGCTGAGGATTAAAAAATAAATAGAAAGTTAAAAGAAACTGCTAACCTATTTTTCAAAGTAGCTGTCTTATTTTACAGTCACATGAGCAATATATGAGAGTTTTAGTCACTTTGTACCCTCACCTACGCTTGAAATTGTCAGTCTTTTTGTTTAAAGCAATTTTAATAAGTGTATAGCACCATTTCATTTTAATTTGCATTTCCCTGACTATTTTGAGCATCTTATCATGGGCTTATTAGCCCATGATCTTGATGAAATGTCAATGCAATTGATTAGTCTTTTTCTTCCATAACAAATTACCACAAATGTGGCTGTTTAAAAATATACACATTTATTACCTCACAGTTTCTTTTTTTTTAATATTTTATTTATTTATTTATTTTTATAGAGAGGGGAAGGAAGGGAGAAAGATAGAGAGAGAAACATCAATGTGTGGTTACCTCTCATGTGCCCCCAGCTGGAGACAAGGCCCACAACCCAGGCCTGTGCCCTGACTGAGACTCATTCGAAGCAGCGACCCTTTGTTTGCAGGTCGGCACTCAGTCCTCTGAGCCACACCAGCCAAGGCTATTATCTCATAGTTTCTGTAGGTGAGAAGTCCACTCATGCCCAGGTGGGGTCTCTGCTTATGATTTCACAAGACTGAAATTAAGGTAGCAAGATGGGTTCCCCATTGGAAGCCATCTTCCTGGGAAAGAATCCACTTTCAAGCTCATGCAGGTTATTGACTGAAGTCAGTTCCTCCGTTTCCTTGCTGGCTATCATTCAGCGACTAGTCTTTGCTTCTAAATGCTACCTGAATTCCTTTTCTTCCTTTTGTGTGGTGGCCTCCAGCAAAAAGGAGTTGCTTCCCTCTCACACTTGCAATCTCTCCGGCTCTGTTTTCCTTATAGTTTATCTCTTTGACTGTAGCTTTTAAGGGCTAATGACATTAGATTGAGACCACCCAATAATCTGGGATAATATCCCTATATTAAGTTCCATAATCTTAATTACATTAGCAAAATCCCCTGTGTCATGTACATTCACAGACTGAAAGTTTAAGGCGTGGACAGTGCTGTAGCAGGCATCTTGCCTAAAACACCCATTTTTAGGTGGATTTTTTGTCTTCTTGAGTTGTAAAAGTACTTTATATATTCTGAATACAAGACCTTTAGCCTATCTATCAGAGGCTAGCACTCTTTTTTGCAAATGGACAGATAGTAAATATTTTACACTTGGGGTCACATAGAATCTCTTTCCCATCTTGTTCTTGTTTTGTCCTTTGTTTTAAACAATCTTTAAAATATAAAAGCCATTCTTAGCTCATGGATCTTACAAAAACAGGCCACAGGACATAATTACCAATCCCTGAGATATATGACTTACAAATATTTTCTTCAAGTTGGTGGCTGGTCTTTTAAAAATTTTTTTTTTTTTTACTGGTGTATTTGGAAGAGCGTGGTGGGCAAAATTTAAGAAGACCTTCATAAACCCTGCCTCCTGGTACTAGTGCTTTGGTGTAAGTCCTCCCCTGGAGTATGGTGAGATCTATGACTTGGTTTTAACCGATGGGATTGTAACAAAGGTGGTTCCACGTACACAGAGCATAGCACTCCTCTTGCTACAGTCTGTCTCCTGCCAGAGTCACTCTCTCTTCTGCCCTCCCCTCCCTTCCCCTCTCCTTCTCTCCTTTCTCTCTCTCCCCCCCCGCCCCCCCAGATTTGAAGACATGAACAACCTGCCATGAATCCTTTAGGCCCATGTACCAAATGCTGCCAACATCCCTGCAAGTGGGAAACTGGACCTTTTTTAGTTGAATTTCCATGAAAACTCAGCCATGGCTAACACTTTGATTACAGCCTCATAACACCCTAAATAGAGGATGCAATGAGCTATGCCCTGACTTCTGACTCACGGAAATTGTGGAGTAATAAGTATGTATTGTTTTAAGTCACTAATTGTTACCCAGCATGGAAAGCCAATACAAAGATCAAGTATCTTTAATTAAGTCTGTTTTATGCTTTTTTTATATAATCACATCAAAGAAATCTTTTCTCTAGTGTTTTTGTGTAGATGTTTTAAAGTTTTAGTTCCTACATTTAGATGTATCAACTATTTTGAGTTCATTTATATGTATGGTATGAGATAAAGGCCTAAGTTCATTTTTCTTTAACGTATGGATACCTAATTGTCCCAACATCATTTGTTGGAAAGATCATCTTTTCCCCTATTGAACTACTGTGGCATTTTTGCTGAAAATCAATTGACCATAAATGGAATGATTCATTTCTGGTCTCTCAAATCTTTTCATCGATCCATCTGTCTATCCTGAACCAAATACTCCACTCTCTACAGTAACTTTTATAATGGGATATTTCAAGTCCTCTAAATTTGTTCTTTTTTTCAAATTGCACTGGTTTCTGCATAATTTTAAGAGCAGCTTGTAAACTTCTACAAAAAAAACCCCACAAAAAATAATAAAGCCTCCTGGGATTTCAATAGCGATTACACTGAATCTGTAGAGAAGTACCATCTTAAAAATATTAAATCTTTCAGTCTAGAACATAAAATTTTTCCCTATTTATTTCTTTTATTTTTTTATTAGAGAGGGGAAGGGAGGGAGAATGAGTGGGAGAGAAACATCAATGTGTGGTTGCCTCTCACATGCCCCCTACTGGGGACCTTGTCCACAACCCAGGCATGTACCCTGACTGGGAATCAAACCAGTGACTCTTTGATTTGCAGGCTGGCACTCAATCCACTGAGCCACACCAGCCAGGGCCCATTAATTTCAATCTTGATTTTTCTCAGCAGTGTTTGATATTCTGTGAATAAAACTTGTATTTCTTTTGTCATATTTATTCTCAGTATTTTATTCTTTTTGATGCTCTCAGGAATGGAATTTTCATTTTCCAATTGTTCATTGCTAGAATATAGAAAAATGATTCATTTTTGTATATTTATTTTGTATCTTGGGACCTTGAACTCATTTTTTAGTTCCAGTATTTTAAAATATTTCTTAGGAGTTGCTATACTTAGGGTCATGTTATCATTAAAAAAAAGCTTTTTTACTTCTTCCTTTTCAATCCATGTGCTCTTAATTTCTTTGTCTTATCTTACAGTCTCCAGTACAATGATGAATAGAATGGGTGAAAGTAGACATCTTTACCTTATTCTGAACCTTAGGGACAAAGGACTAAGTCTTTCACAATTAAGTGTAATGTCAACTGTAGAGTTCTGTAGGTGCCTTACATTGATAAAGATCCCTGTTATTCCCAATTTGTTTTATCATTCATGGGTGTTGAATTTTTTATAATGTTTTAGTTTTCTGGTTCTTGAGATGATCATGTAGTTTTTGTCCTTTTTCTATTAATATGTTATACTATATTGATTTATTTTGAGACATTAAAATAATCTTTTATTTTTGTGATAAATCCTACTTGACCATGGTATATCTCTTTATATGTTGCTGGATTTAATTTGCTAATTATCTTGAGGGATTTTGCATATATATTAAAGGGAGATATTGATCTGTAATTTTTTTCTTTTTGCTGTTTTTTTTTTTCCACTCATCTTTGGCAACCATCAGCTTATTCTATTTATGGGTTCTTTCCTATTTTGTTTTGTTTTTGTAGTTTTCTTTTCTTGGATAACTTTATTGGCTTTAGTGTCAGGATAATACCAGCCTCATAACATTGGGAAGTATCTTCTCTTCCTCTCTTTTCTTGCAAAATTTGTAAAAGATTCCTAGTATTTCTTGCTTAAATGTTTGACAGAATTCACTAGCAAAGATGTCAGGGCTTGGGCTTTTCTTTGTGGATTTTTTTTTTTAAGATTTCATTTATTTTTAGAGAGAGGGGAAGGGAAGGAGAAACAGAGGAAAAGAAACATCAATGTGTGGTTGCCTGTCACACACCCGCTACTGGGGGCCTGGCCAACAACCCAGGCATGTGCCCTGACTGGGTATTGAACCAGGGACCCTTTGATTTGCACTCTGGCACTCAATCCACTGAGCCACATCAGCCAGGGCTCCTTGTGGATTTTTTATTACTAATCTAATTCCTTTACTTTTTTGTCTGTTAAGATCTTCTCTTTCTTATTGAGTCCGTTTCAGTAGTTTGTGCCTTTTTAGGAAATTGTCTGTTTCATCTAAGTTTTCTAATTTTTTGACAGAATATTGCCAATAATATTAGAGTTGGTAGTAATGACTCCATCTTTATTCTTTGATTTGTAATTTGTGTCTTCTCTCTCTCTCTCTCTCTTTTTTATTTTTTGGTCACACTAGATGCAGGGTCAACATAGCCATGGGCTTAGTGGTCAGCCCAGGATTGGCCAGATGTTCTACTCAAACACCTGAAGTTAGAAAGGCATATATTCTCCTCACAGATCAATTTGTTGGTTGGGAGCGCATCCAGATTTGACTCTTTGACCCTGCTTTATACTCTGCCATACTTTTCCAGGTCTCCTCTGTGTGGACTGAACCAAATTAGCTTTAGTTGACATCTGTATATACATGTGGTCCCCCAGCAGCCAGTCATGTGGGAGGGCATTAGCTAGTTCTTTTATGTTTAATTTTTTTGGAATCTACCTGCTAATGTTCTGGTTAGTTCACAATTCTGCCACTCATGCCAACCAGGATTACAACCTCAGGCTTGCATTGCAGAGCTTTCAATATTTTCTTCCTAAAATTGCTACTATTACTGACAATAGTGTTGGGTACGGGTGAGGGGGGAGGGTATTTGGCCTCCAAGTCAGCCCTTCAGCAGCAAAGCTGACGGCTTAGAGGCTAGCCCCACCCTGTTATAAAGACCAAGTTTACTGAGCTGCAAGACCTGATGGGAACAGCCCCAGGCAAGAATGCCCCATTTTCAGGGTTCTTACCTGAAGTTTAGGAAAAGTTTTTTAGTAATAAATGCTTCTCAGTTTGTTTTTGCCTTTGTTTGATTTCCAGAGCCCTATTTTTTTTTTTGAGTAAGTTAAGTTTTATACTTATTTTGGAGGGAAAAGGATTTGCCAGGCTTTTCACTTTGCCATAACTGCAAAGTCTCATTTTGGCCTCCGGGCATCTTAGATCTGTTTTCATTTATTTAGTTTTTGCTTATATTTATTGCTAAATGTCTACATACATACCAATAGTCAGGATAATTTTCCACCAATGGAAATGTTTTTTCCTCTCTTCCAATGTTTTATTTTTGAAGTCTTCCCTCCTGAGAGCTTTTGTTCTGCTTTTATCGAGTAGAAATTAATTGCACCACTAATATCTTAGGTCATCACTTCCTAGGATAATATCCTAGGAATTCCCTTCACCTATATACTACTGATTTAGATTATCTATGTCATGAATCCCAAGGCTTTCTCTTTGTTGTTTATTCTCTTATTTCTGAGCTAAAGACAGTGCTCTTTCAGCACACCATCCTCAACATGCCTGCTCTGCCGTATGCTTCTCTAAAAGGGTTGTTTCACTGGGTGGAGTTTTGTTGTAGTTTTGGAAAGTAGACAATGGAATTTGAAATAAATAGTCTAACTGCTAGGGAACTAGAGTGAGAAGAGAGAAGAAAAAGTTCCAGAAATGGAGTCATTTTTCTTTTTTTTTGTCAATGATTTAAAAATTAGAATTGCATTCTTTTGAATAAGACAAATAGCTGATCCTGACCTCAGTGTGGTTTCAAGACCAAAGGAAATGGCACCAAGGAGACACATCACATTCCTTTTACAGAAACATGAGGATTATGAGGCTGATGCAAAAGTTAGCAACACATTGTTCAGGGACTCAAATGTTGGAAAAATGTTAATTTCAGGTAATAGCTAATAAACTTAGTAATCAAGGCATGTAAAAAGCTATTGTTTCAGGTACTGAAGGTATGACCCACCCTGACTCCAGAAGTCCATAAGCAGTTCCATCTTCGTGCCTCAGGAGGATTGCAAGTAATCACAACGTTATCTGAGCCATTGTGCTCCAGGGTGAGACACCCACTGCCCAGGACACAGATACAGACCACCATCCCAAGGCACAGATGAAAGAACACTGCATCTTTCATCTGACTAACTTTTCCCTTGAATTGTAATGCCCTTACCTACACTTTTCTTCTCTTTATAAAAAGGGATGGTTTAAA
Source organism: Phyllostomus hastatus (assembly GCF_019186645.2). Taxonomy (NCBI): domain Eukaryota; kingdom Metazoa; phylum Chordata; class Mammalia; order Chiroptera; family Phyllostomidae; genus Phyllostomus; species Phyllostomus hastatus. Next base: position 88,650,274 of record NW_025334041.1, on the reverse strand, counting down.
ATGGAATTTAAGACGGTCTGTTAGGGTACAAATCTGTAGTCTTCTCAGGTCACCAGCCATCTGAATAAAGCATCCATAAAGATTCAAGTCCTGTCTCTGCTTAATTGGGTCTGGTAGGTGACCGGCAGCATGAACACGGGCTTTTCCAGTTCCAACATCAGTACAGATCTTTGTCTAAAACAGGTTCAGTGTGCAAAACTAGAACTTTAACAAAACTTGGATTAGTTCTAATACACAACCTTTGTCAAAAGCATCCTCTAAATATGCTTATCTCAAATCCATTCAACTCTCACAGCCAGGAAGACCTTGGAAGAGCCACGTGCTCTGGAAATGAGAGGCTGGTTGTGTGATGGACCAGAGGAAATAAGCGAAGCAGTGCCTTTGACAAATGATTTTATCCACTCCAGAACTGCTGACTTAATGTTTTGAAGCAGGATGTGGATGAATTGACAGCTACTCACTTTATAGTCAGGATGCAATTCGATCCTCGCATCCTTCTGCAGCCAGCTCCTGGTTTTGATTCAGTATATCCACAGTGATGTCGCCCAAGAAAGTTTCCCAGTTTATGAACACTTTCTGAAAACTCTAAAGGCTACCAGCACCTTTGAAATAGTGAGAAAAAAAAAAGTTTATTTGCTGAGCAAAACTTCAATGGGATGAAACATCTGGTACCGAAAGTGCAGACAGAGTGCCTGCAATGATTACCACACATTTATTTTTGCTTCTACTGTGAGGATGGAAGCTGTACACACAGTACTGAGGCTCATTATGTTCCCCACTAGACTATACTGGCACCAAGGGCTGTCTACATCCTATATAAAGATTGTCTTCTGCGGTGAATGTTATTTTATCAATGCCAGGGATAAATTTATTATCTTTTCAAGAGGTTTTGTCAAAAACTGAAGGTATAATACTAAGTTCTTAATGACACTAACATTCATAGATTTCAGAATCTTAAAACACTTTTTTTGAAGGCCGGACAAATTTTTTGTTGTTGATAATAGACTTCATGTCTGACTACACTTACATTAATACAAAGATATTCTCAGGACCATTTAAAAGGGAGATTTATTTTGGCCTGGCTCACTTGGAAGATAACTTGGATCCATATAAATGAATTAAATTATTCCCTTTAAGACAATAGTCAGTGTGTGAAACCATGGAGTCTTAGCCAGCCTGTGAAATCAACTGTGCCCATAACTCCCAAATATTTACAAAGTACTGGGCCAATGAATGAATAGACAATGGGGGGACCAAGGTCTGCCTGGCCTCCATGTTCAAGTCAACTTTCCCCTCTTATTCAATCTCATAATGTCATGTACCTCTTCTTCATAACACTTTGTGATTGTAATTTTACATTTCAATGGTCTTTTTGATGTGTCCACTTGATTAAAATCTTCATTATTCATTCAAATACTACCCTAGGTGTTGCTATGAAGGCATTTTGTGCATATGATTTAAATCCATAACCAGTTGAATTTAAGAGAGATTATCTTATGTTATCTGGGTTGGACCTGATTCACTCAATTAAAATACTTTAAAAGCCAAGCTGAGGTTTCTCTGAAGAAGAAATGTGTGGACACCCACTTCAGCCCATGCCTGAGAGATTCCAGCCTGCCCCTTCTGCTAGCCTGCCCCACAGATTTCAGACTGCCCAGCTAACCAACACCACTGACTAACCCAACTCTCGTAATAAGTTTGTTAATATGTATCTTTTACTGATTCTACTTCTCTGGCCAAACCCTGACTTTTATAACACTTTTGTGCAATTTGGGGGTAAATATGTTTTATTCTCTGAATGTAAAGTTCATGAAAGCAGAGACTGTGCCACTTTTATTTATGTATGTATTTATTTGCCAGTGATGGTAGCCCATGGTGCATCTAGTGCCTTGCTTACAAAATTCACTCCAAAAAATGCTTGCTGAATGAAAGATCTATAGAGTTCTATATTTTGGACTAAAAAAACCCAACAAAACAAAACAAAAAAAAAACCTTAAAGAAAACTGTCTTGGAAGCCCAAAGAAAGAACAAAACAGGAAGTCAAAAAAGCTCCTTTCTACCTTGATTGTGGATATATCATTATTTTTTTTAATTTTTTTTAAAAATGGCAGTTTTTTAATATACAATTGACTTTTTTTTCCCAAGATTTTATTTATTTATTTTTAGAGAGGGAAGGGATGGAGAAAGAGAGAGAGAGAGAGAGAAACATCAATGTGCGGTTGCTGGGGGTCATGGCCTGCAACCCAGGCATGTACCCTGACTGGGAATTGAACCTGCGACACTTTGGTTCGCAGCCCGTGCTCAATCCACTGAGCTATGCCAGCCAGGGCTCGATATATCATTATTCTTATACTGGGTAAGTAGGGACAATAACTAAAAATATAATTATTTACTGAGTACTTGTTCTGTGCCAGACACCACGCTGCATGCTATACATATATTATCTCTTTAATCCTCAAAACAACCATGGATAGTAAGGATTATTATTTCCCCTTATGACCAGAAAAATGAGACAGAGAGATTAGGAAATTTGTCCAAGATCACAGAAATAGCAAGGAATGAACCACACATGTTTCTCCAAAGCCAGTGTTTTGCTGTTTCACCTAGTTCTTAAGTCTGGAGATCCAGGGCCTTTGAGAGCTCATTAATATAAATTTGGATGATGTTAATTCATTCTTCAACATTCTCTATCATACCATTAACCAAATGTCCCCGGTATACAACCAGGTTTCTGCTGAAATTGTTAATAGCATTTTTTTTCACTACTAGCAGTGTTCTAGTTTGGGTATTAAGTGATATGGTCCCTCTACATATAGAAAAATGTGTTCTGTGTGTAAGCAGGAATTGAAGCAAGCATGTCTTTGCCATGACCCCAGTGGACCCAAGACAGCAACTGCATTAAAACCAGTGCCTTTTCTGCTCTTCTCCACCTTGTCAGATCAAGTTTGTACAACCACATCTCCAGGAGACCTACACACTCATGTGCATGTGTAAAGGGGGAAAACACCAATTCCAATAACTAGAACATGAAGCTATGACCTTTGACCTTTGAAATTACCTCACTAAATTCTGCTACCTAAATATCATCATCATGAATGGATGATTCCCCCAGATCTGATTTCCTATGAAGACTTAATTCTGACAGACCTTGATGCATTTCAGAGCAACTTTCTCCAGGACAAATGGGAAAAGCATACTTTCTTCCCAGGAAACTTAGCAGATGCCTGAAAAAGGGACAGTCCCTGAAATGATCAAGATTATTTAGTGTTTCTGGGAGGTTAGGTCAACTGCGGTCAGTTTACAGTGAACTTCGCAAGCCAGTACATGGTGATCTGAGATTATTAAAAATAACCCATAGAAGAAAAAATACAGAGAAATAAAATAAAATTTGGAAAAGCTTCAGTGGAAACTCAGAAAAAAGATTGTGGAAACCAAACAAAAATAATATTTTAATTGATTATTTGTACATTAGCTGTTATATAAATTAAAGATCCTCTTCTTGTGAACATATCAAGCAAAACCTAAAATTGAAAAAATATAGGCACAATTAATCTACTTTTAAATCTTGGTTATTGCATAATTTCTTTCTCTGTAGATGAACAATGACAATAAAAATTATTTATCATATTAATAGCAAATGTTTTCACAATTTTAAATATGTTCTGTGTAGCTTTAGTTAAATTCAGTTCTTCAAACAGTTCAGTTCTTTCAATACCAACAAAAGAAACAATCTACAGGATATATAACAGTAATGTGTTTGGTCTTTCCTACAAGGAAAACTATATTTTTTTTCTGGTCTTAAAATAAGCTTATTACTCGTTTTCTTATAAGGGTTAGAAAAAGTCCACAAAATACCAGTCCAAACAGAAAACCCATTTCTCTTCTGACATTGCCCGGAGCAGTAACACAGGTCAGCATGCTTGTGTGTGTGTGTGTGTGTGTGTGTGTGTGTGTGTGAGATATGTATTACATTGCTGCTTTTCCTAGAAGATTTTTTCACTTCTCCCTAGTTACACTGTTTAATTCTCTAAATATTAATGAGATTGAGGAACTAATCCTGTTGGACACATAACTTAACCCCAAGCGATAGCTATTATTAGTTGCGATCTAACAAGCAATTAGAAACTAAAGGATAATATTATGGTCATGTCACAAAATAGATATTGTAATGAAAAATTTAAACTTATGGCTGTGGCATATTACTTTTACTCTTTTTGCTATTTATATACTCATATGGGGTTGGAATAAATATCAAATTTCCTTGCAAATATAGTCTATTAAGGATTATAATTATACTTTTGCCAAGTGGGGACTCATGGTTAACTTTTATTTCTTGGCATCCCTAAGAAAAGAAAAACTATATGTGAGCTTATTTGAAATCTTCCATTTTTATAATAGTATCTCCCTAAAGTGTGTAAATATTTCTTTTTTATTAATATTAGGATAATTTTTCATAACTAGTCCTAAATCTTACCTCAGAATGTTCTGGAATGTAAGGCAGAAGGCAATAGGTGATGACTTTAAGAAACCACTGAATGCTAAGCAGGGATTACAAGCCTCCCTAACAGCACTGTCCTGAGAACCTGGTGTGTACCCCTGGCCCTGCCACCTAGGGCAGGGCTGGGCACGCTGCTGCCCATGAACTAAGTGTAACCTGGAGTCTAATTTTGGACAGCTTTCTAGCTACAATGGGTTTTACATTTTTAAAAAGTAAACATCATAAAAGAATATGGAACAGAGACAGTATGTGGCACCAAAACCAAAAACACTGATCATGTGGCCTTTCACAGAATTTTGCCAACCCCGGTCCAGGATATCACAATATCGCCAGGAAAAGGAGATGTGCCTGTGTCCAATAACTGGTGAGAAACACAGGGTCATGTAGTCAAGTGCTGCAGTATACAGAACAGACTGAAGGTAAGACTTCAGAGGAAAGAGGCACCAATCCTTGTGGGCCAATGTCCCCGGAGAGATTGCCTCTGGAACTTCTCTGTGGTCATGAATGACCTAGAGACTCATAACCATGCCGATTCTGATTCAGCAGGTCTGGGACAGGCTCAAGGTTCTGTATTTCTAACAAGCTACCAGATGATGCCCAGGTTGCTCATCTCCACCGTACACTTTGAATAGTGTGGACTTAAGGACAGGGAAGGCTCAGAAATGTGAACAGTAGTAAAGGGGCTGCCTGTTGATGCACTTAGAAGCCATGGCAAAAGGTGTAGGAAAACAGTTCGGCAGAATAAAGGTACCTGTGTTTTCCATACACATCTTGCCAATGAGATGACAACTCCTGAGTCTGGTTTTCCCTAACGCTGTTTCCCAGATTATTGATACTAGACCAAAGCCAAAAGAGTTCCTTGCCTTCGTGTGAAATACACCAACTATCATTGCCAATAGTCTGAAAGATGTGAAAAGCCCTGTTGAAAGGAAAATTTTCTTATGCTAGGAACTGAATTAACATGAGCTGAGTTAGTTTTGTAATAAAGATTTTGCAATTACACTAACTTCTTTCCTATATATTTTTACATTTAAATTGATCTAAAATGTTATTTTAAACTTTAATATGTTTTAAATGCTGTAATTTCATTCCCAAACAATCAAAAGCCCTTTTCAGCTCCAACCAGAGTACTCTGCATGAAGACCCACTCACCAAAACAGCCGTCTGTATGTAGGACAATTCAAGCATCCCTCAGCATGTATTTGGCTAGGCTAGCCTAAACACTATTAATGGTCATAAAAATTTTAAGACTTTATTTTTATTGCAAAATAAAAAAAAATGTGTAATAGTCTCAGGTACAGTGTAGCAGTGTTTAAAGTTAAAATTGCGGTGACAGAGTAAATGATATGAATACTGCTGCTTGGAGAAGAGTCAAAGACAATCTTTAAAATCAGGCCATCTTCCTAGTATTCATAAAACAAAAACCACATAGATAATGACTAGGTTCCATTACAGCCAGGAAAAGGAAAATTATTAACCCTGAATAAGACATTTTGGGGCTGCTCAGATTTTTCTCCCCAAGGTTTGACTTAAAGAAAAATGCAGTAAAGAAAAATGTCTTTGCAAATTACCTCTATGACACCCACAGTCATTATTTCCGGGTAGATACAGGCCTAATGAGGTTTGGTACCTAAAATGATCAGTGGGGTTGAATTCAATTAGTGGTACTGCTAAGTGGTACCTGCAGAAAGTGTGGTGTGCAAAAAATATGCCCACTTCAGAACTGAATAACCCGCTTTACTTCCTTCTTCCCACCAACATTCACAGACTGATCTCCCAAGAGACTTTCAGTTTAAAAGGGTCCCTTCCTCCCACTGAGCTCCCTTTCCCAGCAACGTTCTAATTTCTCAGCCCTAGTAAATTGCCCTAGGCTTTCTTTTCCTTTAACATTTAAAGCCTGGCTTCATTTTCAAGCCTTTAAAATGTAGTGCCGGATGCTCTAGCTCCAATCTGAGCTCAATCACCGAATGAAGAGGCTTCAAATTAATGAATAGTTTGAAAAATAGGTAAAATAAGTAGTAGTGGGCAGAACTGAAGTTACCTAAACTGGAGGAAGGAGAATGAGAGGTAAGAAACTCACCGGTGTGCTGCAGCCAGCTCACGCTAACTCTTAAGAGCCAATTGTTAAGTTTTAGGAATTTTGTGGGCTCATTGCGAAACACAATCATTAATCAAGAATAAATGACATAAACTTATATAATACATATAAAAGTAATACAAAGGGGCACAAAGACACTTTGGGGGACAATGGCTGAGTTCAAGTATCTTGGTCATGGGGATGATTTCAATAAGCACATTTGGTTGGTGCTGTACAGTGACTCCCAAAACACTGAAGACCTTGTTTACTCCATTATGAAATTCTATGTAAGATTTAGCATAAGCTTATTCTTCATAATTAAAACCTTCATTGCTCTCATGGTATTTATTATCATATAGAAAGTGGTGGAAATTTGGAATCTCTGTTTCAGAGGGTGGAGCATGAGGTCTGCTGACAAGTGACCTTTGTCATGTGTCACTGAGAGCTCCTCTGGTTCATGGTGGCACAGCTGGGAACCTCTCCAACATACTCAGTAGCTCAGGTATAGGAGCTGAGAAGGTGAATGGCATGCCTGATGCAAAGTTTGAGGCCAGCAGGAAACTATGTGCAGGTTGAGAAGGTAAGGGAATTGTGGAAAGTGGTAAACCAAAAGTTGAAATGTCATTCTGGAAACTGGGCTGGAAAGGCAAACAAACAGAGTCCATATTTTCTAAAATTTTAGGTCTTTATAAAAATAGTGAGATGAGAAATGTAAAAAACAAAGAAAAGGGTGATTTCAGATGATAGCCAATACCCACCATAAATTAAGTTTCAAATGAATCACTAAAATATCTTAGCTCCCAACTCTATTTTAAAATGAGCTTGTGTTATACTCTACTTTGAACTTTTCAAAATAATATTCCTTGAACTTATAAAAACTCTTCAAATCATTTGTAACTAAGTGTGATTTTGTCGAAGTTTACAATAGTCATCTTATCCTTAAGAATGGCTTTCACAGTGTGCTTTGCAAACACCATGTAAAATAAAAGTATTTTTTCAGTTGGCATTATTCTGCTCCCAATTGGGGCCTTCCAATAAAAACTAAGAAACAATTTGACTATAACCCTTGATCCCCAGCTTTGTTTTAGTTCAGGTTTTTTTTTTTCTTTTACAAAAAAATTTTCTTTTATTGTATTTTTTCCATTACCATTTATCCCCTTAATCACCAGCTTCCACTTCCAGCCCCTGTAATCACCACACTGTTGTCCATGTCCATGAGTCCTTTTCCTTTTTCACTCGATTGCTCCACCCCCTGACCCTGTCCTCAGAGCTGTCAGCCTGCTCTCTATCTATGAATCTGTCTCTATTTTGCTTGTTAGTTCAGTTTTTATAAAGAATATAAGGAATACAGACTAACTGGCATTAGCTAAAGGAAAGAAAATTTCCTGTAAAGGGTTTTCATGGAAAGAAATGACAGGGATTACAGTAGAGCCGAATGGGTGTTGTTCAGTCTCCCGGATGTGGTCTGTAGATGTTCACTTCAATCATTCTCTGTGCGTGGAACACTGCGGCTTCTTTCAGTTCCACTCTCAGTTGGCTTCCTCATAGATTCTGGTCCCCCGTGGTTTTGCACTAGGCCCTCTAGCAAATTCTTACTTCAGATCTCTAAGAGTAAATATGATTGTCTCCATGTATCTTTTGTGACAGTCGGGTGGGAAACCAGCCTATAGCTTGGTTTCCAAAGTCAGGTGCTCACCTCTAATCTATTCAGTTTTACCTGCTTGGGGCCACCTGGTGGGATCTAAGTCACAAATGCAGCAGAGACTCGATGGAGCAGTTCCCTCAGAAGATGGATAAGCATGATAGGTGATTTTAATTACAATCGCTTGCAGGTCAGGGCTGAGGAAAAACGGGCCCAGGTGCACTTTAGAGTGTATTTTAGAAACATAACGAGACTGGAAAAAAACACTCGACTCATTTAGTTACCTGTTCAGGTCCTGCCAGTTGGATTCTGATGGATTTATAGCTGAAGCAGGACTCTGTACACACGCTGTGCTACATAACAGCACGTTATGATTTTTATTATTTTTTTACTTGAAGCAAAGAGTTCTCACAATTATCCATCCATCCAGCAGATAGTATCATTGTAATGTAAGTGACAAGGCAATCACTCCACAAAAAAGCTCCTTATCAATAGACTCTCAATGTCTCCATGTTTTATTTAATAAATGCTGTCAAGTTTATGAATAATTTCTGCAAGTAAACAAATAAGGGTTTAACTTTGATTTATTAAAATGTTTTTCACTGTATTAAGGCTTACTTATATGTACATATTACTCAAATGCCTGGAAATGCTAAATTTTGGCATTTTTAATCATATATTACGTTCAAATTTCTACAAGACAACTTTTATTTAGTAAGAGCATTTTATCAAGGAGTTAATTGTACTGTACTTATTCAGGAATTATGTTCAGGAAGTACATTTAATTTGAACTACATTAGAACTGTAACAGATTGTGCGAATTAAGTGACTTTCAAGCTAAAAGTTATGACAGTTTCCTACCACATAATGATTACAATTATAGCCATCCTGGGTGTGCTGAGGTAAAAACACATGACTGTTCTTTGGACTCAAATTGTTCCTTTTTACAATGGTTACTTGGGTACTAGAGAATTTGGACAGTTATGGGAAATTATTCCCTGTTATTTTATTTGCAGTATTACTATGCTCTAAAGGATTACCACGCACTTATTACTCCTATAGGCATTATAAAATTTTTCAAACTTCAACTGTTTTCTAAGTGTGCGTCAGGTATTCTTCAGGATGAATTAAGTCTATGATGCCATCTATTTAATAAAGTATTATAATGGACATTTGACTTTTTTTTTCCTGCTTTTGGAAATCTTGGTCAGTTGAGAGGTAGGAGAAATCCCCAAGAGAGATAACAGTACACCTACTAATTTAGAAAACTGCAGCTTTAAGTAGTTAATTTGAATTTTAAAAGATGTAATCTCCCAAGAAGTCTCATCCAGTTATACATGTGTAAAACTGAATGCTGGCTTAAAAGTATGTAGATCAAAAAAAAAAAAATCATGGCAAAGGAAACAGTGGCAAGCCAAGGACTGAGGAAGAAGAATGGGATTAGCTGGTCACAATGGTTGGCCTAATTGCTAGAACTGCACCTCAAATTCAGTTGCAGGATTCCTGCTAGCCAAAGTGAAGAATGAAAAGAGTAAATTATAAATAAGAAATACATATCAGTCTCTTGATGTTAACAAAGATATTTGCCTTACATTAAAATTTTTTAATGTTTTTATTGATAAATATAACATACATATAGAAAAGTACACAAAACATGTTCTGCTCAATGAATTATCACAAAATTAACAACTAGAACAAGGCAATGAACAAAACATATCACATATGCCCCCTTTCTCTGCCCCCTTGTGATCACTGTCCCTTCTCCCCTCTCCAAGGTAACCATTATAATAGTGATTTTCAACCCATGTGCCGCAAGAGGCACACGGGTGCACCACAAGAATTTTTAAAGCATGTAATACCTGACTATTTACTCAGGGGCACTGACCTCATTTCCTTTAGATTACGATTTAAAAAAATAAAATAAAATAGCCATCTGGTGTAAATAAATCAAAACTATACCTATTTTTTGTGAGGTTGGCCAAAAATATATTATTTGTTGTGCTGCAAAATTTTAGTAATTAGTTTATGTGTGCCATGAGATGAAAAGGGTTGAAAATCATTGCATTATAGTATTTCGAAGAAGGAAGAGGTGAGAGTCTGGTCTCCTTTGCTCAACTTTACATTTATGACATTTTGCCACATTGTTGCAAGGACCTATAGTTTTTCCTTTTCATTCCAATGTGGCATTATATTGAGCAAATGTAGCTCAATATACTTATCTACTACACTTATCTACTGCTGAAGGGCCTTTGGTTTGCTTCCAGTTTGGGGTAATTTCAAATTTTACTGCTAAATGCATTTTTATAAAATGTATCTTAATGCACAAGTCCATGCATTTCCATTGGTCATATTCTTAGGAGTGGGATTACTAAATCCAACTGTTTCCAAAGTGGTTATACCAAATTACACTCACAATAGCAGCGACAGTTCCCATGGATTGGGTCCTCTAGATCTGGGTCTCTCACAGGCTGCACTCAAGGTCAGGGCTGTGGTCTCATGTCAGATTTAGTTACTTCATACCCCCATTTTCATTCTTGTTAATTTTAGCCATTTTGATGGGTGTAGAGGAATATCACATTGTGGTTTAATTTTCTTTTCTTCATTGCCCATCAAGTTGAGCATCATCTTCCTACAAGTTTGTTGATTATTTGAATTTTTTATTAAGAGAGATTACTAAAGTATCTGACCCATTCTTCTTATTGGTGGTCATTTTCTTAATGATTCATATCAGTTCTTCATGTTTTACATATGGGCCCTTAATTTATCTCTTGTAAATATCTTCTCCCAGTCTGCACTTTGGTTTTCATTCTCCTTAATGTTGTCTTTGGGTAGGCATCAGATCTCAAGTTATCAATTTATTGTTGTCAAATTTACAATTATATTTTTATAGTTGGTGACCTTTTTTGGTTCAATTTAAAATTCATTCTGTCACAAAGACAATTTATATCAACTCCAGAATGTTCATTATTTTATATTTTCTGATTAAGTATACAATCAATTGGCACTTGATTTGGGGATATGGTTTGAGGTAGAGGTTTAAGTTTCTTTTCCCATGTGCATATCAAATTGATATTAAATCAAGTGTCCATTTATGTCCATTTCCATGCTTTCTAGTCTGTTTTTTTCACCTGTTTGTCTATCCTTTCACTGTTGTTACACTGTCTTAATTACCATAACTTTATAAATTTTGATGCTTGGTAGATATCCAACTTCATCATTCTTCAAGAGTTTCTTAGACATTTTTAGCCCTTTGCAGTTCCATACACATTTTAAAATAAACTTATATTACACATATACACAATCCTACTGCAATTTTTAATGGATTTGCATTGAACCCATAGATCAATCTGAGAACTGACATTGTAACAATACAGAGTCTTGCAACTTATCAACATATATTAATCCTTTTATTTAGCTGTTCAGTTCCTTTCAAACGTATTTTATTTTTTGTCTGTAGGAGTGTTGCAATCTTTGGTTAAATTTACTTCTAGATATTTGGTATCTTGTATGCTAAAATAAATTGTATTTCTTCAAAATGTCAATGTTTGTTACTAATCTATTGAAACACAGTAGATCTTTGAATACTGACTTTGTATCAGCCACTTTGTTAATCTGTGAATTTAGTAATTTTTCCTACTTTTTTTTGGATATTTCAGTGCAGGTACCATCTAAGAAAACTTTATGCTTCCTGTCTAATCTATACCTTTTATTTTTGAAAATACTAAATCCCACAATAATCTGAATTAGTTATGTGTAAATCTAGTTGAAAATTGAATAAAAACTTGTCAGTGGATTAAATCTTTCTCTCATCTCGTACATTCTTTCTCTCAGTTACTGCTGCACACACCTCTAACCCTTGCACTCCTTCCCAATAGGGAGGACTCTGGCCGGAGCCCCCCAAGTTCGGAGGCGGGCTGCCCTGCGTCGCCCTCCGGACGCGAACAGCACCGCCCCTCGCCAGACGCAGCCAATCAGCGTCCGTCTCTAACTCGCGCGCCACCGGCAAAAATGGCGGCGGCCTGACTAGCGCTGGCCCGTTTTGTAATTCCGCTGCCTTACTGTACTTGTACAAAATGTGAAAGGAGAAACGGCTGGTGGAGGGGGGTCCTAGGCAATGAATCGGAGAAGAAAACTTGGTGACAACCCTGGCCTGAAGAATACGCCGCGGAAAATGGTGGCGGCGGCAGAGGAATGCAGCTCGGTGGTCGAGTCAGGGAAGAGGCGGCTGAGGTCGGCCCGCAGATCGGGGTTCAGCAGGGCCAGAGATGGGCCTCCCCAGCCCTTGCCGCGTCAAGAGCAGCTTCCAGTAGCCGCTTCGTGCAGTAAAAGTAACCCCGAGGGTGAGACGTGGGCAGCGCGGCCACTCTGGGCATCCGCACTGCAGCTCCACAGCCCAGCTTGCAACTGGGAAACCTGGGATGGGAGTGGGGCTGGTGTATTTCTCTGGGCTTCTCCCCTCGTGAGTCCAAAACTAACGCGACACACTTCCCCACGGTCCCGATTTTGAGCACTGTCCCGTTAGATATGATCACCCGCTTGACCCTGCCACAGAAATAGGTCGTGTGGGGTTTACCCGTTTGATGGAGGGCGGGCGGCTGATTTCTAGGCGTTTCCTCCAAGTACTCAGCAGCGGCGGAGCAAAAAGAAATACCTGATCGACCTGCTGCCTTCAGTTTATTTCTAGCGGAATTATTTCCGCTTAACCTTTTGCCCCGACTTACTTCAGAGAAGGAACCAAATGGAAAGCTGTAGGTATCTGTTCTCAAAGCCTTGGTGAAGTCTCATCTCTTGCTGAATAAACCGGAAGTTCCTGTGTATAACGCCTCTCAAAGTAGGGCCTCCGAGTAATTAATTCTGATCAATGTTTAGTGTTACATTTTTTAAAATCTTCCAGTAAATCCTAGTAGGAACTGAAACTCACGCTAAAGCTGTTTCCTAGAGCATGTTCTTAAAACATGGCTTTTGTTACCGTACTTGTCTTTGCTGTATTCCCATAAAGCAACACCAGAATGAACAAAAACAAATCTTGTTTTTGAAATTGTAAAAGTAATACTAGACAAAACTTTCCAAGAAGTGGATCGCTAAAACTTTTTAGTAATTGGTGTAAGTTAGTTAGAGTTGGTGAAACCGGCTAAATAGACTTACTGAGGCTTCTGCTGGGGTGTTTTAGGTTGTTGAAATATGTCTATAAGTTACACGTGGTTCCCAAAGCCTCCAAGTTCCAGTGGTGAAGAATGGAGTGACTAGAGTATACCGCGGGGATACAGTATTATACGTTCACAGACCTACTAGATTATCTTAAAATACTTTCTATTTACAATATTAAATATGGGAAGTAGTAGAAGGATTTTTTTATGTGAAACACTTAAGTGGTGAAAATTTACATTAATTCCTACCTGGGAGAAAACTATATAATTGTACTGTAAAAAGTAATCTTGTTAAGAGCTATTATTTGACACTGGGGTATTATAAAGCAGTGCTTTAAAATGCAACAATTGCTATTTTACTCTTATTTTATGTAGAAAAGTTTGAAACACCAAAGAGAGTGCTGAAAATGGATTTATTGTCATCTACCTTCAGTTCTCCTAACGATCCAGATGGACAAAATGATATCTTTTGGGATCAAAATTCTCCAATGACCAAACAGTTAGGTAATTTGTTATTAATATTTTTATCTGGGTGACTATTTGAGAAGTGATTAAGATTTAACTATTGAATATCAGTGAGAGAACATCAGGAACTCTTTACAATAGTTGTTTGAGAATCTTATCTGATTGTGTTGCTGTGATGCACGTGTGAAATCACCGTGCATAGTGACCTAAGCTGTGCTAATTGAAATTGTTTTCTAAGAAGTGACCGTATTTTTTAAAATAGTTTTTTTTAATTTACATTTATAGAAATATGTTTGTTTCTTTAGGTAAAGGAAGAAAAACAAAGATTTACACCACAGATAGTGATGAGATCTCACATATTGTTAATCGTATTGCTCCTCAGGTAAATATCACTAGTTTTATAATTCGTTTTATGCCACTAAGTCCTTGTACAGTTCATTTATATGAAAAATATTTCATCTTTTACAATTCTTTTTTCTGAAAAGAGCAGCAGGTATTACTTCTACCTTTTCTACTACTGAAATTCATATTTTTAAAAAAAGATTACATATTTTTACATAATGTAAAATCAGTAATATGTATTTTCCTAAACATCATTATCTTAATTCAGTTTTTTACAGTGATGATTTTGATTAGAGCTTTGTATTTATTTTGTTTTTAATACTGTTTCACAATATATGGCATCATTTTCAAGTTACTAAAGTAATAAAATCAGACAATAAAAATTTAAACTTTTAAGTTGTTTGTGATTGGTAATTGTTGACTGTATAGGGCAACTTTTCTCCATTGAAACTGCTCTTAATACTGCTGAATTACAAGATCATCAAGAATCATTGTAAAAGTGGAAAAACAGTGTATTCCGAGTTGGTTCCCTGACCACCTCCTACACTGGGTCACTCTCAGCAAGTCACTTAAGCTCTTAGAACTTCAGTTCATTCAGCCATAAATTAAAATTACTTGTCTTGCTTTCTTTATCAAATGATTATGATAATTATATTAGATAACAAGTCTTTGTAAACGATAGAACACTATAAATATAAGGTTTTGTTAAAGTGAATTATGATAGTTAAAATTATTTGCTGTCATAGAACCATCTGCAAAAGTTTCTTTTTCTTTATTTGTTGTACTGCTTGAGTAAAATAGAAATATTAAGTCCGTTCTCAACCTATTTACTCTCCTTTTTTTCTCCTTATTTAAATTTAAATCCAGAAAACATCCAATTTTTGCTTAGTGTCTTCTCTGAAGGAAGTACGGTATTTTTCCTTTACACACCCATGGATAGTGACTATCTTGATCAAAAACAATAGATGGCTCTGACCCAAACTGTGGTTACACAGAATCACCATAATCCAGGTGGAGGAGGCAGGAAATAAAGTTTTTCTTAATGGCTATAAAATATCCGAAATTACAAGTGTGATAGTCAAAACAACTCTGTTGCTACTAGCTCTCCACATTCCATGTTTGGCATGTCATAGAAATTCATTTTCCATTTGGTTCATTAGTTAAATAGCATTTATGCCATAATACCACTTACTTCATGAGTTAACAATAGATCTTCATTAATTGTGGGTTTCCCATGAAAGAAGCATAATAAAATGTGTTTAGGCTGGCCAGCCTAAATAGTGATAAAAAGATAGTTGAGTAAATTATTGGACTCTTTACTTAAGTAGGCTGGAAAAAAATAGCTCACAGAAAGAAATGGCAACAGTATGCAAGTGGTAACTTGTGCATAAGAAAAAAATACAGTGAAATTAGTTGCTTTTAAATGTTACCCTTTTCAGTTGAGCACTTTTAAAACAAAAATCTTTGGTAGTATCAAGGTCTTTTTAAAAAAATGACATGTTTATTTTTAAGTGAGTTGTCTTCAAATAATTACTTGTCATCTTAATATTTTTAGAAATGGCTTTTTTTAAAGAAATATGCACTTCCATTTTAATTGGACATTCATTATACTTTTTTCAAGGATACTTTTATGCAATGTTGTTTGTTTGAAGATGTGGGTATATTTCCCCATCATTTTTATAACTACACAGCCTGTATTCTTTAGGAGTAAATAAAGTAATGTGTTTAGATATCTTATTACAATGCCTGGATTGTATTGTGTAATTTTTAATGAAGACATTTTTCAAATGTAACACAAATAATATAAAAATAAACAAAGGACCAATATCTGTATACAATTGGATATGTCAAATTATAATGCTCTTATTCTCTAAAAATTGAATGAATATAAAATTACTTGGAAAAAGGATGAAAAAATCCATAATTAAATTATTAAGAATATTTTTCCTAAATCAAGGTTGTTATGAAAACAAAAGGGAAAAAATGTATTGAAAGTGAAAGTATTGCTTTTTTTTAATATTTTGCCAAGCTAAAATCTATAGAATCAACTGAACATTTAAGAAAACAGCCTGTTGATCAATTAAGGATTCTAGTAAATAAACATGCACTGACATCTTTACATCCAGCATTTTGCGAGATGAACTGTCATAATTCTTATAAGTAACCTATAATCTAGTGATATGATTATTTTTACCTTGTGTGATATTTATGTTCATTCTAGGTGCTATAAAAATGGAGTAGAAAATATTAACCTATTTGATTTGCTGGTTTGGTTTGTAACCAAGGCATAAACTCATTCTCCAATATTGTACATGATCAAGTAACTGAAAGGCATAGCAAAAATATACAGGACTTAAGTAACTTTTCCCCTACTTTACTTTTTGCATTAGTTCTAACCTTGTACTCATCTCTGACTCAGTCCTGACATTAATTCTATCTAACTGTTCTTAATTCAGGTTAACATAGACTGTCCAACTCTAGACAAAGATTATAATGGGGATAGGGAAAATTTGGAGAATCAGGTCACACAGAAAGAATTCACATGTGTCTTCATTTTTAACTCATGATTTCTACTAACAGTTTATTTCTGACACTAATGCTTATTTTTATGACTCTCTTATAAGTTGATCATCTTTCTTTTGATAAAAATGTGCTTTTATTATTAAATACATATTTGTTAAATAATCAAATTACTAGACCCAAACATCTTTTGAAAATAAGAAATTCAAAATTCTGAATGTTTTTATTCCCCAAAACATAAATGTATCATTTCTTGCAACTTGTTATTACCATCCTCCAGCTATTGTTTTGGAGATTGTTTAGTAATTATCACCTGATTATCAGACAGAATTTACTACTTGAGGAAAAATTTTTTTCTGTAATATATAGCCTTTTTTTCCCTCCTACCTTTTTCCACCCTTTCTGCCAAAGGATGAAAAACCAACAACAGACTCCATGCTGGGTGTGTGGATTGGGGAAGCTGCTATTCCTTGTACTCCTAATGTTGCAAAAGGAAAATCAAGAGCAAAAGTCAGCTGCACAAAGTAAGTTCAGACTTTTTAGTTTCTCTGACATTCAGTGAAGTAAATATTTCAATATTCTGTTTTGGTTTTATGAATGTATAAAAAACTTTTCCTTAGTTTTGATATGTAAAATTTTGGTCGTAAAATAATTATATATTAAAAGTTTCAAGTTTTAACATATTATAATATTTTAAATAACAATTGAATATTTGTAATAACTCATAACTTTTATAATTTTTTAATATAGGTTAAAAACACAAAATCAAGAAGAAGAGCTTATGAAATTAGCTAAGCAATTTGATAAAAATATGGAAGAGCTTGATGTGATTCAAGAGCAAAACAAGCAGAATCATGATTTTACCCAGATGATTTCAGAAGCAGAGACTTTAAATAATTATAAAGATAATGTACAAATGCAGTTATTACATGATATTGTCCCCGAAATAGATAATACTGTAATAAAGAAGCTGATGAAAGGAAACACCAAAGTATCTGTGGGAAGTGATCAATATAGCAGCCAGATGCCATTTGACCAAAATGCTGAAGCAGCCTTTAATGCCATTTTTGATGGTTCTACTCAGAAATGTAGTGGACAGTTAAGCCAGGATTGGTCAGGTGATTTTTGGAATACCATTACTACCTTTGAAAAGAAAAGTGCTTTGAAAGAGGAGAAAATCATTACTAACAAAACTCAGGTCACTGAAAAACTGCCAAATAAACCCACAACTTCACTTTCCCATCAAGCAGATACTACTGAAAGGACAAAATCTTATGTAACTTCCAATACTAAGGAACCAAAAACTTTTAATAAGCGCATGGATGCATTTACTACTGGTGATTTTGAGGAAGATTGGGAAAACTTACTAAGTAATGAACCTTTTGTTACACAAAATATAAAAATGTCTGAACCCTTTCTTGTCCCTGAAATAGCCCAGATTGTTGGTCAAAAGGAAATGTGTACCATTAACAGTGAAAATGATAGAAGTAACTCAAGAATGAATGTAAGTCTAGATCCTGGGTTTAGAGATTCAAAAATTTTACTAGATGTTTCTTCAAAGACACGTACCAGTGAATTAATAGACACTGGAAAATACAGATTTTCACCAGATTCAAATGATAAACCAGACAAATTACTATCCATTGGAAATAAAGTGAAATTTGATAAATCTTTCAATAAAACCTTTCAAGACAAAACTCAAGATTGTTCAGTTGCACCTGATCCAACAAAAGTAAAGAAAGATATTCATACTAAATGTATTTCTAATGTAAATGTGTCACAAAAAAAGTCTACTTTGAACACAGGATATTCTGAGGAACAAAAAAATAAGTCCATTTTTCAGTCTTTTAAGACACATTCTAATATAGTTCCGTTTGACTCTGCTGCTTTGAACAATGCAAATCAGACAAATGCATCCAACTTCCATTCTCTCTCTGATGATTGGAATGACCCATCACTTGCCAATGAAATTGATAAAGCATGTCATCAATTAGAGAATACCTGGGAAGCTGATGATGTAGAGGATGACTTATTATACCAAGCATGTGATGATATTGAAAGACTAACTCAGCAGCACAACATGAGAAAGGACAGCAAGACATTAGAAAGTATACTTGAGATTAATGATAGTTCCAAACAGGGAGCCAAAACCATGTTTACTACATCAAAACAAGAAAGTCAGTTGGTGCAATCAACGCATTTGAGCAGTGTTTCAGCACAGTCATCTTCATTGACAGAGAGTTCACAAAAAAATAAATCAGTGAACATGCAAAAAGGGGAAATTTGTGGAAATTCTCCAGATGTTTCAGGTACTACAACAAATGTTACTCTATACTCTAAGAACTCAAATTGTCTAATCAATAATCTGCCTGTATCTTGGAATAATACTGATGTTCCAGTACAAGTGAGTAGTTCCACATCAGTTCTTACAAGAAGTTCAAGTGTGAATGTGAATTCAGATCAAATGAGGACACAAATAGCTAGTTACAAGAAGAAGTTGATTACTAGGCCTCTGTCAGATAGGACTATAACAGAAGAAGCTCAGAGTGACCTTAACAGTACAGTTAGATTTTCTAAGTATACGTTTACAAAGATCAAAAATTCTGCAGTTCTTTCCCATATTAATCAAAATTGTGTAACAAGAAGTATCTGTGATACCAAAATCACACAGAGTTTGGAGAGAAACAGAACTGTCAACTCATTATGTGGGAAGGCTGTTCAACAGCAATCCTTGGTGAAACCTGAATCTTTGAAACAACCTTCTAAAGGTATGTATGAAATCATTTTCTTTGAAAGGTAGATCATCTTGGAAAGTAGCCAAACTAGTTTTTTTGTTGTATTAAATCTGCATAACATATAAGGTAAAAACTATGATTACATAGAAGTCATAAAGTGATTCTTGTGAATAATTGTGTTGTAATAAGCAGAGTGGGTATTTGTTTTCAAAAGACTGCTTCAAGTTATTTACCAACATTTAATACAGTGACTAGCATGTAGTAGGCAATCAGTAAATATTTGTTGAATGTTTTCTGAATTATATTCTGGAAAATTGTATGTTAGGATATATACTGTGTGAAACTATTTACAAAATATCTCATTGTTTTAGAACTTGAGTAGTCTTCTGTGTTTAGCAGAACATCTAGGCAAATAATATTTGAAAATTTAGGGCATTCTAATTAAACACTTCTTCCAGTGTAATAGCTGATATAAAACTCTTTTAGTTTTTATAAGAATTCTAATTTACTTACTCAGTACAACCTGTCTTCTTTCATTCTTGCAGTTCCTCTTTTCTCAAATTATTCTTTCCATCAACCAGTTCTGTTGTTTTTACCACAAAATTATCTCAAAATTGTCCATTTTACTTTCTGCCGATTCCACCTTTGTCCAAGGCAGCAGTTATTGACTGGACTACTGCAGTCCCCTTTTTTACCTGTTCCATTTAGATTCCAATCGCCAAAGAGCAGAATAATCTTTCACAAATGGGTAAACATGTATTCCTCTCCTTAACCACAGCCTTCAGTGGCTGACCATTTTATTTCCAATAAAGTTGAAGTTTACACTGATATCAACAAGGCCTGGGATTATCTTTCATCACCTGTCTGCCCTCTTTTTCCCCCTTAAGTACTAAGCTTCATCTATACCATCTTGTCTTTCAGTTCCTCAAAAGAAATAGTTTCTTCCCTAGTTCTGGACCTTTGGCTGTGCTATTCTCAACTAAAACTACTTCTTGACTTTGGTCTGCTCCCTCCCAATCCCACTCTTTGGTTGGTGCCTTTTTATCCTTAGGTCTCAGTTTAAGTATTACCTACCCTTTCATGGAGGCCTTCCTCGAATAATCTATAAGTAAGTCTTGTTATTTTCCAAGACTCTCTTATTTCCTTCTCTCTTGTTTCCTTCACCTTTTAAAATCATAATTAAATATTGATTACTGTCTTATCAATGAATACCTACTCCTACCACAATATTTTCCACTCAGATGTTTAATAAGTATTTGAATGAATATCATGCAATATAATGTGAAAGGCCTGTTATTCACTGATATCACAGTATTTTTTAAATGGGAATATGTCTGGTGTAGCTACTAGTGCTTCTTAATACCCCGTGCTTTCTCATAGCCTTGTGTCTGCAGGTGCTGTTTCCTTCACCAGGAACAGTGCCCCCACATTCACACACCCAACCTGCCAGGCCATTTGTCACTTGTCCTTTGAAATACTGTGTCTGTAAGCACCTCCAGAATGATTTACGTTCACTTTCTCTGGCTTACTCCAATCCCCAGTGCTAACTTCTGTTACAGCATGCACTGTACTAATTCGTAATTACAGATTTTCTTAATTAGTCTCCCTCACTTGGAGCTCACCTTGGCTTTCTTATCTATTATGTAGATCAGTGCTAACATAAGAAAGTTTTTTGTTTCCTTTAACATTAAATTATTGTTCAGATTCTAGATAATGCTTTTGTTGGTATTACTGTTAAAACTTTCCTATTTATGTGATCTTTCCCCTTAAAAAAAAAAAATATATATATATATATATAAAAGTCCTTTATTTCTGCTCTTCCACAAGCATTTCTCAAGAGAAGCACTACTGACAGTTTGGAATACATCATGTCACATTTTTTGTGCATGTGTGTGTTTGTACCTATAGATTTATTTAAATAGATAGAATTGCATACTGTATACCCTCTATTTGACAATTCAGTTCTACCTTCACTTCATATATTGAAACTGTCTTTTCCTACTTGTACATATAGATTTGCTTCAGTCTTTGTAATAACTACATAGTGTGGCATTATATGGATATAACAACTTATTTAACTCTATTGATGGAAGTTTAGTTTGGTTGCAGTTTTTTGTATTAAAAACAGTCCTCCAGTAAATATCCTTCTAAATAAATTTCTACATACTCTTGTGATTATATCTGTTAATTACTGAAAAATTGATGGAGAATGGTTTGAATTTTGATGGTTATTACCAAATCTTCCAAAAAAGTTAACATCAATTTATGTTCTTATCAATACTGACAATGAATATATCTCTACATTATGGCCCAAACTAGGTATTTTGAAACTTTAAGAATTTTCGATCTATAATCATTTTAAATGTTTATATTCAAATAAGTATAATTAATTGACCCATACTTCCAAAATGAATAGTTTACATATAGTTATAATTTCATTAAAGACTAAATCTCTCTAGAACATTTGATTTTTCCCAAAACATATATCCACTCACCTGTCTGCATTTATATGAATGAATAATAATCTACCTTTCAGTTTACTTTACCAATTTTCCTTTTGGTTGATTTTTTGCATATAATATTCTAATGAATATTAACCTTGTTAATAATATTGTCTACTGGTTCCACTTTCTTTTTCTCTGTTATGTAGCAAACTGCTCTCCTGCAGAATGTCTTTGAAACAAAACCCATTTAAGGGCCTCATTCCTTGAAGGTAGGGTTTGGCAAACCATGGCCTGTCCAGATCCATCCAGCCTGTGTGGCCTGTTTTTATACAGCCAGCGTTCTGAAGTGGTTTTCACATTATAAATCAAAAGAACAATATTTCATGACTTTTGAAAATTATAATCAATTCCAATTTTATTGTCCCTGCAGAAATTTGTATTTGAACAGAACCATGTCATTTGTTTATATATTGTCCTGGCTGTGTTTATGCTCCAGTGACAGCTGAGCAGTTAGGATAAGAGACCAGATGACCCTCAAAGGTTAACATAATTACTTTCTGGCACTTTACACAAAAAAATTGCTGACCCTTGCTTTAAGTTAAAGATTAAGACCCACGGTTGCTTTGTACCTTGCTATAGTTTGAGACTTTGCTATGTACTTTTATTGCAGATTGAGTTCAAGGAAGAAGGGCTGGTGGGAGAAATGGATGACTCTCTTTAATTCAGGTTTTCATGTTGTGACTTTATTATATCATTTGACATTATTTCCCAGAATATCACCAAGCCAACTGCAAGGCCAATTTTAGGGAACTGTGTTCTTTTCTGTTGTCATGGATTATTAACCTGTGTTCTTTCCAAACTTACAGTCGATTGAATGTAAACTGTGCGTATATATATTGTGAGTTTCTTGTGTTTCTCAGCTGTGAGACTAAAATATTAGATAATTGGTCTAGCTAATTTTAAAGTATCTTGTAGTATCTTTCTGTAAGGAAAAAAAGCTACACTCTATATGATAATTAGTTTAGGAAATAAATGGCCCGAGAATCACTAGGGAGTATACATAAAATATATCTCTCTTAACCCTGAATGTCTGCTCCCATTCACATTATACCAAGAAAGAAAGGGAAGACAGGTGATATACTTTAGACACATATTTCCCTTAGTTAACAAGAGAAATGTCTTGTAACAAATTCTGAACCTTTGTTTCAGTGTCAGTATAAATAATATGAGAAATATTGCTGACAGTATTACAAATTCTTATTTACTTCTCTGAAAGGCAAATTTTACAATATAAACAGTTTTATGAATACAATACGAGGTCATTTACATACATATTAAGGTGATGACCTTAATTTTAAAACATTTAAATGAAGTAATAGGTTTGCTATTTAAAGTTTGATTCTTGTTAATATACTATTAGCTCAAAGTGATGACTGTTGAATTAAATTTATTATAATAGAACTCAGTATTTTGGCAGAGGTAGAACTGGAGGTTTTATTAAAAAAACTTATTTTTATTACTTAATTTAAAACCTTGTTTATAGTATGTTTATTTAAAGTATACATAAGAATATATCAGAATGCTTCACATTTTTATATATTAAAAAGATACTCAAATTGAAGATTTTATTCAGATACTCTGCTTTTTAAAACAATTTTCTAATGTTTGAGATATCTAATAGGGAGTTACATGTTTACTGACATGCTGGATTTCACTCTATGATGATAAAATGTTTTTCCTGAATGGCTGAAATGATTATCTTGCAGTTCTATAGAGGTGAATATGAGTATAGCTTATCTTATAAATACACTATTTGAGGTATTGGTATCTTTTTTAATTTATTATATTTTAACTAGTTTACATTTAAAATCCCAGTTTGTTTTTAGAATGTATTTGTTTGTAAGTTATGTAAATTAAGATGCCATTATTCACAAGAATTATTTGCTGGATATCAAAATGTATCATTTTTGATCAGATGAATTTTATCGCACTGTGAAATTTTACTGCATCCGGAGGGACAGATCGATCAATGATTGTTTTCTGTTGGCCTGGAACATTAGATCTCTCCTTGGAATCTTATATCTAGTAGTTTAGTGTGACTTAATAGCTAAACCAGTATGACACACCTGGGTAATAAAAAAAGTAAAAATTAAAGCATATTGAAAATGACTTTATAGTTGATAAAACCAGTATCTGTATCTCATTTAATTTTTAGAGGAAGAAGAGAAAAATAGAAAGTATTCTCCCGAAGAAATTCAGAAAAAAAGGCAAGAAGCTCTGGTTCGAAGAATGGCCAAAGCACAGGCATCAACTGTGAAGGCAGTTCCCACTTAGCCTGATTTCTTCCGTGAAATACTGGTTGAAAGACTTAAATTGATAACTATCAATGATAGGAAATATTGTTTCTTTATTTCTCTGTGAGAAATTTAATGCTGAGTTATAAAGCATGGACTTCTACTTTATTTAATAAATTACTGTTTGCATTGGTCAGTGAAACCTTTTCTTGGAGATGTATGTGAAAGTAATTGCATATAAGTTTTGAAAATCCAGGAAAGTTAACAATTATCTAGTGAATTATTCAGAGGAAAGTAGTTATATTTTTTAAATATGGTGATTGCAAAGTATCTTCAAAAAAACAGGTTATCTATTTAATTTTTTATTGTAATAAGTCTTTTCCTAATACAAAGCTCAACTTACTAAGTTAAGGAAGACTACTTTTTTAAATAGTTTTTACTTTCAGTAACTGTTTCTTAAACTGTTTCTGAAGTTTAATTCTTTCATATTCTTAGGAACATAATTGGTAGGAAATAAAGGACTCAATTTATTTGTGAGGACATTACTGTGTTCAATTCCTAGTCTGAAATAGGTTTGAATTTGAATTTTCTAAAATATGATGTATTTTGGAAACTTTCCACTGTTTTTTGAGAAAATGCTGATTTAAGAAGTTTCATTTAGAAAAAAAGTGGATTGGCTATATATATATATATATATATTAAGTAATATAGCATCGTTAACATTTAGAACTGTCAGAAGCTTTAGATATCATTTGATCCAGCTTCTTTATTATATAGGTAAGAAATGAGTCCTGATAGTCTGAAAGTCACAGGGTAAGTTCAAGCTGTACTGGGATTAGAATGACTTCTTTCAAATGAATACCTAGACAATTACACCGTTTGCTTCTGAGTTTTAATTAGCACACAAAATAACTTGTTTATTTCGGTATTAATTATTTTATGGTATAAAACTTAAAAAGGTAACTACATTAAGGACTGTTTAAATATGATGCTCATTGTTTCTTGTGTTAACGAATCAGCCCTAGTCGCCTACCTTGGTTGGCTGGAACATCGTTCTGTACAGCAAGGGTTGCCGGTTTGATCCCCAGTCAGAGCACCTGCCTTAGTTACAGATTCAATCCCCCGTTGGGGTGCTTACGGGAGGCAACCAATTGATGTTTCTCTCACTTTTTCTCTCTGAAAGTCAGTGGAAGCATATCCTTGAGTGAGGATTAAAAATGAAAAAGAATGAATCATTCTAGGGTATAAAAACAAGAATATCTTTTGTTTTTCTATAGCTTTAATTTTCCCTGGGTTAATTTACTGATATTATTCATTCGTTTTTCTCTATTACTCTTTTTTTTTTTAACCTGTTTGGAATTTGCTCAGCCAGAAGTAAAATCTAAGCAGAGGGCATAAGGACAATAAGGATGCTGCATTCATCCCAAATAGCTTTAGGAGACCTGAGGAAAGTTATAGATGTGAAATATCTATTAGGTCCTTCACCACTAATTAGGTGTCTTTTAACTATGATAATATTGAAATAATTCAATGCATTTTAAGTTATTTCTATATAGAAAAATCATTTTGAAAATTGTATTTTCATGTACTCATATACATGGACAGGCAAAAGGAGGTTTACAGTTCTCCACATGGAAAAAGACATGCAGGTTATGATTATTGCAATAGCTTTGTTAACTCAAAAGAATGTCACATGGCCCAGTTCACTTAGGTAGGATGTCATAAGTGCTCAAATTGCTGGCCTTCATTATTCACATGCTTACAGTCTATGCTCACGCACACTTTGGCACAGAGTTCCTTATTACCAGTTTCTTAACATGCTTCTCACAACTGTAAACCTACTTTTGTTCATCCTTGTACAGTAGAGAAAATGCATTCTAGGTAAACTTTATTATTTGTTTAAGAAAATATTATAACCTAAATAAATACAGTCATGCACCACTTGATTGTGATACATTCAGAGAAAGGCATCATTAAGTGATTTTGTCATTGTCTGAACATCATAGAATGCAACTTTAAACATAGGTGGTATAGCCTGTACCTGGGCTGTGTGATATATAGACTTGCTGTATATGGAGGAAAAATAATTTACCTTCTTCCTTTCTGGGTCCTTGGCTGAGACATCCCTGTAAATAAATTCAGATTAACAGGAAAAAAGCAAAAGTTGAATAGCATGTGTATCTCCTCTGTGTACCTGTGAGAGACCTAGGAAAATTGAGTAACTTGCCAAAATGACTGAAACCACCACCTTCAGCTGAGGACAGAAGATGTTGGGGGTGGGAGAGTAAGTTACGGGAGGTTATCAGGAAAAGCACTGCAAACAAGGGATGAGGTGGTTTTGTGGATTTGAAGGGTTGCCTTCTGCATTGGTAAGAGTTTCTAGAGATCAGGTTATCCTCCTCTTCTTGGGTCAGGGAGGGAGATGCCCTTATGATTGGAGATTTCCTTTACAAATGTGACTTTCACAAGGGAAACTTTTACTTGGTTTTCAGCACTTCTCCCGTGTCCGCTGTCTCTTAAAATTATCCAGCCTAAAATAATCCTTGTGCCAAAGAGACATTTTGGGATAAAAATTCTGTATCTCTACAGTTCCTAGGCATAAAACCTGTATAGTATGATACTGTGCTGGATAGTGTAGACAACTAACACAATGCTAGGTATTTGTATAAAATGTGCTACCACATAGAGATAGTTATGAGAACATTAGGCAATAGGAATTTTTCAGCTCCATTAAAATCATATGGGACCATTATCAGATATGTGGTCCATTGTTGCCTGAAATATTGTTATGTGGCACATGGCTCTTAGGTAAGTTTTCTGTGTGAGAAATGAAGAACTGAGCATAGGTACAAAACTTCTAAACAAAATTTTTGCAAAGCAAGTCCAACATTATGTAAAAAGAATGTGCATCATGACCCAATGGCACTTTCTCCAGGAATGTAGGGTTGGCTTTTAACATTTGAAAGTCAATGAAATGCACTACATCAACAACTGTAAAAGAAAAGTTACATAATTAATAGATTGGGGAGAAACTTAACCTGATTAAGGGCATCTACAAAAAGAAAGTACAGGTAACATGATAGTGGTAAAAGTCTGTTTCCTAAGATTGGGAACAAGACAGTGATGTCTGCTTTCATTATTTGTATTCACTACTGTATTGGAGGTTCAATAAGGCAAGAAAAATAATGAAAGTTGTCTAGATTGAAAGATCTGTATTTGCAAGCAACATGGTCACTTGTTTAGAAAGTCAATGTAATCTATTAAAAAAATGCTGCTAGAAGCAATACATTTACCAAAGTTATAAGGTATATTGATACATAAGTATAAATTATATTTTATATACTAGAAACAAATGAAATCAAGATAAAATACTATTTACAAATACTTTAATAAATATGGAGTACTTAGAGGTTAATCTAACAAAAAATTTGGAATACTCCTACACTGAAAAATCTGAAACAGTGCTCAAAGACCTAAATAAATGAAGAGATATAGTGTACTCAAGGTTCAGAAGACAATATTAAGATACCAGTTCTCCCCAAAGCTATAGATCTGATACAATCCCAATCATAATATCCACAGCCAATTTTTGGTAGAAACTAAGAAGCTGAATTTAAAATTTGTATGAAAGTGCAGAGGACCTAGAATTGCCAAGCATGACTTTGAAAGAATAAAGTTGGAACACTAACATTAACCGATTGCAAGATTTGTAAAGCTACAGAAATGAAGACTGGAAGTGGCATCCAAACAGATCAGTAAAACACAGTTTATAAGTAGATTCACACATACATGGACAAGTGAATTTTGACAAAGCTACAAAGGCAACTCAGAAAAAAATATCTTCAATAAATTGTGCTGTAAATTGAGTACCATGTGTAAAAATATCCAGTGCATCATGAACCTGAATACAAAAACTATAAACCTGTAAGAGACCCAAAGTTGTTTTAAATATGACACAAAAAAACAATTTGTAAAAGATATTAATGAGTAGGGATTCATCAAAATTAAGATACTCCTCTTCAAAATAGTAAGATGTTCAGAAAGGGTGCCAGTACTCTTCCATGAGAAAAAAAAAATAGTCTTTTCCACAAACAGTTCCAGGACAACTGGATATTGACATGCAAAAAACTTAAGTTGAGTTCCTATCTCACACCTTATAAAAAATTACTCAGAATGGATCATCAGCCTAAAAGTAAGAACTAAAATTATAAAACTTAGAACACAGTAGACACTAGTTTCTTAGATATGACACAAAAATCACATGACAGAAAATAATTTGAATTGTATTGAAACTTAAAAACTTGTGCTTCAAAGGATACTATCAAAAAGAAAGAAAGAAAGCCCACAATTGTGGGAAATCCTGGCAAATCACATATTGATTAAGGAATGTGTGTCCAGAAAGTATCCAGCCACACAATATGAGAAATGAAGACATTTATTGAAGAAGATACAAGAACTATTGGACATGGGACAAGGATACCTCAGTCCCCTTCAAAGTAGGCACCTTGGGACCTCACACAGGTCTCCTAATCACCATCAGCTGCCTCATTGTATCTTCCTGAATCTCATCGGTGGTCTGAAACCTTCCCTAGCCAAGGTGATTTTGGTTTTGAGGAAAGTCAGAAGTCACAGGGTGCCAAATCTGGGCTAAAGGAGGGGCTGAGTCACCTGGGTGATTAATGTTTTGCCATAATCTCTGCACCAGATGTGAGACATGAGTGGGTACATTGTTGTGATGAAGCTGCCAATCGCTAGTTGCTCATAGCTGTGACCTTCTGAATCAACAAATAGTTGCCACAGAGCAATGTTCAAGATTAACACAAAATTTGTTGCAGGCTCATTGATCTACTTGCTCAGTCATTTTGAATGTGAAGGCCACACAGCACACATGCTCACTCAACAGTGTCTACCACCTCCACTGACCAGCACAGTGAAGTCATCATTGTTCACACATGTGCGTTCCAGTCCAGTCTCCTTGGCTGCCAGGTTCAGTCTCCAGTCCAGTCTCTAGTCTAGTCTCCTTGGCTGCCAGGTTACATCAATATCACTCAAACCGTTGTTATATTAACAATGGCTGGACTTTCTCTGGACAGACCTCATATATAAAAGAACTTAAGAATTTCAAAGCTTAACATTTTCAGTTGTTTGCTCAGCCAAAAAGAAGTTGTGCAGACAGTGCTCATTATTTAAAATACATTCTAAATTAAATTATGACTTGTTTCATTATTGCTTAATTTATTACTATTTGCTTATGCCCTCATTTTCAATTCTATGCTGGTGTTAACAATTCTTAATGTGAGCAGAATAGTAACTGATTTACTTCAGTATAATGTGATTCTCTCTTCATACAAATTCAGTCCGTTTCAACATGTAGATTTTTTAATTATCTTGCAGTGGAGGCTTTTGATTTTATTCTTGTAACTCTCATCTATTCCAGTACATTGTAAAATTTCACTTTAAAAATACCATTCTTATATCCAGATATTTGTAGCAGGGTTGGTAGCTGTTAATTTTTTTTTATGTATCTGTTTTGGTAATTGACTTGTTATGTATACTCTTGTTTCAGTTGAATTCATTGTCTTAATACCACATATAATTAGTCCCTTAATTTTTTCTCATAAAGTATTTAGGAAATATATTTAGGAAATATATCTCATAAAGAATTTAGTAAGTACTAAAAATTTAATAGTCAACTGTAAAGAAAGGTTTTGTTTCCAAACTTTAAAAGTATGTAAACACACTAAGTAACAGATTCATTATTCAGTTTTCCCCTCAATTTTGTAAAATATGGGTAAAAATATTAAAATATTTCAATAACTGCACAGAAAACATTGTGTAAGAATGGTAATACTAACAATTGTAATCTGTCTTTTGTTTTTAAAAAAAAATTATTTATTTATTTTAGACAAAGGGGAAGGTGTTGCGTGGGTCACCGGCCAGCAGTGATCACGGAACGCTGTGGATGGCTCGTCGATAAACATGTGAGAAAAAACATGCACAGAGACAAACTAGTTTCTGTGGAGAAGTAGGGACGAAATGGCCACCCCACCTAGTGGGGAGCACGCCGATTCACCATTCATACCTGCTTTTATTGGACTCATTTTGCATAATAATTCAGGTAAAGTACAGTACTCATTAGGGGAAGTAAGGAACCATAGAAAACAAAGAACTCTGCCGGTCTATTTTGAGTTGGGGTCAAAGAGCTGTAAGACTTTGAGGAACAAACTAACTTCCTCCTTGGACCCCTCTCATTCAACTGAGAGCATTCTAAACAAAGAAGGTTTCACAGTAATTTATATATTCTTTCTTAGGCCTGATCACCCGGGGAATCCGCCTTTTTCAGCACAGAGCTGCACCACCCTGTCATTGTTTCAGGTTTAGGTGGAGCACAGGAACCAAGGCAACCAAGAGATAAGGAGATTTTCTCCCAGAAGATGAGAACTCAGGCTACGTCAAAGCCGAGGAGCGAGGGTCCATCACCCCCTTTTGCTGCAGCCCCCCAAGTCCTTCTTTTGGGGGGCCTCCCAAAGTGATCGTGCCTGTCTTAGGTTGTTCCCACCTTGGGGAATCTTACCCGTCTTTGGCTAACCGACCAAGCTTTTGGGGGTTCAGTTATGAATAAAGCAGCAGAAGCAGCATTCCTGCCAGGGAGATAAGCTTGTCTCCTTGCTGGCTTACGATTCCAAGGGCGTTCCCTTAGCCTTAGCCTAGGCAGGGGTTTCAGCTTCTGATACCAGTCAGGGCAGTTCCCAACAGGAAGGGAGGGAGAAAGAGAGAGAGAGAAACATCAATGTGTGGTTGCCTCTCATAACGCCCCTCACTGGGGACCTGGCCTGCAACCCAGGCATGTGCCCTAGACTGGGAATGGTGACCCTTTGGTTCGCAGGCCAGCAGTTAGTCCACTGAGCCACACCAGCCAAGGCAGAACTGTAGTCTTTCTTGAGGTGTGTAAGTGCAATTCTAATGGGTGTGGCATGCAAAAGAGATATAAGGACTATTGCTAGATGGTATTCAATATTTAAATTCTTAGGTTTAATACTATATCCTGCAAGTAGGTTTGTTTCCAAAGTGGTTAAAAATAGGTTAATAAAATTAAACAGTTTACCCTATTGTTTAAATTGTTTAAATTATAACCCATGCTTTAACCCATGCTATAGTTTGATCCAAGGACTCAAATGATGCCTTGGGGTCTATCTGCCATTTTCCCACTCTCACCTCTGTGTTCCTCTCTGTTGGCTTTCTCTTCAGCCACGTTCTCTCTAAACAATGACACAAATGGATCCTAACATTCCCACTTTTATGAGGTTTTAAATCTCAACCACTACAGGAGGCACCTCTCTCCCCTCTCTCCATACCCCCACCCCGCTCACAACCCCAGTTTCCATCTCAGTCACGGAACAAGAGCTCTGATTACCCCTGCTCACTCACAGGCAACCTTTGGGGCAGTGAAATGACTCCTTAATTGACAGCCCTACCAGCATCTGGTGACATACAAGAGGGACAGTTTCCAAAAGGAGATAATGTGGGACAGACAAAAAAAGTACTATTTTTTTTCCCTTCAGTTGGACCTTGTCTCCCCACCAAAAAGAAAAATATATATCATTCTAGACTTACTGTCCTTTGTTTTCTGAGATAGCAAGAAATAGTGTAGTTCCTTTCAACACCAGACAACTGTATAATTTGCTGCTTTTTAAATTGTTGGATGCAGTCTTAATATTTGAGAGAAAACAGAATACTGCTGATGAAAGGGGTGGATTACCTTCAGAAAGTATTACTGAAATCTCACATGATTTCATATTTTTGGTTCCAAGTTGAATATATTCTACATCAAAGTGAGCCAAATACTTTAAGCAAATTATAGAATAAAACATAGAAACAGTCATATGTGTCTGAGGAAAAGAAGCTCTAAAATTGATGAATTAATCTTAAAATAGCAACAAATAATCAATTTAAATGGAGTCATGTGATAGCCAGAAAATATGTAAATGTACCCAGAAATTTCCCAGTGAAAGTTCACATATAGAAATCAAGATTTTTCCTTTCATGTCAACCATGGTTACCCATCCATATTTTCATTTGTCAGTGCTGGGCTCTTGATCTTGCTCCTGCTTCTGCTCTGTGTCTGGAATACAAATGTAGGAGTCACAACACTACTTTGTGAACCAAGTTGAAAAAGTCAGTCTAAAAACATAACCACAAAAATCTCAGGTTTGAAGCATATCTGTCAGTTATTTAAAGGAGGACAAACTAAATATTTTTCTACTTGTCTTCTTTAGGTAACCATATTATAGCAGGAACATGTGACTAAAAGTCTCCAAAGGTAAACTTTACCCAATATTGAAAATACTTCTCCAAATAGTGAAACAGTATCTACTATTAGAATCTTGTGTCAGAATTGTTTACTAATTAAGTGATTTACAATATAAACTTTCAATTACTAGAGAGAGTACAAAGAACTGCCCAATTAACCCATGTAATCATGAGAGGTAATAAAAGGTACTTTAAATCCGTAATTTCTAGCTGTGGGTTGTGTGTAGCAGAAGACAACCAAAACAACCGATAAGATCTTTTTACCCTTACACATTTTATTTGTCTTATTCACAGATTTTTATTGCTAATGGCTGGTACCTACAAGAAAATTGTTAAAAAATTGTGGCCATTGTGGGTATCCGGTCCTATTCCTGATTTTAATACGGATACTCTAGTATTTTTTTATTAACCATATTTCAGACTTTTGAATGACATACATATTCTGACAATTTTTATTATATGTATATTATGGTTTACCTCATTTTTAAAAAGATCAAGTATTGTTATTTTTAAAAAGCCTTATTTTCATAATTAATGCAGATGATTATGGCAGATACTATTTGATATCCCCCAATATCTACTCACCCTTTTTTCATTTATTAATATAAGTCTCTAATTTTAATGGGATCTACTAGCTCCCCAACACTAGGGAGCCATTATATCATTTCTGAACTGCTTATGCACAATTTAAAGTAATTTTTGTTTAAGCTACTGTTATTTGGAGTATTTCTTATAGCAAGGGAACTTTTTGCATAATTAATAAAATGACTATTTAAGTTTCTTGGTTTTCTGCTCTCAATTTTTCTATTTATATTATGTTTCCTAATATTAAGCCATCCTTGTCGTACTAGAATAAATCCAACACCACTCAGTCATATTCTTGTCTTATTCTTAGAATATGCTGACAGATTTGGTTTGCTAATATTTTGTTTGGATTTTTTTTTCAGTGAAACTGACCACTAGTTTTCTGTTTTGTGCGAAATCTAATTATACACTGATATCAATGACATGGCCACTTTATAAAAAGGATTTAGATTAGAAAGTTGCTATACCCTAGAATAATTTAAGCAACATGATTATCTATTTCTTATCAAATTAATTTTTGAAACACTCACTGTCTGGTACCATTGGAGAAACAGCTGTTTGACAGTTTAATTTATCTTATGGTATTTGGGTGTTCAGTTTTTATCTTGGAATTTTAGAAAAATTCATGAAAAGATAATTGACTGTCTCAAGAAAAACAATAATAAAGTATTGTGAGGATTATAAAATGTGTAGAATTAAAATACAGTCCAACAATTCTATAAAGTATAAAAGCATGAACATAAAATAAGTTTCTTAACAACACCATAAGTGGTACAAAGTTATTTATGTAAAATGTGATGGTGAAGATATTGTAAAACCTGGAGGAACAACTGAAAAAATAGGTAGATTAACATCATTAAAACATTCAATTAATCCAGATGAAGGCAAGTAAAGGAAAAATAAGAACAGATGATATAAATAGAGTACAGTGACTCTGGTTTCTCTTCAGATCATATAAATCTTTCACCTTTTAAATAGAACACAAGTGAGCAAGATGTTTCCTTACCTCCTTTTGTGGAGGCCACCTCTTCTGGGTCAGCACCCGGGGGAGGCCGTGTGTGTGTTTCTCCTTAGAGGGACATGTCACTCTTAACATTCAGTTCCATAGGGAGGCCTATAACTTCAGCTTACTGATAGGTTCAAGAAAAATGTTTAGGATTTTTTGTTGTTGTTGTTTTTGTTTTTGTTTTTTAGATTATCCAGCTGTGCCTAATTTTTAGGATTGGAAAACTCACTCTTGGGACTTCCTGTAATCTAAAGAGAAGTGGAACTCTTTTTCCATAGTTTCTGCCTTTTGAATAGTGTACTCGAGTTATTTTGTATACACTCATGACTATTATATTTTCATTTTTGATTTTACCATCTGTTTTTATAAAATAAACTTTGTCTCATTTAGTGATTTGAAATCTGAATTGGGTTTTGTCTGATGTTAACATTTGTGACCTTCATTTTTTCTTGTCTTTCACATGCCTGGTAAACTTTCGCTCCTCTATCTTCCTTCTCATTCACGTTGTTTCAGGTTTGCTGTTTTTGTACAGTAAGGAGTTAGGTTTCACTTTCTCTTAATAGATGAGTTAACCTATTTATGTCTTAGGTTAACTCATCTAGGTTCTCTCAATAGAGTTAACCTATTTGATCTTAGCTGTCATATTATTTCATGCTTTGCTTTTTGTTCTCATACCTGTTAAAAGCCATCAAATGTAGCCATTTCCTTCCCCATGTGTATGTTTATTCATTTCTTCAGAAGATTGGGAAGTTTGTATTTTTGTTCTAGTAATCTTTGATAATAAGTGTGAGGGAGATTTTCCCACAGAGCCCCCCATCCACCACAGATGAGAATAAGTCTACCAAAACATGATCTGCTTGGGGAGGAATGATAGCTGATCTCTCAAAGGAGAAGGGCTGGGAGCCTGTTCCTCAATGGGTTTTTACTGGGTTCAATTTGCACAGGAATACAGGTAAAGCTCATCAATCATTGTCAGGCAATAAGGATCAAACAATAGATGACACTGAAAGAACTATGAGGGCTTATTCTGAGTCAGGGTCAGATAGCTAAAGGGCCATAAAATTTTGGGGAACAAACTCATTTGATGCTTGGACCCTTACCATTTAAATTGAGGGTATTAGCAAAGCAGGTTTCACAGGATTTTATGCATTCTTTCTTAGGCCTGATCCCCCAGGGGAACCACCCATTTTTGCCCAGAGCTGCACCACCCTCTGTCATTGTTTCAGGTTTAAGTCAGTCAGGGGAAGTAAGGCAGCCAAGAGATTAGGAGACTTTTCGAAGACAGAATGAGGCTACATCAAGGCTGAGGGTCCGTCACCCCCTTTTTTTATAGCCTCCCAAATCCTCCCTGATGGCCCCTTTGCAACCGTGACTGTCTTAGGTCGTCGCTCCCTTGAGGAATCTTACCTATCATTGGCTAATAAGTCATCTGTCCTGGGCCAAGCAGGGTGAAGTAAAAGGGGGCAGAGGCAGTGCCCCTGCCAGGGAGATAAACTTTGTCTCCTTAGTGGCTTATGGTCCCAATCTCACGGGGACCTTATATATTTTTTTTGTTTCTTTTAGTACTTGATTTGAAAAAAAAAAAAAGGGAGTTTGTGTTATTATATCTCTTACTCAGCCTTAGCCATGGTGGGTTACAGCTTCTGAAACCAGGCAGGGTGGTTCTCAACAAATAAGAACATCATATAATGTTTTAATCCTTCCTTTCCCTCTTTCTTTAAACATACCAAGGTTATCATGCACAATAATAAATTACATTTTTTCCCACCTCCATTCCTTCTCTATCATCTGACTTTTCTTTGTTATGTTATCTTTCATGTTCTTAACTTCTATATATGTAATTATATCTCAAGTAATGATTTGTTAGCTTTTAATGATATGCTTTCATTTACAGCTATTAATGAAAAAGGAACTGGAAAACTTAGAATACTTGTCACCTTCTTTCCCCCTGTTCTTTTCCTTTCTGTTAATTTTATTATTTCTGCACTGGGGCATGTGACATTTCTACTCTTTTGTAAGTCTAATCCTACATATTTTTTTACTCTTCAGTGTTAATGGAATCAATGCTCAACATCAATTAGCCTTTCCCTAGTTTTTCTTATTCTAGTAGATTACTTAGGAAGGAACCATGAGAATAACATTTTCTGAGTTCTTATAATTTTAGTATTGCTTGAGTTCTGGCATATTGCTCTTTTTAAATCATAGTTTAGCAAGGTATAAAATTGCTAGTGCTGCTTTCCCCCTCACTTTTCTTGAGGATGTTGTAGGATTCCTCTGCATTATTTAGCTTTGAATTATTCTATGCAAAATATCGAGACCTGCTAGATCCCTCCACCCACACCTCATGCCTCCAAAGTAACTTTATCCTTGTTGCCTGGTTGCTCCAATACTTGGGGTAATTTTATTATTGAAATCCTATAAATTTGCTAGGATATGTCTTATTTTTTTACTATTTTAAATATCTCTTTGGCAGGGTCATTCTTTTACTATGTGAATCAAATCTTTAATTTCAGTGAAATATACTTAAACTATATTGTAAATTACTTGTTCTTTTTCACTTCTTTTTTTCTTTTGGATCTCTATGCAAATTTTGAGTCAGTTTGCCTCTATTTCATCTTACCTCTTAATTTCAATTTTATTTTCTTTCCTTTTCAAATACCTCTCTTCCATGTTTTTTTATTGCATTGCCTGCAATCTTTTCTACTTATTTTGCCTCTGTTTTGCGAGGACTTTATTCTTTTTCTCTCACCTTATAATTTAATTTATATTTCATCTCTTCCTATTATCTCATGATCTCTTTTCTGAGTTCTTAAATATCTTTTTCATGTATTCTTCATACAGGGTATTGCTCTGTTGAGCTTTTTAAAATTTCTAGTGAAAAATTTGGTCCCAAATTATCTGCTACTATAGGCCACTTATTGTTTCTGCCTGTTTACAATACATTCTTATTTGTTTCCACTTGTTTCTGTTTTTTGCTTATAGTATACCTGTGTGGTTCTGGTGATTCTTTTTTTTTCATTGCCCAACTTTACAGCAGATGAGTGTCCCTAGGGTCAGTTATTTTCATGAGTTTTGTGCGTAGAAGACTTTGTGGCTATTCCAGGTTAGCTGGAATAATCTTGGGGACCTGTGATTTTGTAGATGAGTGTGTCTAGCCTTCACTATTCAAAAATCAATGAAGTTAGGCTCTGTGGAGGTGTTTCACAATGCTTAGTCTCTGCTCTCATTCTTCAATGAAGACTTCTGCCTACAAATGTAGCTAATCTACGTGATTTCTCATGTGTGCCATCATTTTGATTCTCAGAAGTAAACCAGATCCAAAGGAGTTTCTGCCCCCCATACATGCATTGTGTTTCCATTGTTATGTCAAGGCATTTAGATTTTGCATCTTAGAGAGTGCCCTTTACTTTTAAGAGTGTATTTTGCTGATTCTTTCTGAAATCTGAAGCTACTACACTCTGTCTTGTACCTGTCCACATTTCCCTGTTTGACTTCTCTCATAGGGACCTTATACTTTTTTTTAAGTTTCTTTTAGTACTTGATTTGTCAAAAAAAAAAAAAAGGAGTTTGTGTTATTATATCTCTTTCTCAGTGCTGCTTTGTGTGATTTCCAGGGAGGGGGGAGTGGGAATGGGAGAAATGCTGCCTTTACAGAATCACCTCCATTTCTGATGCCAGTCTATTTGAGACATTATAGTTAACTCTATAGAGGTTATCTCCATCAGCTTGTTCCAATTTACAGAGATTATTAAAGCATATTTCAGGAAATACAGTTTTCAAACCCAACTCTAGTTGAGTTTGTGTTTGTTTCTTGCCTGTTTAAGAACCTCTCAGTTACATCTTAGACTTCTCATTATTTAAGTCACAATTGTTTCCTCTTGATTTTCTTAACCTGTCAAATGTGTAGACCTAAAATATGTAATAAATGAATTTAGGTAACATGATAGCTATGTTTAATTGTAGCCAGTTTTATTTCAACTATCAGGGGAAAACCTCTCAGCAGTGTGCAGATTTAAAATCTATACTTTCATATATTTTGCATCAATATTCCTGGGGCTCTACTGCTCGACTCAGGTGTCCATTCATCAGTTGAATGGATGGTTAAAGCATTTCTTTCTGGGCCTGTTTGCAGACTATAGTTTTATTTTGACTCTGTTGACATGTGGTGCAGCAAATGTTTGACAATTATGTAACTAATTTATTGCATTTTGCTCTATTTTATAAAGTTAGTGGGAAAATAGAGATTAAAAGTGATAAACTGTGGTCTTAGAGGAAATAGATAAGGCCCCTTTTGAAAACCGTAAGCTCTTTATAACTTGCAGAGAAAAGAATTTGGCCTAAGGTGAGAGGAAAAGGAGACACAACTTGACCTGTAGCCAGGAGTAAGGTTAGGGTACAAATGCATGTTGCCAAGTTCTGTTCACTTTCAGCCACAGGGTAAAATTTCGCTTTTAAGTGTTTTAGCATGGGGGCAGATATTCTGGATTTGCTTTGGTCTATTAAGCATTATTATAAGCCCCCTATAATTCTGCATTATTTCATCTATACTCTGGCTATGATCAGGAACACTGATGATAACAAGAGTTTCTGTTTTGTCTTCAAGTGTTTCAGCTTTACCTTTCCTCCGTTTACTTACAATGCTGACATGATTTTTATTTGTTAGTCTAATCCATTTATGGGGGACAAGGAGGTCAAAAAATACCCTGAAGTTCCAAGATGTTGAACAAAGCTTAGTTCTATTTTGATTTCTTTCAGTGTCCCTAGATACAAATTTTATGTTGAAATTTGTTGACTAGGTCTGGTGTAGATCCCAGAAAACCACTTTACAGACACACAAATTTAAAGGCTGTGCCCTGCATTGGAGAATCATTGGCCTAAACTTTAGCTTCTGACTTGAATTAGTTAACATTTTCAAAGAGCCTCTGTTACCATAGAAGCATCTTATTCTTAAGAGGTAAATGAGCTCAGCATTTGTTTCTTCAAATTAGATGATGGGAATTTGAGTGACAAAAGAACTAAGGCTAACACCACTAAATAAGCAATTGAAAACAGCTGAATTTTCTAACCAGGCAGTAAAGAATCTCTTCATTGTGACATCTCAAGCCACAGAAGCCACGTCTTTGAAGCAACTCCTGTGTAGCAAAGGGTTCCTTTTTTACTCCATCCTTTTCAGGGTTGTAGTTTGGGGTGGAGGACAGGTTGGGGAGGCTAGAGGGAAAGATTTGGAAGTAGAGTTGGTAGGGAATTTGAAATCCCAGTGAACAGAATAAAAGAGGGGAAGAGATTTAAGAACTACAGCTGAAATAGACACTTCCTCTCCTGACAGATCTTAAATGGCTGGATTGAAAGTAATGTTCAAACTATACATTTTAATTTTCCTATTGAAAATAATTTTATGACCTTCAGTTGCAGCCATTTTTAGTTGATTGTCATAACTCTTGGGCAATTTTTTATTAGTTATATTCTGTGATTTAATTTTTCTATTAGATGACATGATAATTACACATTTTGAGAAAGTAATTATGCACATTTTTATTTCTAAGTATGAAGTAAAAACTATATATGTGAATAAAACTAGATTCATAATGGTGTGACAGATATTTAATCAGCGTCCCAATTCTTTTCATTGAGACAACTGTATCAAAAATAGCAAATGTTTTGTTTGGTGAAATTGTAGAATAATGAATGAAAAATGAGATCCTCTTAAACTTATGGCAATGCAGGAAGTGTTCTAGCCACTGATTGCCCATTGGAATGACCTGGAAAGATTTAAATGAATACCAGTGTCCATCTGGGGCTGTCACCTGGGCATCAGTATTTCCTAAAAGATTCCCAGATGATTTTAATCAGTGTCCAGCATTCAGAACCACTGACATAGGCTATTCTCAAGTACACTTAACTGAAATATTTACTAAGCCCATTATAGTTAAAAATTGAGATAAGCATTATGAAATACAATGAGGCTTAGCAAGAGAAAAATCAGATCACTGCTTTGTACAAAGATGAGCACCACTGTGAAAAAAAACTGTTTAAATGGATAAAGGGTTTGAGTAGAATAGGGTGTTTGGTATACGAGGTAAAATTCATCAATCACTAGTAAACACCGAGACTCAAAACCAGTTTATACACCGTAGACATCTAAATATGTGTTGGAGAGACAACGAAATCCTTTTCTTTCCTAAGATTTAATTTCCCAATTGATTCCAGATGATCTCAAATATATTTACCCAAACTTTTCACATTAACAAACATTAATTGGGTGCCTTACGCATTTTTCATGTAGCCAATTGTTTACTACGAAGCACGTAAAGACGAAATTAGAAGTCAAAGGGCAGCAGTTTTTAGTTTTTCATGATGTTGTAATAGGAGCTGGAAAGAATTTTATGAATGAAAATTCACTTGGTTTAAGTACAAGCTTACAGCCTTCTTTTAGCTGTCGGAATGTTTTCCTAAAGAATTTTGCCTTAGGCAAGTCTCTGCTTTTAGAATAAACCAGATCAAGTTCAATTTTATCAGTGTTTTACTTTTGGCTTGCTGTTTATTTTGCAAGTAAAACTCAAAATCAACAGCTGGGTTTCGGGTGAACATTAAGGCAGTTGCGCCCACCCCGCCAGCTCTGCAATGAACCACCTTTGGGGAGCAATCTATTTGCTATTTTCCACATTTCTCTAGAAAAGTGGATAAAGCATCTTGCATCTTATATAAAAGCATTTTTTCCTTTTAAAACAATATACATTTATGATATAAATTTCTGAATAACAAAATAAAAGGAATTGTTTTTAACTGAACATTGTAATATCACCAAGTAGACCATATAAATATTACATTTTTCTTTCTTCTGACATGTTGTTCTATGTATATATATTTGGACCGGGTTACTAAGTTATGATTATTCAATATCCACAGTTTTTGTCCTGCTCCCCCGCCCCCCACAGGGATTTGTCATTTCATGCATTTTGCAGACACTCACTGGGCGGCGCAGCATTCGCTCTCCTTTTGATTTTACGAATGTAATTTTTAATGGCTGCATAAAATCTCATAAGTCCACTTACCATAGTTTATTTAACAAATTTTCTATTATTGGATATTTAGTTTCCTATTGCCTTTTGATCTGTGGAGTGTTTTTCTTTTAATTCTTAGTTTCTTATCATTGGAAAGGTAATTCACATATATCATAAATCCAAACAGTAAAATGGAGTTTATATGAAAAATTTCCCTCACATCCCAAACTTCCAGATTCCTCATCTTCCCCTTATCTGTTTTACATCTTCTCCTTTGGAAACAGTCTGTGTAAATACAAACTCCCTTTTTTCCTGTACAAATAGAAGTATGCTGCTTACAGTGTTTTCAATGCTCTATGTAACCCGTCCATGATTAACATTGTTTCATGTACAACATTGATGAGAAAAAATAAAATCGATTCTGAGCTGGGAACACTATGTGGATGGCACGTTCCCCCGTGTCTGTGAGGATTTTCTCCTGGGACTCGGGCTTTCTCTCACAGCCCGAAGACACGCGGGTGAGGTGAACTGTGCGTCTGCTTTTCCCCGTGCGTGTGAGTGCGGGCCTGAGTGCACCCGGCGATGGAAGGGGGTCCTGTTCCGGGTGGCTCCCGCCTGGGCCCTGAGCTGCGGAGATGGGACCCTGCCACCCGCAGCCCTGAACTGGAACAAGCAGACTAGAAAACCATTCTCCTGGTTTTTATTCCTCTTTCTTAGGTGTCTGTATGGCTCACACTTATTTCAATGTTCATTAAAAGCATTTTGGGTCTTTATTTAGAAGTTTGGTGATGTTTTTGTGATCAGAAATATGCAGTAGAAACTTAACTCTTATTTGTATCAATTAGCTTATGGTAAAATTGACTTTGTTAATGTCATTTCTTTTAAAGTTACAGTTTCCAAGAAACTATGGGCCACATTAAGTGAGGACTTACTTTATTTTTTCACTTTTATGTCAACAATACAGAATTGGTTCTTTATCTACGAATGTCTCTTAATATTCTACTGTTCTAGCATTTACTTAATCAGGTCTTTATTGACATTTACCTAGGTTATTATGATTTTTTTTCTTGCCAGTTCTCTAGCCCGTTGTATAGAGCTAGTTGTATAGCTTAAATAATGTTAAATTGTTCCTGACTTTAATAAGATGTATCTAGTTACCCCACATTAAGCAAGATCCTGGTTTTTGGCTTTAGATAGAAAATAATGTTAAGGAAGTATCCATCTATATGTTAATGAGATGAAAATCAAGAATGGATGTTGTATTTTTCGTATCCATGGAAATAAATATACTTTTTGCTTTTGGTCTATTAATTGGTAGAACTAGATTAATACATTTCTTAGAATCAAGTCATCTCTGTATTCCTAGGATGAATCTAGGTAGTATCGAGTTCTAATAATACTGTATGTACACTTTGTATGATTTATTTTCATCTTAATCAACATAAAATTTTTTATAATTTTATTTTAAATCATTTGTAAATATTATTTTGACTGCATATTTTCCACCTAGCAGATGCTTTTTTTCCCTTAATCATCTTTCTATTGTTGGATATTTAATTTATTTCTATTTCAAGCTATTCTGAACAATAAGGAACAGATTAAACAAGTTTTTGATGTATGCAACATATCGCAGATGTGAGTCTCAGGCTTCTAGACTTAAGGGTTTTAACATTAAATTCTAATAATCTGAGTGTGCATCTCACTACAGTGGAAAATCCAGTGTGTATCTTTGAGGATCCTCTGGGATCCTCTTCTCGTTACATCTAGTTCAGATTTTTGGCTTCTGCTAAAATTTGATCTCATTTGTATCTGACCTCTTGTGGGAGTTCCCTTTTCATTCTTTTGTTGACTCAACAGAGATCAGAACCCCTTTTTAAATTCTCCAAAACACAATCCAAACAAGGCAGTTTTCAAAGACAGTTGTGTATAATACATTTTTATTTTTGACTGGTGAGTAGTTACACTGAGTTATAGCACAACAGATAAGATTAGTGTTAGACATTCATATTCTTAAAAGTCCTTTGGTTATTTGTGCTGTTGAGAATTTAATTTTGTGATTTTCCCTTGAATATTATCTTCCTCCTTCTCCTTTCATCTCTGGACTGTCCAGGGATAAGACGTCTCTCTCACGTCTGTCTCTGAAAATTAAAAATCCTTCCTATTTTATTATGCAGAGCAAGCCAATGCTCTCTCTATTTCCCCTCATCGCACAATTGTCCATTTCTAAGGCCTGTCTTTCCACAACTAAAATGACCCTTCAGATTTTTCTGTTTTCAATCAAAAGACATGTCTCTCCTAAGAATTGCCCTACTGGATTTTAACCTACTGCCCCTCCCCCACTCCACCTCACCCCTCCCAAGGATTGCCAATCAATGTAGAACATAGTCCTGAGTCTTTAACAGGATGAGTCAGATAATGCAGCACCAGTGCTTGTGTGGCCTTCCCTCCTGTATTTTTTAAGACTTCTGATAATGTGGTAATTACCTGCCTTTTCTGTTGATGGAAGAATTAGATTGTTGGGATCCTAACATATGTATCTGTCAGCAGCATTGATTCATCATCACTGAATGCCAAGATTTTCTGTGATTTGAAAAACGGGAGGATTAATTGATCAGTGTCTTTCACCTCCTCCTGCTCCTGTTTTAATTCCCTCTGTATTCCTGTCTTAAGTTTCTACTACATGTTTTATTCTGTAAGAGAGACATCATGGCACAGAGGGTGGGAGTTGGACATAGTGTAAAAAAATATGTTGATTGTTTCCTTTAGGCACTAATCTAAGCTCTATTTTGTTTAAAAATCTTCCAAATACTGTGGGGTGGGTTAGGACTTCTTCCCAACATTTTGTCTTAGAAACCTTCCAGGCAAGCATTCCTCTGTGGCTGCCACTGGCCTCCCAGGACTGTCCCTGGTTAGATTATGTTTGTCCTCTTCATATACAAGGGCTGACAGTTATATTTAGTTTTAAATATAAGCACTATGGTCCCTATGCAATGTG
Organism: Phyllostomus hastatus; assembly: GCF_019186645.2. Lineage (NCBI taxonomy): Eukaryota > Metazoa > Chordata > Mammalia > Chiroptera > Phyllostomidae > Phyllostomus > Phyllostomus hastatus. The sequence continues at coordinate 88,606,213 of NW_025334041.1, read as the reverse complement.
TGTTCAATTGCAAACATTAAATTGAGCACAGAACAGTGAATGCTCTCTATCTACAAACAGTAACAGTTTCATGTTCAGAATCTGAGTGTTGATTTGTCTCCAAGCTCATTAATCGTGCAGATATTATTTTCCTTAAATGTCTTGCATAGGACTTTGGATCTGACTTGCTTCTCCTTATGGCTATTAATTGTCATCGTCATCCTTCTCCTCATCTCTCACCACTCTGCTCTCTTGCCTTTCTAGAGTTTACCCTTCCCATTCCCTCCCTCCTACCTAGAGTTAGTGGACAAGAAATACCAAGCTGAGCTCAGAGAGAGGTCAAGGGATGAAAGGGTGTCAGGACTGGCCAGGTAGTGAGAATTGAAGTCACAGAAGCAGATGATATCAGGGGAAAGTGTGAAGGAAAGAGGCATGAATTGAGGATGTGTGCATTATTAAATGAGGAAGTATCAGAATAGGAACAATCTGTTAAGCAGGATTAATGTCGTACTTAATAATTTCTTTGATTCATGCCAACAGTGTGCTCCCAACTGTAACTTGTAATGGGGAAGAAAACTGCACTCGAGGCTCTCATATCTGAAGTTATTCATTTGATATAAATACAACTTATATATGACTGAAGCTCTTATTTATATTAATTAGAGACAGAGATGTATGAAATCCAAATATAATCCTTAAACTTCATTTTTACTTATAATTCCAATCTACCTGCACTATGTTTTTTTCCAGCACAAATAGAAAAATAAATTGTCAGTACTTTCCTTTTTCTTCCGTATCTTGGGTGAAGATATGAATCACAGTGAACTGACCATCATTTAAGTCAACTTGAAAACAAAAGAGAAGTTAGTAATAAGGATCTTAACAATTCAGTTGTGGAATGATAATTTCCTGAAGTATGATTATTCAGTGGGTCTCTGAGGTGACTCTGGGCTCCAAGTTCTTGCTTTGATGTTCTGGTCCCACCTTGGAACAGAGGAAGTTAACCTCGCCGAGCCTCACTTTCCTCATCTCTGTGACAGAGATAATACTAAGACCTACCTGAGAGAGATAAAAGGAATAATTGAGATGATACATGTAATGCACATACTTGGCACACTGTGAACACTGGATAAATATAAGCCATTACTGTGACACAGGTGGTGATTAAATAAAGGCTGTCTGCCATGACATTCACAGATGCTTAAGCTAAAGATGTGGATGCATCCTTAACCCTGTGCTATCATGTCACCTCATCCAATCTAAGACAGTGTCCTATCTTTCTTACTTTCAGTAAAAGTCCCAAATCCATGCTCTGTGACCACTGGTGCCCAATCCACCACCATCTCTCTCCTGGTCCAATACACCTGCCTCCTCACAAAAGGTCCTGCTTCCTGCTTTCACCTTTGTCTTCTCCTGTCCATTCCCCAAACTTTAGCCAGAGTGGACTTTGAAACTACAAATCCTATCAAGTGGGGGCACTTACAAACTATTTACCATTTCTCTCTGTTCTTAAATAAATCCAAACTCAGCCCCATGTCCTACAAGGCCTGGCTCCAATCCACTCCTGTCTTTCTTCTCAGCTTCATCTTATTCCACCATCACCCTTGCTCGCTGAAAGGCAGCCATGTGACCACACTTTGGTCCCTCGTCTACATCAAGCCCTTTTTCCAGGCATTTGCTCTTCTGCCAGCTTGCATTGTTCTCTTTCCCTTTCCCTGAATGGTTGGTTCGTTATAATCATTAGGCCTCAGCTCTAATGTTGCCCTGCAGAGACTCCTTCTCTATCTGTCCTATGCAAGGTGGCCGCCCCCAGGAACTGTTATCTCAGCACCTGCCTTATTTTCTCCATGGCATTCAATTCATCACAACCTAGAATTAAAATCTGCATTTTTTTTGTTTTACTAAGTCTCTGTGCCCCCCACTAGAACATTGGTTTCATGGGGGCAGAGATGACTCCTGGTTTCTGTTGTACCTTTAGGGCTTGGCAGATTATCAATAAGTAAAAGTGTTAAAATATTGAACAAATAAATGAGTTGCACTTCTAGGAATGAAGTACACATATATACATGTATACACTATACTCCTTAGCAAATGAGTGTGTGTGTGTGTACATGAAAGTATGTGAGTGTGGGAACATGTGTGTTTATGTGATTGCGAGGATGCCCTAATGCATGTGACATGCACGAGTGCATGAGTGTGTGTATGCAAACGTGTGAGTGTGTGTCTGTGAATACATGTATGAGTGAGGGTGTGTTACTGGCTGTGTATGTGTGTGAGATGGTATCAGTGTGAGTATGTGAATATGTGTGTATTTGTCTATTTGAAGAACATTAGAGAAACCTCATTTCTCTGATTTGATTTGAATCAAATACTTTAATTAAATACTTAACAATTAAGGTTTAATCAAGCACTTTAATTAAAATAATCCCATGATGACAAACTATAGTATTATAACAAAGGAATATTTTACAGTCCTGAGATTTAAGACACTGACCTCATGAAGCAATCATTAAAATGGGACATGCTGAGTAAGACCTTTGGGATTGTCGTTAAATCCCATGGGAACTCAGTGCTTCCTTTCTTTGTTTCCTCTTCAGGGAGACAACCCTGTGATCTGCAGGGACTTCCTGGACAAGTGCATACCTTCCTGCCCAATGTCCATGCCCTTCCTGCTGCTCGGAGAGTTCTGGTTCCGCCGCTCTGCTTGACTGAGATCCACTTACCTCTCGGGTCTCAATTCAAATGTTTGTTCCTCAGGGACTTTCTCCCCTAACCCACACTAGGGTACATCCCCATTATTTGTCTCTGGAGAGCCCTGTAAGTCTTCTTGGACCCATGCCCACAAGTAATTACACTTGTGATATTCAAGGATTCACTACGTCTTCTCCGCTTAGCTCTGGGAACACAGAGATCTCCCCTGTCTTGTTCATTGCCACCTCCCACCACCTAACGTAACATCTGGCATAAACACGTGCTTGATAAATGCTTATGGGATAAATAAAAAGGAAAGCTATTTCCTTTTAAAATATATTTTTAAAAATATTTGTAAAAATATTTACCACATATATACATCCAAGAAATGATGACCTTTCCCAAGGGCAGGCCTAACTTGGTGTGTAACACACATGGATGTTCAATAAACAGATGTCAATCAATTGAACCTTGAACTCATCCCACAGTTGAACAATGAACAATGACATCCTGAAGTAAAAATGTAACTCAGCTGATTATAATCCATGTCCTGCAACTTATTAGCTATATGACCTTGAGAAATTTACATGGCCTCTCTCAGGCTTGATTTCCTACTGTTCAATCATTTTTTTCATTCAGAAAAATCTTTATATAATAATTACTTTATTATTTTGATGGCTTTATAGTATTCTATTTTATAGCTCTACCATACTTCATTTAACCAAGCATTACAGATAAACATTTATATTATTTTCAATACAGGATGGGGAAAAAGTAGATTTACAGTTGTTTGTATGGAAAATAATACAATAATTAATAAATAACAATATAAGAATAAATTCTGTTTCACGTACTCATGATTTTAAACCCACTTTTACTCCACCCTGTATTTCTGTACTGTTTTATTATTATCAAATTTCTACATTATAAACACAATTTTTGTGTACTTGTCCAATTATTTCATTGGAATATATTCCTAGGCGAGGAATTGGTGAGGTAAAATGTATACATTTAAATTTTTATTTACCTAACTAAATTGCCCTCTAGAAATGTTCCATTTTAAAATCTCATCTCTCATCTAAAAGAGTTCATCATTCCTTCCATGTCCTGCTCAGTTCAGATTACTAACAACTTGTTTTTATGAGAGGCAAAGCATATTATTTCATTATTTCATTCTGCATCACTCTGATGATTAGTTGAACATCTGCTTTGTCTCTTTCACTTGTCCATTTTCTCCCACAATTACCAACCTTTTCTTTTTGATTTACAACAGCTTCTATATATTAAGAGAGTAACTTCCTGTATAAGTTTAAACTATATTCTAGCATTTTGTCATTTTTCTCTTACCTCTCTTACTTTTGCCTCTGGTTATACAGAAATTTTTAAAAATTTAGGAAACTGATTATGTATTCCTCCCACTAAGGTCTCTGGGTATAAGACTTTCTAAAAAAAGTCTTCCTAACTCTGAGAATATTGTTCACTATGGTGAATATGAGTTTACTCGCAGTTACAGAATGCTAAGGCTTAAGGGCACTCGAGTTTCATTTAGTTATTTTCTAGATAAATTCTGGGCTTTCGCGATGGTTATCTTTAACAGATTCCACATGCACCTCTTGAATACCAAGGCTGGTGGAGAAATATCCTGGAGAGATGCCCTGATTAAACTTTTATGTGAAATGAGCATTGTGTCAAATGAGTCAAACCGTCAACCCTTTGGTCGCAGGCAGGCACTCAATCCACTGAGCCACACCGGCCAGGGCAGATAAAGCAAAATTTTAAAAAGATGTGTCTTCATAACAGTTTCTCTGAATTCTTAATCAGGTCCATATCTAAACTGTTGATTTCATCTTAATCACTTCTTGGAACACTTTCTCTCCAATATTAACTAATATCAGATGATAGAGAAGAGATATCAAATTTTGCTCATGCTTACCTCTCTTGGGGATTTCTCGTTTCCCTTCTCGGTTGTCTTGAATGCAGATCCCTCCAGGGCAGGCAGCCTTGCAACACCTGTCATCCTTGCTTCCCTCGCTGAGATCATCACAGGCACACCTAGTTTTTGAGATTTTCCTCTATAATTAATTTCCTTGAGTCACTGAATAACTTTATCTACCTCCTGTCAGAAACTTCTCATCTTCTCTGATATCCTTATTTGCAATGTCAACCAGAATTGAAGGCACAACATGGCTTTTACCTTCAATGCTGCTAAAATAATTTCTTCTGACTCACGCTCGCTGCGCTGAGTGGTGATCGAGGCAGCCTGTGATTGCTTGTTTAAGCACTTGTATGCTACATTATTTAACTGCTGGTTTAATTGTACTTCACTGAGAGTTTTAAACTTTGTTATCATTTGAGTGCTATTCACTAAATACATCCTCTTAATCTAAGTGACTCAAGCCAAATATTTACCTTATTTCCTTCATTTTAAGATGCACTACTCCACCATGCACACATTTAAACATTTTTAGTGACTGGAATGTGTCCTAGGTTCACCATGCACATTTAATGTAGTGTTTTTCACCAAAAGACAGTTTCTCAATTGTTCCTTTGTCTTACAATGAATGGCTTCTTAGACTCCCAGAGGTATGCTAAGTCAAAGGTACATTAATCTTTGTTACAGCTTTGATCCCTGACCAGTGTGGCTCAGTTGGTTGAGTGTCATCCTCAAAGCAAAGGTTGCCTGTTCGGTCCTGGTCAGGGCACGAGTCTGGGTTGCAGCCAATGGCCTGTTGGTGGTGTGCACGAGGCAACCGACAGATGTTCCTCTCACACATCGATGTTTCTCTCCCTCATTCTCCCTCACCTCTCCTCTCTCTACAAACAAAATTTTTAAAAAAGATTTAAGAAAATCTTCATTATGGGTTTGAGACACTAATGAAGTACTGTAACTCCTTTTTTTACTTTACTAACTCAGATATCAAGGTTTTTTGACGGGCAAAGAGGAGTTTTACCCTTGTGGGTTTATCCCTGAGCTCTTCTATTTTGCATTTTTGACTGTTTCCTCCCTGTGGTTCCCTTCAACTCGGTGGATATTAGGAAGTAACTAATCCGGGAGACCCTCTATGCTTTGTCTACATCTGTCTCCCTTCCACTTGGGCATATGTGCTGTCTTTCAAACTTTTGCTCATTTGGATTTTTTCTTAAATTCTCTACCTTTGAGTCCATGGATGAATCTTATATGTTGCAGTTTATCAGGAATTTTGTTGACATCAGGGGTGGATTATGTATGAACACTATTTTCTTTGTCTTGGCTCCTCCTCATAAATTTTCATGAAATTTTAACTGCTGAATCCCTTTAGCTCCAGGTTTGAACACTAAGGTTCTCTGTTTATTCAACTTTCAAAAATCCAAAAGGCATCTTTATTAGCTATAACCTAAAAAATATTTTTTATCAAAACATGTACTGCATATAAATGTATTTCCATATAGAAAGTGGAAGTATGATAGGTAGATTGAAAGTAGGTGTAAGTGTACATTTTTATCTATAAAGATGTGTAAGCAATTTTGCTTAAAATCTAAATAATTAGTAGGATATTGATTTCTATAGACATATATGCAATTAGATATATGTGGTTATGGATTACATAAAATTGACTGTGATTGCACATATGTATATAAACATCTATACATTTAGATATATGTTTATAAACACACAACATCCATTTAGTGGGGTACAATAAAAACAGGGTTCAAATTCTAGCTCTGCCATTTCTTACTTTGTGACACTAAGTCATTTAAATATTCTAATCCTCAGTTCCCACATCTGAAAAGTGAACAAAAAACAATAATGCCTGCCTTATATACACATAGGGCTCTACAGAGAATAAATCAAAAAACGTTTTTAAAGCTATGAAATGCTTTATAAATATTGATAATATTTAATGGCATTTATACAACCACTCCTCTTTTTACTCACAAAAAAATCTCATCTTCTTCAAATAGTATGTTTTGTCAATCATTTAGCATCATTTTTTAAAATTTACATCCAATATATACCATCAAATAATTAAAATTTTCTCTTTAAAAAATCAGCAAATTGTTTTTATGTTGTTTATCAATCTCTAGCACATGCATACAATCCATTGTATATGTTTACTGTATTGTATACTGCTGTGTATGGTTTTACAGACCATAAATATATAGAATATATTTACAACAAATATCAACTTCTTTTCAATACTTTAGTTCAAGAAAACCCACAAAAAAGATAAAATCTACTTTCAAAAGTTTTATTTCCCAGTTACTTATGTGTAGCATATTCAAAATGTGATTTATTGAAATAATGACAAAGAAAAGTAAATATAAAAAAAATAATCAGAGAAATCTTATACAAATATCTGTGACTAATTATGTGACTGTAAAGACCTGAAATGTCTGATATGCTTTTTTAAAATTAGTCCACAGTCAGCATAGTCTGTGAGGCACTGTTATACTGGAGTTTCTGGGTACCAAAGGCATCCTAGAAATGGCCCAGCAGAAGGCCCTGGGTATCACTAACTCAAACATTTAGAATCAACCCCTATAACACACTCTTTCTGAAACTTGTACATATATACTCTTTGTTATGGCTTTTAAGTGTAAAGAGCTGCTGTGGCATCCATGCCCAAGAATCTTCAGGAATTTAACCTCAAAATCAATTAGGTGGAGTCAAGTTGGACAAACTCTTTATCCAAGAGGTTCCAACCCATTCTAGGGTAAAGAGTCTTCTATTGGTGTCCACTGCTCTTAGGTAGAATGAGTAGACAGGAGCAAGCAACAGCCAATGAATGACAACTAGGTTTACATTTCCCAAGGAACTATAAGAAAGTGAACTACTGCTTCTCTCTTCTTCCCACTCCCACACTCATAACTGTGCCTGCCCCTCTCTCCTAAATTTATCACACCCCAGTCACCTGTGGAATGTCATTCCCCTCTCCTTGAATCTGGGGAAGACTTAAGAATTGGTTCATAAGCAATACAATGTGTCAGAAGGGACACTGCATGACTTCTGAGACTAGGTAATAAAAAAGACATAGTTCATGCTGTGTGCACTGGGACACCAATTCCAGAGCTCTGGGCTGCTGTGGAGGAAGTCCAATTATTTTGTCATGTTCTGAGAAAGCCTCACCCACATAGAGAGGCCACATACAGGGGTCCAGCCAACAGCTCCAACTGCAGTCCTAGTTGACCAACATCATTGCCAAGCACAAAACAAGTAAAGATGCCTCCAGATGATTCCAGCCCCAAACCTTTGCATCTTACCACTTAAGGCTGAAGACATCATAGAGGAGAGGCATGCCAAACCCCCTGTGCCCTGTAAAGAAATTGTACGGATAATAACAAGGTGATTGTATGTCACTAAATTTTGGGGTCATTTGATTCACAATAGTAACTGCAGACACCTTCCCTTTGAATCTGTTTGACTTCTTGACTTGCTTTAGTCAATAGAATGAAAGGCAAGTGAGCCTGTTTTGAATTTATGGCTCAAGAAAACTTCCCTGTTTCCATTTACATGTTCTGTCTCAGCCATCACAATGAGAACATGCCTAAACTAGCCTGCTGGAGGATGAGAGATGTGCGGCACATACTTGAGTATGCAGCGACCAGCCTAGCTGAGCCAACAATCAGCCAAAATCTAGACAGGAAGCAAAACCACTCCAGAGAGAGGAACAAAAAAAATGCATGTTGTCAAATGCCACTAAAGTTTTATGGTTGTTTGTAAAATGGCATTATTGTTACAGGAATAATCAATACACCATTTTTAAAAACCCCAAATTAATAATGCACCCTCCTTTGATCTTATATTCTTCTTTATTAACTGCCTCATATCAATACCTTTCTTTGCAGCAAGACTTCTCAAATTAGTTATCTACTGACTCTGTTTCCACTTTCTCACCTCCTAGTCTCCCCTCAACCTAATCATTCTGATTCCTGCCCATCACTACACTGAAACTGCTCTTTTCAAAGTCAGCAGTTATCCTCAAGATGCCAAATCTGGTGTACTTTTTGCTTTATCATCTTCCTGGACCCTTCAGCAGCATTCGATATATTTGATCATACTGCATTTTCAAACACTTCTTTCTTTTATCTTCTGAGATACTTCCATGTTTTCCTCCTATTTCTTTGAATGCACCCTCTTATCTCCTTTGTGGTTCATTCATTTATTTATTCATTTCTTTAAAAAAAAATCTATTGAGCACCTACTATGTGTGAAGCATTTTGCAAGGGTTGTGGTCACAACAATGAAACAAAACAAAATTCTTGTTTTTTGTAGATTTTATGTTCTAGTGCAAGTTGAAAATAAGCAAGTAAACAAGTATATATATATATACTTGTTATATATACTTTATATATATATATATATATATCAGAAGGTGATAAGTTCTATGTAGAAAATTAAAGCAGAGGAAGGGGGATAGGTAACGACAGGGATGGGTATTACTATTTTAAATAAGGTGACCAGTGAGGTCCTCTCTGAATGAATGACATTTGCTTAGACACCAGAAGCTCATGAGAGAGTAACCCATATGGCTTTCTGAGGGTGGCGTGTCCCAGACTGAAGGACCTCGCCAGCCAATGTCCTCATTCAGGACTGTGGTTAGCACATCCATTGGCCTCTTTATTGTTTGTTTCTATCCTCTTATTGTGTTTTAAAATCAATTGCTTTTTATATTGAAAGTATAATTAAAACTAAAGAACAGTGAAGCGATGTTTTGAAAACAAACATTTCAGGTTGTTTCGTTTGGCACAGTTTACGAGGGTATAAGGAAAAGAATGCCTTTCACATCTTATCTCCATCATTCGGTCAAACCTGGGGCATGGTTGCTGACTCCTACGCAAAGGCTACCTGCTGCCTCTCCTTTACATGTGGATTCTGCGGGACTCAGTTTCAGTCCCTCTTTGTTCTTCACACTCATGCTGTGGGTGAGCTCTTCCATTTCCACAATTTTAATTAGCAACTATATGCTGACAATGCTTAAGTTGACATGTTTAATCAAGACCTCCTGAGCTTCATATCCAAACACTCACCTGTACCTTTGACACCTCCACTTGAGCTTCTCACTCACCACATCCAAAGACAATTCCTTTTTTACACTCAAATCCCCAAAATTCAACCCCACTTCCCTAATATTTTTCACTGTGGGGAAGAGCCATCTACTCAATTTCTCGAGCTCTAAGTCTAATATCTTCCTTGATTCTTCCACTTTACATATATTCAACTCATTAATCTTTCAGACTTTACCCCCAAACATATCTCAAATCCATCTGCCTCCTTCCCTCAGAAGTGCAGTCCTGCACTTCTCCTGAGCTGTGCCAAGACACCAGTATGAAGCGCCACATTTGCAATATTCACAGCAGCTACATAATAAAAAATAGAGAGGTGGGTTTATACTATATCATCACACAAACCTATTTAACTAAAGTTTAAGATAAAGCAAACCTTCTAAAAGGCTCACTATACACACATGAATATGATGGCAAGTTTGACTTTTTTAACTACTACGTTGGTATTAACTGTATTTATCTATGATGCTGGATATATGAGGTCTGTCCAGAAGGTATCCAACCATATAATAGGAAAAATAGAGACATTTATTGAAGAAGATACAAGAAACATTGTACATAGGACAATGACGTCTCAGTCCCCTTCAAAATAGGCACCTTGGGACTTCACACAGTTCTCCCAGTCACAATCACCTGCCCGTCATATTTTCCTGAATCTCATCAATGGTCTGAAATCTCTTCCCTTTCAAAGGTGATTTTATCTTGGGAAAAGCCAGAGATCTCAGGGCACCAAATCTGGGCTGTAGGGGAACTGAGTCACCTGGGCGATTTGATGTTTCTCAAAATACCTGCACAAGATATGATGTATGAGCAGGTATGTTGTCATGACAAAGCTGCCAATCATCAGTTGCCCATACCTGCAGCCTTCTGAATCATCCAAATAGTTTTTCCGGAGGAATGTTTAAGCTTACTGCAATGTAGATTCGTTGCTCTACTTGCTCAGTCATTTTAAATGCAATGGCCACATAGTACACATGCTCACTCACGGGCGTCGTCTACTGCTCCCTGACTAGTACAGTGAAGCTGTCACTGTTTACGCATGTGCGTTCCAGTCCACTCTCCTTGGATGCCAGGTTACATCGATGTCGTGCAAACCATTGTTAATATATTCTCATCATATTAACAGTGGCTGGACTTTTCCCGGACAGACCTCATATTCCTATATGAGCTTTAAAGTTAAAAGAGGCAAAGTTTAGGTTGAGAAAGTATTCAGAAAAGTGGAAACAACTCAGTGTTTTCTCCAAAGTCACTTTAATGTATACGATTTTGTCATTTTATGTTTTTAGATGAGGTTGACAATTCTGGCTCATTCTTACTCTAGTTTATTAAGTTGTAGATTTCTGGGTTTTACAGTGTGAATAGAGACTTTTTAAGAACATGAATAACAACTATTTTAGTAATAATTTATTGTGCTAAAATTTGGCATTTAAATTTATAAATAAGATCACAACTGCTGACCTCTTTCAGTGAAGAAAAGAACAAAAGGAGTTAGCAACTCATTCTGAGAGTCTACCTAAATGAATTAGGATGTTAAATTCATGCATAAAATAATGTTTAATAAAAACACTTTAAAGGAGAAATTGTCTCACTTTAAATTGAATGAATACAAAAGATGACATGAGGTTCTCGGGTTACTGCTATGAGGCTCGAAGACACCAGACTCAGGCATTGCTAATAGTTCACCAGTAATTGGAATATTAATAGGATGTGTCATTCTGATTATATAGAATATGCATCAGAGTATTTCACCTAACTCTTCTGGATTGATTGGAGAGCGGCTGAGAATAATCTGATTGTCGCTTCTCTCAGTTTGAGAGCCCCATTTCAGAATGCTTACTCGCAGATTCTATTTAAGGACATATTCAAAATAAAATCGATGCACTTATAACCTAAGTACCTGGTCTCTATTGATTCATATTCCAGATATTCAGTTTGCATAGCATTACTGTTTTCACTAACCACCTGTAAATATTTCCTGGGTGGTATATTGCATAAGTGCACAGGTCTTTAAGGGAACTGAACTAGCAACTACTGTAAGTCATCACTGAAGTACTATGTTTCCCACTTTTCTCCTACCCAATACATGTTAATAAGACTTCAAATGTTTATTTATCTGAATCTCAGCCAGATCCTGGGCTCTGTACATTCTTGTGTAAAAAGGTTTAAAGTCTAAAAGGAAAGAGAACCTTGACCTTTGAACAATTGGCTGTCTCTACTGCAGGGTACAAAGTGAAAGGTCAGGGGTTCACTGGAACTGCGTTGTAGAACTGTGACCCCTTCAGGAATGAGGCCCAGTCTCCCAGTGTCTGTATGACCGACTTGAGAAGAGGCAGGTGGCCTCTCACTTTGGGGTAAATTTATCCACCAGTTGTCCTATAAAAGGAAAAAAAGAAGCCAGGCCCTGTGTTATTTCAGCATTTTCCTGAGTTAAAAAAACATTTGGAGTCTATGTTATATATCCAAGAATGGTCATACTTCTCTAATTATGTTAAGCAAATTGGCAAACTTTGCTCTCAAAACAGTCAAATATTCCTTAAACCGTGGAGAAATGGCAGAGCTCCCCCCTGGGGCACTGATGCAAGCACTGGCTTAAACGTGTTAGTGGCTTTCAGGCTCTGGCTCTCCCGGCTGGCTTTAGGTGGTCATTGATTTACTCCATCCACGGAGGTGGAGCGAGAGGACCAGGGGAGATAGGTTTAATTAATCTTAAATATCTCTGCAATTTAAGAATTGTAAGCCTGGAACAGTTCCTGTACTAACATGATTAGCAAATATTGACTTTTGAATACAATAATAATGTGTCATCTGAAACCCTTGATAAGTAACTTAAGTACTTCCTTAGCTTGCATCTTATTAAATTAGATGAGGTATGGTTGAGGCACATTACACAAAGACATTGAAATGAAAAATCAGACCTAAGGGTTTTAACATTGATTTTAAGAGAGCTAAAAGTCGCAAAGAAAACATATATGCTTCGGTTCTGTAACCTAGAAATGTAAGCTGTCTGTTTTCTCTAGACGGATTTTTTAAAAGTATGTAATAATTTTCATGGTGCAACTGTAGTAAACATTCACGATTGGTGACCTTCCTGACAGCTGTAATCAATCATCAGATTATGTATGATGACCATATAATTTTAGTTTTATGGAAGGTTAACTTACACAGATTATGAGCTTTTGATGTTAAAATACAGAATAAAGAGCCATGACACACCAGTGTGCCTGGGAATATGGTCAGGGTAATCTACCCAACTCCCTTCATAAGGTTTAACTTAAAAATGTGTACAACAAGTCAGCTAGGAAAAGAGCTTAAAGATGTGGTGCCAGTCAGCTGCAACCTGACAAATCTTACTGTATGGATTGGTTTTCAAAGGCAGCATGGCATGTGTGCCCCACTTACAGTAGACTTGGAAGGAGGGGAGGAAAACTTCCAAATGTCATCAAAGCAAATGGTCTGTGAATGTTGCTTCAAAGCTCGTCATCAGTTGCCAGGGTATTTGGCCACAGAACTTGGAAAGAGGTTTCTCTGGAGGGGAAGGTATGACTAAATGCAGGGCTTGGCAAGAAGACCTCTGCTCAAATAGCAGGACATGTTCATTCTTTCTTGATACATCAAATTAATTAGAGGATTAGCATCTCATGAAATTTTGCTGGTTTTTTATCATCCTCCTTTAAAAAAAAAAGTAGGGGGTGGGGCACTGGGACTAGACCCCAGGTTTTTTCTATTCTCTACTGAAACTGAAAATTGACTTGTGTTCAAAGGGTGCTCAAGTAAAAGGAAGAGTGAAAAATATATTGCTAACAATGAGATGTATCAGGTGATCTCCTCGAGGATCCATTAGTTCCTGGGACAATCTTTCTCACACAACTTGCCAGGGACAGCAGAACCATGTGGGCGGATCAGAAGATGCTGAAGGAGAGGCTTCAAGATTGTGCATGCACGCAGGCTTGTGCATATCTGTGTACATACACGTGGAACAAGAATACAGGTGTATATGTCAGCATCTTTACAGGTTTACACTGTAAAAATTTGCTCTGGCTCCCTTGGAGATATTTATTCCCCCTTAGCCAGCATGATTCAACTGCTGCTGATCAGCAATCCATTAGTTACCTTGAAAGCAGCCAGCAGATTTTACTCATCGTAATTTATAAGAAATGCTTTCTGTATTTAAATAATGTATGCAGATAAATTCACTCATTTCTTTAATTACCCACCTGTACAAACCTTGTAAGAATCTTTGCCCCCTATTTAAAGTTTGCTGTCTGGGGAAATTTTAAAAGGTAACCAAAAAAGGAAAGCCCTTCTCCCTGGCAGCACTGATTAATTCTGTCTTTCTATCCCTCCCCCTTCAGAAAATATCTGATGTGTCTCAGGTTATACTGATAGTCCTTAAAAAACCTGGAATTATCTCCTCATTTGCCATTGAAGGTGGAGGGCTTATCTGGCAAAATATGATACCTCCGTCACTTCTTTAGCAAAGATTTCAGACACAGTAGGGCAGGGGTGTCAAACTCATTTTCAAGAAGGGCCTCATCAGCCTCGCAGTTGCCTTCAAAGGGTTGAATGTAATTTTGACTCCTTAACAGTTAAGGAGCAGTTATATCTACACAGTCCTACAATTATTTGGGCCCTTTGAAGGCAATTGTGAGGCTGATGTGGCCCCTGGTGAAAATGAGTTTGACACCCCTGCAGTCGGGGTAAATTGGGGTCCCCAGAGCCCACTGCAAAACTGCAGGGAAAAACGGACATAGCTTTCTTCTTTGAGACCTGTTTCAACAGATGATGTTCTAGAAAAATGTCATTTTTCTCAGGCTGCCCTAAAGTCAGATCTTCTCACCGCTGCCATCGTGCCGAGTCAGCCTAAAAGGGCATTTAGCATGGAGGCATTTGGTAAGTACTGCTTTATTGTGCTTCGTCCTCCCTACAGGGCATTCTGAGGAGATGAATAATAAGTGTGAACAGGAAGAACAAGTTTCCAGTCCTGTCAAATTAATTAGGCTAGTGTAGACTGAAGTGAATTTTGCCGTTAGGTAAGTTGACAACATGCAAAGAAAACCATCCGAGCAATCTGAAAGGATTTTAAGAGAGCAAAACGTCCCCATGGATTTTTGTGTATTTGTGTGAGAGATATTATACATGTGAATAATTGTGTTGGGTATCCATGCATATCATATCTGAACAGAGAATAGTCTTTGTTCTCAACATATGCAAAAACATACATGGCAGGCCAGTTGAAAAGGCAAGCCACAATTTAAATAACACCAGTTTAATTAAAAAAATAAGCCTGAGTAGATTGGACCCCTCTACTCACAGGAGCACGTCTGGTTCTGTACTAAGACCTGTATCAGGTGACTTTATGAAGAGATTCATGAGAGCAGAGGGAGCGATGCAATTTGAGGTTGTTTTACCAGGTTCCAGCTGGGTGCTTCTCACCACAGCCCTTACACAGGTGAAGACACAGGAGTGAGAGAATTTCATGTGCAGCTAGGGGCTCTTCTGAATGCAGGGCCTAGTGGGTCATTTGGGATAATTTTAAATGACCTTTTGAGATACATTTCCTTGTATTTCACTGTATTCTGGAAAATTGATTCTGGCAATTGAAGTAATCAATTTGTATATCTATAGGGCATCGACTGCTATGTACCACCTCTACAAAGTAGGCCGGCCATGATGCAAATTGATGTTTTCATGTCCAAGTCCAAAGGGACTGCTCGCAGCTGCCCTCTTCGTCCTCAGCAGGAGAGGCAGTTTACCGGCGCCGGCACACGACTGATCATTGCGTTATTCTAAAACTTGCTAAACCAAAATGTTTCCTGAATCACATAGAGATGGGCAAGTGATTTTCTTTTTGCAGAGGGCATGAGGGCTTGAAACTGTGTCCTATATACAGCCTTTCCCCCACCCCCTTTGTTAGCCTTTCCTTCTCCAGGCATCTCACTCTCTTTCTTACTTTTCACTAGCTCCTTTTCCCCTCTACTTAGCATTAACCAAAGTTGATGGACCACATTCTAGGCCCTTTTCTGTCAAAAGGAAGAGAACCTATAATTATCAAAGATCTTTCTTCCCTGCCACTTAATATCCTATCCTGTTGCATCTTGGGTAGAACTCCACAGCCAATTCCAGATAGAAGTCTTCCCTACCACCACCACCTGATGCTCCTGGGTCATTTTGTTTCTTCCATTCCCAAGAGAGAGGAGGCAGAACTGCCTTGTACCTGAGGCAGAAAGCTCGGTTTGATTTCTCACATAACCGATGGAAATGTCTCCTACAAAACAACGACTGTAAAAACCACCCGACTACTTGCTTTGGCAGGTGACGTCATGATAATTTGAAGGTCTCTTGACCTTTTGAATGTCCCAAGGTCTGTTTTAACTACCCACTTCTCTTTTCCAGGGAGACTTAACTGCCCTTCAGCCATAGAAGCGGGGCATGCCATCACCTAAATGAAAGAAATCCATGCCCATGATGAGTAACCTGCCAATTAAAATTCTTCACCAACATTGGGCTTTATATCTTTCTTGGACACGTGAATCATCTCTGGTGCTGGGAAATGCGTGTCATAAACCTCTGTTGTCGTAGAATGTCTACTTCCACGAGAACTTGTTTTATATTAGTAAATAAAACATCATCTGACATTTTTGTCACTTCTTATGTCTGGGTGCTGACGAAAATAATGGGAATGCTCAGAGGTTATGGGACATTGTTTATCAAAGAATGTAGGTGACGCCACAAAGTATAAGTAATGCTATACGGCTGGATGATTGATCCCTGCTGCATATTTTAAAGCCCCTTTCATTGCTTATCGAAACCTTTTAGGTAATGCACTCCTCTCAGATATCATTTTATGTTTGAAAAGCTTTATAATTCATAATGAAAAGTTGCTTAGTTACCCCAAGTGAATCCACAGCTTCAATTATTCTCTCTGCAAATGGTCGGACTCCATTTTGACCAATGTTTATGGTGTTTGGCAATTTTTCAGTAGCTACTTTGCTCTGATATGATTAATTTCTTGCATAACACTCTGCTTTGTCAATGTGGAGCTGAAATAATCTTAGTAGGCAGAAAGGAAATGAAAGACCTTGTGTGTTTCAGTTTTGGAAACATTTGAAACATAACATCACAATGTTAAGAGTGCCAAACACAATATGTTAGGCTTGATAAAGACAACCACAAGAGACATGAAGGTACTGAGACCCAGGCATGGGACAGCCAGCCTTGCATTGTTTCATAGCTGGCTTGCTCTGTCATAAGACAGTGAAGGAAGAGGGAGGAAAAAACCCCAAATTTGTCAAATTAGGCTCTATTGTCAGGGAAATACTGACATCTTCCCCTTGATATCTTTTCTTAAGGTTATTATGGGCCTCTTTCTTTGACAAAATTACATAAAACACATCCTTTTACTTGTTAAGTGACTACACATGAGGTAGCTATTCCTTAAGCAGAAAGATGAGGGACATACCTACCTGTTGAATAAATGAATGAACTCATTTTTTCAGGAGCAGTATGTGTGGGCTAGATGGCCCTCTGACCTTGGGGAAATGAGTATTATCCCCTTAGATAATTTCTGCTGTGCTGACACTCTGGAGTTCTTGTTTTCTCCAAAGTTTCTGATACAGTCTCCATTTCCTTCAATTTCTTGCCTTCTTTCTATTGAGCAATGGTGCACAACTCTGAGGTGATATCTGTGAGTGAAAGCCTGAGGAGGTAGAAGGAGAGGCTGTGGGTCCTGAAGCCATACTAAACCACATAGGGCACGATTTGGCAAACTGTTAGCTGGCAGCCTTGGCAGAATTACTTAACCTCACACAGCCTCGTTTCCCCATCTGAAAGTGGGAACAATGACAGAGATCATCTCTGCACGTGTTCTAGGAAAACACATTTACTTCACTCAACACTCCAGTGGCACTTCTTGTAGTACCTACCAGGGACTGCTCTAAGCATTTGATGTACCAATAACGTAGCAGCCATTCCCATTCCCATTTTACAGGGGAAGAAACTGAAGCTCAGAAGGGTTGAGTAATTTGACCAGGGTCACACAGCTAATAAGTGGCAGAGCCAGGGTGAAAAAATAGACAGGCTAAGTAGAGATCTGTGGTCTCTCAACTATTATACAAAACTACTTTCTGTAATGGCAGCTGGAATTATGGTTATTATTATTATTATTATTATTACTACCATCATCACTATTACTATCCTAATTACTACAACCAGAGACACATGGAGGACCAGGTATCATGTGCCGATACATGGCCCATGCGGTGCTAGTTGAATAGCATTACTGAGATGAGGCCAGACCTTCCCTCTCATCTCAAAGCCTATGGACAGATGTGGTCCCAAATGAGCAGCCCAGAGCCCATGCCACAGAGAGCATCCTCATTTCTGTTAAGTGTTCACAGATCCCAAGGGCTCAAGGCTGCTGTAGGCCATCGAATTTTCTTTTCTTCATTTCAAACGTTCACGTATTCTTGACATAATGTTAAAATATATACCCTTGATAAGACTTTTCATCATTCAATATGTTGGTAGAGCAGCTTTTACTGTAAAATTAATTTATAGAGGAAAAGCACCTTTTTTACTAAAAGTTAGCTCTTTCAGGTAAGTAAGAAATGTTCCCTCCTTTATAAAATGGAAATTGGCTGAGATTTTCTCAGAGAGGATGGCAACTTTTTCCCTTCTCAGAAGTAAGGAAATAGTGTAAAATTGTCACCGTGAAGAGAGAGAGAGAGAGTCACTTGTTAGAGTCATCAGCTGAGTTTATTTGAAAGAGATCCTGGCTTTGTCAACTTTGCTTTCCCCAACAGATGTCCCTGATATCAACGGGAATCAGGGGTTTCAAAGAACATGAAAGTAAGTGTTTAGCTCGACCAGATGAACAGGAGAAGGGAAAGAAGGGGAATGGAGGTCTCAGACCAAAATCTATTGCTCAACCCAGAAAACAAACACTGGTACAGTCACAGATTCTGATCTAATTCTTGGTGGAACAATATAAAACGAAACACAACATGTCTTCACTTTCTAAATACTTCTCAGAAAAATAATTCAGTTACATTCTCATGATTGTCACTACGATTCATTTCTTACCAAGAGCTGCCCATATTTAGGAACATTGGAAAATCCATTAAAAATGGTGAAAAATTCTTGAAATGTATATGTGGTTATGTCTCTTTTTTCCCCTTGTCTGCGTGTAGTATTTACAGATGAACACACTCACAATATCTGCAAGCCCGCAAGAGTGGCAGGATGTTTCTATACTCCAACCTGGAAATATGGGAGAGTAAAGGCATCATGTCCTTCCATGGACTTACACTGGAAACTAAATAAAAAGTCCGCCAAATTTCATGAAATTCTTCAAACACAAGGCACACTTACTCTTGAGCCCCAGTGAGAGGAATGGGATAAAGTTACATGATCAAAATTTTAAAATCTAGTTTTAATAGTACTGGATTGCCTGAGATGAGCAGCAACATCTGGCTATCAAAAAGAAAAAAACTTAAGAAACAAAGGTAGAAAAAGTATTTTTCAAAGTAGAAATCCTGAAAGGAGACAGCCATGCAGGTTGAGCACCAGGGAAAACCTTCCACATCGGAAATTCCAGCCACTTTCCCAGTTACAAGAAAGAAGCTTATGTGCATGTCTTAGTAATTCCACTCACTAGAGTTTTCTGTTTCTCCTTCCTCTATTTCTAAAATAAGCTATTTTCAAAAGCCCAATGTTGCAAGCATGGGAAAAGGGAAAGACACATGCATCGATAATCTGAGATTGATGATTTTTTAAAAAGAATTGGTTTGTCAAAAGCATATGTTATGCCTCATGGCCAATATGGAAATGTCAGGGGTTTAATTGGCAGCTGTGAATAACAGCACCTGCAAACAGCTTAGGGCTTGTTCCTGTGGTCTGGCAACATTCTTACTTTATGCTTTAAATAAAGGCTTACTCACTGGGACAGAAATAACTGACAATGGATGATTGATGATTGCCCATCACGCAATGGCTGACATCTACCATTCACCAGGTCCATTTGCGAGTGCACGTCCAGATTTCATTAATGGGCATGACATCCCGGAGACAGCCTGCCACATGCAGCTGGCTGTTCAGAACCCAGTTCAGAACACCTAGCAGAGACCAGGTTTTGTTGGCTTGGAAAAACAGACCACTGGGTATTCAGTATAGGAAGATGATTTTCAAAAATTCCTTTTTCTTTTTCCTGCTTGCTATGTTGCTTTTGTTTTCTGAGAGTTTGTTTGGATTCATGCTCGATTATCAGTTTGCCTTTACATTTTCCTAGTTCTTATTCCAAACTGGCTTTATATTTGAAAGATGTGATATGAGGATATATTTCTAATTTTTAATTTATAACACCCTGATATCTGGGGACTATTTACGTTTGAGTGCAGTAATGTTTACTATTTCCATTAGAAGGGGCAAAGAAAGTGCAAAAAAATAAATCCAC
This sequence comes from Phyllostomus hastatus, assembly GCF_019186645.2. Lineage (NCBI taxonomy): Eukaryota > Metazoa > Chordata > Mammalia > Chiroptera > Phyllostomidae > Phyllostomus > Phyllostomus hastatus. The sequence goes on along the minus strand of NW_025334041.1, from coordinate 88,586,049 downwards.
AGTGCAAACAGATGACTAGCGTGCTTTTCCACACCTGGACATCCATCAGCCCACAGTGTGCCTCTAGGTACAGCCAAAAACACACCAGCAAATGTGGTATATTGGAAAGAACACTGGTGTGGCAAACCTTTAAAAATAAACACTACTAAATTAAAGCAGTCTTGCACTGTTCAATAAAACGCTGAATATCTCCAGGCTGGTGTGTTTTAGCACAAGGCTAACACTTAGCTTTAATTCCCACCCCCCTGCCTTCTCCCCAAGGCTATTTTTGTCCATCTATAATCTTTTGCAGTACAAATCTGTCTTGATGCCTTTTTCCTCTCCAATTGAACAAACTGAATTAAGGAGAGTGGGGGAATAACGGGCAAAGAAGATTAAGGGTCATCAAGGAACACATATAAAGGACCCATGGACAAAGCCAACACAAGGTGGGTGAGTGGGTGAGGAGGGTTGAATGTGGGAGGTGGGGGTGGGTAGGGCGGTGGAGAGTAGTGGGAGGAAAATGGGGACAACTGTAACTGAACAACAATTGAAAGAAAGGGAGGAAGGGAGGAAGGAAGGAAGGAAGGGAGGAAGGGAGGAAGGGAGGAAGGGAGGGAGGGAGGGAGGGAGAAAGAAAGAAAGAGAGAGAGAGAGAGAAAGGAAGAGAAATTTGATCTTCTCTGATGCACTTGCAAATCTTTTCAATGTTGAGTGACTAGACAATGGGCGTTTTTGTAGTAAACCTTTTGGACAGTGCCAGTTCCTACATGCAGTTTTTAGGAAAGTGATGAGTCATTGTCCTAAGTAATTAGATCTTTCTCTAGAATTTTGCTCAGGGGCTAGTGCTCTGCAACCACTCATGAACTTAATTCTACAAATAGTGGTGTTATAGGTGTTTCATTAGCCAGATGTCAATAACACAGCCAATTTGTTTGTAGCCCTCTGTGAGCCTCACCATATTCCCCTGAAGGAAATAGGGTAGGCATCAGCATTATCATTTCTGATAGTGCTGAGAAACTGACCAAGGGAAGCAAAGCACATGGCACACCTTTAGTTAGCACAAGGGCATCTAAGAGCATCCAGCACTCACACCTGGCACTCCAGTGGTCTTTCCACCTGATCGTTTGGCTAGTAAGGATCATGGACTGTATGGCCCTGATCATCTGCTAATTGTGGCATTTGATCAATGTGCAACTATAGCCAGTGAATGGTTGTTCTGTAAATGTCCTAATTCAACCAAAACCCTTTTGTGAGCACCAGTAAACAAGGATAGAGTTCCAAACATGTGCAAAAGGCTATGCTAGTTGTCATTCTGTACATTACTGCAAAATAAGGGAAGTCTGTTTTGCCTCTGAAATTACTACCTTTGAATATGCATCCATCTAGTTGGCTTTCCAAATCACCTTTTTTTTTTTGGCTATAAAAATCTGCTGTTTCTCTTTCTGTTTAATTGCATTTAGCTTTACGGTCTCTCCCAGGAAGAACAGCTAATTATAATATATTTCAGCAGAGAGAGAGGCAGGTGTTAGCTAAGATGTAAGTCCTCATTTTAGCCTTGACAATTCATGCAATTTAACTGGATCTTAGTGTAAAGTCACCAGACCAGGCAAGCGTGATTTCATCATCATGTGTTTTTTGCATGACTGCAGATTTGAATTTTGAGGTTGTAAAATGATGATAATTGGTAATAATAATTGAGATGATTGAGTTGTAGTCTTGTGTACAAGAAATCCTGGTCCATCTATAAATCCAAATGAATTAGACATGGAAAGTGGTAAAGATCATTTGAATAAGCAATCTGATTCCTCAGAGTTGAATCTTGTCTACACATTTGTGAGCTATGTGACCTTGGGCAAGTCATTTAACTTCTCTGCTCCTGTTTTGTTTTGTTTTTTTAATCTGAAATTTGGGGAAATACCAGTATTAACCTGTAGGTTGTTGTGAGGATTAAATGAGATAAGTATGTAAAACACACCATAGTGCCTGACACATAGTTAGGTATACATATTCGTATTTGTATATGTATACCTTTGTACAGATTTCAGATAACTGTAGTGCAAAAGGCTAAAACCTCTGGCAAAAAGGCAGAGATAGTAGGACAGAAATCTGAGAACTATTCATAAGCAAGTTCTTCTTTAGCATTTTAGAACATATTTTCAAAAAATGCTTGCTCTTGAATGGGTTCCTTCAGTGATAGGCATGGAACCAACAGTCAAATATCCTGTAAAAATACTCCTCAAATTGTTCTAGCATGTTCATGTGCACCTGTGTGTGTGTGTGTGTGTGTGTGCGTGAGTGTGCATTCCGTGTAGGTTTAGAGCTAATAGAGGGTGGTGTACTACAGACCAAGCAACTGAATGATTTACTGAATTTTCCCCTTTCCAACTGGTTGTTTTGGTCCAGGCCAGTTCTGGCCCAACACAGTTGACTGTAATTTCTGGGCTGCCCTCATGAACTCTCCAGGGGGTTACCACTCTTTCCCAGGACGCTGCAGTGCACTGGCGTATGATCAACCATGCCTCTTCCCTGTCTCTGGAACAAAGTAGAACATGCAGGCAGAATCTGATTATTATTTGGCAAAATTGTCATTTCCAGTGATAAGGAATTGAAAACGACTTTAACACTACCTCTAGTACATCCGTGTATACCAGCCTTCCTTAAGTGCTGCACTGTGGCTCTTTGCTCAGGGTCAGAGTCACCCACGACACACTCACTCTTCCATGCTCTTCTAGATATTACATCCTGCATACAGATTATCTTCCTCTTGTGACCCTAGCATGCTATACTAGTCATATTCATATTCCTATGCAATTATTCATATTTTAAGATCTTGCTTAGGTTTACCTCTTCCTTGACTTCTCCAGAAAAAGAAAAAAATTAGTCATTCCACCCTCTGGGCTATTTTTGTACATGTACAAGTGAGATTTTGTATGCATTATACTGTGTGGCACTTCTTTGTTTTATACCTGTTTCCTTTTCTAGACAGTAAGTCTCTGAGAGCGGGGCCATTTCACTCATCTTTGAATCTCCAATCATTGTCATGGCCTTTAGATACAAGGTATGTAATGAACAGAGTTCTTAATGGTTTTATACTTACTCAAGAATTTGTCTAAACAACTATATGTGATCAATAAAATCATATAAGTTCCAGCTTAGGCAAAGGAAGCACTTATTAAGAAGCATGCCTTAGATTGAAACAATTCATTTGATGCCTTTGACAAAGCAACCCCAGCAATATTTGCTTATCATCCCCACAGATCATATAACTCATCAAACCTTAATTAAACAGCTAGACTCTTGGCCATTTAATTGATACTCACACTTGAAAACTTTAAAAATAATGTTGATAATGACAAAGAATGATAAGCTTTGAGTTTTTCAGTTCTAAGTGCCTCAGTCTCTAAGGAAGGAAGATTGCTATGATCCTATCTTTTTGCAACATAGTGCATTTTGTGTGAAACTGACTTTCTTCATATTTTGGGGAGGGGGCAACATCCAAAACAATATCAACAGAATATCTAGACTAATGGAGGAGAAATTTTGAGGGCTGGAGAACGAGTGTACGTCGCCACCTCTCAGATGAGTGCTGTTGTTGCTGCCCGGGGTCCCCACGCCCTCCACACCTGCCGCACTCAAAGCCCTGAGAGCAGAAAATTTCTCACGATTTTCACTGAGAACCATTATATTCACAGGGCCCTCTTCCAGCTACTATAGACTGTTCTAAGGTATAATATTTTTCAACATGGGAGCAAATGTTTCTTCAGTCATTTTTTTAAAGGGAGAAAGTAGTTACTTTGAGTGCATATAAAATGTAAATAAAGTGACTATGGAAGTTTGGGAAGCTCACACATACTAAGTCCAAAGCAGCTTTGATTTAAAAACTGAACGTTGGCAAGTGATCAATCAACACTGGTTTCTAATTGCTTTTAGTGTCTTGACAACATAAAAATGCTATTTGAATGGTAGAGACGGTCTCCTTTGGAAGTGGCTGTGGAGGATGCACAGCATCCACAGGAGTGTTTCCCTCTGATACGGAGTCCACGTGCTCAGTTGCATATACGTCTTCAGTGCTGACCTGCATGCCTGTGGTTGACATAAGACATTTTAATTTAAAAAAATGTTTTCCGAAGTCCCCAAATATGTTTATGCATTCTAGGTATTTCATAGTATTAGATGGAAAACACACAAACCTAAAATAAAAATGTTGACTGCACACAGCCATACAATGGAATATAATGGAAACCAGAAGGGGAGAGGACATGTGTCATTTCCTAGGCAAGCCAAAAAAAAAAAACAACCCAAAAACAAAAACCCTTTGACAATTCAGTCGTGTTAAAGTTAGGAGACAATACTGACATAAGAAAACACACTCCACATTAAGGCAGCAGAGTCCTTCTTAATCACAGCAGGTCTAGACAGCTCCCACAGCTGTGTCTGCTCTCTCATGGAGTGATGTGTGGCCCTAGCTGGAGGGTGGCCTGAGCTCAGAAAGAATGTCAGCCCAGGGTCTTAATTGATTTCCTTCTGCCAGGGTGTCTGTGTGACAACGTGGTTTTGCACTTGCTGGGAGACAGCTTAGTGGGAGGGAGCCATAGACGTGCAGCACCTGGACTCACCAAGTCACAGGGTAAAGCCGTCAGCGTTCTGAGAGCACGTGTCCCTTCTGGGTAGAGCAATCTGAGGCTCTGCCTTCCCTTTGGCCCGCTTTCAGCCTCATGACTTGCTTTTTCTCTCCCAGAAGGGGCTCACCAGGCTTTCTTGATATATGGAATGCTTGGCTGAGACTGCTTCTTACGGTATATGCCTTGATGCAGCTCAAGACGGGGTCTGACGTTAAAAGACTATAGATGATCAGTGGTTTTCAACCGGTGTGCCTCAGGACTTTTTAAAACATGCAATACCTGACTATTTAGTCAGGAGCACTGGCCTCTTTTTCCTTAGATTGTCAAATTTAAAAAAAAAATGACAACTGCCAACATAATAGTGGATGTCCAATGTGAATGAATCAAAAATATACCTATTTTCTGTCAGATTGGAAAAATATAATATACTTTTTGATGTGCTGCAGAATTTTAGTAACTGGTTTATGTGTGCCATGAGATGAAAAAGGTTGAAAGCCATATCTTTATTCCTGTTGGCTCTAGGCGTTCTTTAACTGCCAGGACCAGCCCTCCTCCCCACAGCCAGTGGGAATGGAGGTGACAGGCATCCGATGGCTTTAAATGCAGTCATCAAAATGCCTAAAAAGAACACTGATGCCCTGACTGGTGTGACTCAGGGGATTGAGCGCCAGCCTGTGAACCAAAGGGTCGCTGGTTCAATGCCTGGGTTTCGGGCCAGGTCCCCAGTAGGGGGCATGCAAGAGGCAACCACACATTGATGTTTCTGTCCCTCTCTTTCTCCCTCCCCTCCCCTATGCCTAAAAATAAATAAATACAATCTAATTTTTTTAAAGGAACACTGCTAACAAGATACATGGAACATAATTCATCAAGGGGGGTGCAGCCCTTCACCCATGGAGACTGTGCCCCAATTATTTATGGTAATCAGTGAAACAAGATCTGATTTAATCCCTCCTCTTCCTCTGAACTACTGTGACATTGTTGATTTGTCTATACCAGTGCTTCTCAGTTCAACAGATAGGATCCTGGCATTGTCATGGCCTTGAGGGAGAGTGACAGGCAGGATCCAGTTGTCACAACCTCATTATGCTATCAAATGGGGTTATTTTGCTGAAAGCTTGAACTATTAATGGCAGTGACAGCCTCTGACAAACGCCTTGAGGTTTGGGGGTGATCAAGTTAAAAAATGGCCTTTGGGTAAGAAACTTGCTTAGGACAGAAATACAGTTTACTATAATCTCATTGAGAGCAAGAACATTTGGTCAGAAACATTTTACTGCATCTCCATTGAGCATCCAAGCAAAATTGTCCTCCAGTTGGTTGATGACGTGGAATTTTAAAAAATCAAGGCTCCCACCCTTTCAAATGTAGCCCTCTGGCCTGGGACTCTGGAAGGCAGGCACTTGTTCCAACTTTGTGCAAAGAGTTTCCAAACCTTGGTATTTCCTCCTGATGCTGCCCAGTGCCATTTGCCCTGTTACCCTGAAAGGCAACTGAGGTTGGTTTTTCGAAATCATGGAAACCAGCTTTACAGGCTCCAGTGTACTCATCTGTGAAATGATGTGATGAATGTGACAAGAGGACTTTTAAGGCTCCTTCTGGTCTAACACAGACTATGCTATGATTCTAATGATCATTCTCTGTGAGGTTTTCTTTTACTGTTCTGAGATACTTGGAAGAATATATCTTACATATTTAGGAGCTGAACATTAAAATTGCCTTCAGACATATGTTTCTTCCATGCAGTACACCATTTGCAAAGGTCATTTGGGGCCAATTTCTTTTCTTGTTGGATCTGAGATGGGTTATAGGGGTTTGATGGGGTAAATGGGGTAAATGGGGTTGATGGGGTAAATCCCCATCACACATGCGATCAAACCAAAGTCTGGGAGATTTATAACTTACCTAAATGCTTCATTATTGTTGTCATCATCATCATCTTCATTTTTCCCCCTTCAGATTTAATATAGTAGACCATGCTGACCTGGCTTAAGAATTTTTTAAATGCAAATGGTCCAAATGTTACTTTACTTGACAAAACTGAGGCAGAGTAAGTAATTTTTTTTTAAATCTCCCTTCTGACATGCCTTATAAGGAAAGTTTTCTTTCTAGGGGGATTTGAACTCTCATTAATCTATTTCCCCTTTCAGCAATAAAATGAAAAATGGAATGAGATTATCGGAATGGATAGTACAGTGTGAACCTGATAACATGCTTTTGAAAAGTGGTTTACATTTGACATCAGTTAAGCTCACTGAGCCAGTGCATCTCAGATTTGCCGTGTGGGGCCTGGACTTCACTCCCAGCTCAGACACAAATATGGTTTATTGGTTTCAAATGCCTCTCAAGCCTGTTGGAAGGATGGAGGAAGTTTTAGTGCAGTAAGTACTGAGTCATCTGCAGATCTGTAACTACCCCTTTGCCCTATTTTATTCAGCATTCAGACAAAGACATTTCTGTGCAGTCTGCTTTTTCTTTCATTTGGATACACATTTAGTTTAAATTTGTATTCCTCATATTATATATATATATATATATATATATATATATATATATATATATATATATATATATATTACACTTGGTACAAAAGTATGAAGTAAGTAATTTGGATATTTAAAATTCGACCTTATCATCCTGTGTGCCCTTTGGCACACGTAATCATGAAGTCCAACTGCTTCTTATGTAAGGATTTGAACAATCTTAACATGGTGGAAAGTCATGTGTTCTTAGTAATCACAAGAACAATAACAGTTAAAACAGTTAACTTACTACTTAAAAATAATCCTTTCAAAGCAGTAATTCAGAAAGTATACAGTAGCTTAAAGAAAGTCAAGCTGACAGCAACCTACCTTATAGTATTGCTTCCCTGGTTGTGCAGGTGGTGCTTCTAATTGAACGTGTGATTAGCAGAAGTGAGTGAACCCACACTATGGCAGATGTGGCCAAGATATGACAGTCATCCCTGTGTCTCACTCGATTGTATACAATTCCTCAGTATCCCTAACACTCTTTACACTCTCTCAGAATAGTTATGCTGTGCAACACACAAGCATATTTAATGGGGGGGGGAGGTTTGACTAACAAAACACATGTAATATTCTTAACCAAAAGATACCCAAAGACATATATATATGGTAATAGTTCTGTGTTATCATAGTAAAGTGTTCTGTTTTCCTTAAAGTCTAAGTTTGAGTTCATCTACTCAAAACTGTTTGAAAAACGAAAACACAACTGTTAATTAAAACCTGGTTTCTTTCTTCCCTCCAAACAAGCTGTTGAATTCAACTGCTATTTTGTAATGCTGTTGTTGATCCGAGCCCGCTTGTGGATGTGAACCAGCTTCTGTCCCTCCTTATAGGTACAAAGGGATTCAACGAACTCCTGATATGACAATAACAATGAACAATGACAATTAACATTTATTGAATGCTTACCCCATGCCAAGCCCTGTGTCTTGCACTTTACAACCATTAATTTATGTCATCCTGTCTGGAGAGCAGAAATTATAATCTCCTATTTACAAGTAGAAAATTAGGGTTAGAAAGGTCAAGAAAATGCCCAAGTTCACCGTGGCTGGCCAGTGGAGGAAGCAGAGCTTCCAGAGCCCAAGGTTTTCTCCTCACACTGCACCCGCTCATGACGGCTTACTTACTTCTGATTCACGTTGAGCTTGCGAGCCTCCAAATCTTCTCTCCCACCACCGCCACTAGTTTAACAAAGGATACTTGGGAAATACTATTAAAAATATGGAATTCTCTATTAAAATACTCAAATTAAATTCAAAATCCATTTACTCACACCCATGAGACTTGTAGAAAGTGCCGTTTCTGAGAAGTTATTACCCAGGTCTTTGAACTTTAACTGGTCCCAGGACTCTGAGCCACACAGACAAAGCAAATAACGCAATGGAAAGCAAAGCAGAGGCTCAGCGGAGACATTACAGTTTCCTCCCCTCTTCCTCCTTTTCCTCTCTTTGGTAGGCCCTTTGCCTACCAAAGATCTGTTTCATAGACAAAGCTGGGATGAGCCACTTTCTGAAAATGTTGTCTCAAGGCCTAGAGTTGAAGACACCCACGTGCTTCCAGGCTGAGTGTTCTGTTACCAGTACACATAGGGAAGACAGATCCTCTAAGAAGAATACTGAATCCACTCCTCAGCAGTGATATGATATTCTTGTTGAAGTAAACCATTCAGCCCTTAGTTTTTCTGGTAATGTAGTCAGAAGCCAGGCTTTGGGCCTCTGGGATACACCAGCTCCTTCTCTCTATCAACAACATGCTCTTATTGAGCACCAAAGCTCTTGGTGGGAGACAGACAGATCCCAAGTCTCCTTCAGGAGCTGCAAATGAGGAAGTTCTTCCTATTAGATCAGTTGTGTTTAATGACCCACCTGGGACATTGGTTGTTTTCCTAAAATTATTTCATTTTATTTATATAGAATTGGAAATTTTTACCAAGAGTTCCTGTTTCAAGATTTTTCAGACTTTTTCTCTGTATGGTTTCAAAAATGGGACTACGTAGATTGTTCACATTTCACAATTGTACATTTTTGCACAGTGGTAAGAGGCAGTATCATGTCCCCAATAAATAGGCACACTAACCAGAAGCCTTCAGTTACTTTCAGTTTTAGATCTAAGTGATAGAGTAGTTAAAAGGTGTTTTTTCAAAATGCACAGAGTATGTGCAAGATATTTTTTATCAGGGCAATATTGGATATAATCATAAAAAAATCCTCATAATTAAGATTTCTATTTTAATTTTATCTTGGGATATCCAAATGTCCTCATACCACAGGGGGAAGGGCAATACCAATAATGATTTTTTTTTTCAATTTAATGAAGGAGAGTGGTCTTTTTAGACTTTTTGTGATATGCACACAGACCACGTAAATGTGTGTATATATGTATACAAACAAGTGTATATATGTATATGGATACAACTTCAGCTGAAGTAGAACAGTGACCTCTAGTGTGTCTTTCTAATTTTCTCACTCTGTAACTTTAACTCATTGTTTTTTTAACCTCTAGGGCATTATTTAAGCAAAATTTTCCAGTTCACATTTGGTCTAATTTCTGTATTGACTCTATATACTAAGAACTGATTTTTTAGAGACCTTCTTTGATCCTGGTAATGTATGATAAAGTAATTGTGCCTTCATTAATGACTGCAATTATAGTACATAAAACTGTCATTTACATGAACAATCACCCACCCCTCCCCCCTGCCAAAGGCCAGCTTTATTTGCAAGATGAATTTCTCTTTAACTGAATAACTCTGAGTTCTCAGCCAAGAGCATCCACACCACATGAACTCATGTATTGTTTGCAAGAGTGCTCATTACTCTTTGATGAGATCCCCTAGTTCTTTTCATTAAAATTAATTTGAGAGAGAATCAGATAATCAGTGTGATGGGCAAAATCTGATTTGGTGTTCCAGTATTTTGGATTTGCCCTAGATGTGTGCTGATGTTGGGACACAACCCACAAGAACTCAGTGCCACTTCTCCGGCAGCCTGTGTCAGCGCTTCTAGGCCAAGTTCTTCTTTTCAGGAGTTCATAACATTGCAATAAAATTTATTATGGACTGGACCTTGGCACACAGGAGCCTGAGCTAACACTCTAAAGCAGTTTGGAGGTTTCTTTCTTTCTCTCTTTCTTTTTTTATCCCTCCCTTCCTCCCTTTCTCCCTCCCTCCCTCCCTCCCTTCCTTCCTTCCTTCCTTCCTTCCTTCCTTCCTTCCTTCCTTCCTTCCTTCCTTCTTTCCTTTCTTCCTTTCTGCCTTCCTTCCTTCCTTCTTTCTTTCCTTTTTTCCTTCCTTCCTTTTCTCCAAGCAAGTGTTAGAATCTTTCGTATCCTGTCTCAAAATAAAAGTCTGGTCAGATGGACTTTGCTTTCCCATGATCTGCATGTTAGAGGCAATTGAAAAGGCTCCCCTTACCTCACCTACTCTATGGTAAACTCTTTTAGGTTTGGCAGAAATGAAAAAAAAAGCCATAAAGGACAAAAGTTTCCTGCAAATGAAGGAAGCCCTTAAAATTGCAATCGTAAAAAATTCTGTGGGTAGGGAGCTATGAAAAGGTATTCAAGATTGTTTTCTATAAGTGGGTGATCCTTGGTGCCCCTCAACAGCTGGGCTTATTGGCAAACAAGAAGCTGCATGTGGAAAACATACTCCAATCTGTGTAAGCAGAGCAAGGCATAAAAATAAGCATCACCCCCAGGTTAAAAACAAAACAAAACATGCAGAACTCACGTCCCTGGAGAATCCAGCAGGAGGGTGTTGAGTACGGGCAAGTAAATCTGTTTTGTAATGTAGCATTTTAAAATATATAAGATATACTAATATTTATATGTAATATATACCTTATCATGCATGCTTCCCTTGCTATTGTCTTTTTTATAGTTGCCCATAAAAAGTCTGTGTTTCAATGGCAATTCTGAGACAGCACCTATCCAAAGAAAAAACAACTGAATCAGAGAATTGATGAATCTCATGGGAGGAAATTAATTAGAGCTGTACATGGCTCAGTCAAAAATTTCAGAGCTGGAAGGAGCTGCAGAGATTGGCCTGACCATCCTCCCTCATTTGCAAGTGAACAAGGCCCAAAGGAGTCAACCTATCCATGGTCAGAGCTGATGTCTAGCTAGAACATGGCATCTTCTTACAGGTTGGTAATGGCCAGAGTGTATTCTAATCAGACAGTGTGCAGTTGGTGCTGGCCAATGGTTCTTGGACATTGTTGAATATCACCCCTGCCTGTGGTCACATAGTGAGCTTGTGGCAAGCAGCTTAGTCCTGGGTTTTCTTTACTAGTTTTCCAAAATTGTTCAGACTAAATTTTACAGCTTGGCAGATCTACAGCAGAAGCTTTGTTCACCAGCCCCAATTTAATTGCTTTGCCAGATTAGACCCACCTCATTGGCCACTGTCCTCTATTCACCACATAAAACTAGACTTCTGGGGTAAGGGCCCAACAGAGTGCACGGACATCCAATTATGAAGTTATGCACCTGAAATTCATAAAATGTTATTAACCAACGTTACCACAATAACAAAGAAAAACAGAAAGGCTACAGGATGACTGCTGATGGCCCCTCACCATGGACTGCACGCTCACCAGGAACCAATTGCCTCTGTAGTTTGTTTCCAAACCTGCCCATGGCATCATACTTTTCAATATAATTACGCTGTTTAGCAACATATTATATATAATCAGACAAAATATGAATGTAGTAAGGATTATATCTATGAAAAATTAAGCTAAGTGCATTGGAAAGACTTAATATAGGTAAATTTTTTAAAAGGTAGCTGCAATAGGAGTGGGTAAGACAACTGTAAAAGATTAGAAAAAGCTGTAAAAAATGTCGACAGCTTCTTGGCAGGCAAATAGCTTTGCAAGTATCATTAAATTTTCTCTGAGAAACCTCAAACTGGAAGTTGAAGAAATGCATTCTGGATCTGGTTTATACAAGAAAGACACTGTAAGACTCCAAAGAGGACCCAGACGGAAGGAAGAAGCCTCACTCAGGCATCCACAAATGTGTAGTGAATGTGCATTACAATAAATGTTTAAGTATGACATCATTTTGAATCATTCCCCACTTGAACAAAATTCAGGTTAATTGATTAACAAGTGGTCTTATCATATCTGATAAGAGGGCTATTCCTCTGCTTTTAACATCTGCCGTCTTGGGAGGATTGTAGAGAGGACCTCGTGGTTGTCAGTTCTGGGTGCAGGAGGCAGGGGTTGGGGGTGAAGGACTGAAGCAATGAAACGTGGCAAAGCCTTCTGGGTAGGTTCCTCACAAATGATATTGATTCAGAAGGCAACCAGCAAACACTGGCCAATGGATGATAAGAGCAAATTCACATGTGAGTGACTTAGAATAACTCAGTTGGAGAACAAGTGTGTTGCTCTTAGCAGCAGGGAGTACGAGCACACACACAGATTCCTTACAGGCAGTACACTCCCTCCCGCATCTGCCCACTTCCAGAGTATTTACGGACAAGAAAATGCAGACACGTCTGGGCAGGTTATTTGCAAGGTTGTTTTATGTCTCCCTTTTATCTGCCTCTGCAGCTGCAGGATGGTTTCCTGGGTCAGATTTGCCAGAATCTTATTCTCCCCAGCCATTAATTGGCGAGGTCTCTCCCATTATCCTCCTTTAGTGTGTTCATAAAAATGTTTTGAGTCCCTGCAATTGGAGGCATGTAATGCTAGATATGGGTTTGACCGTCCTAACAAAGTCAACACTGTATCTTTTAAAGATATAATTTGATTGATTGGCGCACAGTTCTTCTGTTAAAACCATTTGGGCTTTAAAAAGCTTGACTTCGGAATAGAAGGATAGTGTTCGGTTTGCATCCTCTGGCTTTTGTCAATTTGTGTCAGACCTTAATGTAATCTTTCCTTTTCAGTATAAATAATGTGGATGCTCTCCCTTTGAAAACAACTAAAGAAATGGACTTTTATTTTTAAATCCAAGAAATGAATCTATCTGGAAGGAGAGCCTTTCCTTAATATCACTTTTCAACTCATAGTTTCAGTTCTTCCTTTACTTAAAGTGAATATTAAAAGATTTTTTTGAGATATATTTGAAATTTTCTGATATTTTGACACATCCTTCTTTAAATGGCATTTATTATTTTGAGGAAGAAAGAAAATTTCCATGGAAAAAGTAGGTCAAATTCTGATGTTATTTATTATGATTTTAGGCATCGTATATCAATGGTAGATTTTTTTTAACTTAAATAATAATGTCACCCTACCCGAGGGAGAAAAAACACTAGTACTATAATGCCAAAACAGAGAGAGATGTTTGCTACACTATTGTTTGAACTAACGAGAAAATTCAAAACAACATGAACATCTGTTAACAGGGAATTGGTTAAATAAAAATGATAAAACAGCAACTCAACAATTTGAAGGGTGGTGTTAACCATATCCATTGGCATTACAGCTCCATGACTTTTTGAGTGAAAAAAAAAGCAGCTTAGAAAAAAAGAAGCAAGGTTTGATCTTATATTTGTAAAACTACCTATATACCTTTGCATATATACTTATATATGCATCTGTTTATCTATTTATCTACCTACCTACCTACCTATCTACCTACCTACCTATAAAGAAAAAAAGAGAAATTTGGAAAAAATGGTAGACACCAAATCATAATAGTACCTAACTTTGGGTGATGAAATTAATAATACATAATAATTATATTATTATTATTATTATTATTATTATTATTATTATTATTATTTGAGCTGCAAATGAAACAAAATCTTCTTGGACAAATGCAAGAACACCAGTCAGGGTGTCCTTGAAGCTCATTGGATTGGTGCTGCTGGTTGGCTGACCCAGCATATTCCCAACCCTCATCTCAGTGCCTTTCACTGTTGAGACTGGAAAAGAAAAATACTTTCCCAGCTTCCTATGTAAGTAGGAGTGAACATGTGACACAATTGTGGCAAAAGTTAAAATGTGCTGGGTCCCAGGGGCGTCTGTGAAACCTTTGACTATATTGTCTCCTGACTCTAAATCGCAACAGACACAAGAGGAAGAAAGCCAAGATCACCTCAGACACGCCAGTCCTGAGGGCATCACGCCTTGAAGTCAGGGCAGCAGCTGTCTCTCTTCAGCCTTTTTGCTGTGAGAGGAAAAACTAACCTTTGTTTTCAGTTCATCAGGTATTCTGCAACTGAGGTCATTACTAATTGGTTAGGGATAAAAAATGAAATTACTTTCAATCCCTCCACCAAGCCAGTTGTTCAGGGTTAGTAAAACCCTGTCTGTGACCCGCCCTGGCCAGGGCAGCTTTTTCGCCTCCCTGCCTCTCTTAATCTCTCTGCGTGGGCATGTGTGTGCATCAGAATATTTGCATACATATGTGTAGTCATATACCTTGCTTTCTAAAAGTAGAAATATATATTTAAATTGTTCTATAACTTGTTTTTATTTAAAATAAAAGATAATAGCATAGGTATCTTTTCTGTTGGTTCATGTAACTCAAACATGTTTTTAACAGCATCATGAAATATAATACTCTTATCATTCAATGCACTCACTTAGAGAGTGTAATTCAATACTTTTTTGTATATGCAGAATCATGCAATCATCATCACAGTTAATTCTGGAACATTTTCATCACCCTCTCCACCCTCAAGAAAACCACGTAACCCTTAGCAGTCATTTCCATTCCCCCAGTCCTCCAGCCTGGGGCAGTCACTGTCTTTAACTTCTGCTTAGTTTTCTGTAGTTGAACTTCATATAATTCAACCATTTCTTTACTAATAACCACTTAGTTCATTCGCAATTTTCCACCATTGAAAATAATGTGGCAAGGAACATCCTTATATACTTCTTCCTTCATGTTTTATTACACTGTAATATATGTTTTGCTACTTGCATGTATTAAGGGGAGGGAATTTATTTACACTAGGAAATGCAGGTCATGGCCCTGACCCATGTGGCTCAATTGGTTGGGCATCACCCCACAAAGTGAAGTCACCAGTTCGATTTCTGGTCAGGGTACATGCCTGGTTCAGTCCCCAGTTGGGGCATGTATGAGAGGCAACTGATTGATGTTTCTTTCTCAACATTGAGGTTTCTCTTCCTTTCTTTCTCCCTCACTTCCTTTCTCTCTAAAAATAAATAAATGAAATCTTTTAAAGAAAAAGAAATGCAGGTCATGGACAGGCTCCAGCTTGGGCTCTGCCTGACCAGGAAGGTGTGTGCTCTAGCACCAGCTGCATGAACCCAGGGGAAGGGTGTTTTTAGGTAATGGGTCTACCCAGAGAGTTGTTGTGCTGCAGACAGTCTATCACAACAGGGCAACTTCCAGTTCAACAAAGGCAGGTCCCCGAGGAGAAAGTAGCCAAAGGTGGCATTGGCTGGTTGAGAATTTGGGGGGTCTGCAGCTGTTGCCGGGTCTCACAGTCCATGCTAAGAAGTTTGGATTCCAGCTGGGGTGTGACAAAGCCATTGAAATCTTTTAGGCAGGGAAATAGGCTGATCTGACTTTTGTTTTATAGAAATCACTCTGGTGTCTGCACGAAGACATGACGGCAGGTCAGGAAGAGTGGAGGTGGGACATCTGAGGAGGTCGCTGTGGTGGGCCTGGGGAGAGATGGACTCAACCTCAGGAAACTCAGGATTTAGGAGGAGAGTTAAAGCACATGTAAGTTCCTTGATGTGAGCTAAAAAGTGACATACATCATAAAACAGTCACATAAAATAGTCCCATAAAATGGTGTTGAAATTTAGAGGTGGAAGGGATTATTTTCAGCCATGGAAAACAGGAATGGCTTTGTGATTAAAGACTGTAGTTGGGCCTCGAGGAATGGGTAGAAAAGGACTCCTGGAAGTAGGAAAAAGGGGAAGGTTGGTGGGTAGATAGAGGCATTTAGAAGGGAGGCACATCTTATAAACTATAATATTTACTACTGATTCCTTAGGTGCCAGCCACTAAGCAGGGGCATTTGAAGTGAGAAGGCCCAGCCTCAGCTGGGGCTCTCGGTTCTGAGAAAGTGGACTGCTAGTCTGGCTAGCATCCCAAGCTTTGGGTTCTGCTGTCACTGTCATCTTCAAATGAGGCATTCCATTCAGTCATGAGAGTGGGCTGAATGGTGGCCAAGGATATATAGACATACCTGGTTTGACTGCACTTCACTTCATTGTGCTTCATAGATGTTGCATCTTTTGCAAACAGAAGGCAAGACCCTCCATCAGCAAAAAGATCAGGACTCACTTGACTGTGATACTCAATTTACTGTGGTGGTCTGCAACTGAATACACAATGTCTTCGAGGTATGCTTGTATTCATTTCCTAGTTCTCAGAACCTGTGATCATTACCTTATGTGGCAAAAGCTTGAATATTACCTTATATGATAAAAGATGTGTTTAAGGACCTTGAGGAGTTTTTCCTGGGTTATCTTGGTGGGCCCTAAATGCAGTCACTTGTATCCAAGGGAGATGTTGAGGTCTAAGATAGATAGACCCCCAGAGACACGGAGGAGGAGAAGGCCAGGTGAAGATGGAGGCAGAGATTGGAGCACAAGCTGGGAAGTGGTGGCAGCTGCCAGGAGCTGGAAGAGGTGAGGACCAGATCCTCCCCTAGAGCCTCAGAGAAAATACGGCTCCGCTGACACTGATTTCAGTTTGGCCACACTGAATTCTAATTTCCGGCCTACAGAACTGTGAGATAATAAAATTGTTTTTAGCTACCAAGTTTGTTATTTGTTACAATGGCCATGAGAACCTAAAACAGTCACATATATGTGATGCGTGAATGAATTCTATGAATATTCTATGAATATTTTACAAAGAACAATTAGAAGCACAATGCCTTAACTCTGAGAAGAACTGCAGGGCCATGTGAGAGGAAAGACATCTGAGTTAGGACCCGGAGGCTAATTTAGTGCCATTAACATGGTAATCTTAAGGGCACCACTGCCTTTCCCACCCAAAACTAGTGGTGAGTTTTGATGGATTTGAGGCCCTTCCTAATCGTGTCACCTTGAACAAGTCATTCAACGACTCTCCATCTCAAACATTCATCTGTAAAATGGAGAAATTGATTTTCACTTCGAAAGTCAGATATGAATATTAAAGAAGATAATATATGTTAACATATTGCATAAATTATAACATGTTATGAATTCACTAGCATCATTGCTATTTTCTGTGCATGAGACCTTGAAGATTTCAGGTTGAGGAGACAAAGGACATCCTAGGTTGGGTGCCTGTTACTTCACTGGCCTTTTGTGAAGATGAAACAAGGGCAAAGTAGTTGTTGCCATTCATGAGGGCAGATCAGGTGACAAACATGGTGTGAAATAACTCACTCATCCTTGGAACAACTCTTGGGGGCAGGTATTATAACCCCATTTTACAGGAACGTGATTATGATTGGGAGGGCTTACACTGTCCTGGCACATAGTAGGTACTCAATAAATGATAGCTGACACTAAATTTCGTCGCCATTGGGCCCTGCAATTTCTGCCTCAGTTCTACACTGGGTCTATTTTATTACTCAGAGAAAATTAAAATCAACCACAATTTGAATCAAATGATGATCTTTCCGTTGCTCTTCTGTAGAGCTCATTTAAAACTATAGGTACCTGAGTAACTCAAATGAATAACCAGGCACAAGCTTCTGCTACTGGCTGCCTAGACCTTGAAGTGGGTAAATTAACAGAACCAAGGACCTCTGTATCATTGTCTCTTGATATTCAGTGAAGGTCCTAGAGAAGGAGAATTATGCCTGTCTGAGCTTCTGGAAGCATTCTTCAAGTTCCCCTTTCTTTAAGCACATTAGAGGAAGGCCATAGGCAAGTCCGCCCATCCCTTACACTTTGTAACTTAATTATCATCTTAAGTAGGTTGGGATCCTCTGGCTTTCTTTCAGAGCCTCTCCAAACAGTGTCTTGGAACTGCATCAGTTATCTCAGTAATCCTTTTTATTATTCTCGGTCAAAATACCCACTTAATGGAAGTTAAACTCCGACCTCACGTCACGTCTAACAACCTGTGTACAGGAGAGAGGCTTGGATTTCCTGGTTTCGAGGGAAACAATGGGCTCTTGTTTGGTGCTCCATGACTCATAAGGATCAAGCAAGTACATTTTGACACAATGGGTGGTTTTCTTTACAGGCAGAACACAGAATGGGTCTTCAGTGAAATGCACTATCAGTTTAAAAGGAAACATATACCATGTCAATGAATGTCAAGAAAAATACATTGACTATGTCCTTAACAATGATCCTAAATGGAGTTCAGATTCTAACCCCAGGGGAATGCTAGATGCCTATTTATTTGTAAGAGGTAGGAGGAGGCAAGAGAAAATTAACAATAGGAACAGCAAATAAAATTTGATAATCAAAGGCATGTGATACTAGGGGAGGAGCAGCAATGTCCAAAAAATATGATACCCCAGAGGATGGGAGGTTGGGCACAAGAGATCTGATGAGTAGGGAGACCTTGGGCATGAACAGGTAAATCGAAACAGGCTTTATGAAGGTTGTGGCATTTAAGATGAGGAGGGTATTTAGTGGAAGCTAAAAAAATCACATACTCAATAAAGAGAATCTTACATGTGAAAGTCAGAGAACATGTAGGAAAATACAAAGCCACTCAAAGGTTATTTTCCACTCTTATGATTCAGGGATTAATACACAGATCATTATATATGGGTAATTATTAATTTAATTCAGGGCCAGGCAGGCAGAGCAGAACTTGCCTATGGAAAGGCTTTATAAATTCCAATCTAGAGACACATGTGCATCAGGGATTCATTGAATAAAGAGGAAATTGTCTGTGAGATTAAACCCAAATTTAAAGATGGAGCCAATTGGCATAATCCCTACATGGGTGTATACAAAGTGAGTTATAACTCAGGCACCACCCCTGTCTCCATACCTCTCTGGCTTGCAACAGCACTGTAGTAATAGAACTATGGCACTGACCCTAACACTACCGAGGGGCCTAAGGCAACATTGCCCAGTTCCAATTTACTTCAAACACAGTTCTCCACTACAGAGACTGTGAGGTTCAGAAAGTGAAATGCCCAAATACACTCTGCTTGTAAGTGGTAAAACAGGGAGCATCCCTGCACTCTTGGCTTTGAACAGTCAGTGATCTATCTCTCCAGTCAGCAGTCACCTCCTTCTGCCTGTTCTCAACAAGGATTTGAGCTCATCTCTCAGTCTCTGAGAAGAGATGGCCCTGGAAGAGAAGTATTCCTGGCTGGCCCAGTTCACCAACCAGGGGCTACCCCAGGAGGATCGGGGAGTGAGGTCTTGGTATCATCTCAGAAAATGTTCTGTTCCTAATCTGCCCCCATCATTGCAGTGATTTCTATAATTATTCTTGAAAACCCTCAAGAAATATTGTTAAAATTCCTATACATCTGGAGAATAATACATTAAGCATTGGTTATTAGTTCCTTAGAATGGCTAAGGCCATCAGATATTTTTGCAGTGATAGCTGGCTGGGTCGAATGTGATAAACAGACAAGTAGCTTTGAAATACTTTTAACAGCAGAGTCTGTTTTCAAAACTATTGTGAAACTTTTATCTAGTAATTTTTATCTATGATAAAGTCTGTCAATTATATCAGCGGGTTGGCATTGAGTAGTTTTTAACTGGGAGTTGGGAAGACAGCTGCTGTCTCAGGACAGCATAACGTTTAGGTCGGGTGTCTGCCCAGTCCCTGAAGTGTCACTCTATAACCAGTTCTAGAAAACTCTGTCAAAAACTGATAGTCAGACCAGGTCTCCTAACTGGTTGCATACATCAAAGAGGTTCCTGTGATTGCTGGAGGCTGGGACAAAAGCCAAGAACATGGGAAAACATCCACTCAAAACCCCTTCTGCAGTGGAGTATGTATGTTGTCTGTAATAGAGTCACAAGGAATGCCGCAGGGATAACAGACAGAGAGTGTTCAGTGTGAAGATTTCAAATTTGGAGAACCATCTGAGGATCATAGTCCACTCTTACAAGCACTTCACATCATTGGGTTAAGGAGAAGTATAGCTAACAGAGATTTCACAGGTAGCTATCAAATGCTTTCTCACTCTCCTTGAGTTTTGTGCCAGTTTGGAAGCCAGAAAACACTGGAATACACATGCTGGTCTGGAGGCTATAAAATACATTCTTCAAAGATTGGCAGAAGATGCAACAATGCTGGAAAAGGGGGTCAGTGAAACTTGAGGAGTTTATAGCCATATTAGCTGCACCCAAAAGTAGTTTAGTCATTTAAGGGGTCAGGATTTTATGAAAGATAGTAAAAGTCGAAAACCAATTTTTAAGGTCCAAGTATTATGTAAACTTATGGTTTCTGTAGATTAGATAAGGAAAGGAATCAGGATGTAAGGAAACATTAGGTGACAATCTTAGGAATGTGAGTACCTGCTGATGTGAAGGTTCCTGTGGGCAGAGAGCAAGTTGTGGCCCTTCTTTTCAGTGTTTCTATACCAAAATGCTAATGACTGACCTCCCAAAATTGAGAAAAAAATCTCTTTGTATTTGCTGATATCTATTACATAGTGAGGTAGGGTGCATAAAGGGGTGGGGTCGGGATAGGTAGAAAAAACATTGGAATAAAAAGAGGTGAATTGGATGAAAGGGGAGGAGAGAAGTGAGCTTAGCAAGAGAATTGGAATAGGAAGAATGTGAATTTCAGGTTTATGGTTCTGGGTTTTCAAGTGTACAAGTTAGTTACTATTTTTGGCTTCCATTGGCATCCAAGAGAAGTACATAAACAGTGTTAATTATGAATTAACTTGTGCACAAGGAGCAAGCATCAGATACATTAGCTTATTGATTTAGCTCTACACACATACAAGATGTTGACATGGGTGGCAAATACCACATGAAACCTGGACAGGCTGAATTTTTTTAATATCTACCAGATTTATAGGTCTTAAGTACTTTCTTGAAGTGTTATCCATGCAACTGTGAATGCCTCAATTCCCTATTCATGGGACAAGAATAAAAAACATCCAATTAATTTGAGGATGAAATAACTCAAGTCCTTTGTTTACCTAAGGTTCTATGCTGTTGGATGACTGTCAGCTACTTTCTAGAATACAATGATATAACACTTTGGCTTGATTTAGATAGTAGCGATAAAATGAAATAGCCCTTCTTTTAAAGTAAATATCTTCTTCCGGATGATGGAAATGTAGAACAAGATAAGGATTTGATTAATTTTACAAATGAGTCTGATAAACAAAGGACACTACATCGTAGTCCTTTCAGCTCTGCTAGAACATAAGAAATAGCTCTCCCATAGAATATTTTATAATCAGAGTTTTCATTTACATGACCCACTCATTAACAGACATTTAGTTGTAATAGAGAATTAAAATAGAAAATAAAGTCAATAATATCCAACTCCCTTCCTCTTGAGATTTCTACCCAAGTCCCCAAATACATTTTCTTGTCAGGAAAGCATTCAAACACTTTTCCATGTCTGCCAGCAGACTTGGCCAGACTTAATAGATAGCAACCAAATAAAATAAATAAAAATCAACCAAATAAAATAAATAAATAAAAATATACTTGGTACAAATGGTGACAAATAAGTGTTAACATTTAAATGTTCCATCTGCCTTATGGAGTAATGCAAGTTGGGGCAAAAATAGGTTTACAGTTATGAGTACATGAACCACAGAGTTTATTTTTCTATTATTATTTATTATTTTATTACTTTCCATAAGAACAGCTGTAAACCTACTTTTGCCCTACCTTGTGCTTGAAACAAGGGCCAATGTTCAAACTTTGGAATAAGAAATTTTAAACTCTCCATGTTATTAACCAATGCAATCTTGAAATACCTTAGGAAGAAGTAATACCTGACACTTTGGATAAGATGCTAAGCCCTTAGCCTGACATTTAGGGTGATTATGACCTTGCCCTCACCTATGCCTCCATCTATTGTGAACAGTCCTACAACACGCACATATCATCTGCTCCAGGCAATCTGGTTTACGTGATGTTCTCACTGCCGAGCCCATCTCGAGCATACCTCGCTCTGTTCACGTGCTCTGGCTTACTTTCCCTTAGTACGCCCTTCTTTTTCCTTCTCTACCTTTAAAGGTCAGCTCCTTCAGAGCCAGTGCCAATTTCACATTCTACAATTTCCTTGATAGACTCAGTGGGAAGTTAGCTCTCCTTCCTTTCAAGTCATTATGTTTCTCATCACCATAATTCATTTGGAAAATGAAGGAACCATTTACTTTCTTGCCATATCTCTCTGAACACCCTTCTCTTTGTAGTCGTGTCTTATCTAGCCAACCTGCTCTATATATTTCAGGATAAAGAAGCATGTTTATCATTGTTCAGCTCAATTGACTAACTGTGTCTACACAAAATAAGAGAATAGCCCAATTTATGTTTGTGCATGATCTGGGGAGTATTCTGCCATAGACTTATATTGTAGCTATATAAAAAATACTCATAATTGGCAGTCCATAAGACTGTAACTCACCAGATAGAAAGTATAATCAATTAAACAGAAATTATCTACTAAACAAGCAGATATAGGCTTTCGTAATTCTTTAACAACTTTTTAGATCAATTAGAAAAAACTCTGGAAAAACATAACATCCATTGTAATTTCTAAACTTACAGCTTATTATAAGCCACTTATTAGAAGTATATAGATAAGTTGCTGTCTCATGTTGCACTAAGCATTTTATTTTTAAAATTTTTTAGTCTTTATAGTATTTTTCCATTACCATTTAGTTCCTTTATGCCCTCTTCTCCCAGCAATCACCACACTGTTGTCCATGTCCATGAGTCCTTTTTCCTTTTTACTCAGTCCCTCCACCCTCTCACCTCCCCTGCCACTAGCTGTCATCCTGCTCTCCATCTATAAGTCTGTCTCCATTTTCCTTGTTAGTTCAGTTTGTTCATTAGATTCCACATGTGAGTGAAATCATACGGTATTTGTTTTTCTTGCACTGGCTTATTTCACTTTGCATAATGTTCTCTAGGTCCATCCATACTGTCACAAAGGATAAAATTGTATTTTTTTTTTACAGCCAAGTAGTATTCCATTGTGTAAATGTCCCATAATGGTTTTATCCACTCATCTACTGATGGGCACTTGGGTTGTTTCCATATCCTGGGATTGTAAATAATGCTGCAATGATCATAGGGGTGCTTACATTTTTTCAAATGAATGTTTTGGGTTCCTTCAGATATATTCCCAGAAATGGGATCTCTGGGTCAAAAGGCAGACCCACTTTTAATTTTTTCAGGTATCTCAATACTGCTTTCCACAGTGGCTGCACCAATCTGCATTTCTACCAACAGCAAAAAAGTGTTCCCTTTCTTCCTGTCCTCACCAGCACTTGTTTTTTGTTGATTTATTGATGATAACCATTCTGACAGGTGTGAGGTGGTACCTCATTGTGTTTTTAATTTGCATTTCCCTGATGATTAGTGATATTAAGCATCTTTTCATATCCCCATTTGCCATCTGTATGTCATCTTTGGAGAGGTGTCTATTCAGGTCTTTTGCCCATTTTTTAATTGGTTGTTTGTTTTGGGGGGACTGAGTTTTAACTTCTTCATAAATTTTGGATATTAACTCCTTATCAGATGTATTGGTGAATATGTTCTCCAATTCTGTGGGTTGTCTTTTTATTTTTTTGATGATTTCCTTTGCTATACAAAACTCTTTAGTTCGATGAAGTCCTACTTGTTTAGTTTTTACTTTTGTTTCCCTTGCCTCGGGAGATATATCTGATAAAATATTGCTATGAGCAATGTCAGAGATTTTGCCGCCCATGTTTCTCCTACAATTTTTATGATTTCAGGTCTAACATTTAAGTCTTCGATACATTTTGAATTTATTTTTTTGTGTGGTATGAGAAGGTGGTCCACTTTTATTTTTCTGCAGGTATCTGTCCAATTTCCCCAACACCATTTGTTGAATAAACTGTCTTTAGCCCATTGTATGTGCTTGCTTCCTCTTTCAAATATTAATGAACAATAAAGTTGTGAGTTTATTTCTGGGCCCTTTATTTTGTTCTATTGATTTATGTGTTGGTTTTTATGCCAGGACCATGCTGTTTTGATTACTATGGTTTTATAGTATAGCTTAATGTTAGGTAACATGATTCCTCCAACTTCGTTCTTCTTTACCGAGGTTGCTGTTGCTACATGGGGCCTTTTGTGGTTCCATATAAATTTTTGAAATATTTTTTCTAGTTCTGTGAAATATGTCATTGGAATCTTGATCGGAATTGCATTGAATCTATAGATTGCTTTGAGTAGTATGAACATTTTAATAATGTTAATTCTTCCTATCCATGAATATAGTATGTGCTTCCAGTTATTTGAATTTCTTTTTTCAGTCTTATAATTTCTGAGTACAGGTTTTTTACATTCTTGGTTAGGTGTATTCCTAGGTATTTTGTTCATTTTGAAGCAATAGTGAATGAGATTGTTTTCTTCATTTCCCTATCTGTAAGTTTGTTGTTGGCATATAAAAATGCAAGTGATACTTCCAGCTATGATGGAGGCAGAGGTAGATACACTGTGCGTCCTCACACAACCAAAAGAAGGAAAACAACAAATTTAAAAACAACCAGAACTGCCAGAAAGTCAAACTGTATGGAAGTCCAACAACCAAGGAGTTAAAGAAGAAACATTCATCCAGACCAGTAGGAGGAGCAGAGATGGGCATCCGGGATGGAGAGGACTTGTAGCAAGACAGTGGCTGGAAGACTATTGTGGGTGAGGTGATAGCTGGTGGGCTAGGCGGTCCCACATCTGCATGTGGATAAACCAGGATGAACAACTGGAGAGTGAGACAGACCACACAAGCCAGGGTTCCTATGTGGGGAAATAAAGCCTCAAAACCTCTGACTGAAAAAACCTATGGGTACTGTGGCTGCAGGAAAAACTCCCAGCCTCACAGGAGGGTTCATTGAAGAAACTCACTGGGTCCTACAATATACACAAGCCCACTCACCTGAGAGTCAGCACCAGAAGAGTCCAATTTGCTTGTGGGTTACAGAGGAATTGACTGAAAGCCAGTGGAGAGTTGAGCAGGTGACATTGTTCCCTCTGGGACCCCTCCCCCACACACAGTGCCACAAAGCAGTGACCTGGGTTGCCCCACCCTGGTGAATACCTAAGGCTCTGCCCCTTACTACATAACAACTGCACCAAGACCAAAAAAAAAAAAAAAAACAAAACCCGACCCTACTGAAAGAACAGATCAAAGCTCCAGAAAAAAACACAACTAAGTGATGAAGAGATAGCCAACCTATCAAATGCAGAGTTCAAAACACTGGTAATCAGGTTGCTCACAGAAATGGTCAAGTATGGTCACAAAAAAGACAAAAAAAGTGAAGGCTATACAAAGTGAAATAAAGGAAAATGTACAGGAAACCAACAGTGATGGAAAGAAATCAGGACTCAAATCAATGATTTGAACCAGAAGGAAGAAATAAACACTCAACCAGAACAGAATAAAGAAACAAGAATTCAAAAAAAATGAAGAAAGGCTTAGGAACCTCCCGAACAACTTTAAACATCCCAACATCCAAATCATAGGGGTGCCAGAAGGAGAAGAGGAAGAGGAAGGAAAGCAAAACATATTTGAAAACATAGTGAAGGAGGACTTTCCTAATCTGACAAAGGAAATAGACTTCTGGGAAGTCCAGGAAGCTCAGAGAGCCCCAAACAATTTGGACCTAAGGAAGCACACACCAAGGCACATCATAATCATATTACTCAAGATTAAAAGTGAGGACAGAATCTTAAAAGCAGCAAGAGGAAAGGAGAGAGTTACCTACAAAGGAGTTAACGTAAGACTACCAGCTTATTTCTCCAAAGAAATCTTGCAGGAAAGAAGGGGCTGGAAAGAAGTATTCAAAGTCATGAAAGGCAAGAACCTACATCCAAGATTACTATATCCAGCAAAGTTATAATTTAGAATGGAAGGGCAGATAAAGTGCTTCCCAGATAAAGTCAAGTTAAAGGAGTTCATCATCACCAAGCCCTTATTACGTGAAATGTTAAAGGGACTTATCTAAGAAAAATATGAAGATAAAAAATATGGGCAGTAAAATGAAAACATACTCACAACTATCAACAACCAAATCTAAAAAAAAAACCCAAAAACAAACTAAGCAAACAACTAGAACAGGAACAGAACCACAGAAACGGAGATCACATGGAGGGTTATCAGTGGGGAGGGAGAGGGGGGAGAATGGGGGAAAACGTACAGAGAATGAGAAGCATACTTGGTAGGTACAAAATGGACAGGGGAAGATTAAGAATAGTATGGGAAATGTAGAAGCCAAAGAATTTAATATGTATGGACCATGGAGATGAACTAAGGGGGAGAATGCTGGTGGGGGGGTAGATGCAGGGTGGAGGGCAATAAAGGGGGGAAATGGAACAACTGTAATAGCATAATCAATAAAATATATTAAAATAATTTAAAAATGCAACTGATTTCTGGATATTAATTGTGTATCATGCTACTTTGCTGAATTCATTTATCAGTTCTAGTAGCTTTTAGGTCAAATCTTTGGGGTTCTCTATATACAGTATCATGTCATCTACAAATGATGACAGTTTTATTTCTTCCTTTTCAATTTGAATGTCTTTTATTCCTTCTCATCTGATTGCTGTGGCTAGGACTTCCAATACTATGTTGAATAAGAGGGGTGAAAGAGGACATCCCTGTCTTGTTCCCAATCTTAAGAGGAAAGTCTGTAGTTTTTGCCTGTTGAATATGATACTGTCAGTGGGTTTGACATATATGTCTTTATTATGTTTAGGTATGTTCCTCTAATCCTACTTTGCTGAGTTTTTTTCATAACGGGTGCTGGCTTTTATCAAAAGCTTTTTCTGCATATATTGATATGATTATGTGGTTTTTATCCTTCATTTTGTTTATGTGGTGAATTACATTTATTGATTTGCAAATGTTGTACCAACCTTGCATTTCTGGGTTAATTCCCACATGATCATGGTGTATGATCTTTTAGAGGCACTGCTGTATTCTTCCACTTGCTAACATTTTGTTTAGGATTTTAGCGTCTATGTTCATCAGGAAAATGGCCTGTAATTTTTTTTTCTTTGTAGTGTCTTATCTGGTTTTGGAATTAGGATAATGCTTGTCTCATAAAATGAGTTTGCGAGTTCTCCTTCCTCTTGAATTTTATGAAATAGTTTGAGAAGCAGAGGTGTTAGTTCTCGGAATGTTTGTTTGGTAAAATTCAACGGTGAAGCCATCTGGTCCACGGCTTTTGTTTGAGTTTTTTGATTACTGCTTCAATTTCAGTAGGTGTAATCTGTCTATTCAGATTCTGTGATTCTTCCTGACTTAGTTTTGGAAGATTGAATGTTTCTATGAATTTATCCATTTTGTCCAGGTTGTCCAGGTTGTTGGCATGTAGTTGTTCATTATATTTTCTTACAATCCTTTGTATTTCATTGGTTTCAGTCATTTCTCCTCTTTCATATCTGATTTTATTTATTGGATCCTTTTTTTTTTCTTGATGAGCCTAGTTAAAGGTTTGTCAATCTTGTTTATCTTTTCAAAAGACCAACTCTTGGATTCACTGATCTTTTGTATCATTTTTTAAGACTCTATTTCATTTATTTCTGCTCTGACCTTTATTATTTCCTTTCTTCTACTCACTTTTGGCTTTGATTGTTGTTCTTTTTCAAGTTCCTTTAAGTGTGAATTTAGATTGTTTTAGTTTTTTCCTTGTTTTTTGAGATAGGCCCATAATTCCTAATGTCCCTCAGATTTTGGATTGTTGCATCCTCATTTTCATTTGTTTCAAGGTAACTTTGATTTCTTCCTTGATCTCGTTGTTGACCCATTCATTGTTTAATAACATGTTATTTAACTTCCATGTTTTTGTGTGTTTTTCGTGTTCTTCTTGTGATTGATTTCTAGTTTCATAGCATTGTGGTCAAAGAAGATGCTTGATATGATTTCAATCTTCTTAAATTTATTGAGACTTGTTTTGTGTCCTAACATGTAGTGTTTCCCAGAAAATGTTACATGTGCACTTGAAAAGTATGTATATTCTGGTGTTTGGGGGTGAAATGTTCTGAAGATATCAATTAAACCCATTGGATCTAGTGTGTCATTTAAGACTGCGCTCTCCTTGTTGATTTTCTGTCTGGAAGATCTAACCATTGACGTCAATGGGGGGTTAGAATCCCCAATTATGACTGTATTTCTGTTGATCTCCCTCTTTATGTTCATCAAGATTTGCTTCACATATTTAGGTGCTCCTATGTTGGTGTGTATTTACTAGGGTTATGTCCTCTTGTTGGATTGTTCCTTTTGTCATCATGTATTGTCCTTGTCTCTTACTGTAGACTTGGTTTTAAAGTATTTTGTTGGAAATACATACTTCTACCCCAGCTTTCTCCCTGTTTCTATTGATATGAAATATCTTTTAACATCTCTTTACTTTTAGTCTGTGTGTATCTTTTGATCTGATATGTTTCTTGGAGGCACCACATATATGGGTCTTGTTTTCTTATCCATTCAGTTACCCTATATATTTTGGTTGGAGGACTTAAAGCATTTACATTTAAGGTGATTATTGATAGATACATATTTAGTGTCATTTTATTGTTAGACTATTTTCCTCTGTTTTTTTTCTTCCTCCTTTTCTTCTTAAAGCAAGCCCTTTAACATTTGTTGCAGTACTGGTTTGGTGTTAACAAACTCCTTTAAATTTTTCTTGTCTGGGTATCTCCTTTTTCTCCTTTGATTTTAAATAATAGCCTTGCTGGGTAAAGCAGGCTTGGTTGCAGATCCTTGCTTTTCATCACCTTGAATATTCTATACCACTACCTTCTGACCTAAAATGTTTCTGCTGAGTAATCAGATGACAGTAATTGATGCTCCGTTCTATGTGACTACCTGCTTTTCTCTTATGGCTTTTAGGATTCTCTCTTTGTCTTTAAGCCTTGTCATTTTAATTATGATGTGTCTCAGTGTAAACCTCTTTGGTTCCAACTTGTTTGGACTTGTGTGCCTTTTTTCTTCACCAGATTAGAGAAGATTTTCAGAATTATTTTCAATACATTATTGATCTCTTGCTTACCCTCTTCCCTTTCTGGTATTCCCATGATGTGGATGTTGTTACACTTCATGTTGTCCAAAATATTTCTTAAGCTCTCCTCATTTTTTAAAATTCTCTTTTCTGTTTGCTGTTTTGTTTTGGTGTTTTTTTCTACCTTGTCTTCCAAATCATTGATTTGATCCTCTGCTTCATCTAACCTACTGTTTATTTCTTCCAGTGTATTATTCATTTCAGATATTGCATTCTTTATTTCTGACTGGTCCTTTTCTTACGGTTTCTGTGTCATTTTTTCATGCTGTTGAGTGTCCTTACAATCATTACTCTAAACTCCCTATCTGATAAATTGTTTACCTCCATTTCATCTAGTTCTTTTGCTGGAGAATTCTCTTATTCTTTCATTTGGGGTCTGTTTCTTGTCTTCCCATTTGGCTGCTTCTTTGTATTTTTCACCTTTGTTGTCAAACTAATCAATGATATAGCCTTAAGCTATATCACGGTGGGGCAGAGTAATTCCTGTGGGTGGGGCTATTGCTTCCCCTCAGGATGATGGCACTTGGAGAGGAGTGCTATGCCTGAGAAAGATGGCTTCTGCAGTATGGGGAATGACTCAGCACTGGATCCTAGTAGCTCTTCCTTCATTTCTTTTCTCAGAGCCACTAGCCCCAGACTCTCTCCAAGTGTCTCTAGTCCACCTGTCTTCCCTCTGCCAGAGTCCAAGGCAAGTGGCTGCAAATGAAATTTTGTTTGTTGGCCCTTTAAGAGGCTCTCTGAGTCTACATCCGTCTCTCCCTTGAGGACACAAATCCTGCTGCTTTTCACAGCTGGATGTTCTCTTGGGTCCTTTCTGGCTCTGATGCTATAGGCTGGGGAAGCTAGCTTGGGATTTAGACCCCACACTTTTCAAGGGGAACTGTTTGGCTGTTGAAATATTCCTTTGTCACTTCAGCCACTACTGTGCTAGCCCACCCAGCCAGCCAGTCCTCTCATGCCTCCTCCACACTCGTTGTTGTGAAATGGTTTCTTCCGTCTCTCCTTGGTTGTAAGGCTTCTCTCCAGCTAGTGTTCAGTTGGTTATTCAAGCTGTGTTCTCTACAATTTAGTTGTAATTCCAGGTTGGTGGTGGGAGGAGGTTAATGTAACTTCCACTTCTTTGCCATCTTGGATCTCTCCACTAAATATTTGAAACTAAAGATATGATTGCAATTACTAGCTTGTGCTTCTAAAAGCAAAAACATAGTAATAGTTTTCCTTTGGGCATTTCTTTGAAGGATCCAAGACTTGCTTAATAGCTTATTTTTGCTGATTGGGGTATTTATTTGTTTGTTTTCTAACTTTATGGGTTTGTTTTAATGTACCAACAAGAAAGGAGATTTAAAAATAAGCCATGACCAAACTTCACAGCAAAGGACTTCATGAATTCATGTGGGCACAAGCCTTGTCTCATCATTCACTTTCTTTTCCAAACCAGCATTCCCTCCACCCCTCTGCCTCCATGGATTTACGTTAGTTTCTTTATTCCGAAGGGCACTTGGTGTTCATCATTTTCCAAATCAGGAGATGTGGCCTTGGCCACAAAGTTCTCAATATATCATCAGGTTGTTGTTGGGGGCTGGTTTCAGCTTTTCTTAATGGTGCACTTTACCAGGCAGCTTTTTCATACATCATTAAACAGCAACTATAGCACTTGTGCCCTCTTTCTGATTTACAGTAGATAGTAATGTTTAAGATCACATTTAGCTACTTGAGCAATATTTAGGAATGAATTGTCAATAGTACCTCTAAATTAAGGCCCCTTGGAGCTCAAAAGATAAGTCTGGTCTTTCAGAAGCGGTATAATGATAATGCTAGATAATGAATTTGCTTATGAATTGGAATTCAGGGTCTCCTTTTCTTTCTCTTAGTGCAAGGGTGTCAAACTCATTTTTGCTGGGGGCCACATCAATCTCGAGGTTGCCTTCAAAGGGCTGAATATAATTTTAGGACTGTATAAATGTAACTACTCCTTAACTGGGGGCAAGGAGTCAGAGCTGCTGCCGGGTAGAAACAAGGTGGAGGGCAGGATAAGACAAGGTGGAGGACCAGATTTGGCCCTCGGGCCTTGTGTTTGCCACCTGTGTCTTAGTGACTTTACCATCTAAACTATAAAAATTATATAAAAAGCAAATTAAGAAATTGACTACATTGTCAATCATGGATCTAGAACAATTTCAATTGGCATTTATTGAGAACATCATCTAGGAGAGAAGCAGGGAATTAATAAACACACAGACACTCTCTTCAAGGAGTTTGAAAGCAATCAGGGAGAAAAGAAACACATACAAGAAAGTGTGTAACAACACCTACCTGTCGGCAGATGCTTATAGCTGCATACTAGAGAATTCGTTCCAGGTTCATACTTCTATCTTAGTACTTACTTACTATGTTGAAATCATCTGGGAATACAACTGCTACCCCTGTTAGACTGGAAGTTACCAGTGTGTAGAGTTGTTTTACTCATCTTTGTTTTGTTGTGCCCAGAACAATATCAGAAACTGAAAAATGTATGTCATGTATGTAATTCAGTCATGGTGGCATCTGGAATGAAAGGGAGAAAAGCATGGAGGGCCTGATGTGGGAAGGCTTGAGAAACATAATATACTCACTAAATACAAAGAAACTGGTATCTTTTTAATTTTCTTTGTCTGTAAAATGCATCACTTAACTGAAAGCAGAGAGCACATTCTGAGAAGACAATCATTCTCATTAGGCAACTATAAGGCTGGAGAATGAGGGTAACTAACTGCAAAGTTACACATCTTGCATCCTGGTTTTTCCACTGAAATGATACTCTCACTCATAAAGCATTCCCTGCTTTTGTATAAAACCTTAGTCTACCCCTACCCCAAGTTACTGGAAATCTGGAATGAGTCAGTATCAGCAGCTACATGGTAAATGACATTTGTCTTGATCATGTATGCCAAAACAGTTCTGCTAGAATCATTCAGATAAGGGAAGTTATGGTTTGAAACATCCAGATAACATCTTCCAAATTTTTTTCTATGTCTATTGGTTGGGCTGAAGTGAGAGTGACTGAAGATGGAAAGTTTACAAGGCTTGGAAGATTTTGGATGCTCTAGGGGAAGGGAGATGTTTCCAAAACACCCATGCATCCAGGAAATGAGCCTTGAGCCCTCCCCAGTCATACAGATTTTGTGCCAGAGTAGACACCTCTCCTGTGTTTCCAGAAAACTTTCTTTAAAAGCACTCTAAATGCAAAAGTTGGGAAGTTACAGGCAAGTAATTTCCCCTGAAGTCTCAGGTTTTATTTTCTCATGAATTTTGCATTTTATCCACATTATATTCACACATATTCCAGTATGTCCACCCCACTCCCTCCTGATGTTTGATCGTGTGGTGATGAATGGTCCTGCACTATCCTTTCCTTGGCTCCCTTTGAGTAACAGGGCTCTAAAGTATAAGTTCTGAGAGCAGAAATTTCTCTTTCCCGTGTTATTTAGTTGCTTAAGACCTACAGCTTTCTCTCCTGCCCCAAAACTGTGTGCATTTATAAACTTCAGATTTCTGCTTTCTTAAATTAAATGGCTGCCACTTATTCATAAATACATCCAATATTCATTGAGCACCTAGCAGGGGTGTCTGATCTTTTGGCATCTCTGGGCCACACTGGAAGGAGAGTTGTCTCAGGCCATACATTAAATAAACAAACACTAGTAAAAACTGAGAAAAAAAAAGTTCTAAGTAAATTTACGATTTTGTGTTGGACTGCATTCATGGCTACCCTGGGCCGCATGCAGCCTAGTGCCCACAGGTTGGACACTGCTGATTCTCCAGTGTGCAAAGTACTGAGCTGAGCTTCTTCAGGTAAAGGAATAAGTCACAGTGTCGAAACACACAGTCATGCCTTGTCTTTCTCCCACAGGCCCAGGACAGAGAATGCCCTAGACTAAAGCACTCCTGTCCTACTATCAATTGGAGCCTTTTGAAGCCACTTAGCCTTGGTGGTAGAACCCAGTTACTCCCACTCCCAGCTGTGCTCTGAGAAAAAATCTAAAAATATAGACCTAATTTTCAAAGAATGGGGCAGAGTTCATAAATTTTTTGACGGGGTGGGGGATGTGTGATTCCTTCATTCAAGCACAACTCCATTACTTTTCCCAGGTGATTAATTTTATAGAATTCTGGTTTGTGACATATCTGTTTCCTGGCACTCCTGGGAATACCTGCAATACAGTTTCTTGCCATAAATTTATAATAGAAAGTTTGATTAACAGAAAATATAGTGGTACCTCTGAACTCATTGTTAATTTATTCTGGATGGTGATGAGCGCTGAAATTGAAAAGTACCGAACAATGAAGCATTTTCTCTTGCAGGGCAGCATTGTGACTCACACAAGTTCTAGCGAGTGCCATGAGTCCTGAGCAAGCACTGAGTGCTGAGACATTTTTTTTCTCATCAAAATGTGATGAGTGCCGGGTTTGATGAATTTTGAAGCTGATGAGTACCAAGGTATGACTGTACTATATGGCAAATGTCCTCAGCAGACTTCCACGGAGGAGGAGGTAAGAAATAATGTTCATATACTGTTTCTATCCCAGTGCCTCTGTGGCTCCAAAATATTTATGTACAGCATATAGCTAACTCCTAAAACTTCTCTGCCTACCTCAGTGTGTAAAACCATTTACTTGATGTACTTGAAAAACCTGGCTATGTGCTGCTTAATGGTTTAATTCATGCTTTGCAGTTCCCTTCCATGAGAAATTCAGTAACAGTGGCCTCTTGGGTCTTTTTTATGATTCCAACCAAGTAAGCATGGAGTGTTAAGCATGCCAGGCACTGTGGTAGGAATAGTGGAAGGTACAGGGTGCATAAAGCTCCTGTGGAAACTTCTGTCCTGGAGCTGCCTGCTTAGCAGGAGAACCATGCGAGTCACTAGCTACAGCCTAACATGCCAGGATACTGTAAGTGTCATGAAAGCCTTGGTGCCACCAAAAACAAGGGATTGTGACCATCTTCGAGGATTATAGATTGTTTCATCAATTAAACATGTGTAATATATACATACATCGAATCATTATGTTGTACACCTAGAACTCATACAGTGTCCTATGTCAATTCCATCTCAATTAAGAGAAAAGATATCATTTCAGCTCAACAGTGGGTCAAAATTTGACTAGCAAAGGGGGAGGGGAGGGGAGGGATGTTTGAAGAATAGCATTTCCAGCAGAAAGGAAGTCGTGGACAGAGACATTTGGGCCAAAGAACCTGGGATGTAGTTTGGAAATGACAAGCCTTGTACCAGCGTATCTGGGAGGGTAATGAGAGGTAGCAGAGCATCTGCATAGCTAAACAAGGGAATTAGAAATCAGAGCTCCAAGCGATCTGAGCTATTTGTAGAGAGCAAGGCCCACTAGCATGGTGTGTGTTCTGGAAGGCAACTTCACCTGATTAATCTGCTACAGTATGTCCAGCAGACCCAAGGAGGCTAGAGATTTTCCCCTCTCCTTGGAATCACTCAGCTGGCAGTTGCTGTCAATGTATGAAGGACTCAATGGAGCAGGAACATTGTCCAGGGAACTGTACAAAATCCTCACATTCCTACTATGAATCCTCCCCCCATGTGCACAGAGCTGAAAAAGACTTTACTTTCTGTCTGGAAGCAATGGCTACAAAACATGGAAAGTTTAGGATTCTCGGAAAAGCATTTATTCTTCCTTCATGTTATAAAATTGTAGGAATTAGAAAAAAAATCATCTCTCTGTTTTTATCCTTTGTCTTCCTCTTGGCTTTTTCCATTTTCCTACACACACACACACACACACACACACACACACACCCACCATCTAGTGAATGAGGCAAAACATGGACAACCCAGAGAGAGCCTGGAGGGAATAGTGAGGAGAAGATGCAGCACCTGAGGACAGAAGAAGAAAGGGAGACGGGTGTTACAAACTTCAAGATGATGTAAACATTTGGTGGATGGCAAAAAGTGGTCCCTACATGAGCTGTAGCGTCTACTCCAGAAGAATCCTATTGAAGCAAACCTTCTGGGTTCAAAACAGGGTATGACACTTTCGAACATCTGTACCTTCAAATTTCAGTTGGCCCTGGCAATCATAAGCTCTGGGCTGTTATTTTATTCCCCAGGGTGTCCTAGAAGCAGAGAAAGAATCACTTTCAAATGAGAATTTTTATTGTTTTCATCACACTAGCTTCAGTTGAGCTATTAAAAAATTCTTTTATGAAATTTCTCTTAGAAAACAATGGATTCTAAGATAAGAGGAAATGACCTCAGGCAAGTGAAAAATTATTGGTAAAGCAGTAAAAAAACTTTCTAGAAGTTTGTCAGGATTTTTATGTTTTGTCAAACTTCAACCACGTTCACCCCTCCCTCTGTCTCCAGGCAGCAAGACTGTGGGACATGGGGTTCCTTGTTTCTTAGCTAACATTTGTCACTTTGAATGATGGCAGGTCTGTTCCTCCCTCACCTATCCCACTGCCACAGCCAGGACAGGGCCGAGTCTTCTGTAAACAGCCCCCTCCCCTAGCCAAAACAAGAACAATAACAATAAAAACTTAACCTTGAGAAGAAACCGATGCATTGCTTTCTGCCTTTTGGAAAACATAGAACAGTATCTTTGCCCCAACTGCCATCCAAATCATAAGCAAAT
Organism: Phyllostomus hastatus; assembly: GCF_019186645.2. NCBI lineage: Eukaryota > Metazoa > Chordata > Mammalia > Chiroptera > Phyllostomidae > Phyllostomus > Phyllostomus hastatus. Next base: position 88,550,188 of record NW_025334041.1, on the reverse strand, counting down.
TTGCAGTAATTTTTACCAGGGCTCCAGAAGGAGGTGAGGAGGGTGAACAGAGTTTGGCAGAAGGCAGTAATGAGATGGAGAGAGGACCTAAATCATTGCTTGAACATTGCCCTCAGTCAGCTCCTGTCCCCGCTTTTTTTTCCTCTGGAAAAGGAGCTAGCAGGTGGCATGTCATGCAGCAAACCAGCAGCGGGCCGATTACAGCTGTGAATGTTTGGCAAACAAATGTTTCATTTTGGAATTGGTCGTGGGCCAGCTCCACTGAGTAGGGCCAGGGAGGAGAACCTGCTGTTATTGCACTGGAGAAGCAGACGACTCCACAGACTCCAGTACCCCACATCAGCCCACAGAGAAGCACAAAGTCAATGCCAGTGCCCCTCCTGGAGACCTCCCATGCACCATCCCAGCCCTGACAGAGGAAAAGGGTCCAAGGAGAGGAGATCCCCTTCTTGTGAGAAGTAGCAAGCAGCCCTGAGCAGAAGGGACTCACAAAATTTCCCACATTCACTGCTTCTCTTCCAGACAGCTGGAATTCTGTCACAACTTCAGGAAAGTTCAAGTTCTCTGGGAGCTCACTTTTGCAGTCCAGCTCCCAGGAGACCACCTGATCCCATGGAAGGAGCTCAAAGTTAATGTCAGGAACTGTAGGGTAGGTCTCATTCCTCCAGTTTTGGGCAGTTGATGTATCTGCACCTCCATTGCTCCATTTACATGAGTTTTGGGGCAGCTTCCCGCCCTTTACATTTCTCTAACAATAGCTGTAAAAGTGATACAAAATAAAAGTTCACTTTTTTTTTTTACTACAAAGGGCCATATCTGAGGTGGAGTCAAGTAAGAAAGGTCTAATAGCAATATCACTTGGAATCAGTGCAAACAACTTTAGTGTTGTCATACCAGAGGCTCACAAAAGATGGGAACTCCCATACAGCTGAAATCTAAACCCCTGGACAGCACGAGTGGCTTAGTGGGGATCTTATGGTCTGAATGTTTTTGTCCCCGAAAGATGGTGATATTAGGAGGTGGGGTCTTTGGGAGCTGCTTAAGTCATAACAGTGTCTTGTAAAAGAGGCTTCTTCCCGGCGACCTCTAGCCCCTTCCAGCCATGTGAGGACACAGCAGGAAGGTGCCATCTGCAAACCAGAACGCAGGCCCTCCCTAGTCACAAACTCTGTTGGCACCATGATCTTGGACTTTCCAGCCTCCAGAACTGTGAGAAATATATTTCTGTGGCTTGTAAGCTACTCAGTTTGTGGTGCTACTCAGCCTGAAGGGACTCGGATGTGGGGGCAGGGAGACTCTTCCATTTCTCCGCTGTGAGAAACACATAAGGTGCTGTGGGGACCCATAAAGATGGCCACCTTCTGTACATGCCACGTTTTGAAGAGGGAGAGGGAGGAGCTCTTCAAAATTGACCTAATCTTCTTCCCCTTTTACATCCATTTTACAGTCTGATGATAACTGATGCCCATAATGAGGACAGAATTTCAATAGAGATCTAAGTTAATTTCTGCGCCATCTAATAATGAATTTCTTGCAGGAGAGTTTCAGCACTTGGCATAAATCTAAACCTCAATTGGTATGTATTTTGTAACTCTTAGAAGTAACCAACATATCTAAACTAACCACAAAAATCCTCAATTAATTCAGAGAAATGAAAGTAAATGTTTTTGTACACCAGTAGGAAAACCACAAGTAGCAATCTTAGGATACTTCTACATGGTATCACACATCTGGAAGAAAACTGAAAAAGTTAATCCAGTAACCAGTTATAGTTAGTATCTAAGATATTTGATTATGAAAGTTAAGAGTTTTTAATATGTATATATGTACATAGTTTTTATTTTTTTTCCAAATACCCAGCTTAAATGATTGGTCTGTGAATTTCTACTGGTCTTAGTCTAATCTTCTCTCTCCAACTGCTGGTTTTGTAAAAGGATTATATGATGTCATCAGAACAGTGAGTACAGATGAGAACCATCTGTCAATGTCAGGGTCCCCACTTCTTGGTAGACATTCCACAAAACATCATATCTGGGGGTGAACTTTGTGGGGCCTCTCCAGCTTTTTCCATGCAAGACAAAAAATTGTGAGTCACCAAATTACAAGGAAGACTTTGTGGATTTTGTGTCAACTCCTGCGTTTCCAAAGAAGTGTTCTGTGGGGCTGTGCAGGGATACATTGATGAGTTTAAGCAGATGTTTAGCCAGATGAATGCAAAAGTGAAAAAGTGATTTCTTCCTTTTCAATTTTTACCTCCTTGGTAAGTCTTTACAACCACCTAATCTCAGTTAGCCAGCAACCCCTTTTCAGCAAAAAAGGTATCAAACACTCACGATCCAAAACTTCCTGGTTGATTGTTTGCCTTTTGCCTGCTTTCCACCATAGGGATTAACTTTCCAACTGGGCTTGGTTTACCTCTCCACTGTATTCTCAGTACCTAAACTGAATGCTTAAAAAAAAAATTCCTAGAAGAGAATGCTGCCATCCATGCAAATAAGAGAAAAACAAATGAAGGTTTATTGAATATGCATAAGGTATCTCTGAGAGAACATCATGCACACCTGACAACATTAGTTGCTTTAGGTGAAAGAAAGAAGAGCCATTTTTTACTATATACCCTTTGCATCTCTTGAATTTTAAATCATATGATGATACTAAGTATTCAAAACCAAAGGAATAACATTTAAAAAAATGGAGTGCTCTATTCTTGCAAAGACAGTTTAGATGTCTCTGAGGGGTACAATTATTTCTCCATTCTTGTCAGTCCTAGGAGCCTTTATACTCTTTGGGTGTCTAGGGGAGTCCAAATCATTCCATACTCTTACATATTTAATCTCATCATCTTCAAATATTAGTCAAATAAAACAATATTAAAAGACTCTGAACCCTATTTCAGAATATTCTATACCATGAAAGAAAAAAAATTGAATGAGGCAATTACACAGGAGGAATGTAATTGCATAATTAAGAACATTCATGATGGTTTTACTGAACAGCATTAAAATGGTCCATTTTCCAATCATTCATTGCTTTTATTGGACACCATCCTGACTTAATAGAATGGTTCTTCTTAACGCTGTTAATTTCTGGAAGGGCTCCAAGGCAAATGAAATCTTGATACTCAGGTTCTGGGAATATAAGTTGTGAAGTGGTGGGGGCGGGGTGTATGGAGGGGGTCTTGAAGATGAATTTTACCCTGAAGTCTAACAAGACATTTCATACCTCATCATGGCCTAGCCGGTTTATCTCAATGCTTCTTCCCAGACTTCTAGAATGATCTTCTGCCACACTGCACAAGATTCAGGCAGCTAACTCTGAGTGGTAAAGAGAGAAACTAAAACCATACTACAGATCAACTATTTCATGCTTTTTACTGTCTGCTTCCCCCACACAAGGGGGTTCTGCATGAGTGAGTTTAGTCCATATAATTATATCAAATAATTATAATTGCATCAAGGATAAAATATTAGTAGCAATACCATTACACCAGTTTGATCCAATATCTGCAAGAGACGCCAAGGTTTTCTCAGGGTTATGGCTGGGGTCACCCCTGTCACAGGCCAGTGTGGAAGGCTGGGTTGTAGCTCTTGATGTCACAGCTTCTTGAATGTAGGAAGCCAGTGTGGCATCAGTTTCTCCATCTCTCCGCTACTATCCAGTTCTATACACGCAGCTGCGTCTTGGGAGTTTAGGTATGATTTTGGCCGAAAGAAGACAGGGTAAAAATATCCAGCAAGTTCATAAAAACTCATCAATAAACTGGGAGTCAGGAAACTTTAGGCTAACTGAGTAGGTGCATGTTAGTAAGTCTGGAAGAATCAAACTAACTTTTACCGAGACATTCAGTTTAACCACAATACATCTCTGGGTTCATAACTGCACATTACACATACTCCAGATGTTTAAAAACATTTGATTCAGACATTGCTAATTCAAAAATTATGCATTTTTTAATGTAAGGTAAAAGTTTCCTTTTGTATTCTCTATGAGAAAAAAAATGTTGCTTCCCCAATTAGAGGAATAAAAATAATTCCAAAACCAACATTTAGTCTAAATGAATAAACTCCTTTCACATATTTCAGAAACACCTACTTACTTATAAACAACAAATATACTTGCTTCGAAAATATTGATAAAGCAGAAAATATCTTACTTTATTCCCTTGAAATAAGTAGTACTACATTTAAGAATTTTAAACTAAAACTTTACTAAATTATTACAAATTAATAAGGTTTTACCAAGTCTTACATGTGCATTATAAATGGAACATGTACAAACTATACAGTTTTCAGCTAAGTACATTTTCAACCTCATCTTCGTACAATGACCACATTGAATTCTCAGTAATAATGAGACAACATTTCGTGGTCCTCCTGAACACATATTGAAAGATTTCACTGCAGTGAAAACAAAATTATGGTCATTAGATGTTTGATTTACTCAACTCAGGAATATGCTGTCCAAAAATTCTGGATAGTGGACTGGGTCTGCAGGGGTGTCACTCAAGATGCTTAGCAACCATTGAAGTCCAGGGAACAGTGAGAATAGCTGCTGGTCAGCTTGTAGCTGGTATATCTGAGCTGGTGCCTATTTGTGAAACATGAGTTCTGTGTGTCTGGAAGTATGACTATGCAAAGACTTGGCCGAGTTTCCTGACCTTGGCAGAGGACCACAGCAGTGGCAGAGCACCCCGGGAATCCCCGGAGAGCAAAACATTCCACTGCTTCTCTTTATGGACCCAAGGTTAACAAATCACAGACAGGAAAACTGACGATAGGCAGATAAATATTTGTTTATTAAAATGTGCATGGTAGCCATTTTACTTATGTGTACAGGTTAATTCAATTGTAGATGTATGTTCTATGGATAAGACTGTTTTCAAGTGCTTTGTGGCTGTGCCCACATACACAAACAGGTTTGGAAAACCATCTTTTTGAATGTAGTCAGTCAATCAATTAATGACCAGTTATTTTCACATTTCTTTCAAATTAATCTCCTAACTCTGGCTGTAATTTTTTAATATATGTAATATAAAGAATTTACCTCATAGTACTACTAAAATAATTTTTAATTGGTTAAATTCAGGCAGCTATCATAGAATCTCAATTTGGAAGAGACCCCAGAATTATTGAACTTAATCTTCCATCCTTTATAGAAAGACTCTCCCAGATTCTTGGGTTAGTTTCTCTTTAATAACTTCCAGCTGTGAGGAGCTTACTATTGCTCATGGATACTTTTCTAATTAACAAATTATTTTATCCATTCCAGCTGCATATTGCTTTTAATTTGGGAGATTTTGTTTGTTGGTTGTGTGTATTGTTACATTTTGCTTACATTATCTGTAGCTTGTAAAATGACATCTACAGGTTAAAAATTAAATTAAGTACTGGCTACTTTCTAGCATGCTCCCAATGGGAGAAATAAGAATAAAAATGTCTCTAGAACTCAATTTTTTTCATGTTCTCTGGGGAAGTCCAAGTTTGAAGTATGTGACAAAGTGGAGAAAAGTAAGAGAAGAAGTCAAAAGATCAACATCAATTATCAGTGAGTATTTATTAAACAATTATTAACGTCTTCAGAATTTATTTGCTGTTCAGCGGGTGACTTGGACCTTAGCATTTAGTGATGGACCTAGAATGGTTTCATAGGATTGTTTGAATACTCAGAACTCTGACCTGCATCTTAAAAAGAAAGCTAAGGTTTGAAGAGGTGGAAGAGGAGGAAAATAAATGTATTCTGGAGTCGTGTCACTCAAAACGGTGAGAAATTGAACATAGCACCTGTGGCAGGCAGAGGGGAAACAGACGTGCCAGGACGGAGAGCGGGTTGAGGAGAGGAGGGGCAGGCTGCTCGGCCCATGATCATCAAAGCTCTGGGGCGAGTGCTAGCCAAGGTCACTGAGCCTTCCCAGAGATGGAGGGAAGATGTCTCTAATGAGTAAGCATTCTGACATCACTTGTTTTAGGAATGGGATCAATAAAGTAAGACATGACTCATCCTTCTTGGTAAATGTACAAAATTAAACACAGGAGGAAATTGTCTTTGCATGCCCATTCTAGTCCTTATAAAGACAAAGAGAAGGATTCTGAATATATCTGTTGCCAAATAATGCAGGGACTCTAGAGATTTATCCCACTCTGTCTTTCCTCAAAGGAACGAATTACACAAATCATACATACATCTGTGTCCCCAAACTAACATCTTTTGAGTAACATTTCCAGTATCAGCTTCATTTTCAATGTGGAATAGAGTGCAGTGAAAGGATCCAGAGAATACATAACCCCACTGTGAAACGAGTACAGCAGTAAAAACACTGGGAAACCTGGTTGCTGGCCATGTACTGTGACTTCCACATTAATCGGACAGCATGAGCTAACACCTCAAGTTTGTTGTCCCATTGTATTACAAGGTTCAGCCAGGTCCTCATTAGTCTGGATAATCTACTTTCAGTGTGAAACCCAACCTGTTCTGGGTCTGTATGTGCGTACATGTTACCCACGTCTTCCAGTCACTGTGACCACTTCAATGTAAGAAAGGAGTGCCGAAGACACATTAATCAGGTGTGACAATTCTCCTACCATTATCATGCTTTGTCAAATGTGACCACCCACAGGCACTTAGCAAAACATAAAGATTTATCACCTGATTCCCCTATTCATGGTCACTTGGATATTTTGATTTTCGGTGTGATGCCAAGACGCCTTCCTTCATTATGTACCATGGATAAGGCACTTGTGCTGTGCCTCCTACACATGAGTTTGTTAGGTTTTAGGCCGTTTCGCCACCATAAAATATGAACTGTCATGGGCAGTCTTGGGTCTATTTATCTCTGAATTACTGCCCCTCACATTAGAGTTTCCGGCAGATGAGTGGAGGGGGAGAAATGGCTGCATGTTTGCCCTCAGGAAACAAGTACTTGAAGCTGAAATGCTCTTAACAGCAAGAGCTAAAGCTGAGCAAGCAGACGGTGCAGTGCTGGTGACTGAGTGAACTGCAGTGTGAGCTGTGGAGGGCACACACTCAGACACGGCCCCTCTTGCTTAGTTCACCCATGGCCTCGTGCCTCGGACTCGTGTCTGCAGATGAACGCGGGGTCAGGAGAAGCTGAGCATGGGATCTGATTTACTGATTCCAGCCAGCCCTAGACCCATTTAGACAAAGATTGCCGTTTTATAGTTCCACAAAAAAAGGAGACATTTTTACATGGACAAATATTGAGTAAAGCGTAATCAAAGATTCATGCGTGGACTCTGAATGCCTTCTGCCCCACTGGGAATTTTAATCAACATGTCTCCCCAATGATTGTTTTAAGCCAAATTTTTAACGGTTTGATTAACTCGTCCAGTGCTGTTTATACACTGACTAGGGAAATATTTTGTCCCTGTTGTTAATACTTCACCCTAAACTGAAGTACACCTGGCTATAGAGAGGGTGCAATTTATGCTGCCTGCCACATTTCCTGGTTGGGTGAGATCTTCAGTTAAAGTCACCCCTCCCTAACTTTTGTTTTGCCCCAGGGAAGGGAGATAGATACATAGGCATTCAGCCCTGACAGGTAAGTGCTTGCCACTTATAAAATCCAATAAATAAATTCTAAATAAATATATCTGCAAATCGAAACCATTTTGAGCTACTTAACTGAGTGCATATCTAGTCCTTTGTACACATATTTGTACAAAGTGTTGCCTGTAATTTTAAAGATGCTTGCCTCCGGGAGGTTTCGTTTTTCCATTGAAGTCCCCTTGATTTACTGTACGCAATATGTTACAGCTTCCTTATTTGCTCCTTTGGGACAGTTACTGACAGTAAATCTCTATTAAAATATTATTCCATATGGTTGCATGAAAATTTTATTGCAGTGAGCCTGGGGCTGAAGGTCACAGCTGAGTAGCTGCAGTTGAGTATTGCTGTCTGTGGACTCGAAGGTACATCTGTTCTGGGAGCTGGAGTAAAATTAGAATTTTACTGTCAATAGCATTTCTCCAAAACTAGTTACATTTGTTTACCGTGGCTGCCTGGGCAGTTTTTTCTCTGCAGTGCCTGAGATGCATACACCTGGCCCAGCGCTGGTATATTCCAGGGTCAAAGTTTTAATACAGAATTTGTTGAACCTGAAGGTCACTCGAGAAGTCCGTAATGGATATTTCATTTATGATACATGAAAATTTAATTTGATCTCTTCTAATTTGAGCCTATTGCTCACTCACATTGGTTTTAGCTGTAACTCATTGTTTGTTCTAAACACTTCTTGGAAAGGGGGTCATATGAACTTAATAAATGCTACCAAAGGATGACTTTTAATCAGTGTCTCTGGAGATAATGAGAGAATATCCACACAACAAGTTTTCATTGCTTTGCACCACTGATTGGAAAGGGTGGGGTGGACTGGACGTCATTTGCCTGGGAATCGAATGCCATTAGTTCCAGTGCTGGTAGACAGTACTCGCCTCAGAAAAGGCTGGGAAAACTGAGAGGCTCTTGAAAGCCCAATTCCACTCCACAGCTGTGGCTACAGCAGAGTGTTTTGTGGCTCTAAACACCACACTTAACACTTGGGAGCTGGATCAACCAGTGTCAATGTTGAGTTTATATTTGCCACTAAAAAGAAAGAAAACATTCAGCCATACTTCTAAGCTTATCTTTCTCAGTAGCATATGTCTACCCTAATCCAAGTCTACCCCAGCCTCTCCAAGGAGAAAGCCAGCCCAAGAAGCTCCAGGTCTATGACCATGTCCCCACAAAGCTCGCCAGCATCTTGACTGGAGCTGCACTCAGGTAACGATTTGAACAGTAGATTCAGAACTTTGAGTGACTCTGTATCAATTGTCTTCTTTGATACTAATTAATTTCCAATATTATTTCTGAGACTCCATTGATTATCTTCTATTATATTCAGAAGTACAGGGAAATGTTCAAGCTTAAGTCACTGTACTGAACTTTTAGGAGGCAGTAGTTGGGGATCCAGGGAAAATAACTGAGAAAGGAGGTTGGTGGGCATCAGAAAATAGGCATTACATAAGCTGAGTGTCAACTATGGGCAAGGCCTGATGCTTCTCAAAGTACTAATTCTCATATTTATAAGACCCCCATGAGTTAAGCATAACTGTTCCCATTTTACAGATGGCAAAAATAAGGTACAATGAGATTGAGTAATTTATCCACTTACACCAATAGTAAACAAAAGTGGATTCAAAGCAGCATGGCTCCAATGACTGTGTTATTAACCATTGTACTCTACTGTGTCTTACATGAGTAGCACCATGGGAAAGGCACAGAGGGTCCCAATTAATCTACCAATGGGAAATCAGGTTTCAGAAAAGGCACAGACCATGCTGTTCGGCTTCAGGATGTAGTCTGAGTAAGTTCAATCTCTCTGTCATTTATAAGGACAAGGATCATGCTCTTGACCCCCAGCAGCGAGAACAGATATGGGGCAAGCTTAACTCGGAAGACTCTAATAGGATTTTCATGAAATGTGTATGAGAATTCAGTCTGATGAATCTAATGGACTAGGTAAGGTCTCTCCTCAGGGCAAAAAAATTGTTCCTTATAAAAAGAAATATATTTCAGAGACACAGTTTACCACAGACTAAATCTCAGTGTCACCCTTTATTATGTCCACTCTGCACACCTCCTGCCCCAACACACACACACACACACACACACACACACACACAATAGCTGGTCAAAAGAGAAACTGAGTGCTAAGACCAACAAGACAAGAGGTACATTTGGGCAGTATACCTGAGTCAAAATTCCTTGTGGAGAGCTAGAGCAAACAGAAGGAGCCACCCAGGTGACCAGAGGTAGGAGCAGAACCTGGGCAGAGACTCTACGTGGGGAAGAGGTGTATGGAGAGCAAGACAAAGGGTGTCCGGGATTGTCAGGGACTGGTGCCGTGAGGCACCAGTGTGCACTTAGCAGCCCTAGAAGACTGGAGATTCATTCTCTTTTCAACAAATATATTTTAAAACTTTATTTTGAAAATATTCTAGACTTACCCAGAAATTGCAAAAAGAAAGCAGAGAATTCTTGCATATCTTTCTCCCACTTTCACCCAGCAATAATGTTTCACATAGTGCCATGATCAAAACCAGGAAACTGACATTGGACAATACTTTTAACTAAGTTATAGGGAATTTATTTGCATTTCACCAAAACATGCATTTTTGAGAGCACTCTTTTTGTGCCCAACACATAGTGTGCTAGGGGCTGAGATATATCCCTGGTCTTAGAAGGTTGTCAATTTTTTGACAAAAGCTCGCAGGCCAGCCACATGCTACTTGGCTGTATGGTTCTGTGGCTAGTATTTGGAAATACTATCATCTCATTGAGTTGTCATGACACAGGGAAGCACTAATTATATCTCTCTGAGCATCTTTCATTTTAAATAAGCACAGAAAGACTGAATCTCAGTCCTTTATGTCTCCAAGTTACAGAAGATGTACAAGAGTGAAGAGCTCCTGGGGACATCCCCAGGAGGAAGGAAGGAAGGAGGATCATTCCTAATGAGAGCTTCAGTGGTAGGAAGTAAGTCAAGAGCTGGGGAGTCCCCATTCCTGGCCTCAAAGAACGCAGTTGAAATCTTTGATAGCTGTGAACTTTGGAAATGCTATTCAGAGATCACCAGGTATTTGAGTGTGTTAACAACTTAATTAGAATCCCTCAGAAACTTTGAGGTTTTTGTTACTCTTTTATTGGTAATTTCAGATACTTTTTACCTTTGGTACTAAGTAGCAATCAACTACTAGAAATAGGATAATTTCTATGTGGTTAGGTTTTGCCTATTCTGAGAAAACTGGAATGTATATCACTACATATTTAAAGGTGGAATTTTGACAATAACATAACTAACTAGACTTACGGTAGAGGCAAATTTTTTTAAGAATTGGTTTTACTGTGTCATTATATAATACTCCCCCCTTTTCGAGAACTGTAAGTCATTTCAAATTACTCTATGTATCACATAAGTGCTTTAAGAGAAATGTGTAAAATGATTATAGCTGTGTCCTGGAGAATGAAAGTTAGTCTCTCTATGCATGTCCACTTTAAATCCTATTATTTAGAAGTAGAAGCAGCAATACTAAGTAAATACATATTTGCCAACCACGCATGCCTCTGTCCGCACATGGGCACCCATTATAGAGACACAAAAGGAACAGCAGGCAGACTGCCTTTCCTCTCAGCTTGGGCTGCAAAGCTCCTTGTATTTGCTTATGTGGTAAGGGGGAAAAGATCATTTTAAAGTTAAATCGCCTAGTGAACCCATCTATCATTTGCAAAAAAGTAATGAGCTGGAGCCGGAAACTGAAGTCTCTGCTTTCTCCCCTTTCTCGCAGTCAAGACATAAGACATAAAAAGCCATTTTTCTTGATGTGTGATCAAACGATGGATTAAGACTTGGAAGGGGTCGGTGATTCATTGTCCGATAATAATACGCGGCAGATCTTGTCAGATTGGTGAGAACGTACCCCGCCCGGAAGGGAGCGGAGGCTCTGTAATGTGGAGGTGCTTCCCTAAGCTATCGCCCCATCGGCAGAGGCCTCTGTGATATCTGCTATCTCTGTATCAACACCGAACGGCACTTTTGCTGTGAAAGCTGCCATCAGGGTTTGACGTGTGTAAGTTAATAACTAATTAGATGCCTTTCGGTAATCACTTACTTAGCTTTAATTGGTTTTGTATCTTATTTTTCAAAGGGGGAAGGTACAGACCTGTCCTAATATTTTACCATAATAATGTTCCACAACACATGAAATGAATTCCCCTCCACTCTCCCCCACATCCTGACAGGCCAATAAAAATAGTATTAGGTGATTAAATAAATAAAAATTTTAAAAGAAGCAGACATAGTGATAAATGGTAATGAAGTCAAACAGCTGGCGGGCCCCTTGGTGAATCTGCCACCTGATGGCTTGCCCAGGATGCAGGCGAAGCCTCCTCCAGCTTTTGTTTAGCTGGCAGGACCCACACTTAGCATTAGCCCCTCTTCAGGGGATGGGAAGGAAGGAGAACAATGAAGAGACAGATTGTTTATGCCTTTCACAGCAGTTTCAAACTTGCAAGCAACATCCACTCATCTCTGACTGACCCCAACTGAAGACAATGAGGGGAAAAAATACATTTCAAAATCACCTGAACTTATTTTGGGAGCTCAGGGAAAGTATAAATCAGGGTTCAATTTTTTTACTTAGCCCCAAGCTTGGGAAGAAAAGTTTTATTTTTACATGAGGCCAAAGAAAGGACTGAAAGAGGTTTTAAATTCTTTCCTAATGTAAAGGCAAGGAATCTGACAACTCAGCGTTTTCTTCCACTGTTGCTGTAAAAGAGGACACTGTGCCGAAGCAATTATTCCTGTATAAACAAGCTGTCTCCCACTGGGGAGATGTTTACATTTGGCGTTTTAGATACAATCCCCAGGAAGCTCAGGCTGAGCTTTTATATGTGTGCAGAGAAAAGTCAGGGAAGATATAGGGTAGATAGTCAGAAGGGGAGGTTAATACTGCAAGCCCTACTCTGCTGGTCACATGAAGCTGTAATCTGAAATAGACACATCTCATACATCCAAAAAGACTTGTATTTGTCCATGCGTTGTGTGGGAGGTGTGTGTCTCTGTGTGTCAGAACCATTTGAGGCTCTAAGGGTTCGTGGGTGACTAAGGCAGCATCTAGCCTTCACTGCATTGGAAACAGAGGTTCATTAGGAATGATCGAGCCCACAGTCTTTGTGCTTTTCACATGGAATTCCAGGGAGCTAATTGGAGGTCTTTAGGTGGGTGGAATCAAGAGGGAAAGCCAAGCAGATCGACTTCAGCCCAGCTCCATCACCCACCCTCAGTTTCATCCAAAAGACTTCCACTTTGGTCCTTTTTATATGTATATTGGGATTTCCTATAAGATTTTTTAAAAAGAGTTACGAGAAAGAAAGAATGCAAGAACCAGAATCCAACTCTATTTTATGCAAAGAAAAGTCAGTTCTTGAGTCCAAGAAGCATTCTAAGGCATATTTGGCCACAGTCTGGAGCGTCCAGCTGGTCTGTTGTGAAGCTGTCATAACAGGCTGCCCAGGAGGTCAGTGACTGCAACCCTGCTGCCCTGCACTGCTCAAGAGAAACAAAGGCTTGTGGCAGGTACCATCCAGCACAGAACTCCCACAGACAGCATGAGGAGCTACATTCTTGCTATGCTTCCTGCATGGAGTTTAGGGACAACTTGTCAGTTAATTCTGTTTTCCGCTCTAGGTTTTCGGTGTGTAGGAGGCCATCTCGGCCTTATCATAAGAAATATTCGTAGCTCGTGTGTGCACTCTCATAGCATTTGCTAGCCTTCTGAAGGGAGTGAACTCATTACTCTGAAAGTCTGTTAATTTCCCCATGGGGTCCAAATTTTTCTTGCAACTTCTGGGATTCCAATGATGATCATGGCCAATATGATGAAAGCAGTGAAAGTTATGGCAAAATACTAAGTCAGTAGACTGGGTGAGAGGTCAAGATCTAAAACGAGAACAGGTGAATCAGTGGGTATAAAATTTTAGTTATGCAAAATTAGTAAGTTCTAGAGAGCTTCTGTACAACATTGTGCCTGCAGATAATAATACTGTATTGTACACTTAAAACTAAAAATATTCTAAGAGGATAGATATCATGTTAAGTATTCTTACCAAAACAAAAACTTTCAAGGGCATGTAAGGGTGCTTTCCTTTCCCTCTGCTGTGGAGGGTGGGTATGAAGTTGTCTATAACTGAGAACTTCAGAGCCAGAGATTAGCAGGTCTTAGTTTATCTGGTTTGAGAATAGAAATCACCAGGACCCCTGGGCATTCTCTGCAGACAAGTGTGAGCTTCTACACTAACCAAGGCAGCTGGCCCATTTCTTTCCTGCCCACTCCCTTTTTGTCTGGTCTGATGCCAAGACCCCATCCCTTCTCTCCATTCCTAATATAAGCTATTCTTGTCTTAACAGACTTGGAAATATGATACCCATTGCTATGCATTCTTATGTCTACTTTAGAGTCAAAAAGAACAATTTTGTGGACAAAATCCCCAAGGTGAGATACTAAAATATTTTAGTGGGAATTTGGAGGAAAGAAGAAGAGCCTGAGATACTATGAAGCCAGTACAATATAAGAGATTAAACAGAGGGAAAATTTTTAAAAAAATAAACAGAGGTGGGAAAAATATTTTACACAGGACTTAATACGTTGTACTCATTCAATAAACATTGAATGAATGAATGAATGAATGCTGAGCATGAGATGTCAGTCCTTCTCAAACTATGATTGGGGATGATAGACCTTCAAGCCCTGAATCTGAGAATCTCAGAAAGTTTTCCTGGTGAACATAGTGACTCCAGCATATGTCCGGTGTCAGAAGTACGGGTGAGGAGATAGGTAGGAATCCAATTTATCCTGTATCTGTTCTCCCTCCTAAGTGAATCCCATCAGGGACACCAGACCCTGGTAAAAATGAATGTGTAAACAGCTTTTTAAATTTAAAAATATCATAGAAAAGGACAGACACCTGAGAAGCTGGTCAGACTGAGAGAAATAACCACTTGCCAGAATTTTCACCTAAATGACCCTGGAAAAGTTAAAGAATTTTGTATTGAGCATTTGCCATATTCCAAAAACAGATTTGAAATGGATTTGGTTTATCCTTATAAGAAGAAAGACTAATTTCAATCTTGCAATAGGCAAGATCAAGTAAGATCCTAAGTTTAACAAAAAAAAAAAAGAGTGTCTGATTTGTATCCAATCATTCTCTTGAGAGCTAACATGAGAATTCACACAGTGTCAAAGGTGTGCTCTTTCCCCAACTTCAGGGAGGCTATAGCCAGACTGAAAGAGGGGAGGAATGGGTAATTGTCTTTCATCTGGCAAGAAAAGGCAGATTTTAGTGTTTGGTAAATAAGGCGCAGCACTGTCATATCCGGATGCTGATATTCTCTGCAAGAAGTACAGGGCTAGAAGGTTCACAGACATTTCTTTGGAAACAAACTATTTCTACTTCTTCAACAGGAAGTGACCCACTTGTAGGTTTCCAGAAAAAGCTCATTGGGCTTTATGTAAGTTCAGTATAAGATACATTTTCAGGGATTCTCTAGCCAGTTGACCCAGCCTTGCTTTACAAACAAAACCTAGGCTTTAAGTGACATATTAACATGTTCAAAAACAATGGCATTACATTGACAAAACCCCACAACTCATGTCACTTCCTTGGGTCCTTCCTTTTTTTGTGTGAGACTCGGGAACTATTTCCCTGATTATATGTTCCCTGAACTATAACCCTGATTGTGCCCTGTGGGATTTCAAGAGACATATGGTATCATACTCGCTACAGGATGAAAAGACACATGATGCTGGTAGAACTAGATGGCCTTGCACTGTGATTTCATGTGCCAAGATAAGTGTAGGCACTAGTCCCACTACACGGTAACTAAAATTTGACCTTCATCACAGCCATGTAAACCAAAGAGCCCCATTTGCTAGAACTTGAGGCTAAGGTTGAATGACTTGCTCATGGTCAAATAGCTAGTATGTTGCAGAAATGGAATTTGACGTTGAGACTTGTCAGTGAAAAACAAGGTCCTTCCCACTACACTTTGCAAGGTTTAAATGTTGTAAAACTCTTTTTTTTATTAAGAGGCATGAGAGGCATAAAACATAGTGATCTCTAGGATGTAGCTCTTGTCATGAAATTAACAAGGTAAAAATAATTATTTTTTAAACATTTCAATTCAACAAAACCATCATTTCAGGAGTGAAATATCACTGAAAAGAATGGCTGGCTTCACTGACTTGTGCATTCTTTGACAGGTGTCAAAATATCACAGAGACAGAGCCTCCATCACTATTGAATTCCGACAGAATCAGAATATTCTGGGAGCTATTGCCAGTCAGTATGAAACCACAACATTATTGAAGAACTCATGGAAAACAAGTCATGAGACGTGAATATCCACTGACAGGGACTTTTTTTAGGTTTACAGAGGTGTTTTCTAAAACAGGGATCACTGTAAAGAAAAGGGGGTTCTACAAAAATGAGCACAATCCATAAACATAAATGATAATAGAGGAAAGAGGTACATTAAATCATTCATGCTCTAAAACTCTAAAACTACAATATTAAAAGCCAGTCATGCACAATCATCTGCAAGGAATACCTTGGGCTAAACTCTAACCCCATACAGGTAAAAATGTTGTAGTTATAGAAGGAAATTTATAGGAATACAGTCTTATTGTAAATAATACCATAAGATTTTATGTTAAAAAATCAGAGCTATAAATGCCTAAATATACTGGAAAGATCATAAGAAGAATAGTTGCATGTAAAATGCAATCCTTAAATCTTTAATTACTTAGAAATTCATTACTTTTTAATTTGTTTTTCATAATTACTCAAGAGATTTTCTCAGTGAGAACAAAACACATGGTTAAATGATAGCATCTACCCGCCAATTTATTATTGTTTTTGTTTGTGGATTGTTGAATTATTTTTTGGCCTCAACTAGCTTTGAAACCAAAGCTAGTTGAATAAGCTCTCCAAAAACACTATGCTGTAGCTGAAACCAAGCATGGAAAATGTTGGCTTGTAGAATGTGATTATGAATCACTAAAAATGATACTGAAAATCCACATAAAATATTCACTCGAGAAACAAATGGGATATACAAATGCATGAGCTGAAAGAGCATAAATAGTGCCACAATTATTTGAGAGTCAGGCAATACCAGAGAGAAAAAGAAGCAAGGATAAAAATTACAGCGCCTTCTAGCTCGTGGCACAAAATAAAATGAAGTCCTTGTAGTTAGGGAATCCAACAATCATATTTATATGTCCTGGAATACTCGAGCTGAATTGGGTTTTGCCTCAGACTACATTCCAACTGCCAACTTATGTCTTCGTGGCAATAGTAACCCAGATAGGACATCTCAATGCAGTTCTTTGACATGGGCCATGTAGTTACCATTTTAAAGTGAAGTTAACATAGTTATGTCTTCACCAGATATCCCTAACCATCATGTCACTCCTTAGCTCATCTTAAGATGACTCTCCAGACTTTTTTTGATACCTTCTTTCTAAACATGTTATGAAGGCACCTGCTAAAAATTTTATTGAGTGATCTAAAACTCTGAAGTTTAATAACTTGGTTTAAAGCATTGTCAAAATGTTCCCAAATTAAAATGGGGATATCAAACAGTCTGGGTCAAAAAGTTATAAACTCTTTAGGAATATAAAAGCTAAATGCTAACTCCCCCCCCCCCCAAATAAGATCTATTATGAGGAAAAGTACAACTCTAATGAGAGCCACCAAAGAACTAAGTGAATGGAGAGAGATTCTGGGTTCATGGATAAGAAGACTCAATATCACTAAGATGTCAGTTCTCAATTTGATTTATAGATTCAATGCAATATGCAATTCCACCACAAGCCTGGCAAGGTGTTTTGGGGATGTTGAGAAACTAATTTTAGAGTTTACATGGAGACACAAAAGACCCAGAATAGTTAATTGATTATTGAAGGTCAAGAAGAAAGTTGGAAGACTAACACATCTTTAGGACTTAATATAAAGCTATAGTGACAAAGACATTGCAGTATTGGCAAAAGAATAGATAAATAGATTAATAAAATATAAGGGAGAAACCAGAAATAGACCATATAAATATACTCAACTAATCCGGGACAAAGGAGCAAAGGCAATGTAATGAAGCAAAGATAATCTTTTCAACAAATGGTGCCAAACAACTGGACATGCAAAAAAATGAATTTACACACAGACTTTCCACCCTTCATAAAGAGTAACTAAAACGGATCACAGACTGAAATGTAAGATACAAAACTGTAAGACTTCTAGAAGGTACGTAGGAGAAAACATAGTAGGCTCTAGGTATGGCAATGACTTTTTAGATATAACATCAAAGGCATGATGTGTGAAGGAAATAATGGATAAGCTGGACTTCATTAAAACTTAAAATGGCTCTGTGAAAGACAATGCCAGCAGAATGAGAAGACAAGCCATAGAATAGGAGAAGATATTTGCAAAAGACTCAACTGATAAATGACTGTTATATATATTAAAACCTCTTAAAATCATTAATAAAACAAACAGCTCAATTTAAAAAGAAGGAAAAAAAACCTGAATGGACACTATACCAAAGAAGATACACAGATGGGTAGTAAACCCATGAAAAGTTGTTCAACATCATTTGTCATAAGAGAATTTCAAATCAAATAATGAGCTACTACTATATAGTTATTAGAATAGCCACAATCCAAAATGCTAACAATGCCAAGTGCTGGTGAGGATACAGGGAAACAAGAACTCTCACTCATTGCTGGTAGAAATGCCAAATGGTACAGCCACTTTGGGAGGTGGTTTGGCGTTTTCTTGCAAAACTAAACATACTCTTACCATATGACTCAGCAATCACAGTCCTTGGTATTTACCCAGATGAGCTGAAAACTTGTGTCCACAAAAAACAGCACAATGATGTTTATAGTTTATTCATAATTGTCAAGACTTGGAAGCAACCAAGATGTCCCTTGGTTGGTGAAAGAATTGATAAAATGGTATATTCAGACAATGGAATTTAAGGCTAAAAAGAAATGAAGTATCAAGCCATGAAAAGATGTGCAGGAAAGTTAAGTCATATTACTAATCGAAAGAAGCCAGTCTGGGAAGACTACATACTATATGATTCCAACTCTATAACATTCTGGAAAAGACAAGATTATAGAGATAGTAAAAGAATCAGTGACTGGTAGTATGTGGGGGGTAAGAGGGAGACTATGCAGGGTGCAGAAGATTTTTAGGACATTGAGACTGCTCCATATGATACTACAATGGTGGGTACATGTTATTATACTTTTTGCAAAACCCACAGAGTGTACAACACCGAGAGTGAACCCTAATGGAAACTATGAACTTTGGTGATAATGATGTGTCAGTGTAGGTTGTAATACACTGATTGTATTACAGTCAGTGTATTGTAATTGGAAGATACACAATTGATTGTATATATTGATTGTAATATATATACCTCTGTGGTACAGAATATCAATAGAGAAGGAGATTGTTCTTTTTTGGGGGGAGGTACAAGGGATATATGGGAACTCTACTTTCTGCACAATTTTGCCATGCCTAAACTTTCTCTAAAAATATTGCTTACTAATTTTTTATGAAGTGAAATACTTTTCACTTTTTACTGGGGGAAGGGGAAAGAACTGGTAATATTTGGTAGTGTTGCCAAAAGAAGAGAGGAGGGAGCCCCATTTAACAAGAAATCTGCTCCTTATACAATTAGCAAAGGAGGTGAAACTGTTTTATACACTGTCTATCAGCAGCAAAGGAAATTGACTTGTCTTTTTAATTATTGAGAAATAAACATGACTTGGCTGGCATAGCTCAGTGGATTGAGTGTGGGCTGCAAACCAAAGCATCACAGGTTTGATTCCCAGTCAGGACACATGCCTGGGTTGCAGGCCATGGCCCCCAGCAACCGCACATTGATGTTTCTCTCTCTCTCTCTCTCTCTCTCTCTTTCTCCCTTCCTTCACTCTCTAAAAATAAATTAAAAAAAAATCTTAAAAAAAATGCCCCCCAATTAAAAAAAAGAAATAAACATGAAATGTATATATAATATAAATACAACATAAAGTTTCCAAAGCATAGTATAAAGTCTCCTGAGACCCTTTCAGGGGGTCAAACTATTTTCATAACAATCCAGAGGATCATTTGCCTTTTCACGGTGCTGATGCTTGCACCCACTATGCCAAAACAATGGTGGGTAAAAATGCTAGAGCCTGAACCAGGGCAGTGGTACCAAACTGTACCAGTGGTCACCATGATCTCCTCCAGTGTGCACTCACTTGCAAATAAGAGAGTGCCAGTTTCACTTAAGAATATCTTTGATAAACTGTAAAACTGTAAAATTGTAAAACTGATCAGTTTTGTTAAATATTGGCCCCAGTACACAGGACAAAATGGGATGTGTGCCCAAGGTAGTCCTGCTGCCCATAGATGTGAGGCGTTGTCTTGGGTGGAGCACTCTGAGACTGTCAGGGTGGTGAGCTGAACTAGCTGGTTTGTTCTGGGAGCTTGGTGTGTATTTGAAAGAATGACTGACAGACACACTGCTAACACTCAGGCGTGGGCAGCTGGCAGACATTTTCTCAAGAATGAATGAAGTGAGCCTGTCACTTCAAGGAAAACAACTGACACTATTTGTCAATGGAAAATTTTGAGTATTCAAGCAAATAATTAGAATGTTGGGAAATTTGAATGAGCTTGATGGTTCCCAATATTTAAAGGCTTTCCTTTTTATATCAGTGGTGATATTGATGAATGTTATTTTTTTTAAATATTGCAGAATAAAGTGTGTCAACATTTAGAATATCTGCATAACTCAGTGAACTGTTATTTTGCAAATAATCAAAGCGTGTTGGTGTAAAATTATGCACGGGTGAAAGATCCACTCAAAGTGCAAGACCAATGGTTTTTACTGTGACAGAGTATTAAAAGTTCAATGACATAGTTTTAGATACACATTGAAACTACCCTTTAAGAAACTACCACTTGTCAAATTTGGATGTGTTGGGAACCACCCTGTTTGGTTTCAGAAGCTGTAACCCCCCATGGCTAAAGCTAAATGAGCAAACTTCAGACCAGAAGCCACTAAGGAGACAAAGCTTATCTCCCTGGCAGGGACACCGCTTCTGCTCCTTTTCTTTACCTTGCCTGGCCCGCAATGCTTGATCGGTTAGCCAATGATGGGTTAGATTCCTCAAAGGGGGAACGACCTAAGACAGGCACGATCACGGGAAGGCCCCAGGGAAGGACTTGAGGGGCTATAGCAAAGGTGGGTGATGGACCCTCACTCTTCGACTTTGACATAGCCCGAGTCCTCATTCTGTCTGCAAGAAGTCTCCTAATCTCTTGGCTGCCTTACTTCCCCTGCCTGACTTAAGCCTGAAATAATACCTTAAGCCTGAAACAATGCTGGTGGTGGGTGTACTGGAAAGGGCAGGTTCCCTAGGACAGGCCTAAGAAAGAATATGTAAAATCCTGTGAAAACTGCTTTGTTTAGAATGCTCTCAATTAAACAATAAAGGTCCTAGCAGGAAAGGAGTTTGTTTCCCAAGGTTTTGTAGCCCTTTAGCCAACAGACCTTGATTCAGAATAGGCCCTCAGAGGTCTTTGTACATTATCTATTGTTTGATCCTTACTGCCTGATAATGATTAATGAGCTTTACTTGTTTTTCTGTGCAAAATGAACCTAATAAAAGCCCATTGAGGAAAAAGCTCTTGGCCCTTCTCCTTTGAGAGATCAGCCACCTTTCCTGCCCAAGCAGATCATGTCTTGGTAGACTTATTCTCATCTGTGCCAGCTGGGAGGAGGACCTGAAGGTGGAGCCCCACCCCCACATGGATGGAGAATCAAAGAATATCCAGTTAGGTTAAAAAACAAAAAGCTATTGCAATATACCTATATTTTTCAACTGCATAGTTTTGTGGGGCTAGATTTACTCCAGATTCTTCAACCAAATCCCATGATTTTAGAGATTGAATAGAAAGAAAAACCAGATGTGAGAATCTAGGTGTCTTGTATTAAGTCAGACATTAAAGATATTTGGAAAAATGAAAAAATGATGCCACTCTGCTCCTTCAATTTTATTTTTGTTTGTTTTGAAAAATAGTAGTATTCATAGAAATAAATTATTTATGTTATCAAGTAATGAGCTTACTATTATAATTCTCAAATGCAGTCTTAATTTTGCTCAGTTTTAATTTTGAATGCAATAAATATCATTAGACAAAACTCACATAAATAGAAGTCCTTTGGAGTCTGCAATAATTTTTAAGAGTGTAAAGTGGTCCTGAGACCAAAAAGTTGTAAACCAATAATTTAAAGAATAATAAAAAAGATGCCAAGTATTTAACTCATAACTTAAACAATAAAACATGACCAGCATCTTTGAAGCCATTGTGTGTTCTGTCTAGAATATAGCTTCTTCCATTCTCCCAGATGTGAGCATATTATATTAATTTTATATCAACCATCCTCTAGCTTTTCTTCATAGTTTATGTGACATGCATATCTCCCTATACAATATTTAATCTTGCCTGTTTTGGGGCTGCATACAAATGTAACCATACTCTGTCATAATTTGGATTTGCTTGAAAGTGATGCCTGAGAAAAGGACTTGGGTGGAGGTAGTATATTTCGGAAGTGCAAGGGCAGGAGTAGAGACTGGAGGAGGAAGAAAACAAAAGTACATTTACTGTGCTGGTTCCTGCTGTGGGCAACTGAGGCGAGTCCTGCTGTGTACCTTCTGTGAGAATACGTACAAAACATTTCATAACTGGCTCGCCAGACCAAAGGAGAGGAGACTTGGCATTGCTTACTGACTTTCCCTCCATTTGGTTAGAGTTTCTCTCAGGGGCTTAACTCCCTTGCACATTTAGGCTGAGTGGCTTCCCATGGTTCCAAGAAAGGCTTGAGGAAGAAAAGCAGAGGCTTGTCTTTGTGACCTTGTGGTGCCACTGCTCACTGCATGGGACTGTCCACCACAGTTACCTGAAGTCACGTGAGCTAAAGGGATATGAACTGAGGGGCACCACAAGTGCTGGCTACACTGTATATATTATTTTATGACTTTCTTCTTTCCCTCCAAAGCATGTTATTAATATATTTTGGGTTGACATTAGTAGTTTTAGCTAATTCACTTCCACTGATGCATAGTACTCTAATGCCTGACTATTTTATAACTTAATTTCTATTCTTTTGTTGAACATTTGTTTATGTCTTGGCATGCAGGCTTTTCTTAATGCTACTGTAGTAAAATAAATAAAGAAACATTTTCCTGTCCTTACATTCCATCTAAAAATTTTGTAGTCAGCAGAAATAAGGTCTCCACCTCAATTTTGCATTTCAAATCTTGAACAATTTTGGCCAATATAAGTCACATTCTGGCCACAATGGATTCTGGGAAGCATAGGTTTGAGATTTCTGACCTCTGCAGTACAGGAAAGCACACTAGAAGAACCACCATGTCCAACACACTAGGCAACCAGGCAACAGCTATAACAATTAAAAAGAAATGTAATCCTTTGATCCTGTACTTTTTACTCTGGTAATCTATTCCACAGAAATAGAAGTACTAATATAAAAGAGCATATGTACAATGCCATTTATTGCATAATTATTTCTAGTGGACTGAAAGTAAGTGTTCTTTACTAAAGAATGGCTGGATATACTGAAATATAGCAAAGGAATAAATTAGGGCAATACCAGATGACTTGGAATGATTCTACAACACACTATTGAGTGAGAAAAGCAAGATGCAAGAATATATGTACATGTTATATAATCCCATTTAGTTTTTTGGTAAAACAATGGCCAAGAAAAGGTGTATAAACACAGGAGTGGGCGAAAGTAGGTTTATAGTTGCACTGTGACATTCTTCTGAGTTAATAAAACTATTGTAATAATCAAAATCTGCACACCCTTTTCCATGTGAATAACTGTAAACCTACCTTTGCCCACACCTGCATTTAGGTATATATTTATGTAAGTACATAAACTATATAGAAGACCACCCATTGAGTTGTTTACAGGGCTTACGGCATAGTTAGGAAAGTGGTATACAGCTAATGTGGGCAAAGAAGTGTAAAAATAATGTAAAAGGATGGTCCCCTCAATGGGACCTCAATTTTAGGAGGTTAGAATTTTAAGCAACGTTTATTTCTTTATATTTGTATGTACTATTTAAAATATTAGTAAATGTATATCATTTACATAATTAGTAAAAAACAGTAAGTCTGTTTTTTAGTGTAAAAATATCCCCTTTCTTTCTAATGGGACTGAGGGTAGAAAAGTGGTAGTGAAGATTACTGTTTCACATAATCTACTTCTGTACTATTAGGTTTTATACAATATATATACATGTATAAGAGAATAATTTTTTAAGTTAGCAAATGAAACACCCTTGCTTGGGCTAAGGTTGATGCTTGCACCTGTGCTCTGCAGCTCACCCAGTTCAACTTCCTCACTCCATTAACTTCTCCTCTACAGTATCAAATCCTTTTCTGCTGGCTTCTTCTCTGAGGGTTAGAAATGTACTCACCTATTCCCCATATTAGGAAATCCTCCTTTAATGTTATAGCCTCTTCTAGCTACTGTACCTTCTCACAGCT
Organism: Phyllostomus hastatus; assembly: GCF_019186645.2. Taxonomy (NCBI): domain Eukaryota; kingdom Metazoa; phylum Chordata; class Mammalia; order Chiroptera; family Phyllostomidae; genus Phyllostomus; species Phyllostomus hastatus. Next base: position 88,525,996 of record NW_025334041.1, on the reverse strand, counting down.
TTGCTCTGTGGCTATGAGAAAGCACCTTGGAAGAGTTGCCTCCACTCACTGTCTCACATGTCATTTGCCCCTCATCTTGCCATATTATAGCTTTTCCCTGACAAACGTGTTCCAGGAACTTCCCCACCAGTGTCATCACAGCCTCCTTATTGCCAGCCCTGGTCATCCCAGAGTCTCAGGAGACCTCAACCCTCTGAACAACCGTCTTCTTAGAGATCTTTCATCCATTTGCTTACACTGTCTTCTCCCTAGCCCCTTGCTATAAATGGATTTTCTCTGGGCCTGCTGCTAGCCCTTTATCTGCCTTAAGTGCCAGCATCTCAGTGTCCCACTTCCTTTCTTTCCTATTACATTCACTTTCCCTGGAGATGACATTCATGCTTGTGGCTTTGGCAGGGATGACTCAAATCTGTATTTATGGCACAGATAACTCACCAGAATTCCTGACCCACATTTCAAACAGCCTCCTGGAAATCTCCTAGATGTCTTACTTGTTCACTGACTGTATATGTGAAAGGCAGAATGTGTTGTCTTTCTCAGAGTGCATTTGCTCACACTGATCGTCAGTCTGTGTTCCCCACCTTGTTGAATGGTGTCATGATCCACCCGCCCACAAAAAGGGACTTGAGCTATGAAATCATCATATAGCCTTGATTCTTATCACATCTAATAACTGGGTTCTTTGGACTATTCCTCCTAAAAACCTCTCAAGCCCTTTAGTTCCCTCCCTGGTATCCACCTCTGCCTTAGTGCATGCCATCACTGCTCAATTAAATTCTTACAGCCTTTTATCTCCAGTGGCACAACCTTCAAGCTATTTCTCACAGTGCCAGCAATACAAACATTCTTAAGTGCAAAACTGAATAGATCACACCCATGCTCAAAATTCTTGAATAACTTCCCATGACCTGCATGACCAAGTTTAAACTACTTAGAATAATACGTAGGGCCTGCCCCACTTACCTCTCTGAAATCACTCCTTACCACTTATTCACATGAGTGACCTACCCTTCAACAGACTGAATTATCTACATTTCCCAAGTTCAGTTCCAAGAGCCAAACTATGCCACTGGACCTTGCAAGTGTCTATCTGATATAATGTAGCTCTTACATCATTCCATGTTTCCATCTGTTGCTCCACTAGACTGTAAGTGCTTCCAGAGGCTGGGGGCTGTATTCTACCCCCACAAATAGCTCACACAGAGTATTTGGTACATATTGGTTTAATATTAAATGACCTCATTTCTGCATGTACAGACATTGAGTATCTATCAGACAAAGTGACTTTCTCAGGTCACACAGGAAGAAATAAGGCTACCTGAAGCAAACATCACTCTTGCCTGGAATCTGTGTTGGGTTCTCTTCTCACCAAATTCCATGTCCTTCCCTGTTAGTTATATGAACCTAAGCAAAATACTTTCATCTTGAATCTGAATTTTCTCATCTCTGGGAGAATTATTTCTAAGAAATCATTCAATTCTGATTATTTGTTTTAGTAGAGTGGTGAGTTCAAATCTCCACACTATCTTTGTGGAAAGTAATTTAGCTTCCCTTTATCTTAATGTTCTGACCTGCAAAATAGGGACATTGATAGTAACTTAATTCATAAGGACCCTATGATGATTAACTGGGAGAATAATTTGAAGGGCTTACAAGAATGTTGGGCCCATTATAAGAATTTAACATGAGTTAACTATTATTACATTCTTCATAGGTTTGGAGCCAAAACACTTCAGCCCTTCCATCATAAAAGTGGATGGCTGAAGTCCAAATAACTGTCTGTTTTAAAACAATAGCTTAAAAATTGATTTGCAGGTGACAAACATAGATCATTATTCTTAGCTTGTTGTTAGCTTTCCAAATAACCCATATGTTAGTATAGTATAAACAGAGCTTCCGTATTCAAAAATCACGTATTAAAGTTAATTGTCAAAAATGGCATATATATTTCATATTTTGGTAGTTTTTTTCCAAACTATTTTGGACTATTTTAAACTCTAAATATATTGATAATTTTATCTTAGTTAAATCATTGGTAAGGCAGTTTTGAAAGTTAAGAAAATGCCTAATATTTTTTACATTACTCTGCTGAAAATTTCTACCAGCTTCAACATAAGCTCCCGCCACCCCCACCACCAAGCCTGTATGTTTCCATGAAAATAGGTTAAAAATGTTTTAATTATATAGAAGCTAAGTTTTATAAACTCTAGATTCATGATCTTGATTTTTTCTTTATTTGGTTACTGTAACAGAAAATTGTTAAATTCTCATCTTTGAAATTGTGATGAAAATGCACAGAAACTATCATTCCAATGCCCAATCAAAACAACCAGAAAAAAATATCACTCAACACAATTACACCAGGCTATATGCCAATGAAACTAGAAATGCCCCTTCTTCAGATTTGGTAACCTGTGTTTCAAGTGCCCTAGACAATACTAAATCAAGACTGAATCAAGACTGAATCAAAACTATCTTTGTCACTGTTGTCCATGTCAGTGTGTATTTGAAATAAAATCCAGTCTGTATGTGTCTCGTTGATTTATAAATCATCAGATGTTGAGTCAACATAGCTGGTGGATCATCAAGAAACATCTAAGTTGTTTTATGATCCCCTTAACCAGCCACCACCCCAAAACAGAAAGCTATATTTTTCCTGCCATAAAACAGAACATTAAATTCTGAATCAGAGTTAGAAACTGCCAGCTCAGTGTGGCTCAGGGTGGGATTTGATTTTGGGGTTCCAGGTTTTCCTTGCTCCTGCTGACAGAAAATAGCAATAGAAAATCAGGTAAAACAAAAGAAAATACTGACAGTGTCCACCTTGGTTCTCCAGTATCAGAGTTGAACCTGGCTTGTCCTGGGAGTCAGTAGGCACACAGTCTATTTTCTCTGCCCCTGGATATTGGGTTATATTTGACAGGAGGGGAGCAGCAGGGGCTACAGGAAGATGAACGGAGATCCAAGAAACAGCTGCCTAGTTAAGACGTGGTGGGATGCTGCTTGTAAACTCCCAATGGGCGCTCTGGGCATAGATGAGCAGAAGAGGTGTCAGGTGGCGAAGGCAGTTTGAGCCTCCTGCATTCTCCAAGTGCCTGAGGCAGTGCAGGAAGCTAAGAGATACTGCCAGAAATGGTGCTTTTCCCCTTGTCAACACAATCACAAACATGAAATGCAGCTGAGTAACTGGTTGCAAATGGGGGATCATGCTCTGCTGGAGTCTGTGAGATGGGGCACAAAACAGCCCCCTACACTGCCTGCTCATCACCACCGGAATGCTGTAATTATCTTTGTTGAATACCAGCTCACTAGCACCTCTCAGGTAGAGCAAACTACAGCTACCTTTGCTTTTAAACACCAAAGAAAAATACTAAAGCCTGCAGAAAGCACAAAGCAGAAGAGTCCCTGAGTGCCCCTAGGCTGCGTGTGATTGTCATTTTGAAGGATTGTTATTGCTGTGTTTTGACGCCAGTGGACATATTGAACTTCTTTCCTTAGTGCCATTGGTGTCAGTGGGATCAAAGGTGTGTGTGCATGTCTGTGTGTCTGCACAGGCATGGCGGGAGGTGAGACAGATGAAACAGGAAGAGGGGAGAAAAAATGGGCAACTGAAGAAGGAATGAAAGATGAGGGTGGATGGGAGCCCTGATTTGAGGTTATGTGGCTTGTGGAAGATGAATCATTCTATAATATAGTTCAAAGAGGGGACCGGCACACATGTCTTCTTCAAAGGCGTTCTGCCCGTGGTGAGCCACATTCTCTGAGCTTATTGAAGGAACCAAAAATCCCATTTATTGTGGGCAAGACTGATCCCAGGCATTGAGCGTAAGCAAAGCCTGTAAGCTATCTATGGGAGCAGTATTTAGAGCAGATGAATGTTTACCCACTTCTCTGATGCCATTTGTTTGGTATCTGTTACGTGTCAAGCCCTGTGATAAGTGCTGGGGATATAAAGATGAATAAGAAGATGTAGGCCAGTCTAAAGTGCGTACAGAATTATCGCCTTTATAGTACAATGGAATGATCTTATGAAAGGTTGAAGAACACATAACTAAGGAAAGGAGCATAAAGGAGCAGTACTCAACTTACCCAGGGGGAAAGGGATGCTTTCTGGGAGAGACGGGATATAATAGTCTTTCCAAAGGACACTTGAAGATTAGGAAGCACAAGTCAACTAGACTGACAAAGACAGGGGTGTTTTAAAAGAGGGAAGAATCATTGCCAACACTTGTTATATTCACTCGGTAGCAAGAACTGGTCTCAGTAATTTACATATATTAAGTCAAGTAACTGTACAACAACCATAGCAGAGAAGAAGCCAGATCACCACCCACACTCCTGTTTTACAGATCAGGAAAGTGGGGCAGGATGAGAGTGATAAATTGATCAAGCTCAAACAGCTGATAATGGGCAGAACCAGAATGTTAACTCAGGCAGTCTGTGTTTGGAGTCCTGCTCTTAACTCCTATAATAAACTGCCTTTTCTTACTAGGGAAAAAAGGTATAAAGATGTAGAGATGTGGAGTGTTCAAGTACCCTTGTTTTAGTTCAACAGTTCATCTGTGGAGGATCAGATATTACACTGAGTGCTGATGTGTGAAATATGAACATGCCTCAGTTCTTGCCCCCAAGTTCCTTAAAATAAAACAAGGGAGAAAGCCTTAAATATCTAATTCCAATATAATATGAAATAATGTTTAGATATGTTAGCTGATTTTTCTTCATCCCTGTACTTAATGGTACTATTTAATATTTTACTCCATGGCCCTTCTCCCATCCAAAGTAGATATCAGTGGCGAGGAAGATGGCAGCAAGGTAGGTGGGAGCTCAGCCCACTTGCTTGTGCACCCAAGTGGGACACCTAGCCAATCTCACACAAACAGTGAACAGCCAACAGAATGACAGTTCATAAGAAGTTTGGAAGCTAAAGTGTGCAGAGGATTCTTAAAAATAGCCTTTTGTAGGTTGATGGGAAGGTACCCCTAGCCATGCACTGGAGACTGTGGCTGCTGCAGGAGCATTGGAAGAGAGCCAGGTCAGTGACAGCCAGTGAGGAGCTCCCTCCCCTCCCTGAGCCAGGAAGTCTCAGACCTGTGCCAGTGGAGAGAGACCTGGATGCATAAAGTCACTGGCGGGGATAAAAAGGCAGCAAGTGACACACAGCCAGTGGCTTACCACAGCTGGGGTGGTGGTGGCCAGCTGGAACAGTATCAGAGAAATTGGGGAACTGGGTGACATCTGGAGCTGGGAGAAGAGATGGGCAGTGACTGGGCATGACCCAGATAGACTCTCAGTCAGTCAGAGAGCTGGACTGTGTGGAAAGCTGGGCACTTGTTAGGAGCAGTGGGCAGCACCAAAGGGGAATTCTCTCAAAATAAGAACTGAGTAGCTGTGAAGGGACTTTGTGTGCAGGGACCTTGAAAGTGCCAGCAAAAAGGGAGGAGTAGGGGTGGGATTTCCTCCCACTCAGGCTGCCTCACAGACTGATCAAAGGGTCACAAAATGAGGTGGATAATCAGCAATGGCCTGGAGCAAATGTCCACAGTGGACAGTGTGGACACACAGTGCTCTGAGGGCGTGGGCTGGAAAGTGGGCACCTGTGATTATTACAGCCCAGACTGAGCCCCCATCCTTTTGGAATCACAGGAAAGGAAAATTAACCCTCCTGTGTCTACAGGATCCAGGAAGACCTACAAAACTGGTTTGGCAGGTGTAAAATCAGCAGGAGGCTTTTATTTTTTTTTCAAGAATAAGACAATAGAGCTGGAGGGATTCACAAAGAAGTCAGAAGGTGAACACCAACAGCTGAGACAAATTTTATTTTGCTATCTTTCAGAACCTGCATGTTTTTATTTCTCTTCTTTCTGTCTATTTCGTTTTTTGTGTTGTTTGTTTTTATTGTTTGTTTTGTTTTTTTATTCTCCCTTTCATATTGCATTTTAATTTTTCTTCTTTCACTTCACTCATTCCATATGACACACTACTCTTGGCCTTTTACTTTTTATTTTTATTCAGATTATGTATTTCTTATATTATTGTTATTCCAAATCCCACACAGCATACTTCCCTGGTCTTAGTCCATTTCACCATCTCCCTGAGTTTTATTGCTGTTGTGGTTAACTTTATTTTCTCTCACACTACGCCAGGTTTCTATCCCTGACTCTCACTGTTTCTCCTCCATCTAACCTCGCATAAGCTCTCTCTTTTTTTTAAAGATTTAGTTTATTTATTTTTAGAGAGGGAAGGGAGGGAGAAAGAGAGAGAGAGAGAGAGAGAAACATCAATGTGCGGTTGCTGGGGGTCATGGCCTGCAACCCAGGCATGTACCCTAACTGGGAATCAAACCTGCGACACTTTGGTTCGCAACCCACACTCAATCCACTGAGCTATGCCAGCCAGGGCTTACTCTTCTTTCTTAGAAAGAAGCTCGCATTCTTTTTCAGTTCTAATAGGAGTCTCATTTCTTTTTCACCTTTTATAAATAGTGGCTAGCTGGGTGAAATATCATGATTATTGCTGTACTTCTCCAAAGGAACTGCTATTTCTTCACTACTTGTTTGTACTTTAAATCCCATGGAATACTCTCCCGCTATCTTACTCCATTTCACCTTCGCCTTGCTCATGATCAGTTGAATAAGGAATTTTATTTCATTATTTTCTTTCTCCCTCTTCTCTTTTTCTATTCTTTCTTTTTTCCCCTCTTTCAACCTGGGCTTTACTCCTTACTCTTATCAGTTTGCTTCTCCCATCCTCTCACAATCACTTTTTTTACTGTAGACATCTCATATACCCTTTTTGCTTTTCTACAATATTCTTACTCCCATTCTACCTTTTTTAAAATTTCAGTTAGCAATCACTGCTATCAACACTGCCTTGTTTTTTCTGCAATTTTGCTCCTGTTGGTCCACTACCTTTTCAATTTTACTTCAAACCTTAGAGTATACTCTTCCCTTTTCTTACCCCATTGTTCCCATTGCCCTTTCATGCTTTACTTACATTGTAAATTTTGCTCTCTCCTCTTCTTCACCTCAGTTCTATCCCTACTCTTATCAATTCTCCTTGCTCTTACCACTCAACATTTTCTGCTCTTTTAGTCATCAAATATTTCCTTTGTCATATCTTATAATATCCACAATCTCTCTTCACCTTTACTAATCTTAGTTCAATTGAGGAAGAGACTGCTGATGTACTAGGGGTATTCTTTTTGCTGCCGTAGGTTTGATTGTCTGGTAATACTGCTTTGTTAACCAACACCTGCAACAACAGCATACAAAACAAGGTGGGAGTTGTGACTACCAGTAAACCCACTGGAGGGGAGAACCCACCAACAAAAGAGCCACCAACAGGTAAACCCAAGTACAACAAGAGAACCCACACAAATGGAAAAAAGGGCAACCTTAGAGCATCCAGACAAGGAGATCAAAGAGACCACACCACTGAGTCCCATAGAATTTCACCCTACAAAGACAGCTGGCAGAGCAGAGCATCTGGAATTGCAGAATCAAACAAAAAGAGTCACCTAAAATGGGGAGACAAAGGAAGAACCTGCAATTGAAAAGAATGGAAGACTCCCCAGTAGAAGAGTTAAATGAAATGGAGGCAAGCAAACTATCAATATAGAACTCAAAACAATAGTTATAAGGATGCTCAAGGAACTCAGTGACAACTACAAGAAACTGAGTGAGAACTACAACAGTATGGAAAAGGACATAAAACTATAAACAAGAACTAGGAAGAAATGAAGATTGTAATACCTGAAATAAAAAATACACTAGAAAAAATTACAAGCAGGCTGGATGAAGCAGAGGACCAAATTGGTGGGCTGGAAGACAAGGTAGAAAGAAATACACAGGTGGAGGAGCTGCATGAAAAAAGACTAAAAAAATATGAAGATATTTTAAGGGAACTGCAGGACAACATGAAATGCAACAACTTTGGAATCATGGGAATACCAGAAGAAGAAGAGAAGGAACAAGGCATAGAAAACCTGTTTGAAAAAATAATGACAGAAAACCTTCTTAACCTGGAGAGGAGAAAGGCCACGCAAGTTCAGGGAGCACAGAGAGTCCCAGTCAAGATGAACCCAAATAGGCCTATCCCAAGACACATCATAATTAAAATTCCAAGCATTGAAGACAAAGAGAGAATCTTAAAGGCAGCAAGGAAGAAACAGCAAGTAACATACAAGGGAGCTTTAATAAGGCTAGCAGCTGACTTCTCAACAGAAACACTACAAGCCAGAAGGGAATGGCAAGAAATATTCCAAGTAATACAAAGCAAAGGTCCACAACCAAGACTACTCTACTTAGCAAGACTCTCAATTAAAATGGAAGGTGAAATAAGGAGTTGCCCAGACAAAAGAAGGCTCAAAGAATACAACTCAAACAAACCAGCAATGCAAGACATGCTAAATGGACTGCTTTAAGAAGAGGAAGAAAAAGAGTGGGAGACAGAGGAACATAAGTACAAAGGGGAAAAATGAATAAATACCTATCAATAAGAATCTTAAATGTAAATGGATTAAATGCTCCAATCAAAAGACATAGAATAGCTGAATGGATAAGAAAGCATGACCCACACATATGCTGCCTACAAGAGACCCACCTCAAGACAAAAGACTTACAAAGACTGAAAGTGAAAGGTTAGAAAAAAATCAGGGTAGCAATACTTATATTGGACAAAATAGACTTCAAAACAAAGGCCATAAAAGAGACGCAAAAGGTCACTTCATAATACTCAAGGAAAGAATTCATCAAGAAGACAAAAATATATGCACCCAACATAGTAGAACCCAAATATATAAGGAAAATCTCAGAGGACTTCAAGAAAGATATAGACAGCAACACACTTATACTAGGGAATTTTAACACCCCACTGTCAACAATGGATAGATCCTCCAAGCAAAATATCAACAAGGATATTGTGGCCTGGATATTATTATTGAACAATGTCCTAGATCAGATGGACTTAACTGATATGTATAGAACCTTTCATCCCAAAGAAGCAAAATACACATTCTTTGCAAATGCACATGGGAAAATTTCAAACATAGACCACACTATAGGACACAAAACAACTCTCAACAAATTCAAGAAAATTGAAATCGTATCAGGCATTTTCTCAGGCCACAAGGGCCTGAAACTAGAAACCAACCTGAAGGAATAAAAACTCAAAACATTCAAATTCATAGAGATTGAACAACATGCTATTAAACAATGAACAAGTTAACAATGAGATCAAGGAAAAAATCAAAAAGTTTCTGGAAACAAATGAAAACAAACACACAGTCATCCAAAACCTATGGGACCCAGTGAAGAAAGTCCTGAGAGGGAAGTTCATAGAGATACACGCCTACCTATAAAGGATAGAAACATTTCAAATAAACAACCTAACCCTACATCTACAAGAACTGGAGGAACAACAACAAACAAAGCCCAAAGTGAGTAGAAGGAAGGAAATAATCAAGACCAGAGCAGAATTAAATGACACAGAGACTAAATGAACAGTTCTAAGGATCAAGAAATCCAAGAGATGGTTCTTTGAAAAGAAACAAAATCAACAAGGCTTTAAACAGACTCATCAAGAAAAAAAGAGAGAGAGAGGACCCAAGTAAATAAAATCAGAGATGAAAGAGGAGAGATTACTACTGATGCCACAGAAACACAAAGGATTTTAAGAAATTACTATGAACAACTATATCCAAGAAATCTGAAAACCTGAGTGAAATGGACAAATTTCTAGAAAAATACAATCTTCCAAAACTGAATGAAGAAGAAGCAGAAAGCCTGAACACACCAATAACAGCTAGTAAAATTGAAGCAGTAATCAAAAAATCTCCTGGCACACCAAAGCCCTGGACTGGACAGTTTCATTGGAGAATTTTACAAAACATTTCAGGAAGAGCTAACCTCTATCCTTCTCAGACTATTCCAAAAAATCCAAGAATAAGGAAGACTCCCAAACTCTTTTGATGAGGCCAGCATCATCCTAATCCCAAAACCAGATAAAGACACTACAAAGAAAGAAAACTATAGGCCAATATCACTGATGAACATGGTCACTAAAATCCTCAACAAAATGTTGGTAAACTGCATCCAGAAATACATTGAAAAGATCATACACCATGATCAAGTGGGATTCATCCCAGGGATGCAAGTATGGTACAATATTCACAAATCAATAAATGTAATACATCACATAAACAAAAGCAAAGACAAAAATCACATGATCATATCAATAGATGTGGAAAAAGCATTTGATAAGATACAGCACACATTTATTATAAAAACACTCAGCGAAGTAGGAGTAGAGGGAACATACCTCAACATAATGAAGACCATATATGAGAACCTTCAGCCAACATCATACTCAATGGGCAAAAACTAAAAGTTTTCACACTAAGACCAGGAACAAGACAAGGACATCCGCTCTCACCACTTCTATTCAACATAGTATTGGAAGCCCTAGCCACAGCAATCAGACAAGATAAGGAAATAAAAGGCATCCAAATTGGAGAGGAGGAAGTAACACTGTCGTTATTTGCAGATGACATGATAGTGTATATAGAAAACCCTATAGACTCCACCAAAAAACTACTCAACCTAATAAGTGAATTTGGCAAAACAGTGGGATACAAAGTCAATAATCAGAAATTGAAGACATTTTTGTACACCAACAACAAAATATCAGAAACAGAAATCAGGGGAAAAATCCCATTTGCTATAGCAACAAGAAAAATAAAGTTCCTAGGAATAAACCCAATCAAGGAGGTAAAAGACCTGTACTCAGAAAACTATACAACACTGAAGAAAGAAATTAAGGAAGACACAAACAGATGGAAGCATGTACCATGTTCATGGATTGGAAGAATTAATATCATCAAAATATTCATACTGACCAATGTAATCTATAGAGTCAATGCAATTCTTATTAAAATACCAATGACATATTTCACAGATATAGAACAAACATTTTAAAAATTTATATGCAACCATAAGCAATCCCAAATAGCTGCAACAATTTTGAGATAGAAGGGAATCACAATATCTGATATCAAAATATATTACAATGCCACTGTAATCAAAACAGTCTGATACTGACATAAGAACAGACACATAGATAATGGAACAGAAGAGAGAGCCCAGAAATAAACTCATGTCTCTATAGTCAATTAATATCCAACAAAAGGGGCAAAAGCATAAAGTGGAGTAAAAATAACCTCTTCAACAAATGGTGTTGGGAGATCTGGACAGCTACATGCAAAAAAAAATAAACAAATATAAACTCAAGATGGATAAAAGACTTATATATAAGTCACTATATCATAAAAGTTCTAGAGGAGAACATAGGGAGGAAAATCTCAGATATTCCACACAGCAATATTTTCACTGATATGTCCCCTAGAGTAAAAGACATAAAGGAAAGAATAAACACATGGGACTTCATCATAACAAAAAGCTTATGCAAAGCTAAGGAAAACATCAGCAAAATAAAAAGGAAACCAACTTTATGAGAAAATATATTTGGCAATGATACCTGGGACAAGGGTCTGATCTCCTAAACATATAAAGAACTCACATGACTCCACTCCCAGAAGGCAAACAATCCAATTAAAAAATAGGCGAAGAACCAGAACATATAGTTCTCCAAGGACGTACAGCATCACTAGCCATCAGAGAAATGCATATTAAAACCACAATGAGATACCACTTTACACCAGTCAGAATGGTTATTATAAAAAAATCAACAACAAGTGCTGGTGAGGTTGTGAAGAAAAGGGACTTCTAGTACACTGTTGGCAGGAATGTAGACTGGTACAGCCACTGTGGAAAACATTATGGAATTTCCTCAAAAAACTAAAAATGGAACTAAAAATTGCCTTTTGACCCAGCAATTCCATTGTTGGTATTATACCCTAATTATCCTGAGACACCAATTCAAAGGAACCTATGCACCCCAATGTTCATAGCAGCACAATTTACAATAGCCAAGTGCTGGAAACACCCTAAGTGCCCAACAGTAAATGAGTGGATCAAAAAACTATGGTACATTTACACAATGGAATACTATGCAGCAGAAAGAAAGAAGTAGATTCTGCCCTTTACAACAGCATGGATAGAGCTGGAGAGCATTATGCTAAGTGAAATAAGCCAGGCAGTGAAAGACAAGTACCATATGATCTTACCTATAAATGGAACCTAATCAACAAAACAAAATAGCAAGCAAAATATAGCCAGAGGCTTTGAAATAAAGAACACACTAACAGTAACCAGAGGGAAGGGGGGAGAGGATAACAGGGGAAAGATGGGGAAGGGTCATCGAGGAACATGTATAAGAGACCCATGGATAAACCAAAGCAGGGTAGGATTGAGGGTGGGAGGTGAGGTTTGCTGGGGCAAGGGAAAGTGGTGACAACTGTACTTGAACAACAATTAAAACAAAGAAATAATAATTTAAAAAGCTAGATATCAAGATTATTAAAGAAGAAAAGTAGAAGAGAGGCTTTTTGAAGAGCAAATTCCAGGGTCTGAATAACCTGGGGCATAATGGGTATACCATAAACAGTATATTTGTAAGAATACAGCATGGCACAAAGTCCCACATAGCCCTCTTCCTGCCACCCACCCAGCCACCACATCCTCAGTGAGATGAAGATCACTTAGCCTGGAAGCAGAGGAGGAGTGTAAGAGGAGAAGCAAGGAGTAGGAGGCCGGTGTGAGTCTCCTGAGAGGGGTCCCTGTGGCAGAGAGTTTGGAAACATCCAAGGGCCAAGAGAAGGCTACATCTTGCTTTCTGGGCAACTGGCTAGATGAGTCTGGCATTTGGGGAAAAGGTCTGAATGGGAGAAATGAATTTGGTGTCCTCAGCATCAGTAGCTGGTATTTGAAGCACTGGTGAGAACGGCAGGAGAAAGTCATGGGAGGTGGTAGGTCTCATGTAGCCCTTGGCACCAAGTGAGGAAGGACTCAACAGAGGTATCTATGCAGACAGGGCTGGGATGTCATTGCAGATTTTCTCTGTGCTAAGGAAATGCAGTTCCCACATTTCCCATTAGAAGCTCTATGAGGGCAGGGTTATTAACATTTTGTCCACTGTCACATTCCCACACCTAAAACAGTGCCTGAGACATAGTAGGTGCCCATAATTTATGCAAGCAATAAATGAATATGCTTCACAAGCTTTATTGAAACAAGAAGAGGCTAGACATTTATTAATTCATTCAGTAACTGACTGCAATTTGCAAGCACTGTTCTAATTGCTTGGAATATATTCTTGAACGAGAGCTTAGAGCTTATATTTTGTTAGGGGACATAGACAATAAACACTGAACCACAATTATGAGTTGGCTCTACAGTTGGTTGCCCTGAAGGATCAGGCTGAAATCACCCTCTCTGGGGCTTTGTCTGAAACTGTAACCCTGCTTGATGCCTTCTCCTTACTGGTCCTGCCTCCGATCCTCTTTCTTAGTTTCTTCCAGGAGCATTTCCTTAACAAATTGCTTGTACACAAATCTTCCTCTCAGGGTCTGCCTCTGAGGAACTTGACCTAAGATAGGAGTGGTCCTAGAAAGTAAACTTAGTTATAGAAAAATATATAATACTTACTTTTTGCATCCCCGAGTTTATAGCCTGATCCTGATACCTGCTGCAAATATGCAATAAATGCTACAATCAAAATTTGCACGGAGAAGTGGCACATGGTCCGTGGTGGAGGAATCAGAAAGAGCTTCCTAAAGAATGAGGAGAAAATTGATCAGGTAAAGAAAGAGTGGTGGGAATTACGCTAAGAAGAAGGGATCATAAGGACAAAGGTTCAGGAGTCATAACAGGTGGGGGCCTGCACCTGGCTCAGTAGGTCTGCAGCAGAGCTGAGGCATATGGCCACAAATTAGCATGCTTGGGAGGTGCTTAAACCATGGGCTGTATGTGGGGGAGCGGGGAGGGGAGAGGAAACAGCTGAAGATGATGGTGCTTAGTGGGCAAAGGGACCAGTCATGAGTCTTCCAGGTTAAGAATTTGAACTTTTCCTCAAGGTATTGAGGGCCATGGGAGAATTTTGTTTTATTTTGTAATTAGGCCTTATAGTCACATGGCATAACATTTTAAAGTACAAAAGGTTTACAGTCAAAGAGAGATTCTGTCTCCCCTCCCTCCCCTAGACATGGAAACCACTAACACATGCATTTAATATATATGCAGCATGTATATATATTCCAGCTTTGTTCACAAGACCCTATATGGTGACGATTCTTGCATGTGATTGTTGAGTTTTAAGTAGAGGAGTGATATGATCCAAATAGAATCTCATAAATATTAGTGACTGCAGTGTACAGAATAGATGTGGAGGAGAACAGGGCAAAAATGAGCAGTGACAAACAGAAGATGGTGGCAATATAATGGAGAAAAAAAGAAGACTTTAGAACTAGCTCATTTCACCAAATAATAACCTCCAATATTTACTTAGTGCATCTCTATAAAGAGCTCAGATTTTTATCTAATCCCCAAACTACATTGTAGCCAGCTCAGAAAAGATACTTGAGCTTACAGTTTGCAGAAGAGACAAAGTACATAGAAAGGTAAGTTTAGGCCACCCCAATTCTGGATCTAATAATCTTTCCCCTATGAATATCCTAACGCTAGCTTCTTGGTGGGCCCAAACCACCAGCACAATGATATACAACCTTGACCAAGAACCATGAGAGTCATTTACTGCACCGATGAGGTAAAATAATGCTCTAACAGCTCCTAGAAAATGGAGGATAATTTTATATTCTGATGCTTACATGAAGTAATATTGTTACTAAAGTTTCAAATAATTATTTTCAGAAAGAAAAAAAACAGACTAAAGGCAGACTCTTCCATTAAGGATTTTCTGGACAAATAACTTGATTCTGCTTAACATTATCCAGACCCAGTGCTCAGGACACCTTCAATAACCATGCTGGGTTCTTTTTCAAAGGTGGATATGGAAGGCTTTGGTAGGCAGACTTCTAAGATAGATTCCAGTGATCTCTATCACACAGTGTTCCTTTCCTGAGGCTTTCCCTCCCCATGAAGGTAGACTGGACCTAGGGACTTGCTTTCTAATAAATAGAATGAGGCCAAAGAGATAGGATGTCACTCTGTGACTGGGTCACAAAATACTGTGACTTCCATCTTGCTAGCAGTTTCTCTTTCCTGCTTTCTAGGCTTGCATGCTTTGATGAACCAAGCTGCCATGTTGCACAGACCCAGGCAGAAAGGAGCTGAGGGTGGCCTTCAGCTGAAAGCCAGCAAGGAACTGAAACCTTCAGTCCAATAATCCTCTGGGAGGAACTGAATCCTAGCACCAACCATATGAATGAGCTGGAAGCAGAACCTCCCCCAGTCCAGCGTTCAGATGAGAATGCAGCCCCTGGACTAACACCTCGATTGCCATCTTTAAGAGACACTTAAGTAGAAGGTTCACCTAAGCTGTGTCTGGATTCCTGCAGCATTGATACTGAGACAATAAATGTATATTGTCTTAAGCTGCTAAATTTTGGCATAATTTGTTACACTGCAATAGATGAGTAATGCAAAGCCATTGTCAGCATGTACAAAAAACAAATTACTTTGATTTACTTACATAGGCTAATGTTTTGCTGTTAAAGAAAACATGTGCCTTTGTCATTAACTCAACAGTTTACTGTAATGACCCAAATGCTAACCAAAGTGCATAACTGACTGGGACTTACATACGGGTGGGTCTAGAAATTAAATCTTGTCTTTACCAACACCACTTTCTGTGATGTTCCCTTAGTAGTTTTTCAGGACTTTCCTGTTGATTCCTGACTTTTTGTGAGGGATACTGAGGAAGCTGGTGTCACTCCTGTGATGTCAATAGGGAAGCAAAGATGCTAGACAGGCACATTGCACAAATGCAAAGCTATTAGCAACTCCATCATCACTGGATTTAACATGAGGGCTCAAAAGAAACTTATGCAGCCCTACAAAAGCCTTAAATGGAAGCAAAAGTATCAGAGTTGGGATGTATATACAGTCAGTCCTGACACATAATGGCTTAAAGGAATCCTAATTTATTTGGGAGGGAAGTGAGATGAGATACTATAGGCTCAGAGATTTTCCTTCTCCTCTTATTCCAGATGTTTTCAACATGTTTTCACTTTCAGTTAATAAGCTGGTATTGACCTGTGGAATTTGAGAAGATGACAAAGAAGTAAAAATCAAAGTTTTCATTCTTAATGACATTGAAATAATGAAAAGAAGACACATATGAAAAAGACCTACAGATATAGAACAGGGAGTCCTGATTTCACAGGAAGCAGTAAATAGATAGTGCTTGTTACTTACCTGTAACTAGTAGGACTCTCAGTTCACTAACTTAGTTGTATAAGAAATACTCATTTAAAATTTTTCCTTAATAAAAATAAACCCATCAGTGATCTCTCTCCTGCCTGGATAGTGGGAAATTCATTAACAGCCATTATGGAAGCTATTCTTTTTCAAGGATTGTTGCAGAATTCCACCTGAAAGATGGAGAGAGGCCTCTAACCTCGAATGTAGCATAGCTATTGCTAACTCTTCAGGGCCCAGGCCTGCAGGGGCCCTTTGAACATAGGGTGTGGGTTTAAGGTAGATGTAGTAACCTCAGGGCATGCTTTTAGGAGCCAAAAACAGAAATCTAGACCTCCTCTGTCCACACTTACAGCATTCTTTTAAAAAACTCACTCACCCTTTTAATGGCTCTGTTCTCCCTTCTGCACAACTGAGGACAAATACATTTGTTTTCCAACTGTTTCATTAATAGTCATATGGGTGGTTTTCTCTCACTCCTATACTTTTCTGAATGAGTTCTCACGTATTCCTTCTGGGAGGTAGGCTAGTCAGGGATTCAGGATCTCATTTTAGAGATGATTTAATTGGGATGTTGCATAAGACATTCATCCAAGCTCACACACAACCAGTCCCCAGCTAAATCAGGCTTAGAATGAAGGGTTCAATAATCCAGTGTTCTTTATGTTGCAGCGTGGCTGCTACAATAGCCAATTGTTATACCCCAAGTAGATGTTAAAATGTGAATATATAAATAGCACTGATTATGGGTTACATTATTACTTTAGATGGACCATCTCAAGCTTGCAGAAGGGCTTTCTATGGCTAGGTAAGGAACTGAGACAAAAAAGACAACAGAGCAGAGGTAGGCTTTTGTGTTTGGTAGGTACAGATAGTTTCTACTGTTCCTTTGTTTTTAATATTGGATCTTTCTCTGCAAATGTATGGATATAGCGCAAAGACATCTATTACCTGTTTCTGAAACATCATCAAAAGCCCCATGGGCAGTGGAGTATAATGCAATGTGCCAACATGACAAGTGTGAAGTGTGTCAAGTCAGGGAACACCATAAATCCTCTATCCAATTCTCAAAGAATATGATGCTCAAATGTCCATTCATCTTGTGCTCTCACACTTCCACCACTTTCAAAGGAGGCATCTGATAGGCTAGTGAAGGCTCCCTTGGTGCTGAGCTCCTGAGGGCAAGACTCATTAGCCATGTGGCCGTCTCTAAAATTATTACATCCAAACACTCAGGGAAAATAGCAACCTGAGGTAGCACACCATGCCTTGCTGCTATCATTTGTCAAAAACTGGCACCAGTTAGAAATGACACAGGATAACAAGTCCAGAAGCATCTAGAACAAACAAGAATGATTCATCACTGAAGACAGGGCAAAAATACAGCCCTATCCATCCATATATCAATTATTCCAGCCATGAAAATAAGTACTGGTTCACATGCCCAAAGCCTGGAAAAAAATCAGGTGGGCTATAAAAAAATTACATTATAGTTAAAATAGAAACCAGATCTAAGAAAATTAAATATATTGTACTCTCTCTGTGTTTGCTCATCATTAGGTTTGATTTGTCAAGAAAAAAATTAAGTTTGTGAATGGAAACTTAGTATTTGACTAGAGAAAAATATATGCATCCACCTCCCCCCATCCCACACACACACACAGTTCAGCAACATCAGAAGAGGTGAGGAAAGGTGGCAAAGACATTCAAGAGAGGAAAAGGGTTCAGCTTAGCAAGAGGAGGGTACCTAGGTATCTAGGACTAGAAAATGAGCAGAATTTGAACAATAATAGCTAAAATGTATGAAGTGTTCACCAGGTGCCAGACCTTGCTAAACTTTTCCCATGCATCAGCTCAATTTAATCTCACCACAACTGTATATGGATGGTACTTATTATTTCATTCATTGATGAGGAAACTGAGGCACAAGAAGATTACATGACCTAAAGTTTAAACATCTGAATTTAGGCAGTCTGATTAAAGTTCATACTGTTAATAACTAAACCAGTAGTTTTCAGACTTAATCTTGCACATGAATTCCCTGGAGGGCTTGTTAAAACCCAGATTGCTGGTCCCAGCCCCAGGGTGCCTGGTTTGACAGGTGAGACCTGGGAATTTGCCTTTCTAACAAGTTCTCAGAGGGTGCTGGTCCAGGGACCACACTTAGAGAATCACTGCATGAAGCTATGTTGCCTTTTTACCAGGTGACAGTTCTAGTTTAAGCAAATAACATCACCAAATGCATGGATTAGAAAGAGATTAAGTTAGATGACAATAAAGAAATGCATATAACTATAACAAACCACTTAAAAAAAGTCACGGCCAAGAGTTGGAAACCTTGGAGTGAATATTTGCAGTATATAAAAAGAGATACTCTCCTTTTTATATATGAAGAATAAAATTTTGCATACTTACAAATGAGGCAAGAACACAGAAACTTTCACAGGTGAAACAAGGCTTACAGCGGCACCAGTAAAAGCTACTAGCACACATTTACACTGCATATGCTTAAGTGAAAAGGAAAAAGACAAAAAGAATACCTTGATGCAGATGAGGCCATAAAGCCAAACACTATATATATGTGTGTCCCAGACAGCTTGCATCTATATACATTACATATACAAATATATTTATGTATGTATACATGTGCATATGTATATATCCTAAGCAACATGAACAATCTTTGCCACCTCCATGCCAAAATCTGAAAATTTCACTTAAGTTTAGAAATCTAGTGGAATCCATTGTCTCTGAAATATATAACAATAGTCAACTGAGACCCTCAAGAAAACTGTTATTTTTGGCTCACAAGAAAACTGTTATTTTTGGCTCACAAGATGCATAGTTAAACAGAGGTATTTCATATATACATATTAGTAAAAGATTATTTTAAATGTAAATGGTGTCATGTACTAAACAAAAAATCTCCTATCTTTTCTCATGTCTATGGTCCATCTGTATATTCTCTTTGGAGAAGTGTTTATTCAGGTCTTTTGCCCGTATTTAAATTGGATTGTTTGGTTTTGGGTGTTGAGTTGTGCAAGTTCTTTGGATATTAACCCCTTATCAGACATATCACTGGTGAATATCTTCTCCCGTTCAGTGCGTTGTCTTTTCATTTTGTTGATGGTTTCCTTTGCTACGCAAAAACTTTTTAGTTTGATATAGTCCCACTTGTTTATTTTTTTTGTTGTTTCCTTTGCCAGAGGAGATATATCAGAAAAAAAATATTCCTATGAGAAATGTCTCAGATTTAACTGTCTATGTTTTCTTCTAGGATTTTTATGATTTCAAGTCTAACATTTAACTTTTTAAAACATTTTGAGTTTATTCGTGTGTATGGTATACCAAGGTGGTCTAGTTTCATTGTTTTACATGTATCTGTTCAATTTTCCCAATTACATTTATTGAAGAAACTATATTTACCCCATTGTATGTTTTTGCCTCCTTTGTCAAACACTAATTGACCATAAATGACTTCACTTATATGTGGAATCTATGGACAAAATAAACTAGCAAGCAAAACAAAAACAAACTCATGGACATAGAGAACGGACTGACAGCTGTCAGAAGGGAAGGGTTTGAGGGGGCTGGGTGAAAAAGATGAAGGGATTCTTAAAACACTCATAGACAACAGTATGGTGATTACCATAGGGAAAGGGGGTGGGAGAAGCAGAAGAGGGTAGAAAGGTGGATAAAAGGTGATGGAAGGAGACTTGACTCAGGGTGGTGAACACACAATATACAGGGATGTATTACAGAACTGTACACTTGAAATCTATGTAATCTTTAACCAATGTCACTGAATAAATTCAATTTTAAAAAGTCCCCCTAGCCTAGATACTATTTTAATTTCACTATACTGGTCACTTTGACATACAAAAGCATGTGCAAAGTAAAATCAGCCACATAATCCTATTTTGGACACTTTCTGTGCCAAAGTTCCAAGGACACAAAGAGTTTAGGCATCATGCCTGCCACAATGAGGCTCACAGCCTAACTGGAAACACGTCATGTTTTTAATTATATGTGTGAATATGTCTCTGTATCCCATAATCTCTTAGCTTTAGCCAACAATGAATATACATTGAATACAGGGGGTGGTAGAAAACATTTATTTACCTTTCCCAGGGGACCCCAGGTACAGCCTCCCTCAGTGTGATAGTTTGTGTCTCTTTCCCCTTGGAGAGTTGAGAGAGAATGGAAGGTGTCACTATAATTCATAGAAGAAAATTATACACACAAACATATACAAAGTGAAATGTGGTATCGTATCATATACATTGTGCAAACAATAAGTGCCTATAAACTTAGAGGACAGAGATAGCACTGAAAGCTTAGCACTCTAAGAGCCTATGGAACTTCAGATGTGAAAGAAGGTTAAGGTTGAGGGATGACAGAGAGGAGGGAACGTGCCAGATGGAGCAAAGGCTCAATCGAAATACTGCTGATCTCAGTTATACCATTATGAAGAAGGCAGTAAGTCCAATAATGTGACGGGGACAGTGAAGGTCCAAGCAGGGAAAATACCTGAGACTCACCTGGAACAGTGTTGTTGAGCAGATCAGGAAGGGGCTGGGATTTCGCATCCATGGTGACTTACTTCACAGGCATTAGAAAATCTGAGAGAAGTGACATAACAAAGCAATGGTATATAAACAGAAAAGGTGATGGCATTTGATGGGATACGGTTGAGGGGAGAGCGTCAGCTAGGAAGCTACTACAACAGCCCAGATGTGAAGCAACAGTGGCGCAAACTCAAACCAGGGCAGTGCAAATGGAAAGGCAGGATAACTGTGAACCTGGAAACTAAGGAACAACCCTTGTCTTGGCTGCGACTGTGGCTGCAGGAGAAAGAATAGTCAAGGAATGATGTCAAGCGTTTCAGTCTCAGTATCAGACCAGAAACATCAACTGAGGCCTACATGGGTTGAATCCCTTGGCCAGGCTCAAGGTTAGTTAATGGCAGGGGAGCACTAAGGTATTTGGGGTCTCAGCTTAGCCTTTCTTCCAATACATCATATTACCATATGCATGTTTCAAACAAGACTTTTGAGTCTTGATGTTACTGTACACCGTGACAACTCCAAAACCACATGGCACAACTTATAATAAACAAAAGCTATTTTTTCTACATCCCAAGTTTTAATTGAAATGAGTGGCATCATAAGAAATCTTTTACAGTTTAAATCCAAATACAATGATTTATTTATAATGTCATGATTATAGTTTTGTTTTATTTCTAAACAGAAACTTGAGGTTGTGCCTCATTCCCTAGATAACCTCTCCCAAGACCTCATTCTTCATTGGTTCTAAAGGCACCTGACATTGAAGGCCAGATAATTCTGTGTTACTGGTGCAGTCCTGTGCATTGTAGAATGTTCTGTAGCACCCCTGATCTCTACTCGCTAGATGCCAGTAGCAGCCACCCCCCACCACAAATTGTTGCAATAAAAAATGTTTCCAGACATTATCAAATGTTCCCTGGGGGACAAAATGACCCCTTGTCAAGAACCACTGTTTTAGAGGTATGAAAAGAACTTATGTTAATGAAGATATCATTTCTATTTAATAGTCCTCCTGTTGAAAAACCAAGTTCTGTCTCAGATGGTAGTTTTCTTATTTGTGTGTGTGTGTGTGTGTGTGTGTGTGTGTGTGTGTGAGGGATGGAGGGAGTTAGAGAGACAAGACTCGGTCACCACCAGTCACCAACTTTTACTTCACATTTTTCTTTAAGGGGATGTGACTACATCTAAGGATAAATGGAAGGTGATCTGTTTACAAATACAACCCAAAAGGTCTGTGGTCTTTAAGAAACATATGACAATAAACTGCTTTCCAAGAACCCACGCTTCATTTAAAGTCAATGAAACATTTTTTTTTTGCTGTTTAAAAGAGATTTTTGTCTCTTTGAACAAACAAAATTGAACCATCTTTAGCAAATTTAGTGTCAGAATTGTGAGTCCTCCAAAAAAGGGGATTGACAGTGGAGGACAGAGCTGAGTTCTCTGCCACTAATGGCCCTGGTCTATTAGGCAAGACCAAGGAGGTGGCCCTTCATCCAAGAAAGACGCAGCTATGATGACACGCTGTTCATCTACTCTGAACAGGCAGGCCTGGGAGGGAATAAAATCACCGATGAGACATAATATTCCATCAACATCATATTCTATAACTTTGTCTTTCAGATTCATCAGGAATTGAGTAGGGAAAAAAGGACCTGTTACATTTAATCCAAAACTGACAAGACATTTGTATTTATGTGGCAAGAAGTTACATCTGCCAACCAGGCTCCTCTCTCACTTAAGTAAAAGCCTCGTGTCAGCTCTTCTGTTTACTCAATCGAAGGCTGCTTTCTGGTCTCACTTGCTTTACTATATATTTATATTGAAAGAATACATTCTCAGCAGCTTTTTGGTCCTTAAATGCATTTCAAGAGGAGACCAAGCCCAATCACTGTTACTTAATTAACACAATTGTGAAGACTTCAATCTAGTTACACAATAGCTTCCCTGACCTTGCAGAAGGAGGCATGACTTCATTATTGAGTATATTGTTTCCTATAAACATATAAAACCCCTACAATAACAATCCCATCAGCCGAAATGAAGTTATCTGAGAACAGAATTAAACTCTAAATGACCTTTTGCTCTACTCCGTAGCCCCCTATTAATAATTTCTAATCTAATCAGCATGGATAAATGTACTAAGACTGGTCATGCTAGGCACAGGGCCAGCCTGGCCAATTGCCGTCCATCTGATTCATTCCAGTCCAGAGCTTGTCTGGAAAAGACGTATCCCTCACTGAGAGGCCACTGCCCGATTTCCTCTTTTGTTATCTTTTAGCGGCAAAGTCATGTCCTTGTAACTGATAGACACGTTTCTTTGTAAATAACCCTGGAGTGACTGATAGAGCTTTTGCCAGACAAAGGCAGCAAATAGCAAGGCATTACTCATGCCAAGCCGGAGAACACTGTGTCACGGCTGACAAATTTATGGGAGATATGAGCTCACCTCTTGCACAAATATATACTTTCCTGGCAAATTCATCACATGCTTTAATGGCCCCATACTGCATTTGTCAGCTGTCTGTCCCTGTGCCTTGTTGCCTCTGGTTTCCTGTCAAGGATTGTTTGTTGAAATCATCTAGCAGCCCCATTCTTCAGCAGTGAGACCCAAGAAAGATCAATGATGACACCTGTATTGATAATATTTTACATTCAACTATTTGGCTGATAAATCATTTTAACAATGCTGATATGTTTATTGAGTGTCTGCCGGCATCACAATTATATGGAAAGTGATGCCAACTTAAATCTTCACTTTGTTGGTCTGGATTTTATTTCATTCTATTCATTTTCCCATAATTAAGTGTGCCATGGAACAGGTTTGACTTCCTCATCTCAGTAGAGGCACGTGAGAACAGGAGAAGGGGTGACATTGTACTCCCACACATTGGTTTGTTTTAAAAACAAAAAAGAAAAAGAAGACAAGAAATGGCAGTCTAGTTGTTACCCTTGGTTGAGGGAGTAGTCCTTAGAAGGGAGTGCAGAGTCCTGAGAATGTTCTGTTTCTTGACCTGAGTTTTAGCACAAAGATGTGTTTCTTTGTGAAAATTGAGTTCTTCTTTATAATATGTGCACTTTTCTGTATGTACATGTTAACTCCCATAAAAAGACAAAAATTAACGAACTTATCATACATGCACACACATATTGTAAATATACATGTTCTGATTTAGTGCTTGCTACTTGAAACTGTATATTACCCATAATCCTCTCATTTCTCCCTATAAATATCATATGTCTAATACAAAAATTATGTTCGACAAAAATTTTAGAGGGAATCATATCACCTTCCCCCAAAATTTCAAAGAAAATCTTAGGGCTTTCAAATTCCTTAGCCTTTACCTCCTCTTAGGACATTTTGGTCATGAACTCCAAGATCTCTCCAAGGAAACAGAGAGATACAAAGGCATCTACAAGAACAGACCAAATTCTCCCTTGATTTCCTTACTTTTGATTCAAGTCATGTGCTCAATCTCTACCTACAGAAACATTCAGATAAATATAAAACATTCAAAATAAAAGTGAAAAATCCAGCTACCTAAACTAATTAATTATTGGAAACCCCTGGATGTCTGGGCTTCCCAGAGCCCCCAGCAGGCAGTTACATTCTTCCCATTGGCCAAAGCAGCATCGTACAGATTCTCCACCTTCAAAGGAGTCTGGGAAAGAGACTCTTCAGCTTCTGCAGCCTCTGTATTAGAGGCAGGTAATGAGATAGCATTTGGGAAGGGGTATTGAATTGATCAACTCACAGCTCTAGCTAGATGAGTGAAAGCCAGAACAGCCACAGGTAAAATGGATACATAGATGCTCCCTGACTTAGGATGGTTTGACTTAGGATTTTTAAAAATTTTACGATGGTGAAAAAATGATATGCATTCAATAGAAACTGTACTTCAAATATTGAACTTTGGTCTTCTCCCAGAGTAGTGACATGCAGTATAAATAGTCTCTTGTGAGGCTGAGCAGTGGCAGCAAGCTGCAGCCCCGTCAGCCAGGTGATCACCGGGGTAAACAGCTGACACTTTATAGTCTACAGTGCGCTGTGTTGCCAGCATTTGTCTTTTTTGGGTATTGTTTTGTTTTCATATCCCATCATTTCTACAAAATGCCAGTGTGTGTTTCTTGCTTCTGGTGAAAAAAAAAAGAAGGCAATTACTCTTGAGATAAAACTCGAGATAATTGCCCAATTGCAGGCTAATATAAGTGTTCTGAGCATATTTAATGTAGGCTTGACTAAGCTATGGTTAGGTGTATTAAATGCATCTTTGACATATGATATTTTCAATTATAATGGGTTTATTGGGATATAACCCCATTGTAAGTCAAGGAACATCTGTATAGAGAAATTCTAAGGAAGAATTATTTAAATAAGTGGTTTCAACCTTGGATGCTCATGGTAATCACTTGGATATCACCCACAGAGATTCTAATTTAATTGGCCTTGGGTGCGGCCTTGGCATCAGGATCTTTAAAAGCTCCCCTAAGCAATTTGAATGTTCAGCCAAGATTAAGAGCTTCTGGCTTAAACAGATAAGTAGGAAGACTTGAATACCCAAAGAAAATAGCAAAAGTATTAGATGCATCACCAGCCATTATTTTTGTGGATTTGAAGCTGCAGATTAAACACAGGTTTAAATGAGAGCTTATAGTTAGAAAAAGAGTAAGAATCTAGAGAAATAATCCCCTGGTTTTGCAAACACTTGAGTGACACATGGGCATTAGAAAATGACCAAGTTTATTTTTAAAAGTAACATGTTGATTAATCAACACTCAGTTTAATACTTGGATCTATCAGCACACAAGATAGGCAATCTTATCTCTACCATTAATTGGAAAACTTCGGCACTGTTACACATTCACATCCAAACTCCACCACTTCTTAGCCATGGCCCAGAGCTGTACAAACTTCTCTGAAAGCCTCAGTTTTCCCATTTATAAACAGCGGGAATGATTAACACTATCTCAAAGGCCTGTTTTAAGGAAAGATAGAGATAATCCAGATAAAACATTTAGTTCAACATCCGGCAGCTCAATATTATCCTTTTTGGTGTCCCATCCAGCATGGTCTTTTATAAGCACTAGTGGTACCAAGAACTAATTAGGAGGAATTGGATCTGAAAAACACTAAGGTGACAATTACACAACTGTTATCATACAAGGCTTGTAATTAGCTACCGTTCAACTGTGCAGGGGCAGAACGTGTATTTTAAAATAGATGTAAAATGCTGCTGGAGGGACTTAGGTTAAATATGATTAAAAAATCATTAACTATGAAGGCAACAAAACACAACAATATGTTACTATGAGGAACCATGGCCTTTCCTCAGAAGGATCTGCTTTAGTTAGAAATATTTCCGTCTTTTTAGAAGAATGTCAGCCAAGAGTGTGTTGAGTACACTAACTTTCAACATCCCTTTTAGCTTCATGACTCAACAGTCACTATGCAAAGATAGAAACTCAGATTTCAGCTTAACAGTGATGCTTTTTCATTTCCACTGAGACTATTGACTTGTTTGTGAAATATTACAGCAAAAGCTGTATTCCCCCAAAACACGAAAGGTCTTGAGCAAGCCAGGGTGGAAAACTCACACAGCACCCCCAGAGTCCTGGGCAGAAGGGATGCCACAAGCTCAGGCTGTTGGGCCTGTCCCCAGGTCACTGGCTCTTCCTTTCCGTCAGGTTGCAGTGCACAGGTAGGTCCACACCGTCGCAGGTGATTTTGAGTTTTGCTCCCTCACCTCACTCTTTACCTAAGAGACCTTGTTGGACTCTATTCTGTCTGGCAGAGAGTAGGCGCTCAATAAATATTTGTTGAGTAAGCCTGATCGTTCTGATGAAAAGAGACCCCTTTGTTTTTCTGGACCATTGGATTTACCATTTACTAAATGGCCTGTGGCTTCCTGGTCTGACAAATTTATAGCACCTGTTTATGTCTTTCTCACCCACAGGTTTCAACTGAATACCTGTGGCTGTACTTACAAGAGGTGGCCAGAAGGACCCATCCATTTTGGCAAGGACCTCTGGTCTGAAAGGTACAAATCAGAACTCTCATCACATTCCGTCTGGCACTCACCGGTGGCGCCGACACCTCGAAAGCCTGGCTTGGCTCGTTTGTCACCATGTGTACACGCTGACCACGGATGGAAAATGGAATTTCCGAACCAGCTTGAATGACCCGCCTATGTGTGCAGACAGCTATAGTCACTTTTTCTCCGTAGTCTGGATGTGCTGATCCCAATGTGGTTCCTATTATGCTGTTAGTTTCCTTTCAAAGTAAAATTTCTTTCAGAAAGCTGGGAATTTCTAAAATGATTTCACATCCATTTTCCCCCTTGCCTTCCAAAAGAGCTACTCACAATCTGAATATTAGTCAGCACAGAGCAAAAAAAAATATTTTTTATAATTATTATAAGTAGCAGTTTTCCTTTGAAACCCAGAGAACTTTTTATACAATTTAGAGTAAGCCATGAGAAGGAAAGCATCATTTTTAGAGTGACTCTTTCCGCGGAGGTTTGGATTGCGAGATCCTGCTCTATCTTTCCTGGAAATGAGTACTTAGGCTTTATGAACAATGAATTCATAAAACCACATGAAAATTACCACTCAGATAATTAATCAGCAGTAGGAGTAAATATGTTACACTCTCATCATTTTGTGCTATATTTTCCAGGTCTCACCAGCTAAATTGGGATTATAAACCATGTTCAACAGGGTTGTTTTTTCTTTCTAACATTAATGAGGAAAAATTATGGCATTTTCTGATGGCAATCCCAAGTGACAAATGTGCACCCAACACTCCACACTACAGAAGAAAGAACCAGAAAATAATTATTCCATTATAACTCCTACCCTCATACATCTGGTACTAGCAATACAAACATTTCACCCATGTTAGTATTCTATTTTATGTATGAATCTTATCTCCTCATATAATCAGCTTGCTGAGGGCAAGGACACCACCATTCATGGAGAACAAACCATAGCCCATTGTGTATTTTATTCTATGTGTTCCTGACATCCCTGTGACATCTTTACAGATGAGGAAAGTGTGGGAGCTTTGAGTCATTCTTCCAAATGCACAGTGACTGTGTAATTTTCTTCCCCTTCGGCTTGAGCTTGTCCAGGACTCAGTGAAGTCTTGCTAAGCAACATGGACCAGTGTCAATAATCATGATCAAGAGATTAGTACTATGAGTCTGGAATTCCCACAATGTCTTTTGCCTGAGTATTCCTAAGATTTCTGGAGTCATTTTTGACCCTAAGAACAACCTTATCTATAAACATCAACATTGGCTCAAACATCCGTCCCACATACTGTGTGAAACCTGGTGTCCTTCCCCCAACCCCTATATTCATAACTCATAGAAACTCAGTGTTTATCATTCTACCTGCTTGGGAGAGACTGCCAAACAAGACAAAGTCCCCTCTGCCATGGAGTTTACATTCCAATGGAGATGTTAGTTATCAACTGCTCTATAACAGATTATCCCAAAACATAGCCACTTCAAACAACTCATATTTATTATCTCATAGTTTCTGAGGGTGAGCTAGAGGACTCTGATTCAGGGTCACAAGGGTACAAAGTGTTGGTGGAGCTGCCGTCATCTCAAGGCTCAGCTGGGAGAGGACCTGACTCACTCATGCAGCTTTTTATAGGTCTTAGGGCTCGCTGGCTGTGGGCCAGAGACATCAGTTCCTTGCCATGTGGGCCATTCTGTAGGCTAATCACAACATGTCAGTCTGGTGTCTTCAGAACAGTGATTCCAAGAGGGGTGGTGAAGAAAGCAAGATAGAAATCACAGACTTTTTGTAACCATCCCATTACTTTTGCTGAGTTCTGTTCACTAGACAGGAGTTACTTACCACATCCTGCTGACACTCAAGATGATTGGAATTTGCACAAGGGCATAAATAAATACCAAAAGACAAGGACCTTGGGAGTCGTTTAAAAGTGGACAATCACAGAGAGTCAGAGCTAGATAGTAAATAAATAAAACTGAAGGAGATGAAAAGTGCTCTGACAAAAAAACAAAGCAGGGTAAAGAAGAGAAAGAGAGGGGTTAATGGACAAGCTTTTAAAAATATTTGTCCTTTCATATTATCACAAATATCAAGATTTCATTCTTTTTATGGCTGAGTAATATTCCATTATACAAGGTCTGTCCCAAAAAAGTCCAACACTGTTAATATAATGAGAACAGTTTGCATGGCATCAATGCAGCATGGCAGCCAAGGAGAGTGGTCTGGAATGCACATGTGTGAACAATGATGACTTCACTGTACTAGTTAGTGGGGGTAGTAGATGCTGTTGAGTGAGCATGTGTACTGTGTGGCCCTCACATTCAAAATGACTGAGTAGAGCAATCAATCAGCATCAAATTTTGTGTTAAGCTTGAATTTTCTTCCACAGAAACTATCCAGATGATTCAGAAGGCCACAGCTAAGGGCAACTGGTGATTGGCAGCTTTATCACAACAATGCACATGCTCATGAATCACATCTTCTGCAGAGTTTTTTGGTGAAACATCCAATCACCCAGGTGACTCAGCTCCCCTACAGCCCAGATTTGGTGCCCTGTGACTTTTGGGTTTTTCCAAAACTTAAATCACCTTTGAAAGGGAAAAGATTTTAGAACACCAGTGAGATTCAGGAAAATATGACGGGGCAGCTGATGGTGATTGGGAGAACTGTGTTAAGTCCAAGGTGCTTACTTTGAAGCAGACTGAGGTCATTGCCCTATGTACAATGTTTCTTGTATCTTGTACCTTCTTCAATAAAAGTCTCTATTTTTCATATTACATAGATGGATACCTTCTATGGACAGATCATATACATATACACACACATATATATATATAATATTTTTGTTCATCTTTTAATGCACAACTAGGTTTTTATATCCTGGTTATTATAAATAATGTTGCAATTAATGTGGGGGTTTATATATCTTTAAAAAGTTTTGTTTTTGTTTTCTTCACATAAATACCAGAAGTGAGATTGTTGGATCATATGATAGATCTGACTTTTTTTTTATTTTTGTGAGGAAATTTTATACTGTTTTCCATAGTTTCTGCACCAATTTATAATTCCACCAACAGTGCATGAGGATTTCCTCATGTCTACATCCTCACCAGCACTTGTTATTGGTTGTCTTTTTGATGATAGCCAACCTAACAGGTATGAGGTTGACATCTCATGGTTCTGATGGGCATTTCCCCAATAATTAGTGATGTTGGATACATTTCATATACTTGTTAGTCATTTGTGTGTCTTTGGAAAAATATGCCGACCTTTCCCCCATTTCTTAAATTAGGTTAATTATTGTTTTTGCTATTGAATTGTATGAGTTCCTTATACATTTTGGATATTAACACCTTATCAAATAGATAATTTTCAAATATTTTCTCCTATTCTGAAAGTTACTTTTTCATTTTATTGATTGTTTTCTGTGCAGACATGTTTTAGTCTGATGTAATCCTATTTATTTATTTTTGCTTTTATTGCCCATGTTTTTGGTAGCAAATACAAAAATGGTCAGCCAGATTAGTGTCAAGGAGCTCTTCCCCTATGTTTTCTTTTATAAGTTTTACAGTTTCAGGTATCATATTTTAGTCTCTAGTCCATTTTGAATTGATTTTTTTGCATATAGTGTAAGATAAGAGTCCAATTTTATTCTAAAGGAAGCTGTTGCATGTAGACATCCAGCTTCCCAACACCATTTATTAAAGAGACAATCCTTTACCCATTGTGTTTTCTTAGTGCTTTTGTTGAAGATTAGTTGACCATATATGGCTTTATTTCTGAATGCTCTCTTAAATTCCACTGGTCTATGTGTCTGTTTTTATGCCAGTACCATACTTTTTTGATTACTATAGATTTGTAATATAATTTAAAATCATAACATTTGAAACTTCCAACTCTGTTCTTCTTGATCAAGAGTATTTCAGCTATTCAAGATCTTTTGTGGTCCCATATGAACTTTCAGGATTGTTTTGTTTATTTCAGGGAAAATGCCATTGAAATTTTGATAGGGATAGCATTGAATATGTGGATTGCTTTGAGTGGTATGGACATCTTAACAATATTAATTCTTCTAATTCATAATCATGGAATATCTTTCTCATTATTTGCATTTCCACACCATTTTTAATCTGTGTTTTATAGTTTTCAGTGTATAGATTTTTCACCTCTCTGATTAAATGTACACCTAAGTACCTTATTCTTTTTGATAATATTATAAAAAGAATTGTTTTCTTAATTGCTTTTTCAGGTAGTTTGTTGTTAGGACACAGAAATGCCATTGATTTTTGTATGCTGACTTTGTATTCTGCAACTTCACTGAATGCTTTAATAATTATAACAGTGGAGTCTTTAGAGTTTTCTATTATAAGATTTCATCTGCAAACAGAGAAAATTTTACTTCTTTCTAATTTGAATGCCTTTTATTTCTTTTCCTCTACCAATTTCTCTGGCTAGGACTTCCATGACCATGTTGAATAGAATGGTGAGAGTGGGCCAATTCTCCTAATCTGACCGGTGCTTCATTCTTGATTTTGGAGGAAAAGCTTTCAGTTTTTCACCATTGAGTATGATACCTACAATGGGCTCATCATATATAACCTTTATCATGCTGAGATACATTCCATTTATACAGGAATCGCTGAGGGCTTTTATCATGAAAGGATACTGTATTGTATCAAATGTATCTTTCGAGGTATGATTTATATCTTTATTCTGTTAACATGGTGCATTATATTTATTTATTTGCATATGTTGAAACATATTTGCATCACAAGAATAAATCCCATTTGATCACACATGATATGTGATCCTTTAATGTGCTATTGAAGTTGGTTTTCTGGCATTTTGTTGAGGATTTTTGCATCTCTATACATCAGGGATTTGGCCCATCATATTTTTTTTCTCATGTCCATACTTCTTGTTCTCTCTTCTAAAGAAATTCTTTAGACTGCATGCCTTCTATCAATCTTGCAAAGTCAGACTGATGCTGAGAGCATCCCAGGGGCAGTGCCCTGACTTGCCCAAGTTTGTGTGCCTTCTCCCAGTCCTGCATAGTTGGGCCACCTTAGTCTGTGTGTCATGGCCATCTGTAAAAGCTTGCATTCACTGTCAGCAGAGGCACACTTGGGAAGCCAACCAGTGTGGGTGAGGCATTGGGTGGTCCACAGGTGATGAGTGCCAAACAGCTTGTGTGCAGCTTCCTGATGGCATCTACTAAGCATGGTAGTAGGATCCATGGTCCATTGATGAGTTCTGAGTCCTGGTTTCTACCAGCCTTCCCAATCTATCAGCTATGTCAGTCACCTCAGTATTCTGAGGGGAATGAAAAAGAAGTGAGTTGCTTGGGCAGTATCCCAGAGAACCAAGGAAGCTGATGATTGACTCACAAATTCCCCTGTGGGAAAATCACAGGCTGAGGGAGTCTACCTTGGCATTAAACTCTGGTGCTTTGGGGAAGGGGTAGCATAAATAAAGTGAAAATGTTCTTCTAACCCTCCTCCATGAAGCTATTCTTGGATTTTTTGCTCCAAGAGTGAGCTAGAACTTCTCCATGAACTAGCAGATTTCCACTAAAGTACTCTCATCTGTAGGTTGTCAAAATCAATGTTCTGTGGAAGGATGGTAGTAGGAAAGTCCTATTCTTCTGTCCTGTAATTTACATTTTACAAAGTTCTTCCCAGTTGCTGTTGTGGAGAATGGACTATAGTAGGAAAAGAGAGAGAAGAGCAAGACTAGTTGAAAGATTATCTTGGGATGGGTGGCAACTCAGACAAGAGTAGAGGTGTCTCAGGGTCTTACTTGTCCTGGAATTCCCTCCTACTCTGATATTCTGCTTTGTCTGAAATCTAACTCTCTATCCAGTGTCTCATGTTCTGTGGCAATCTTCTCACCACCCTAGATTGACCCTAATGTGGAATGCAGCCCCATATAATTTTAATTCCTCTGTCAAACGATCAAAAACACACGGAGGTGTGTATAGCTGACTCTACTTAAGTTCAGTGGTACCTCCTGGGGCTTATGTTCCAGCACTGAACAGTGCAGCAAACAATTTAAAATGTAGCATTAGACATTGCTTTTATGAAAAGCCCTTGCCCATAACCCCTGCCAGCCCCAATACCCACATGTTGGTATTCTACTCTCTCCCCCCTGATCTCCTTGTAGCTCAAAGCTTCTGATTTTCCTGGGGTCCTTAGTCCCTCTCTTGCTCTCTTGCTGTTTCTTGCTGTTCACACAACCAAATTACCCTATCAAGGTATTTTGCCAAATAACATCAGTAGCACATATACCTTCCTGAGCAGGACACTTGTATATTTTTACTTTTCTGATATTTGGTTAGAAGGTTAGCAGTCAAGGGGATGGATGGGCTGGCAAGAATTCCAGAAGCAATTTCAGAGTATGCATTACTCCTTGGAGATGGAAAAAATTATTAAGGAAGCTGAATGCTTAAACAGTTTTAGCAACAAGGTAGGTCTCCTTTGCCAACATATACTTTCAGTGTTTGTTATCACCTAGGGAACACAAAAGTCCCTATGGACATGAAAGTCATAGCAATTCCACTTCTGCCTTGGCTGAGTGGCTCATTTGGTTGGAGCATCATCCCTTGTACCAAAAGGTTGCAGGTTCAATTCTCAGTAGGGCACATACCTAGGTTGCGGGTTTGATCCCTGGATGGGGTATGTACAGGAGGCAATGAATTGATGTTTCTCTCATATCAATGTATCTCTATCTCTCCCTTCTTCTCCCTCTAAAAATCAATAAACATATCCTTGAGTGAGGATTAATAATGATAATTATTATTATTATTCCACTTTTCCCATTCCTTAACCCCTATACCCTTTGACAGCCTCATACATTCTAGTTAATGTAAACTCAATTCTCCAGGAAATTTCAAGGAAACTAATTTGCTTCCCTCTTCAATCATTTATATTCATTTCGGCTTATTGTATTAACAGTCTAGGTACCTGTGGAGTGTTCTGACTCTGTTAACAATGTCACACTTCAGAAGTATAAGAATGATTGAGGAAGAATTAATTTCTGATTCATGGAGCAATAAATTGAGGCATGCTGACTTGAGCATTAGTTTTGCTAAGAACTTTTGCTGCCAGATTTTATTTACAGAATGTCATCATTTTCCAAAACATTATTGTTTTCTCTTTCATATGCCTTCTGACTACAGCAGGTAATTTGGGGAGGATTTATACATAATCACAGTCTGAATCCCTTCATTTACAAAATTGCAGGAGACTTGGCTCATTAATGGCTGTTGAAAATGCTAGTCAAGTAAAATTATAAGAAGTTTTACATGGTGAATTTAATTGCTAAAATCAAGTTGGACCCATTCCCATACATTATCTTAAGACTAAAAGTCAAGCTTGGTGCTGGGTGTTCCTCAAGGCAGATGTTCAGACGGCACTGCCCTGACCAGAAAAGAGAATTGCCCAGCTCAGGGTTTTACCTCGCACACTGGACGTGGAGCAATCACCAACCTGTTTGCGGAACTCCACTTAGACCATTGAGAAATTCCATTGCCGGCATTGACAAGATTCCAAAAGACAATGAAATGTACATAATGTAATCTTGGTTTACAGGACTTAAGCATCTGTCAATGCCCCAGCGATGACACTGGACTTTCATTATTAAGCACATAGTAAAGTTGTGAGCTGGAAGTGAAAGATTAAAGGAATGCCAGGGAAATGCTTCTCCACAATTAGAGATCTTTATAGCCACCCATTTTGTCTTGTTCTCCCACTTGAGGTCCTGGTTGGAGAACTGGTGGAAGAAATACTCTGTATTGCATAGACGAAGGCAGAAATGAAGTTGCTAACTTACCTGAAATCTATTCTTAAAGTTGGAAGAAGGGCCGAGTCCAGGGAATGAGGATAGAATCTTGTGGCCTGGATTGGACCTCAATATCCTCTTGATAATTGTGCATATGTGTGTGTATGGGTGTGTGTGTGAAGACTTCAGAAATTATTTTTAATAACTAAGCTGATCATCAGACTCGTGTGAGGAGCTTTAAAACACAGATGCCCAGTCTATCCCATCTTGAGGCCCAGGAATCTGTAGTTTTGGAACAAGTAACTTTCCAAGTGACTCTTAATATTAACCTGGTTTAGAACCACTGTTATAATATTTGCAACTCACCTCGCCCCTACCATTTCTTTGCTGGCTCTCTTCCAGGGATGTAGTTTCTCAGAGTTTCTATTTTCTTGTTTCCTTTATATTTTGACCTGCAATTAATCCATATAAATGGTTTCTTTCTTGGGATTACAAAGATATTTATCTTTCCTTATAGAACTATTATTCTTTTGACTTCTAAAAATTTGAAATAACCAAGCAAGTGCACAGCCAGGTAAATGAATGTTCTCTTAGCTCCTGGAGAAATATCAATTGCAAACTGGTTAAGCATGGCCCAGTGATCCAATGATGTGCTCACAAATCCTTATCTAAACTGATTCTGAGACCAACGTGGAAAGACTGATGGAATGCTGCCTTCAGCACTGTCAATGGCTCTGCGTCTTAAAATAAACTAATTTTTAAGGAAAAGTTTGAAAAAGAATTAAGTTTGAAAAAGAATTGTTTCTTTGTTCAAAGAAGAAAAGGAGCTCAAAATGACTCACATACAACTTTAAAGTACATGTTCTTACAAAACAATAGCTTCATGAGCTAACTCTAAATGTTAGTTATAAGTGAATCAGAAACATATGGTTGCAACTTTCCTCTAGACACAAAGGAGACTTAAAATTCAGGGAGAAGGACCTAAAGACAAACATGAAGTAGGTTTTCCAAAGGCCTAGACTCTGAGCAATGGTTTAAAGACGCACTTTCCAAAAGCTTGAAACTCTCAGACTCAGTCAACTCTATTTTTTGATTTAGTTATCAGAATCCACAGGTATCTAAAAATAATTGATGTTAAATAAAAGTTTCTAATAAATTCTATCCCGAAGTACTTTTCAAACTACAGTCTACTTATAGAAACTTGCTAAATGCAAGATGTAAAATAGATAGAGACATGCTCAAAAAAAATAATATAAAGCTGGGCATCCAACAACTTTCAAGTAATTTTTAATAAAAAGAGGGTACTTCAAATTGAATGATAGTTGAACAAATCAATTGTTGTTGAAGAGTTTTCACTAATTAAGTCCTGATGGCTTTACAATGCAGAAAAGAATGCACTGGGCTTTTGGCAACTCCTCTATTCCCAGTGAGAGGGGAAGCCAGCCCAGAAAATCATTTAGGAAGATTCGGACAACAGATGGTACACCAAAACTGAACAATGATCTCAATAAGTGAGGCCTCAGAGACATGATGATACATTCTGCAGCTGGATATCATAAAACTTGGGTACCCATGGTACACTGGTCTGACCATTAAAATTATGTTCTTCTTGAGCCACAGCCCAGTCTATATAACTGGTCAAAACCCAGTCATAAGCTGGAAAAAGTTGTAGGAAGCATCTGAGACCTGGGAGGAAGCAAACCTCCCTAGGTTTGCTGCAGAATGATTGTTTCCATAAGCAAGTCAAAATCCCTCTGTCTCAACTCCCTGTAGAGTGTTGGTAACACTATCTATTCTACCTATCTCTCATGAGGATTCCAAATGAAAAAACAAGTTGCTTTTAAATGTAAATATGCTGTAGTCAAACAAGTTAGGATTTTTGTGAAAAATAATGGACACATTTTAGAGCTTAAATTTTTAACCCACTGTTCTAGATTAAAAATAGCTGCAAATTCTCTCTCCTCCCATTAAAAAGTTTAGAGGGATCCATAGCTTCTCCTTTTGCAACTGGGCAGGCTCTGTGACCACTCGACCAATACATTATGGTGGAAGTGATGGTGCTAGTTTCTGGGTCCAGGATTTTAGGGTAGTTTCCACTTTCTGTCACTTAAAATATTATTAGAACCCAGCCTCCACGTAGCAAGGGAACTCAAGCGTTCTCATTACAAGACCCACATGGAGACAAATGGGGCCTCTAGCTAACAGCCTTGGTGATCTCTGATCTCTGGTGCTAGCACCAACTTGCTAGATATGGGTGTGAACAATCTTGGAAGGGGATTCTCTAACTTTTTCTAATTGAGAAGTCCCAACTGATGTCACTGAGCTCTGACCAAATTGTAGATTCATGAGCAACCACATGGTTGATGTTGTTTTAAGATACTAAATTTTGGGGTGATTGATTATAGAACAACAGATAACCAGAATACCCACTATCTTGTATAACAATAATTTTATAATTCTTAGCTTGCATCTGGGTTTGGGGATCCTGTATATGTCTATATGGGGCTGTTGACAGTGTTCTCTACCAATGCCACCAATATTCTAGCAAAAATTAATGCCCCAGAGGCTGGCCAGTTGCTAGTGATTTTTATCATCACCTTCAGCCTGGTGGATCTGAATGGTTATTGTCAGGATGATCTTGTCCTTTCCCTCTATTTCATGATACTCTCTTTTTAAAACCACATTGGGGTTTCTCTACCATAACTGTGGGAGATACCTTCTGTTACTTTGCTGGCATGACCTTTGCCATGTGGGCACCTTTGGATACTTCAGCAAGACCATGCTACTCTTCTTCATGCCCCAGGTGTTCAACTTCCTCAGCACCTACATATCATCATTCCCTGCTCTTGCCACCATGTGCCCCGATTCAATACCAAGACAGGCAAACTGAAGATGAGTTATTCCAAATTCAAAACCAAGAGCTTCTCTCTCCTGGGCACCTTTATTGTAAAGGTAACAGGGGAACTAAGAAGTAGTAGAGAGCATCCAGCTGGTGACTGTGCCAGAGTGAGAATGAGGATGGTGCCTTCACCAAGTATAACAACATGACACCTCATTAACTTGCTATTTAAAGTCTTTGGGTCCAGCCGAGGCTGGTGTAGCTCAGTGGATTGAGCACTGGCCTGAGAACCAAAGGGTGGTAAGTTCGATTTCCAGCCAGGACACATGCCTGGGTTACTGGCTGAGTCCCCAGTAGCGGGTACACAAGAAGCAACCACACACTGATGTTTCTCTCCCTCTCTCCCTCTTTTCCCCTATCTCTAAAAATAAATGAATAAAATCTTTTAAAAAAGACTTTGGATCCATACACCAAAGAAACCTCATATTGCTCCTGCTGCTGCTACAGATCCTAGACAGTGCTGTTCCCTTCCCTGTCTGGCTCTTCTGTGATTGTCTCAGTCCCTTGATCATGCCCTTTGCTTCACAGTCCCCAAGGCTCCTGACTCAGGCCAACCTCGTTCTAGACCAAGATTGCCTCTAGACTCAAGCTTCTTCCACCCTCCATTCTCCTCTAGACTTTGCCCTTATCATTTCCTCTCCCCTGTGGTCACTGATGCTTCAGCTAGTGCAATTGCTAAGGTGAAGCTGATGGGAAAATAATAAATGTTTTAAACCATGTAAGATGAGTAATAAATTGGGGTAAACAATAGAACAAACAAAAAGTAACCTTCAACTGGTGGACATTCAGGCTGTACTGATAGTGGTCACATTGCATGGAACCCCATGTGACCATAGGCTCTGGGATGTCAGAAGCTAAATATACAGAGAAAAAGGAGCACAGAAGCTATGTTTGGAGAAAAGCATATTATGCCTTGAAGCTGCCATCCTCTAGCTCAAATCACTTACAGGTGTGGTCACGGGTCATGTGGCCACAGGTCCATCTGGCAGATGTAATCTGCCATGGTGTGCAGCACCAGTGACATGCAAGAATCCCACCCAGTCCACATCCTTCCAAAGGGCCCTGAGGACAACCCTTGGAGCCCTGCTGTTCTAGATATTTTGCCAAAAGAAACACTCAGATGTTAACTTTATTGGGAAACAATAAAGTGAATGAGCAAAACAAAACACACAAAGGCAGCTTGCAGTAGAGGAAAGCCATTTAGACTCAAGAAAAATCACCAGACTGTCCAGCCAGGACAAGGTAATAAATGTTCCACTGAGGACTGGGTTACAACGGAAAGACTAGCAACTAGTTTATGTTGGAGGCTTATTTCCCTGGGTGACCTCCTGATAAATGTTAAAAGAGGCAGCTAAAGAGAGGCTGTGTGTAGTACAAGGTATGTCAATTTCCACTATTTTGATAATCCCACATCGTGCAGCTGGCAGATCATAAATCTCTGGCTTACATTGGTCTATTATTTAATTAGGCTGGCCCTTAATGACTCATGGTATTTTGTCATTTTAACGATTCTTTATTTTTCTCACATCTAACTGGTAAATCACTGCTTATAGGAGTTTATGGTCTCGTTCTTTATTGTACCATCTTCAAGCCGCTGTCCAAGGTGATATGAACTCCAGGATATTGACTTTGTTCAATCCTCAGCAGAGGTTATCCTGGAAAATTAAGTTTTTGACAAATCAACAGCCTGTGTACAATGCTTCTTCCAGGGTGGGACTGTAAGGAATTTGGGAACCGTCTTAAATTTGACCTAGAGTCACATTGCAGCTTGAGACCCTATCACTTACATCAGGCTCAAAACATACATTTTAATACACTGCAGTATTTCTTGGGCTTTGATGGTATCTGTGAGCATAATGAAAAGGGTTTTCACCATCAGATTTGAATTGTTTGGCTTTTTAAAAAATCACAGACTTTTTTTTGGTCTAAAACAAGTTCAAGCAATAGGATAGAGTGAAGACAGTTCCAACTTATTAACATGGTATTTTCTCAGAAGTCTCTCTTTTTAAGAAGCAATTATTAAGCCATCCATATTAGGCCCATACAAATGAAAAGATCAGAGTTAATTAATCTTGTCCTGAGTAAGAGAAGCGATGAAGAGCAATTAAATATTTTGAGTTCCTCAAGGAATTTGCTTGCTTGCTTATTTCTTTTTTCTCAAAGGAGGGAGTTGCTCTCATGATATGGAAAACGCTTGGTAGAAAGGGCTAGGGCCAGTGACTCATATACCTGATCATCCTTCTTAAGCAGGGCAGAAGGAGAATAATGGGAGCTTTTGGAGTCACATAGACCTGGTTTCTAATTTCAGTTCTACCAGTAGCTAGTCATGAGAACTTGGCTAATTTATATACACTTTTCACCTATAAAGCAGAGCTTATAGAGTTAACTTTCCCCACAATGATCCCAAGGCAGCCACCTGTTTCTCCATGGTCTAGAGCCAGTGTGAAAAAAGGCCCCTCTGAGAGTACAATTTGAATCCAAGGAGGTTTATT
Organism: Phyllostomus hastatus; assembly: GCF_019186645.2. NCBI lineage: Eukaryota > Metazoa > Chordata > Mammalia > Chiroptera > Phyllostomidae > Phyllostomus > Phyllostomus hastatus. The sequence continues at coordinate 88,485,900 of NW_025334041.1, read as the reverse complement.
CAACAACAACAGAAAACATGTCTTTCTGATATTATTACACTGCCTTTCACTGTATTTTATAGAGGGTGTTGAGTCTATATCTATACTCCACAGTGTTTGAATTTATTTATAGAAACAAAGTCTGATCAAATAATAATAATAAGATAATGACATTAATAATAATTGATGTCATTCTGATGGAGAAGAGTAGCAAGAAAGTACTTTTTTGGTTAAATGACCTCAAGTCATTGGTTAGTTGCCTTTCTCACTGTTCGGTTGATCTTTGAGGCACAATTAGACTTAATAACCAGTGTCTTTATCAAGGAAAATAATCAAGTATATTAATTAAGCATTGCTTACACTTTTACTGCAACTCTAATGATTTGGTGATTTTAAGTTAGATGTCTGTCTTTATTAAAGTCATTAATGCTCTAAGGGAATTTGTGCTTAAAATTCCTTAAGTATTTAGAAATTACACACATTTTGCTTTTTATTGCAGCACCCTTAGGCTATGAACATTTTCCTATTGCAGACATCTAAAACTACAAACACAGCTTTAGGAATTTGTTAATAAATGCCTTGTCTTCACAATTGAAAATGGAAATGAAACAAACAGCAATGTAAAGGGCAGAACTATCAACAAAACCCTATGAGTATTAATTTCTCTTTGTGGTTGATGCATGTAAATTTCTTCTGCAGCTGGCCACAAATCAGCACAGCCAATATCCAAGGCATGACTGGCATTGACATTCACTATTTAGTCTTCACCAGAATTCCAGAAGCCATGGGACCTATCCCCCCAGCCCTCACCATTTATTGAGTGAGAACAATTATACCTTTACAACAACTGGATGTATCCTGAGCCTTTGATCCCTGTGTAGGGTCTCCCTTCTCAGTGCTTTTTTTACAGGTCCTGGTGATAATAGGCAGTGATGATCACAGCTTTGTTCTGATGCCCACCACTCTAGTGATCTTTGGCCCCATGGACCACTGCTGGACCCAAGGCTACTATCTATAAAGCCACTGATCCTCCATTGGATCTCTGAGCTCTAGGCAGCTTCTTCCACTATACCCAACAAGAAAGCTCTTTTATCTCCTTATGATTGGCTTTTTCATAGAAATTTCTCAAAAAACTTTCTCATAGCAGAATTCTCCAGATGTAATGGAAGGGGAAAAAGAGAAAAGGAAGTAGCAGGAGCTGATAATGTATGGATGTACAGCTTCACCATAAGCCTAGGACCTGTGATCCTCCCTCTTCATAATGTTGGCCCTGTCAGCACCTGGTGCCTTCCTTTGGTGGATGGAGTGTGCAATGGTCTTATCTCCTAGTCATATCTCTTTCAGCAACTACTAGAACATTGAACAAGTCTGTGGACACAATTCAGATTCTTTCTAACAGGTATCACATGGAAGTCAAAGATCTACTGGGCATAAGTGTCAAGGATTCATAGTTCAGAAACTCCAAGAACACCTAGAGGCAAGTCCAAATTCCAAGAGTTAAAATTCAGCCCAACTGTTAAATTGATGCACCTCAACATGATTAGTCCCTGTGGGCTTTTGTTACCAATTTTACATTCCAGAAAAAGGGACCAACACAAATAGGTTATATGCACCTCTGAAGGTCTGTCACAGTCAGGTCACACCTCACCTACCTACTCTGGTAACCAGCTCTTTTCTTAAACTCACCACACAGCACTCCAATAACAGTGCTTGAGATGTTTTTTTCTCCTTAGAATCTTCTTTTTTATCACTTTTTATAACCTTCCCCTCCTTATTTAAGGACTGATTTAAAGTTCAGACTCTCCATGAAACCTGCTTTAATTCTCCATCCCACCCTCCTCTCTCTCTTCTCTGTCCATGCATTTGACATCTAAAATCACAGCGGCTCATCATTCTGTAACTTCAATGCATTACCATTGGCTTTACTTTTCCAGCTAAATTGCAAATTCTCTAAGGGGAAGTTTCATGTTCTTTATGCATTCTTGTATCCACACAGTGTGTAATAAGATATATTCTGTTGGTCACAGAGGCACTACAATCAAATTAAGTGAAAATAATAATAATATTGTCTGTCAGTTTGGTTATTCATTTGTTATGTCTAAAGCTGTAATGTTTCTACAGGCAACACAAAAAAATCTACTTTCAATTTCATTGAGAAGGCAAGTGATAAAACATAAAATATTTTTAAATATATTTTATTGATTATGCTATTACAGTTGTCCCATTTCCCCCCTTCACTCCCCTCCACCCTGTACACCCTCTCCCACCCACATTCACCCCCTTTAGTTCATGTCCATGTGTCATAAGTTCTTTAGCTTCTGCATTTCCCATACTGTTCTTGCCCTCTTCCTGTCCATTTTCTACCTACCATCTATGCTACTTATTCTCTGTACCTTTTCCTATTCTCTCCTCCTCCTGCTCCCCTGTTGCTAACCCTCCATGTGATCTCCATTTCTGTGGTTCTCTTCCTGTTCTAGTTATTTGCTTAATTTCTTTTGGTTTTGTTTTAGGTGTGGTTGTTAATAATTGTGAGCTTGCTGTCACTTTACTATACATGTTTTTTTATCTTCTTTTCTTAGATAAGTCCCTTTAACATATTTCATAAAATAAGGGCTTGGTGATGATGAACTCCTTTAACTTGACCTTATCTGAGAAGCACTTTATCTGCCCTTCCATTCTAAATGAAAGCTTTGCTGGATAGAGCAATCTTGGATGTAGGTCCTTGCCTTTCATGACTTTCTTTCCAGCCCCTTCTTGCCTGTAAGATTTCTTTTGAGAAATCAGCTGACAGTCTGATGGGAACTCCTTTGTAGGTAACTGTCTCCTTATCTCTTGCTGCTTCTAGGATTCTCTTCTTCATTTTTACCTTGGCTAATGTAATTATGATGTGCCTTGGTGTGTTCCTTCTTGGGCCCAAATTCTTTGGGACTCCCTGAGCTTCCAAGACTTCCTGGAAGTCTATTTCCTTTGCCAGAATGAGAAAGTTCTCCTTTATTATTTGTTCCAGTTTTCAATTTGTTGCTCTTCCTCTTGTCCTTCTGGTACCCCTATAATTCAGATGTTGGAACGTTTAAAGATGTCCTGGAGGTTCCTAAGCTTCTCCTCATTTTTTTGGATTCTTATTTCTCCATTCTTTCCTGTTTGGTTGTTTCTTTCTTCCTTCTGGTCCACTTTATTGTTTTGAGTCCCAGTTTCCTTCCCATCACTATTGGTTCCCTGTGTATTTTCCTTCATTTCTCTTATCATAGCCTGCATTTTTTCATCTAATTTGCAACCAAAATCAACCAATTCTGTGAGCATCCTGTTCACCAGTGTTTTGAACTGTGCATCTGATAGGTTAGCTATCTTTCTGTCGCTTAAAAGGATGGATTCTGGGGCTTTGATTTGTTCTTCTGTTTGAGCCATCTCTCTCTCTCTCTCTCTCTCTCTCTCTCTCTCTCTTTTTTTGGTCTGTTCACACCTGCTATAGTAGGGGGTGGAACCTTAGGTGTTCACCAGGGCAGGGCACCCCAGTCACTGGTTTGTGACATTGTATGGGGGGACAGGGTTGAGAGGGAACAATGGTGGTTGCTCCATTCTCCATGGGACCTCAGTCCCCTCTGCTGCTTCCCCCAAGCTAACTGGGCCCCTCTGGTGCCAATTCCCATGTGGGTGGGCTTGTGCATGCTGTGGGACCCTCCAAGGACCTCCCCTGTGAGGCTGGGTGTCTCTCCCTGCACCTCAACTCCCACAGGTGACCTCAATCAGTGTCCCAAGGCTCTATCCCAGTGCTGGGATCCTGGGTTGCGCGCACTGCCTTGCTTTACAATCGCCACCTCACTGGGTCTGCCGGTTGCCGGTTGCCACCCTTGGGTTGGGGTCTGCCAGCTGCCTCCTGCGCACTCAGGGTCCACCCGCTGAGTGCCCTGGATGCCTTACGCACCCCCAGATTCCTTACATGCCCAGTCCCACCACTCTCTGCTCTCCATGCTGTGACCCGCACCTGGCTGCTCATCTCCGCCCCTCCTACCTGTCTGTATACACGAGTCTAATTCAACTTTTTGGTTGTCCGACTTCCATTCAGATAAATTTTCTGTCATTTCTGCATGTTATTCTATTTCTAAATTGTTGTCCCTATCTTGGTTGTGTGTGGAGGTATGGTGCGCCCACCTATGCCTCCATCTTGGCTGGAAGTCCACGTAAAATATTTTGACTTTAGGCAAATGATAAAACACTTGGTTCAGGCAGGTGTTGGTTTGGCATCCAGGAAGGAGATGGTATAAGTTAACTGAAGTTAACTAGAAAGATTTTATAGTTATGATAAAGTTTGTGATTCTTCTAAAAAATTATGAAAGTTGAAAAGGCTGATTAAAATATCTGTATAATAAAATTTACACATGAATGTACATAGAAGCTTTATAAATAATAGCCCCAAACTGGAAACGTTCCAGATGTCCTTCAGAAAATGAATGGTTAAACAAACTGTGGTACATTCATACCATGGGATACTACTCAGCACTAAAAATGAAAACCCACTGATATTTGCAACAACCTGGATGATTCTCCAGCAAATTATGCTGAGTGAAAAGATGCCAGTCCCAAAATATGAACTGCTGTATGATTCCACTTATATAACACTTTTGAAGAGACAAATACTTAGAAGTAGAGAACAGATCAGTGGTTGTGAAGGGTTCAAAGAGGGGACAGAAAAGAGATGGGTATGCTTAAAAAGGGAAACCCAAGAATCCTTGTGATGAGGGAAGTGTTAAGTATCTTTTTTTTTAATTTTTAAAAATTAGTTTAGGTTTAGAGAGAAGGGAAGGAAGGGAGAAGGAGAGGGAAAGAAACAATAATGTATAAGAGAAACATTTATTAGTTGCCTTTTGCACACCTCCAGCTGGAACCTGACTCACAGCCCAGGCATGTGCCCTGACCAGGAATTGAACCAGTGACCATTTGGTTTAGAGGATGATTCCCAGCCCACTGAACCACAACAGTAAGGGCAGGGAGTGTTCAGAATCATCACTGTATGACAGATACTCAAACCTACACATGTGAGAAAATTACATAACACACATGCATGAATGAGCACAAGTAAAGCTGGGGAAATTTGAATAAAATCTGTGGATTTTATCAATCTCTATATCCTCTTTTATGATATTATACTATACTTTTGGAAAAGGTTACCATCAGGCAAAACTAGATAATGGATACAGAGGATCTATCTGTATTGTCTCTTACAAATGCATGTAAATCTATGATTACCTCAATAAAAATTTGATCAAAAAGAGAAAAATATCATTTCAGATGAAAGAGTACAGCATCACAAAGCAATGCAAACTTAGATTCAAGATCAACTTTCAGAAGTCTTGGTTCCATAAATATTTCTTCTGCTAAACTACTTTGCATCAATTTACAAGCCAAAAATTTATTAATACAAAATAGTATAATGTGGTCCAAAGTTATGTAAGACATTCAAACATTCAAAGAAAATCATTTCATTTAATCAGCTTAAGTGATTCTAACTTGGGGAGGCCACCGCCATTTCATTGAAAGGGTCAGAGGTTGAGATGTTGTCTTGCAACAGAGACTAGTATAACCTAGCCCTCAAAGGCAAGGCCCCACCCCCAGTGTCCAACTAGCTGAAGGGTTCTTTACAAATGATACACATAAAATTCATCTCAAGATGTGAAAAATACTTATTCCTGAGCCCACACCTAGAGATTCAGTCAGTTTGCATCAGGTTCTGGAATTTCCAGTCTAATAAGCAACTCAAGTGATTCTAGTCCACTTGGAATTAGAAATCAGAGTCAACTGGAGTGCTGATTTAAAATGCAAAAATTTTTGAGACCCACTGCTTTGGCCTCAGCAGTCGGTTTTGATTTTATTCTGATGACTCAATGGAATTTCTAGAAAGAGATCTGGGTACTTAGGAGTCTGGGTCATATTCCTATATGGTTGGGGGTTGAGAGAGAGGAGGAAGTTGTCAAAGTATAAAACCTTCCCAGCCTCCTCTTCCAATCACAACTCATCAGAGAGCATTTTGCACAGAGAGATCAAAGGCCCTTGCCGAGGAGAAGTTGAAAGACTTCGCTGTTGTAATTCTGGGGCAGAGGTGCTTGGATATAAATGATTCCTAACTGTGGGTTTGGGGGGACCCTGTATGTGGAAATGTAAACACAGATGTCAGGCCTTTCATCCCCACTATGTAAACATACCAGCTGCCAGGGAAGAAGGAGAAACCCTTTGGAATTAGCTGCATTTTTTTGCCATCTAGAGCATAAAAATTGGCTTCACACTTGGGTTTCCACCAGCAACATGAAGCTCTGTTCACCGGAGTAGGGCTGAACCAAATGATCGAGATGTTCACCTGCTGATGGCCTCTTCTCTCCAGAGATGTTTGGTTCTTGCCCTTCCCCCACCAGTGAGTAGCTGTCCCAGAAGAGGTAATGAGAAGAGTTGATAACACCATGTCACAAAATTGTTGGACTCGCGGGAGGGAGCCCTTAAAAAATATGGAACCGTTTTGTTCCCAGAGTTGTATAAACCAAGAGCCTGACTGAGATTTACACACTTGATTGACTCAGATTTAAGGAAGATGGAAGAAGCAAATATTCATGAGTTTTTCTGAGAAAAACAGAATGGTTTCCAGTCAAAGAGGCTATGATTACTACAGTGCAGGGATATCTGAGGACCACAACTGGTGTGGCTGCACTCAAACCACAACAGACCTTCTCTCGCACTATTACGTAATATTTTTAAAAAAGAAAACCATGAAAGGAAACGTTTCTGAAAAAAAAATGTGCAAAAAGTATAATGGGAAATGTATTTCTAAACAAAACACTTCAATCCATGGAGAAATGTGTCTTTAATTACATCTCAAGCGAGTGTGCCAACTTGCATATGCGTGTAAGTCTTGTGTTTGCTAAAGAGCCTCAGTTCTGAAAGACTTGAAGAGTTATAGCAAAAGCATTTAAAGAGTGCCTTTTCATTGGGAGGGTTTTTTTTAATTCCCTAAAAATATCAGGATAGTCAAACAGACTATCTGAAAATGGATAAACTAGTTGTTCCATTATTGCTATACACACACAGTCTAAGGAGATAAAAATAAGTCTGAAATTACCAAGTGAACTTATCGGGCAGAGGCCATTGCAGTTTAGGACATATTAGTTCCAACAAAACTTCTACCTATACAAATGGTCCATCAGAGTGTTGTAAAAGGATTATCACAATGAGCTTTTTAAATAGTTGTCTTGCTTAGAATGGGCCAGCCAAAACGGCTGTATGTGATGGGAGAACCAATCAATTCAGGATAAATGTCTGGTAGGTAACTGAAAATTCTGTCCTGCTGATGCTTAGCTTATAAGATATTATTTTCCACAGTCGGGTTATAAACTACAACTAAATACAACCCTGTGTAGACAACATCTTCTACTTACAAATAGGTTAGTTCAGGAAGGCTGTTCATAAATCCATTTGTTTCTGAGTTCAAAAGATCACAGACAGACAATCCATTTTATTCACCTTTCTGCTGTTACAAGAGAGCTCTGGATATTGATTGCATCTCTCTGTTCTTGCTTATTTCAAAAACTCATGTACATGTATGTAGTGAATATATTTTCATGTATGTGTATATATGTGTGTGTGTGTGTATGTGTGGGATCTATTTTGATTTATGTGTGTATGTATTCAAGACAGTACTTCAAATACAATACCTGAACCAGAATATCTTGAATTCAGACTTAAATTCACTATGCATGGCAGCCAGTACCCCTTGTAGGTACAGATAGAATTGACTTTCCTTTATTAGGAGCATGAAAGTTTGTTAAATTGAGAAATGTAGTTTATGTAATTCTTATTTCATGTTAATAAGGCAAAAATATGCATTTTGATTTGGTTCCAGTATAACTCTCCAAGCTGGTCTCTTATCCATTTTGTGTTACATTCAAACCATTAAAAAAAAATTCCCTCAAAGCACCATTTTTTTTTTCAGTCACTAAATTAGTATTGATTGTGTGTTATGTGACAGGCAGGAGTCTCAGTTCAAGGAGATACAGCAGAGAATCAAACAGACAAACAGATAGAACTCCCTGCCTTCTTGGAGCTATATTCCACTTGGGAATAACAAACTAAACATATCCAGGGTGTGGCAAAAGTAGGTTTACAATTGTGAGTAAGTGAAACAGAGTTTATTCTAGCATGATTATTTATTAATTATTGTATTATTTTTCATAAGAACAACTATAAACCTACTCCGCCCCACCCTTTATGTAAACTATATAGTATGTCAAATAGTGGTAACTACCCTGCAACACAAACAGGGAAAGTGGCGAAGTTGGAGGAGTGGATAGGAAAGACCAAACTTAGTAGAGGGGTCATTAGGGCAAAAAACTGAAGGGGTTGAGGAAGTGAGCCAAGTGGTGTGTCATGGAAAGAACATTCCAGGCAGAGGGAACAGTTACTGCAAAAACCCTGGGAAAGCAACGTGCTTGACTTGTTCAACAGTAAGGAGATCAAGGCAATGGAGGGGGAGGGTGGCGGGGATGCAGTCAGGAGGCAGGGGTTGTACAGATCATGGAAATCCCTAAAAATTCAGCTTTTACTTTGAGTGATGTGGAAAGCCATGTAAAGGAGAGTTGGGGAGACAGGGAAAGTGGTGGGATGTGGGGAAAGATGACACTGGCAGTAGTGACAGAAGCCAAGACAGTGGCCAGATTCTGCACATATTTTGAAAGTAGAGCCAAGAGGATACTAATAGAATTCATGTGGAGAGTGAGACAAAGAAGTCAAGGAAGAATCCAAGGTGTTTGATTTTCCTGTGCAACAGGAAAGGTGAAATTGTTACTCACGGAGAAGGGGCAAGATGTCAAGGAAGCAGGCCTTAGGGGTGGGGGTGCAGGGTAGGTAGCGGGAGTTTGGGTGTAGACAGGCTAAGACTGAGACGTCCATTATGAGACGTCCATTAAACACCCAAATGGACATAGCAAAAAGGTAACTGGGCATATGAGTCTGTGGTTCAAGGGAGAAGTGTAAATGAGAGACATTTGGAAGTTATCAGCATATAAGTGAGATTTAAATCTATAAAACTGAAGCACAAAGAGAGTGAGAAGATAAAGAGAGGACAAAGAGTGAGTCTTGGTTCATGGAACCAATGACTCTGAACCTTAGCATATGCTGTTCCCTGGGCTTGGCATGCTCTTTCCCTTTGATTTTTTTTTTAAACTTTATGTTAAATTTTTGTATTAATACATATTCATGCACATAATAAAATATTTGTACATATCACATAGCTGTATAACATAGTTAAAGCAATAATAATATGAATACTGTGCACTTATCCCCCAGCTTAAGAAATATAACATTACTACTATAGGAAAATTCCCCCTATACATTTCTCTGAATGCTTCTCCCTCACCCTCTATGGTAACCACGGTCCTAGACTTCCTCACTTTTCTTTTTTTTAAGATTTTATTTATTTATTTATTTTTAGAGTGAGAGGAAGGGAAGGAGAAAGAGAGGGAGAGAAACATTAATGTGTGCTTGCCTTTCACATGTCTCCTATTGGGGTCCTGGCCCACAACTCAGGTATGTACACTGACTGGGAATCAAACCAGCGCTCCTTTGGTTCACAGACTGGCACTCCATCTACTGAGCCACACCAGCCAGGGTGATTTCCTCAGTTTTCTGTGGGACTTTACCATATAACAGTATTCTTAAACCATTTATTATTTATATTTCACTCTTCTTGACATATATATATACACACACACACACATATATATATAATCATACTGTAACTATTCTTCTGAGACTTTCTTATTTTCCTCCACAGTATGTTTTCATGATCCATTAACATTGAGGTACATAGCTATGGTTCATCTATTTTCGCTGCTGTGTAAGTATTTCACTGTGCATCAAAAACTGTTGAGTGTTCGCAATTCTGTGCTTAAATTTAATGTAGTCTAATTTCACTTGATTTGTTCACTTACCTACAATTCATGTCAAAGTGTTTTGCTTAATTTCTAAATATATGAAGTTTTTTCCAGTCAGCTTTTTGATTGATCTTGGAGAATTTCACTGCAGTCAGATTAGGTGGTCAGCAGGAATATTCATTTGAAACTTATTAATTAGCTTTATGATCCATTATATGTGTTTTATTTTAGTAAATGTTATGTTTTTGCTTGAAAAGAATATTTATTCTGCATTTGTTTTTTGCATTGTTCTATATAAGCCCACCTAATAAAGCTGTTAGTTACATTGTTCAAATTTTCTGTATCCACACTGATTATTATCTGCTTGCTCTATCAGTTTCTGAAAGAGGAATGTTAAATATCTCCCACTATGTTTATTATTAAATTTATCCCTATAATGCTGTTATTCATTGTCACTGCAGATATTCTGAGGCTGTATTTTTATTTGTCATAAGTGGAAAATTATTATATATGTCTAGTTAACCTTTTATTAATATGTAAAGATCATCTTAATCCCTACTAAAACATATTACTTTATATTCTGTCATTTAACAATAATACACTTTTATTACATGTGAAATAATACATGTTGTCATTGCTACATATTAATATATATAATCTTTTTTCAGTTAGAATTTAGCTTGGCATATCCTTTCCCATTTGACTATTTTTGACCATTCTGTTACCTTATAGGTTTGCTTTATCACTTTTAAATGGCATATAGTGATGTTTCAAATATTTATCTGGGATAACAATTTTTTTATAAACTGGAACTTTCAGTTTATTTGCATTTATTATAGCTACCAATATATTTGAATTATTTTAAGCACCTAATTATGGGCTATTTATTTGTCCTACATTTAAAAGTATTTCTTTCTCTTTCTTCTTGCTGACTTTTACATAATTTAACTATTTTCATCATTAGTGTATCCCATTCCTAATTTAGAGTAGTATATTTTGATTCTAGACATTTATTGTGCTTGCTTATCTCACAAAAATTTGATTTTTTTCAATATCTTTACTCTCCTTTCCTCCAAAATAACATCCAGCTCTTGACTTAATTCTATTGTTTCAATGTATTATTTTTTTTACCAGTTAAGACATTATAATTGTCATTTCACATAGTCAATGCTGAACTTTAGCCATTTCTACGTTCATTCTCATCCTTCATTTTCAAATCTTCCATCTGGGATCATTTTCCTCTGCTTGAAGTATATCTGTTAGTCTTTCCTTTGTAAGGTTCCTTTGGTGATAAGTTCTTAGTATTAGTCTAAAACATTTTTACACTGGCCTTATTCTTGAAAGATATTTTTGTAAGCATGCAATTATAAAATAACATTGTCTTTCTGAGTATCCAAGATATTATTACTTTCTTGAGATTTAAGTGTTACTGTTGAGAAGCCAGGTTTCTCTTGAAATGTGGCATTTTCCCCACTTATTCCACTGCTAAACCCATTCATCATCATCTTCACTGGCTGCTGGTAAGACTTGTTGCCTTTTCCTGTCTCTTCCATGACTCACTCCTGTTCACCTTCCCTTTTGGACTCCAGCTTCCTCTCTAGTCCTCGCAGTACAAGAGGTTTTTAGTAAAGTTCCACCCAGCCATTTCATTCCTCCTCTTGTGAATGCTGCTTTCAGAGGATTAAAGACCAGAATGTCCTGATTAAACACTTAATTAGACATAATAAAAAATATTGCCAGTTTTAAATAATTGATTCACTCATTAGTTTAACATGCTAATGACAGAGCCTTGAGAAAAGGAAATGGAATAAAATTTACCCTCTGAGAAAATGGGTTGAAATTAGATTTTTACACTAAGATTATTCAGAGTAAATTACCGGCTCCCAATAAATGCAAGCTGTCTGACTAGTATTTCATTCACTACATGGACTTCTAATGGCTAAGACCTTTTTCAAATGATAGCACTCAGGACTGGTCTTTCAGCTAATTACTGTTGCAAACTGCCACCGACCATGAGATACAATAAAAAGAGTCCGATACTAAAAGCCAGGTGGTCTGTGTTCAAAACTCATCTGTCAATTCCAGATGTCTTGGAAAAGCCTACAGTCTCTTTTGAGTTTTTGCTTGCCCTTCTGTTAATATGAATACTGAGATTGTGTCCTAGACAATTTTTTGTGTCTAACAACATTTTTTATGGTGCCCACTGAGTACTAGGCACTCAGTACATACTTACCAAATTAATAAAACAAATGGTACCTTAAGTGCCTTTTAGTTCTAAAATTTTGTGGCTCTTTCTCATATATACTTGTTTGTGACTTTTGTCCCAAATTTCTAGGCAAAATAACTTTGGGAGCCTGTGAAAACCAATGATGATAGATGATAGATAGATAGATAGATAGATAGAAAATTCTGATTCAGCATCAAAAGTGGGCTATATTTACAAAATAGTTTCTTAATTATTTCCAATGACTTCCATCATCTGGAATATTAGAAAGTTTTAGGAGGACCTACTTATATCATAGGTCTCATTTGTTCCCATCTTTCAGCATGAGACATATAAGAAAATGAGGAACAATAAAGTAGCAAGACAGAGAGGATGGTGTTAGGTGTCTATTGACATGGTAAATAAAATACTGTTACATAAATAAATTTATTTGCAAAGAACAGTTTGTTTGGCTTATTTCATAAACAATTATAATTTACATTGAATTCACTTTTCAAACTAAAGTGTGTAAAGCACTATTGGTACCCAAATTTACCTTGTTCTGATAACATCCCAAATAATTGATAATTCAGACAAAGTCCCTAGATGGACATCCAAAGCCCCTCATATTCAAACTGCCCACTACCTCTGAGTGCTCCTTAAAAATCCCTCAAACGTGCTAAGCTAGCTCCCACCCCTGATCCTTTACAGTGGTTATTTCCCCTTCCTGGAATGCTCTTCCTCCAGATCATCACATGTCTTTCAGATTTCTGTTTAGGTGTCATCTTCCTTTTTAAATTTTCATTCATTCATTCATTCATTCATTCATTCATTCATTCATTCATTTATGTGTTTGTTTGTTTGTTTTTAGAGAGAGGGGAAGGGAGAGAGAAAGAGAAGGAGAGAAGTATCAATGTGTGGTTGCCTCTTGTGCACCCCCTACTGGGGACTCAACCGGTAACCTAGACATGTGCCCTGACTGGAAATCAAACTGGTAACCTTTTGGTTCGCAGGCCAGTCAATCTACTGAGCCACACCAGCCAAGGCTAAATGTCATCTTCTTGACAACTATATGTTATACCCCTCCTCCTTGGCACTCTTTAGCCTGCTTTATTTTACTTTTTTTCCCCTCAGCACTTAATGCCCTCTGAGAGACTATATATACACTTATTTAGTTGCTTGCTCTGATCTCTTTACACTAGAATGCTTCTTAGTGCCTTGAACAGTGCCTAGCATACACATGGCATTCAATCAACATAATTAATTAATGTAAAGGTGAATAAGACAAGCAAAGAGGGAACAGAAACAATAAAAGCTTAAACTTAGCTTTCCTTATGCTCCCAGCCCCCAACATCTAGTAACTTCACACAGGTTACCCTGCCTATGTGGAAGTATTGCCTCTATTTTTTTCACTTGGTATTATTCAGAAATTTCTAGGTTCACCAGACAGGTCAGAATCAGCAAAATCATGCCTATAGTTGTGTCTAATTGCCTAACATGCTTACTTATTTGATGTCTCCAACTAGGTCTTCTAAATATTGTCTTAATATATCTGAAATGTGATATAGACCAATTCAGGAGGGACAAAAAGTGGTCTGTTCTCACCCCTGGATTCTTCATCAAGATATTGTATCCCCATCATTTCTATATTAATGAGTAAGAATGTTACATTTGTGATAAGATGCTCTTAATTGTGAATCAGATAAAAACACAATTCATTTGGCTGAAACAATCAAGCTTTATTGGCCCTCAGAGCCAATAGTCTCAAGGAAAGGCAGCTTCATGGTTGATTGGTTCAGCATTTCAGTCATGTCTCCAAAGACCCAATTTCTTTCTGTTTTTCTGCTCAGCAGTCTTCAATAGAAGCCACCTTTGATGTAGCAGAATAACTGCCTGACAAAGCCAGGGATGCAATTATCCTTGTTCAAGTCCAATAGGAGAGATATCTTCTGCCCTACTGTTACAACAGTGCTGCAATACACACTGACTGGACCACTGGCCTTACCCAAGATAATGGAATGTACTGACTGGATTAAACCAATCCAAGCTCACCTCTAGAGCAGGGAGTGGGATAAGCTTACTCTAAAGTCCATTAGTAGAACCAAGGAGAAGAGAAAAGCATCCACCAGTAAAAGTCAGGATACTCATAGAACAACAAATATCATTACAGAGATTATAGGGAAGTGAGGGCAAATAGGCACGCTTACTCCAATTTTCTGTGAACTTCAGAAAGCAAAGGGTAGAGGAACCATAGCCATGGCTGCTTGATTTGAATTCCTAATGCCCCAAGTCTCCCTAAAGTGTATTTATTGTTTGGAAATCATATAAAAACCAGGAATTAAGTCTGACTCTAAATGCTAGAACTGGTCAGTGCAGGAGTCCCTCTCAGTCAGAAACTTGCTTCTACAAAAGGCCAAAAGGACTGCCTTATAGAAACAACAATGCTAGAAATAGTGAGGTTCTCTTTTTCCTCCTGATCCCAATTTGGAAACTGAGGGAGAAATTCATTCTTACAATAAAAATTACATTTTCTGTTAGCAACTTTTCCCCCATGTCAGCATCAATAACACCTTCTACCCAAGGGGCAATAGTATCCACATATCATTCTTTTAGGAACAATTTAACCTGTCACTTGAGGAAATGCTTAAAAAGCTCAAAGAATGAAAAAAATGCTCAATGCAAAACGATGGCATTAAAATTGTTTTCTTATTGTGGATAATTTCAAACACAGTAATACAATGCACTACTGCATACCCATCATCCAGCTCCAATAATAATCATCTTGTGGCCAGTCTTGGTTTAAGCCATGTCCTCTCCCATATTATTTTGAAGCAAATTATATATCATATCTTTTCATCTTTAAATATTTCAGTATATAAGTCATGTCTCTCTATAAAGTAATCTTTAAGAAGCCACAATATCATTATCACAGCTGTTAAAATTGGCAATATTTAAAAAATATTTATCAAATTATCTAGCCAGCATTTCCATTTATGATTGTTGCATAAATGTAATAATTTTTAAATTTGTATGTTTGAATTAGGATGCAAATGAAATCTACATATTGCAATTCATTTATTATAATATTTGAAGTATCTTTTGACCTGTGGGTTTCATCTCATTTCTCTTTTGTCTTTCTTATAATGCATTTGTTAAGAAATCAGGTAACATACTCTAAAGATTTTTCCTTAGTCTAGATGTAGCTGATTGCATCCCCTAATACAGTTTAACATTTTCCTCTCTCCTGCACATTGGTAACTGGAGGGAGAAGCCTCATCAGATTCAAGTATGAATAATATTTTGAACCATCAGCCAACAAAATGTATTTATGTATCAACTGATGTCTTACATATACACAATATATTCAAAAAAGTGCCTGGGAAATTCTAAGCTCTAGTGAGGTGCCATTTCATTTACAACAAACAACCCAAACAATGGGTGTTGAAACTCACACAGTTAAAATTTCCAGGCTGAAGTAAAATAAACTGAATGAGTGTGAGTCTGCAAGCACAGACACTGTACTCTCATCTGTAAGGACATAAACATATTTCTGGATATTTCATTGATCAACCTGCTTCGTCCCACACTCCTGATAGTCCCATGTAAACAAAGCAGACTAAAATTATGGCTCTCCTTCCAAGGTCTCTCTTTTCTTCTCTGCCTGTCTTCTAGTGCCTTGCATCATTATCACATTTGACATAGCTCCCCTGCAATGAAGTCAACTATAAACAATCTTGAAAGAAACATTCCTGGAACAAATTTTGATGCAAATTAATACATATTACAAAACACAGGTACTGCACAATATGGGCTCTGATTCTAGGAGTTCTGTGCAGCTACTTAGGCTGAATCCACAGAAGCTATACTTTCCACCTAAAGCATGCTGTCAAATCACAAACAATGGTGAGCTGAAATTCAGTATAGAACACAGAATATGAAGCTTACTTAGAAGTTATTTGGTTTGTTCCTCTTGTTTTTCAAAAGCTCAAAGAAGTCAGTGGCTTGCAATAAAAGATGTGATGACTCTAGACCCCAGTGCTCCTGGTTTCCAATCTGTGGCTTTCTGCCTCATGTCTCTGTTAAAAGGCCAAAGATAACTCAACTCCCCAGCCCCAAATCTGTGTAACCTTAAGCCCTCCCTTCAGCTGGAGGCCAATGAAAGATCTCTCTGGAACTGGGGAGTAGATGATCTCTCACCATCCTACTCTCATTATGTACTGTGATTATACAGTTTCACTGCTTGCCTGTCCTAATTGGGATGGGGCAAAGGCAAATCATTTCTTTTCCCCCTAGCCCTGGTATCACTGACAATGTCATCCCCCACTCCTTTGCCTGTTATACAGACCAGGTTGCAGGTCCAAGCAGTTCCCTCTGCATGTCATTCATTTTTTCCCCTTCTCTCAAGCCCCTGCTTACATCTAGGTTATTCATTCCATGAGTTATGGCAATCTCTTCTTGCTCACTTCTTATTGCCACTGAAATAGTCCTTTGCATGTGCTGTACAGATGACATAAATCAGTTATTCAAAATCTTCAGAGACAGTTGTCTTCTGTCCAGTCTAAATGTGAACTCTTGACCTTGCTTTTCCATGCTGTTCACTGGTCTGCTCTCCCACACTAATCTCATTCACCCTTTGTGCTGCTGGTTGACCCTCTGATTTCATGTTTCCATCATTCTCACAGCATTTTCCTCCACTCTCTTGACAGACTTTGCAAACCTGCATGTCATCTACAGAGAATATTTTAGATACCAGACCAAGTCCTCTTTCCTCTGATATATCTTCTCTACTTAATATAAATTCAAAATTTCTTGACCTCTCAGGCTCACAGTGGTAGCCCTGGCATGTGGTTTAATTTCCACATACAAACTTATCTGACTAAATTAACATCACTTATAAAAACATTGTAGTTTTAAATAAATTCTCCAACTTCCCTACAGAATTGCAATCTAGTGACAAATATTTGTTGAATATTTAGTAAATGCTGTACATGAGATTAATCTAAACCATATCATGTAAACATCAATGTACAAAACACATTTCTGCCTTTAAGACCCTTATATTTTACTTGCACCAACAAAATATGCACATTTGAAAAGTGGCTAACAATCAAAAAAGATAATTATAAATGAACAATTATTAATAGCCAGACAATGGCTACCATGAGGAATTCAAAAGGGAAGCCTTAGAAAGAGGAAAAGAATTTAGACCTTGGGCGTGGAGTTGTCAGTAGAGACTTCAATGGGCAGAGAGTAGATCAGAATTAGCTAGGGCATGAATATAGAATATTAGCAGATATGGACCATAATTTGTGCATGTCTTTTAAAAAGCCACTACTGCTGACTATGAACTCGATGAAGATGTTAACAATGGTGCTAATGATGGTGAGTGAGGATGGTACAGATATTGGCAGTGTTGTCAAATGACAGTGATAGTTCTAGGAACAGTAAAATATGCTTTACGGGAAAAGCTATTCTGTTTTTGCCAGCCTGATCTTAATTTGTATTAGTTAGCATGAAATAGTTTCTTGTTTCAATTTACCATTCCAATGCTAATTTTGATAGCAATGCTGCAACTGAGTAATTTTTTTCTTGCTTTATATTAATGGCTTAATGAATCCATTTTTGTTTCAGTGAAACAGCAGCAAAGCTTGTGGGTTGATGCTAGTTTTTCTGGTTACAGTCTTATTAATATACTTTCATTTGGTAAAGCCTGATTCAAGGAGTGCTCAGAGAAAGCACAAATAATAGAGTGATTTCTCCTGCATTTGTTTTCCTTCGGTAGCTTTTGGTTGTTTTACTCCTATACCCTTGGCTTCTGGACTGAAAATAAAACCAGACCTTCCTACGTAGAATGGGAAAAAGGTAAAATCTTTCTTTTCCCCTGAGGCTCCAGTATCACTGACAACGTTGTACCCCCACTCCTTTGCCTGTTACATGGATCAGTTTGCAGGTCCAAACAGTTCCCTCTGCATGTCACCCATTATCTTCCCCCTCCAATTGAAAAAGCAGCGTGCATGTACGGTGTACGGTGAGGTATGTCCAGAACAAGTCCAGCCATTGCTAATATAACAAGAATGGTTTGCATGACATCAGTGTAATTTGATAGCCAAAGAGAGTGGACTGGAATGTGCATATGTGAACAATGATGACTTCACTGTACTAGGCAGTGGGAACAGGAGATGCCATTGAGTGAGCATGTGCACGCTCACCCAAAGTGAGCATGTGCTGTGTGGCCCGATGCATTCAAAATGACTGAATGAGTAGAGCAAGGAATCTGCATTAAATTTTGTGTTAAGCTTGAACATTCCTCTGTGGAAACTATTTGGATGATTCGGAAAGCAACTGGTAATTGGAACTTTCATCAGGACAGTGTGCCCACTCATGCAACATGTCTTATGCAGAGTTGTTTCGGCAAAACATCAAATCACTCAGGTGACTCAGCCCCACTACAGCCCAGATTTGGTACCCTTCAACTTGGGCTTTTCCCAAAACTAAAATCACCTTTGAAAGGGAAGAGATTTTAGGCTGTCAATGAGATTCAGGGAAATATGGCAGGGTAGCTAATAGCAACTGGGAGAACTGTGTGAAGTTCCAAGATGCCCTACTTTGAAGGGGACTGAGGCGTCATTGTCCTGTGTGCAATGTTTCTTGTATCTTGTATCCTCTTCAATAAATGTCTCTATTTTTCATATTACATGGCTGGATACCTTCTGGACAGACCTCATATATAAAACCAATGTTGAGATTGTCTTGACAATGCACTTACACATCTAAACTTAAAATATCGCACATGTGCATACCCCCACATACACTTCCCTTTATGCGAAAGATCCTGCCATTTTACTCGTAAGCTTGGGAAAATTGAAGGCACAAAGGCAAGCATGTTCTCACTTCCACTCAGTAGAGACTTGAGCTAAAATCACGCCTGGAAAGCAAATGCGGTGACCTTTAAAGAAATTGAGAAGAAGCCATTTCCAGCACATTACTAAATGCTATATTTTAAAGGTTCTAACCTTATTTGCTACAAGTGTATAATATCAGGAAACCCTTGTGAAGGAAGGGTCTGCATTCATCACATGGCACAAACCACTTACAGAAGAGATGGTGAAAGTTATTACTTTCCAACTTGCAGACACCAAAGTTCAACCCAGCTCCTTTTGTGGTTTGCAGCATTAAATAAGGTTCAGGGGTCACTCAGGGAATTACAGGCTTCTTGACCTAACAAAAATATAAAGTTTTCTGCAAATAACAATGACTACATCACCATGCAGAGCAGTTTATGACACACACACACATACTTTCATATTTTGTGCCAGTTTGTAAGACTGACCCTTGAGGTGTCCATGGTACTAACTTTATTTACTCCTCTAGTAGGTTAATAGTAGTAATTAATCTGCAAGACCAATATTAAAAAAAGAATGGGTAAGTGAAAGAAATTACTAATTTACAAAATATTCTAAAATAGCATCCTTGAAACTGAAGTTTGACACCATGAAGATCTGAAGGGCTAGTTGCAAACAATAAAAATATGAGTTGTAACTCTGATTATCTTTACATATCAGAAACCTCAGGTCTAGACATCTTTGAATAGATAGAAAGATAGATAGATGATAGATAAATTGATAATACTGACAATATCACCTTACATTTGTATACTGCTTAGTATTTGGCCACACTTTCTTGTTCTTAACCTCATTACATTTTATAGATTGAAAGTAAAGATTTCCAGCAGATCAGCTTCAGTGAATCATTTCCCCACCCCGATTACATAACCCACATCTGTGAAGGAGTGAGTTGGCAATTATCTCATAGATATAGGATTTATAAACCAGCCAAGCCAATAAAACATGTGGGGGCCTATGTGGTCAGAACTGCCCCTAGTTCACCTTTATGCTGAGTGGAGCTGTCAAACATTCGGAAATAACCCTTGTTATCTAACAATTTGTTGCCCTTGTGATTGTCTGACTAATTTTTGGTTTTTAATGTGAACTGAAGAATTCCTTCAACCCAGTTAACATAAAATCATTTGTGGATATTTATTGATTTTCTACACTTAGAATTGAAAGACTCAGCCCACAAGCAGAACACAACTCTATGAGGCCTATGACATGGGTTTTCAGGTTAGGGGGGATTCTCTTGTCAGTATTCTATGCTGGTCAGAAAACAATCATGAGAAGGTTTTCAAATCTGTTCTTTAAACAAAGCCACAGACAAAAGAAACCAATGAGGGCATCATTCTCTGAAGCAGCAATAAGCGAAATCAGGGGAGGAAAAGAAATCAAAGTATAGACATATCTTGGAGATATGGCGAATTCAGTTGCAGACTGCTACAATAAAGGAAATATTACAGTAAAGTGAGTCACAATTTGTGGGGGTTTCATAGCGCCTATAAAAGTTATTTTTACACTATTCTGTAGTCTATTTAAAGTATGCAATAGCATTACGTCTAACAATGTACATGCTTAATTAAAAATACTTTATTGCTAAAAGATGCTAACCATCCTCTGAGCCTTCAGCAAGTTGTATTGTAATTTCTTTTGTGCCTACAGACTTGATCAGTCAGGGTTGCCACAAACCTTCAACTTGTAAAAAACGCAGTATCCAAGGAGCACCATAAAGTAAGGTGCAAACTACACTCAGAAATTAGCTCAATTTGACAAATAAGGGGAGCAAACACTAGGAAACTCAGCAATGAGATGTTAAATCAAGAAGTCACTTAAACTTAAAGATCTTACCAATGGTTCCCTTATGACTTTAGTCATCAACCACTTCAAAATGCAGTTGACTGAATTACAGGAAATCTAAGGTCTATCGGCAACAGCTGACTTTTTATGGCTCAGTGAGTATACTAAAGTGTGTTTCAGGCTACTGTTGTTGAGACGTTCTAAAATGAAACAAAGTACATGTTGATTTTCAGTACAGAGATCCCAGTATTAGTCAAAAAGTGTTTCTGCCAGGTAATTCCTGCAGCCTGGGATGTGATAAAATAAACCCAGGGAAGCTGAGGCTTGTGAAGTACCTTTTGTATGGTGCCCCAGTTTTTTTCTGCCATCATTTCGAGGGAAAACTTAGTGCATAAGATGGTTTTATTGGGTATTTACTTCAAACTCAATAAAGGCCATCAAAAGTGACAGTGTTGAAGAACATGCCTTCCCCTCATATTACCCTTTGGCAAAAGTGGTCATGGGTTTGCCAAAGGCGACTAGAGTGGGGTGTTTTCAGCTGAACTTCAGATTCGTAAGACTTCATCGGAAGGGTATGTTCATTTATCTAAGTATGTTCATTTATCTACTTACAAACATGTTGGGTTGTAGCACGCAAGGATACCCAGAAAACCTACTATGTCTCGGTTTCAGATGGATATGGTTACACTCCTACCATTTTTGCTTACCATCTGTCTGTTATATTATCTTACATAATAATAATAGCTAACTATTATTGAATGTATCTGGTATCCCAGGTGCTATTCTAAACCCTTGGTGTGCAACCGAACACTCATTTAATCTTCCGAATAATCTTTTGCAGTGGGTGCTATTATCATTCCCATTTGTCCTATTAAAGAAACTGAAGCACAGAGAGACCAAACGACTTGTGGAGATCGCCAAACGACTGTCGAGGTCAGTGAGTGGTAGAGCTGGGATTTGAAGCCAGTTTCTCAATTCCAGGATATTTGCTGTCTCAGAGTTTCATGAAGATTCAAACACTCCCGACACAGAACAAAAAAATATCGGATATTGGTTTTTTTATTATTTAAAGTCTTATATCCTGTTGTTGGCATGCTATTTACTGAACTACACTTTTATATATTATATTAATGATTCTGACTTATATGTTCACTCTTTCTTTAACTTATCTTTTCAAAATACGATGGAATTTGACATGATGCTAATGTATAGTATTTAATCTTACTAGCTGATAAGTAACCTGTATTGGTTCTGTTTCTGTGAAGAACCCTGACTAATGCACCCACGAACTGAAAGGTCAGAAACCAGTCTGGCCCACCGGCATTTTTACCAGCCAACACAAATGTCATCATTTTCCCCAATCCTTCCTGGAACCATGAGACATAAAATCCCAGAATTTCTCTCAGAGGGGTGGACCTTCAAAATCTCACTTGCTTGTTCTTACTCCTTTATGGGTTCCGTTTGCCTACAAAGAAGAGCTTCAGGCATCATGACAAAACAAACAAAAATGCCAGCAGCATGACCAGATTGCTCGAGGAGCAGCTTGTTCTGAGACACTCAGATCATCCCGAGAACAAGCCCACACAGCCGGTGAGGAGGGCAGCTTGGCCAGCCCCCTCGGCTGTGTGTGCCTTTCCCACAGCTGACCGCAGCCCTTGCATGGGCTGAAAATCAGGATGTAATTGATTAAGTAACATGCCAGAGATTTTATGCCTAATTATTTAAATTCCCTAAGGCTAATCTTTAAGAAAACAATGGGAAAATAATATTAAGAGCTAATAAAAGATAAGTCTCACACCATCAAAACCAAGAATAGCATTTCACCCAGTTCAATTTGTCAATCCCCCAGCAAAGGCCTCCTTCTCATATGGCAAAGACTTCTTGCCGTATGGAATGAAATGATCTCGTCTGATCAGCTGGTGGGTGGTTCAACATAGTCACAGGTGAGTGGGTTTTCCCATTCCATTTCCTCACTATTGTCACTTCGCAAATAAAGAAGAGCTACACCCTCCAGAAAGCACAAGATATGAAACCAGTATGCTTGCCTTTCAATTAAAGACCTCAAGCTCTCAACCTGAGTGTAACACTCCGACATCAATGAGATTTTTCTGAGAAATGCAGGATTGTCACTATAAGTGTTTCTAACGCGAATCCCACTAACGAGCTTTAATGTTGCTAGTAGCTCAGACTGCTCTGGGCTGAAGCTTGGTCTACATGTAGTCACCTTGGGTACGTCTTTTTTTCCTGAAATCTTAGTGTGTTAAGACATACTGAAGGTTTAAAAATCCAAATGTTCACATGGATTCAAATGTTCCTTTTTTTATGGTATGACCAGCAGAACTATAAATATGACATTACTTGTATAGTCCAACTTCTCCCTTTCTCTCTCTCTCTCTCTCCCTAAGAGCAGTTTTAGGTTCCAAGCAAAATTAAGCAGAAGATACAGAGAATTCCCATATACTCCCTGCCCTCCATATATGCACACCCTCCCCCATTATCAATATCATCCACTAGAGTGGTACATTTGTTAGAGTTGATGAACCTACATTGACGTGTCATAGTCATACAAAGGCCATGGTTAACGTTAGGGTTCACTCTTGGTGTTGGACATTCTGTGGATTTAGACAGATGTATATGACCTGTATCCACCACCACAGTATCATAGAGATTAGTTTCATGGCACTGAAAACCCTCTGTGCTCTGCCTATTCCTCCCTCCCTTCTCCTCCAACCCCAGGCAACTATTCATCCTTTTACTGTGTCCATTGTTTTGCCTTTTCCAGAATGTCATACAGTTGGAATCACAATATGTAGGCTTTTCAGATTGGCTTTTTTACTTAGTGATACACATTTAAGTTTTCTCCAAGTCTTTTCATGCTTGATAGCTCATTTCTTTATAGCACTGAATATATCCTGTTGTCTGTATGTACCACAGCTTACTTATTTATTCACTTACTGAAGCACATCTTGGTTGCCAAAACTTGTAAAATTCTTTTTTCAAAATACCTCTTTAAAATGTAAAAGGGTTAGTAATTCACTTAGGGAGAAAGAAAAAATGTTAATTGTTTATTAAAATGCATTTTTGGAGCAAAGGCTACATATTTTCTGGGTGTGGTGGGCAGATGGAGGGCAGCAGGAAGCCATGGGTGAGAAACACCAACGAGCATAAAAATACTATATTCATCAGTACAAACTCATCCTGCTTAACTACTCAGTGTTAGCTATCTCATGAAGTTTAGAGTTTTGAGTATACATATAAACACTTTTACCTAGCTAGTTACTTCCTTCATTTAAGGTCACAAATTATTTTGTTGACTGCCCCATTACATTAAAAGAGAATAATATTGACTTACATCTTCAGGAAAAGAAATAAAACAAATAACTATAAAAACAATAGATTCTATTGTGGTATATTCTTGCATATAAATTCTACTTACATCAGGCCCTTTCTGACAATGTGCATGTATTAAAAAATCAGCTTGCAGCCCAGCTAGTTATTTGTATCACATAATTCAAATTGTTTTTACCAAACCAACCTATTATTTCATTCTGAACTGCTGATGCATTTCCATGAACATATAAGCCCCATGAAGACATCCACAGTGTTCTAGTTTAGTTCCTGGATCATGGTCCTAAGTAATATTTGCTGAATGAATGCCCATTTATCATTGTTGCTACTCTTCTTTAATGACTAGGAACTGTACCTAATTCACAGGGTGGCTACACCTGTCACCATATTATAACCAACACAACCAATCTGGGAATCATCTTTTGCCAACAAATCCCAAATCTCCCCATCTATGATTGGTTGATTTATCAGGGCCAACGTTCTATTGTACATGTCACAACTTCAAGGGGGTTCCCTTCTTATAGATGACAAAGATGGGAATCATGGCTCCTGGGGTTTGCATGGCAACCCTGGTAGGTTTTATTGATTATCATCATCATCCCCTGAGAAATGCTCTATGGTGAATGTCTACTTCTAACTGAAAGAGAATCAAGATGAATTGTTCTTTAAATGTGTTTTGGGAATTTCACATGCCATCTAATTAACCAATTGGAGGTGCCTTGGAGTACTACAAGTCTGAGAACCCCTGTTTTGGGCTTCTGTCAAATAGGGATAAAAATTCTGCCCAGGCTGCCTCACTGAGGTAGTGTGAATCTCTGGCCACTATTGCCTCATCCGTTAGCCCAGCAGAGCTAAACCCAGAGACCTCTACAGACTCTTGTAGGTCTGACATTTTCTAAATTTACAATCCTCAGGAACCAGGGTCAACCTATAATTATTGCCTTTGTTATAAAAGGGCAAATCACATTGTGAACAAAAATCTTTTGGTGTTTTATTCAACAAATATTTAAACAACACTCATTGCACTAGTAGCCACTGCAAGATAATAGATATGCCCTATTATCCCTACCAATAATAGTTTACAACTATTATTTAACAGCAATAGCAGTGGGCACTAAGTATATTCTATACACCAGCCATCTTCTAAGATTTTATATAGCTTATTAATCCTTGCAACAATTTTATATGGTAGGTATAAGTAAGGAAATAGAGAGGGTATGCCCACCACTAGTAAGTGAAGAAGCTAGGTTTAGATACAGGCAGTGTGACTCCAAAGTTCTTGCTCTTAATCACTGTACTATAATAAAAGAATTACAAAAAATTACAAAAGGAAACAAAGAATGTGAAGAGTTAATTATAGAGTTTGTATTTCTTATATGAATTTAACTTGTAAACTGAAAGAAAGAAATTACTCACATAATCTAAAGTAGATTAGGTGGCAGGAGTCAGGACTAAAAACAAGGATAAAGTCTCCCTCTCTTTATATATTTATTTGTGCTAATATTACTATGTTGGTTTAGAAAGAACACTGGGAACAGATTGAGGAATTTAGCTTTGGGCCAGTGTGAGGTACTCCTGGTGTGGCGTCACTGTAGATGATCTGAATGAAGTCCAAGTTCTACTCCCAGGTAAAAGTGGAGAAAGTTCACTGCCCCTCACAGCTCTTGTCCTCTTCACTCTAATAGCACTGGCTGTACACACTGTAGAGGTTAGCGCTAGAGACATGACACAGCATCGTGGTTAAGTGGTTAAGATGTTGAGCTCTGGAGCCTCATCTAACTGTGAACTCAAAAAGAATATAGTGTGAATCCTGGCTTTTCTGGAAGAGTCGTCTTGCTGAGTTCCTCAGTCTTACCAACTTCAGGTTCCTTACCTAAATAATGGGGAGAAAAATAGCTTTGACCCAGTAGAATTGTTATGAAGGTTAAATAAGATTATACGTTTAAAGACAACACTAAGTTCTAGCACATAGTAAGCACTCAAAAAAGTGATTGCTATTAATGCTGTATATTGCCACTTTATACTTGTCACTAGTCTCTCAACTAAACCGTACAACTGAAGGGTAGCTTTCTAAAACTTTTGCTTTTCTGTCCCTATCTTCATGTTTAGTATTTACAATGTTCACTAATACATATTGACAGATTGATTGGCAAGGAAGGCAAAAGCTGAGAGCTAAGTTCTCTACATATAAAGGCCCAGAACAACAACAATAAAGACAACAGATGAGTAGATTGCCATTTGGTCTTTTGATCATTCTATTCAGATTTGTGTGATCAGATTTCTTCTCTTTTATAAATCACAGAAATAACTTCAGGAAGCTTCAGACATCCTCATATAAGGTTAAATATTTCAAACGGAGCTATGTATGAGCCTTGAAAATATCCAGACAAACATATGTTGAAAACCTTTTTCCAAAACCCACAGCAGCACGATGAGCCAAAGTGGCCAGACCATCCCTGCAGCTGCGCACTCAGGGCACACACACCCATCTATCAGGGGCCTTCCATCTTGAGCACAGCTTGCAGGCCTCTTCTCAAAAATGAGGTCACCCCAGAACCCAGATGGGCAGACAGGCTGCAGAATAAGATATGTCTGGGTGCAGATGTGGAAGAAATTGAGACTAACAACCATAATGGAAACAGGAAATGAGAGTTAGGTCACTCCAACTGTACAGTTGCTGAAAATGCAAAACTTAGCCATGTGGTATAATTTTCATGCTCCATAATGTTTACCACCAATCAGCCAGTTTTACCAATAGGTTAGGTTGTCACTATGGGAAAAAAAAAGTCCTCATGGGTGTCCATTAGACCCCTTCTCCACCACAGCCTCCCTAAATTCCTTCCTGTACTTCAAATGAACAGACCACTAGACCTAAAGGGTCATCCTATTCAAGTGCTTCAACGGAACAACCATATTTCCCCCTACTGTTTAGGGCTATTACAATGTACTTTGCAAGGCTTTTGAAGACTGGAGGGCTTCACTGATATATGAAACAAAAAAGAATAAAATATGGATTTTGTGATAGTTAAAGAAACCCATTCTCTTACAGTACACATAGACATGTATGTTCATAGTATACATACAGTATACAAGTG
Source organism: Phyllostomus hastatus (assembly GCF_019186645.2). Taxonomy (NCBI): domain Eukaryota; kingdom Metazoa; phylum Chordata; class Mammalia; order Chiroptera; family Phyllostomidae; genus Phyllostomus; species Phyllostomus hastatus. Next base: position 88,458,680 of record NW_025334041.1, on the reverse strand, counting down.
TACAAGTTCACATATACATACACAAGCACAAACATACACACTTAGTACTTCTGTCTTTTATATGGGAAGTTATTCTGAGAAAATTGTTGCTATGTCTTTGGGCTAGGAGAGCAGTGAATGATTAATTTTTCAGGATGGTTCGCTTATGCTTGCTGCTGTGATGTCAGTGACCTCATCCTCCAAGAGTACGTCCAAGGCTGTCTGCCAACCTGAACACTCTGAATACTCTGCCACTCTGTCCTTGACCTCTCCTGGACCTTGATGTCTTTCTGGCTGACAATAAAAGTCATGTACAGCTAAGACATGTGGTCTGATAGAATTACCAGCACCAAGGCTTGCTAATTTTTTAAAAACTATCTATAACACTCTGTTTCTAAAATCCATGATTTTATTCTTTAACATATATGAACATGTTTAAAACTTGGGAAACATCGAACATGAAACCTTTTCTAATTCTGAAAACTCTCTGATCATTCCATTGTCTACAAAATTTACACTCTATGTGCCACATCACCTAATCATATGATATCTTGTACAATTCTCTCAGTGTTTCACATATATTAGGCTTGCTTTCCCAAATGAAGTGAACCCAGAAGATAAGGCAAACTTAGGGAAAATGTTTAGGAGAAAAGTAATTTTTTATTTGCTATTTTAAAACAAAATTAGGAAGGAAGGCAGAGCCTGCTGAATTGATTAGCTGGTAATACATTAACGTTTATCAGAATAAAGTAGATGTCTCAACTTTATTTTATCTGTCAAAGAGAAAGATGTTCAGATTAGAAAGGAGTGTACAGACAAAATTAGGTGAGAGAAAGTAGAGCCCAAGTCCAGAGCCAGACATAGACTAGTAGACTGGAAGGAATAAATTTAAATCCTGTATCTTAGAAAATTATGCGTGCAAGATAAAATTAATGAACCCTTTGGAAAACTACAATGCATAGAGGAGATCTTAGGAAAAAAGAGAACTAAAGAGTTTATCTGACTACAAACTCAATACAGTCCATTTATTCAATAATTTATTCCTTCACAAATTTGTGTCAGTAACCTACTAGTCTTAAGGATATATCTGGAATTATTCTAGGCACTGTTGTGCAAAAAAAAATGAGGTAGAAAAAGTTTCTGTGCTGGTAGAGCTGACATTCTAGTGGTAGAGGCAGATATTAAACAAATGAGCACATAAACATGGCAGCTGGTGATAAGTGCCAGGAAGATAAATAAAGCAGAGTGAGGAAATACAATATGACTGTGGATATAGGAGTTCTACAATCAAATAATCAAGTTTGGAGTAATCAAGCATGGACTTTTTGCGTAGGTGGCATTTGAGCAGAAAAGAATTAAGGAAATGAGCCAAGAAAAGATCTAGGGAGAAGAACATGCCAGCATAGGAGACAGCACATATAAGGATCTTAAGTGAGGAAGAAGTTTAGTGAATTCAAGAAGCAAAAAGAAGGCACAGAGGGCCCACCCAAGCTGTTTTTCCATATGAATGGCAGGTCTTGATTCATGCTTCACAAATTCCTAAATCCTATCAAACAAGCAACTGCTGGCCTCAGCAAGCTACAGGCCAGCACTAGCAACAGCCAGATTAGTTTCACAGTTTGGCTTTGCCTGGGAATGTCCAAGCCCAGCAAAAGTAGCAACCTTCTCAGATTGCTTTATAGCTTAGGAAGTATGGCCCCAGAGAAAACACAGGTGGGGGCTGACCTTGGCCTGTACCACCCAGGAAACCCCAGGGCCAGACACCCAGTAGACAGCTACAGACCAAGTCTGAGCACCACCGCCCTGCCCCTGCACAGCTGATCCTTCATGGAAGGCAGAGGTAAATGGACACAGACATTCCTTGCAGCTGACTGGGCTGGGTAAATCCCTCCCATCGATCTGTCAACAGCAACTAAGGCAAAACTACAAGAGGAGGGTGTACTCAGCTCACACAAAAGGTGCACCTTGAGTACCTAGTTTGGGTGATGGGGGAGTCTATGCCACTGGACCCTGCAGGACACCTACTACATTAGGCCACACAACCAAGATACAGAGTCAAAGAAGCTCTATCTAATACATAGAAACAAACACAGCAAGGCTGCCAAAATGAGAAGATAAAAAAAAACATGGCCCAAATGAAAGAACAGATTAAAACTCCAGAAAAAGAGCTGAACGAAATAGAGATAACCAATCTATCAGATGCAGAGTTCAAAATACTGTTTATAAAGATACTTAAGGAACTTAGTGAGGACCTCAGCAGCATAAAAAAGATCGAGTCAGAAATGAAGGATACACTAATTGAAATAAAGAACAATTTACAGGGAAACAACAGTAGGGTGGATGAAGTTGAAGATCAGATCAATGATTTGGAGTATAAGGAAGAAAAAAACAACCAATCAGAACAAGAAGAAAAAAGAATTTAAAAAAATGAGGGTAGTATAAGCAGCCTCTGGGACAACCTCAAGAGGTCTAACATTCATGTCATAGGGGTTCCACAAGAAGAGAAAGAGCAAGAATTGGAAATCTATTTGATAAAATAATGAAAGAAAACTTCCCAATTTGGTGAAGGAAATAGGTATGCAAGCCCAGGAAACACAGAGAGTCCCAATGAAATTGGATCCAAAGAGGACCACATCAAGACACATCCTAATTTAAATGCCAAGAGTTAAAGATAAAGAGAGAATCAAACAAACAGCAAGAGAAAAGCAGTGAGTTACCTATGAAGGAGTTCCCATTTGACTGTCAGCTGATTTCTCAAAAGAAACTTTGCAAGCAAGAAGGGGCTGGCAAGAAATATTTGAAGTGATGAAAAGGACCTACATACAAGATTACTCTATCCAGCAAAGCTATCATTTAGAATGGAAGGGCAGATAAAGTGCTTACCAGGCAAGGTAAAGCTAAAAGAATTCATCAACAAACCATTATTATATGAAATGTTAAAGGGATTTTTTTAAGAAAAAGAAGATCAAAACTATGAACATTAAAATGACAACAAACTCACAACTATCAACAACTGAATCTAAAAAATAAAAACAAAAGTAAACAATCAGAACAGAAACACAATCATAGTTATGGAGATCATTTTGAGGGTTATTTGCTGGGATGGGGAAGGGAAAAAAGGGAGAAATGGTGCAGGAATCAATGAAATAATAAAAATAAAATAATAAAAATAAAATAATAAAAATAATAAAATAATAAAATAATTTCATATTATAATAATAATAAAATAATCTCATATTATATGAGAAGAATAATAAAATAATAAAAATAATAAAAATAAAAAAGCCATATTATATGAGAAGAATAAGAGTGAGAAGAAGAGGAAGAAGGAGGAGGAGAAGGGGAAGAAAGAGAAGAAGAAGAAGAAGAAGAAGAAGAAGAAGAAGAAGAAGAAGAAGAAGAAGAAGAAGAAGAAGAAGAAGAAGAAGAAGAAGAAGAAGAAGAAGAGGAAGAAGAAGAAGAAGAATCAAGAAGCATAATTGGGAGGAACAAAATGGAAAGTGGAATGTTAATGTATAGGAAAGGGAGAAGCCAAGGAACTTACACACATGACCCATGGGCATGAACTAAGAGGGGCATTGCTGGAGGGAATGAGAGTACCAGGTGGAGTGGGATAAAGGGGAAAAAATTGGGACAACTGTAACAACATAATTAATAAAATATACTTTAAAAAGCAAAAAGAAAACAATAGCAACAGAAACTCATACTACAGGGAACAGAAATCATCCACAAACATTTTGAAAAAGTGCTTAGGGAACTGCAATTTTAAAAATAAAAAAGCCATATTATATGAGAAGAATAAGAATGAGAAGAAGAGGAAGAAGGAGGAGGAGAAGGGGAAGAAGGAGAAGAAGAAGAAGAAGAAGAAGAAGAAGAAGAAGAAGAAGAAGAAGAAGGAGGAGGAGGAGGAGGAGGAGGAGGAGGGGAGGAGGAGGAGGGAGGAGGAGGGGGGAGGAGGAGAAGGAGAAGAAGAAGGAGGAGGGGGGGAGGAGGGGGGAGGATGAGGAGGGAGGAGGAGGGGGAGGAGGAGAAGGAGAAGAAGGAGGAGGAGGAGGAGGAGAAGGAGAAGAAGAAGAGGAGGAGGAGGAAGAGGAAGAAAAAGAGGAGGAAGAAGGAGGAGAAGGAGGAGGAGGGGGAGGAGGAGGGGGAGGAGGAGGGGAGGAGGAGGGGGGAGGAGAAGGAGGAGGAGAAAAAGGAGAAAAAGAAGGCTGTGGCAGCAGCCCAGGTGGCTGGAGCAGAGGAAGATGAAGAGTGAAATGGGATAGGTTGGCAGATCCTGGGGCATCTTGGAGGCCACAGTAAGGAAGACTGGATTTTGTTTGAGTGTGAAATGGAAGATCCTGAGAATTTTGAGTAGGAAGTATTATAACATGATTTATAATTTAAGAAGCTTGCTCTGTTTGTTGTGTGGAGAATATATTAAATATGTCCCAAAGGGAAATCCTAAGACAAATTAACAGGCTATCCCATTAACCCTAATAAAGGTGACTGGAGTGGTGGTGGTAGAGGTGTTGATAACATCTAAAGGAAGTGCAGAGGGGACATACCAATGGGCAGCTTGAGGGGAAGGAGTCAAGGATGATAACCAGGTGTTGGCTGGAGTGATTGATTGAATCATGGGGCTGTATACTACAGTGAGAAAATTGGTGGGGGACCAGAATTGGGAACAGGGTAGAGAATCAAAAGTTCCATGCTGAATGAGATTATCGACTATGTAATGCAATTGCTAAAAAACCAATGGGACTTTTGACTACATTAATAGAAGTATAGTATCCAGGTCAAATGATACTACACATCCTCTCTAGTGTGCACTGTTTGAACACATTATAACTATTCTTTACAGTACTAGGCCCTACCTTTTAAGAAGGATATTGACAAAGAACCCCATGATAAAGAGCAGGAAGGAGGAGAGACTCACGTAACAAGTGCCTGAGGAAACTGAAGATCAGGAAAAAGAAGAGATTTGCTAAGAAATATAAATGCAGCACATTGTGGTTGTCTTCCAACATTTAAGGAAATGTAACTTATCCTCTGTGACTACAAAAGGCACTTGAGTAGAAGTGGGTAGAAGACATAAGGAGACAGACTTTAGAAAGGAGGGACTTTTTATCAGTTAGAAAGCTGTTCCAGAAGAGACTGACTAAGCTTTCATCAATGGGGCATATCAGATAGTAGGCTGAAACAGATAATATCTAAGTCCTTTTCATCATGAGGTTTGTATGACTCTAGAGTAAACTCTTGCTGGTTGGAAACCATCATGGAGTTTTTAAAAAGTCATCAATAGAGTACATAGAATAGGCTTAAAATATATTTAAAAGTTGAACTATTTTTGACATGGCATTCAGATATAGCCAATGAAATCTTTTAAATAGTTATGAATTTTTTATTATTTTGGTTTTTGTGTGGAGGTACTGATGAGAAATCTGTTCTCTGCAACAAAAACCTGAACCAACTCTTTCAATGGTTAATAATGGACTAACACTCATAGTAACCAAGTACCCTAACGCAGAACCCTAAGAAGTCACCTGGCAGTAGCCTCCTGCCCCTAAAAAGGACTGAACAGAAGGACAGCCAGATGGAGTGAGGAAAGGACAGACATTCCAGTTAGATATGTCTGCTAGTGTGTCTAAACAATTGTGCTTCAAATGATTATTGTGAGAATAAAATTAGAGTCCATGTGAAGCATCTAGCAAGTACCTGAACCTAGATAAATGGTTACTGTTATTTTATTACTGTAATTATTCACAAATGTTGAGCTGTCTGATCTTTGATTTCAGAGTCTTCATGCAGATGGGGTGGGGCTTCCCCAGGCCTTCCTTTTACAATGTTTAGAGCTCAGTGCTGAGGCTGGCTCCCTGATGAATCATCTATAACATGAGAGGGTAAGGTGACCTTTAGATCCTTCCAGCTCTCACAGTCCAAGTTTCTGTAAGATTTACTGCCATGAAGAATATTCCCCCCAAAATGTACTAAGTCTCCAAAATTGAAATTAATAAGGAATTTTTATAAAAGTGGTTGAATCTGATATGACTAGCATGAATAACTTTTCTTCATGCTAGTTAGAAAATATCATGAAAAATATGACATTTATAAAAGCAAAAATCTGTAAAATACTCAAACATAATGTTAGCAAGACATGCACAAGACCAATGTAAAGAAAACATCAAATAGTTCCTGAAAAATATAAACTAATTATTGAGTAATTGGAGACATAATGTTCTCAGATGGCATAACTAAATGTTTTAATCTTATTATTTGAGAAATTGAGTTCTTTGTTCAAAACATATTCGATAAAATCCCCAATGCCATTTTTCTTTCTTTTAGCATGCTTGAAAAAAAAAATGTTTTGAAAGTTCATATGAAAGAATGCATTTATATAAGAAAAGCTAAACATATTTGAAAGACAAAAGAAATTTAAAATCTGGTTGCAATGCCATAGAATTTATATTTCACAACATGTACAAACTAAGTTCTCAATATATGTAAGTCTAAACCTTAAAACTAGGGGGAAAACACCTCACAACAAATTGGCACACACTGATTGTCCAGTAGGGAAAGACTTGAAAGTAAAAAAACTAGAGAGCAAAAAGCAAGGGAGGGAAGGAGAGAGAGAACCCATGTGAGCATTTATCATTTAAACACATGAAAGTTTACATTATTTGTCAATTAAAATAATAAAAATTAAATTAAAATGCAAAACTAGAAGAACATTTGCAAAAACATGACAGAGAGTTACTAGTCAATATATAAAAAGTTCATATAAAGATTCTCTTGCCCTGAATGGTGTGGCTCAGTTGGTTGGCCATCATTTCACAAAGTGAAAGGTCACTTGTTGGATTCCTGGACATATGACTGGGTTGTGGGGCCTAGTCCCTAGTCGAGGCATGTGCAAGAGGCAACCAATCAATGTCTCTCTCTCACACCAATGTTTCTCTCTTTATCCCTCCCTTCCCTTCCTTCTAAAAATAAATAAATAAAACCTTTAGAAAAAAAGGTTCTCTTACTCCAAGGGCACAAGAAGCAGACAATAAGACAGGATTAAAAGTGAGAGCATTTTATGAAGTGTGTTAGTTTCCTGGGGCTACAGTAATGACATACCATGAACTAAGTGGCTTAAACAACAGGAAATTTTTGTCACAGATCTGGAGGCTAGAAGTTGGAAATCCAGGTGTCGGCTGGTTGGGTTCTTTCTGAGGGCTGTGAGGAAAGATGTGTTCCATACTTTTCTTCTATTTTCTAGTGGTCTCTGGTGTTCCTTGGCTTACAGATAGCATTCTCCCTGTGTCTTCACTTGTCTTCCCTTTATAAGCATCTGTCTGCACACAATGTTCTTATATAAGGATATCAGTCATTTTAGACTAGGGGCCCCTCCAACTCCAGTGTGACCTCACCTTCCTAGTTGCATTGCAACAATCCTATTTCTGAACATAATTATATTCTGAGGTACTGGAGTGCAGGTCTTCAACCAATGAACTGGGTGAGGATACAATTTAATCTATAATATTACGTGAAAGAAAATAAGGAGAGAAGTGAGCAGGCTGGAAGGGCCATCAAAGATATGGGAAGACACTGTAGACCACCACCTTACAGACTAAAGAAGAGTAAAAAATCCTTAGGGGAGTCTTTGAGACAAAATTGGTCAACAAAGAGTTCTGTGTCTCCCAAGAGTGGGTCTGCCCAACTGCACTGAGTCATTGGTAGAAGCAGCCTGTAAGTGGTGTGGCCTCCATATGAATAGAGCAATGCATTGCCAAGTGCAGCAGTTGGGACCCTCAGTCAGTGATGCTCCTATAGCAGGAGGCCTGGAAAGCACCTTCTCCTGGTGCCACAACACCATGATAGATGACTGAATAAAGGAGATAGGAAAAGTTCAGCTTCCCTGGCAGTCACAAAAGTGCAATGCAAGACAGCATACCATTTCTTTTTAACTATCAAAGTAAGAGTTCTTTTTTAAAAACAGATGAGGACATTCAATGCTGGTGAGGGTGAGCTATTATTAATGTCACCAATAAGCTGTTATTCATATAAATCAGTACACCCAATTACTAAAATGCAATTTGGTAAAAATGAGTCTTTTAAAATAACCATGTGCTTTTACTTAGTCATCTTTTATTTAGAAATCTGTCCTAGGAAACAGTTATGAATGCATCCAAAGATATATGCACAAAGATGAGTACTGCAGTTTTTATAGTCATAAAAATAGATGCAACTGAAAATAAAGGTTTAATCTCAAGAAATCTAAAGGAAATGTTGATGCATTTACTTAATGGGATAAAATAATGCTATCCAAAATTACACTTTTGAAGAGATTATAATGTTACAGAAAAAACTTATGATAAAATAAGTTAATAAATATTATTTGTATTTATATACATAATTTGGTCTCAACTATGTAAAAAATATGGGCACAAAAATAATAAGTGGAAAGAAGCATGTCAACATTTAAACAGTGATTATTCCTAGAATATAAGAAGATTTTGTGTGGTTGAATTCTTTGCACTCTTTTTTTCCCTTCTCTATATTTTCTAAGATGAGCATTAAGATCAGGCATTTATTTATTTTACCTCCTCTGGAGGTGGGAAAGAGGTAAGAATGAGCCATGTCAGGAAGTTTATGTAATAATGACAGAACTGAGGGAATTAGAACCTCATATTTTTTTCAGTGATATAGAAGTAAAAGTGAAAGAGGAAATAAAATAAATAATTAAGTATGCCTTCGAGGTTTCCCACTCCATGCAATCCTTATTCACCACAAGCAAAGAGAACCACAAGTCAGCTAATGCAATGGCTTGACTCCGTTCTGTGTAACCATCTCTCACTTTATATCTAAACCAAAAAAGAAGTGACAATCCACTTTCAATAAATCACTCTGCGTCCTAGAAAACAAAAGTGTTCTCTCACTAGGGAAAAATGCCTAAGTGCACTCTGACAGACCCCAAGGCATCATTCCCCTTCAGTCTCTTGGGGCTCCAGCAGTTATGCGTTATCCTCCTGCTCTCCCACTTCCCTTCTGCTCAGGAAGAGAGGGAAACACTGGGGAACCAGCTATTGCTTAGATGTCTCTTCCTTCCCCAAGCCATTCACATCTAGCCTCATATCCATAAAGCTACCATGTTCCTTCTTCAGAAGAATTTCACAGCACCAAAGCCAAATCCATGGTGGAAAAATAGCATGTCCACTTGACTTAGTGACTTCCTTTGCAGTGGTCAGTTAAATAATGCCACAGTTTTAATACCCTCACTTGCCAGAGTCAGGGGTTCAAGGAAGGTGCTGTACTTTGCAAAACAGATGAGTGGACAGTGAGAACTGTTTTAATTCCTTCCTTTCCCCAACCAAGAACATGATCATTAGAAACAGATACAAGAACTTTATTGCACAATGTCCAGTAATTTTCAATGCAAATTGTTCCGGGCAATGCTCATCCATCTGACATGGAAGAAACTAATTTATGTTCAATTTTGGGGAAGAGGAGGTGGAAATGGAAAGGGTAATTTACCATCACATGAACAATAGCTTCTGAACAAACTTGAAAACTCTTGTACTGCTGTGGTGGCCTGCCTCTGAATCTCCACTTCCAACTGCCTTCTGACAGCATTACTCATACAATTTCCCATCACATCCCTTCGACTCATTCTAGTTTGTAAAGACACGTCCTCTTTTACATTCTTCCTTCTTTTTGGAGGGTCATTTCATTTTTTTTCTTGGATTTGACAATAGTGCCTTAGTTTGTCCCAACAAGCTTTTTCCCTGGGAGGCAGTTGGCACATTTTAGCAGACTTTACAGCATTAAAGAAAAGAGAGAAAGCTCCTGACTGAGTTGGTTGAGCATCACCTCACAAAGCAAAAGGTCAAGGGTTCAATTCCCAGTCAGGGCACATGCCTGGGTTTCTGTTTCATCCCAGGTTGGGGCGCAGACGAGGGGCAGCCAATCGATGTTTTTCTCTCACATTGATGTTTTTCTCCCTCTCTTTCTCCTTCCCTTCCCCTCTCTCTAAACATAAATAAATAAAATCTTAACAGAGAAAAAAGCCCTTCCTCATGTCTGTTCTGAACTTGTTTGTGTTCTATTCTGTGTGTATTCCTCCTTTGTTTTGTCCTCTGTATCAGATAGAAAGTAATCATCCTGCCTGAGATGTATCTATATACAGTCAGGGCTCCATGTAAATTACAGAGAAAGATGACAAATTTCATGGCCTGGTTATGGTAAAAATGGCAAATTTCACAGTTTGTCATGGATTAATAGAAAGAGAAAACAAATACAAATGAAGTCATCCCAATTGTAAAAAATGATTCCAGAGTGACTATTTGATGAATTTAAACAATGGGAAGGAATGCAGGCCATTCAACACATAACCCATGATTTTAAATTTAATAAAAGGCCTTGTAATTTTACAATCAAACATCCTCAGGTTGAAGGTTGACTTCAAACACATTTGCACTTCAGCCCAAGTCTTATATAATGAGCAAGCCCCAAATTCCAAAAACCTAAGTTTACCCTCCTTCAAGAAAAATAATAAAGCATCCATGAAATGTTTTCATGATGAACCACGAACTGCAGATTTTTAGGGTCATTGGTGACATCATGATAGATGAGGAGATTTATCTACATGTTTGGAAATGTTACACAGCTCAGTCGATCCACCTGGAAAATATCTTTAAAAGATTAAGGAACTGAGCCTATCTTCATAGTTCATTCTCTCTAGTTCTAGTTTCAACTTCATTCCCTCTCTTTGCTCATTCTCAGTTACTCCTGCAACCTTGTGAAAAACGTGTTCACCAGGGCTTCTTTCACCAGGGGATTCTGAGAAGGGTCTTAGGAAAGAATTGTGTAATCCATCATCATCTCTTTAAACTCAGATTCTGTAGCCTGGGCTTTAAACCTGGCATTCCTGCGGCTTTGGTAACTGTTTCTCCACATTGTCTGGAATCCCTTAAGAGAATTCCTCATTGTTTTAGAACCTGAGCAGTGATTTTACACTGTTCCTCATTTCTGTGTCTGTATTTGGATTATGATCCATTCATTCCTTCTTGTTTTTCTATAGCATTCATGTCTAGGGTCTGAGAGAAACAAACTCCAAGATCACAACAGAATTACTTACAGTCAAAAGATTCATCAGAGCTAATATTTTCAGGTTCCCTGATACTAATACAATGATAGATCATAAAAATTTATTCTGAGTAAACCTTTAACTACTTTGGGTTCTTCCACAAAAACAAAGACCTCTGAGGTGAATGAAAATGCTAACATAAGTGCCATGAACAGAGGCACCAAGATAAAACAAATGGTGACATTTGATGCCTTCAAGGACTAAAGATTTAGGGACTGTCCCAAACTCTAAGGTGGAATAGACAGAAAACATTCTGAGGGGTGTATATTATAGAAGTACCATTCAATTCCCTAATAAAGAAGACATAGTTAATTTTTCATCCTTGCATATTTGAAACAACCACATCTGGTTTATTGTCAGTTCTGAAAATTATGACTAGCTCATCCAAAAATAAACAATAAGGAGTGGTGCCTCTTTGTACTTTATTAGGGGATTTCTAAGTATATGGAGGGGAACCCAAGCAGAATAACTTTGGCTTTCTTTTCAATGACTTCAGGGCTTAGGTACTAGTCTGTCCCAAACTCTCACCTTGTTTATGTCACCTTGTAATGTTCCTGTGTGCATGTCTTACCTGCCTAACTAGACTGGGAGTTCCTTTCAGGTAAGGTTTTCTATATTCTTTTAACTCATTCTGAGGCACTGAGAATAATCCAGTACCGTAAGTTCTAGCTGCCTTGAGAGACACTCCTAAAGACCACATCAAGGCCATCAGCTGCACAGCTTGCCAATATCATTGTAGTCATTTGCAACAGGTCTTCCTAAATCATTGCTAAGGACACAAGCCTCCACAGTTCCATGGAATATCACCACTTAACATTCCCAGCACTGCCATAGAAAACAGTTTCATATGCAAATATAGCCACTTAGCTCTCTGATCATAGAAGCTTCACATTAAGGAAAGACTGTTGGGACATCTGGTGTCCCATCAAGTTCCAAACATCACCATCAGTAAAGAGTGCGCTTGACTTGCATTGTGAAGATAAAGGCGCTAACCCTCTGGCTGAGCCCTTGTTCCATATCGCTGATGGTATCTGAAGAGTGGTCATTTGCTCTAAGTCTGTGAAAAATGGTATAGGTTCTGGCAGGTAAGGAAGCACTTAAATCTGAACCTGTTTTAAGGCCACAGTGTCTTATGTTTAGTAGTGCTCTACTGTCTTAATCTTTACTCCCTGACAAGAAGAGTGCAATTTTGAGGGGAGGAGGGATGAAGTGGGAACAGTGGGGTGGGGAATGTCATTGCTCCATTCTGGAGGAAGAAATTTGCTTCCAAAAAGCAGAGTTTGAGCAAAGTTAAGAGTTGCATGTAAAGCTGAAATCTAAAGACCCCTAATCAGTCCTCAAAACAGTGGTTAAAGCCAAGGAGACCAGAAGCAAGAATGGAAAGTAGAAAGGCAAAACTAGAAGTCTGAAACCCTGCTGGATCAAAGTGATAAATCTAATACCAGCAGGCTAATGTCTAAAAAGTTGTCATTTTTTGGTTGCTGGCTCTCATATACCAGTTTAAACCAGATGCTTAGACAAGCCATGAAATTTAAAGAACAAAAGAGAAAATGTACATTGCCACTTCTTTATGTTACTTGCATCTCATAGGGGGGAAAATGACACAGCTTCCTAAATTTATCCAGTGGAAAATTCAGACTCAATTTGAGTATTCTTGAAGTGGGAGGCTAGCACCCTTGACCTTTCTCCTGGTCCTATCCAGTGCATAAGTTCAGGAAGTGGCCTTGGCCTTCCTTGACTATGTCCTTGGAATCCCCATGTGAGGTTTTGTGCTTGCATAAAAGTCAGGAGTTGGTCTTACTAGGTGGGTGCAGGTGGAAGTCTTAACTTTGTGGTTGATATCTTTCACTTGGGGCTATTAGAGATAAAAGGAGGCTGAAAAATTCCACTGGAACTCTCTTACAAAGCTTCCTCCTCCTCTGCCTGATACCTGTCAGGATCCTCTCATCTCACATTTTTCCTCCATCTTCCACCAAGCAGTTAGTAGGGCTTCCTCACCGACCTAAAACATCTCAGGTATCCTGCTTCTGGAGTCATGGTGGTGATCAGATTGCTATTTGAATTAACTTCAGTCTAATATTGCAGATCTGAGTCTGCTACTCACTGGCTGTGGGCCTGTGAACAAACTAGTTAATCTCTTTAAGGCTATGTTTCCTAATTTATCCAATGAGTATTCTTCAAGATATACGTATTTTTGTTAGTCAGGTATGTAAGACTGACTATAATGATGATGATGATGATGATGATGATGATGATGATGATGATGATGATGATTGATGAAGACAATACTTATCATCTACTTAATACAACAACAGTTAATTTCTTTTCGGTGTAAGTCAGCCAGCTCTGCTCCAGGCAAGATTCAAGGCTTCAGACTGTATCTAGTAAGTGGTTCTGATTGGAACCCCATTCAATACTCTGCATCTGCCCAAGAAAATAGGAAAGCAAGAAAGCAAATGTTTTAGAGGCCAGGAATCTTTTTATATCCCATTAGCCAGAACCAGTGTCACAGGTCCTACTAGATTCAATGGGGATGGAGAATATGACCAGAAAGAGGAGGAGAAATACAGACAGCGGTGAGCCCCGCTGTGATGCACCCCGGCCACTGTGGAGGCTCTTCACCTAGCTATTGGCAACAGATTTGAGGAACTGGACCTGGAGGATCCTGAACACTTGAAACCAGGATATGAACTAAAGAACCAAGGGCTATAGCAGAGATGAGGCAGAAACTTCTTTGTAGATGGGAAGCTGACAAGGGATGAATAAGGCCTTCTTACTCCACCTACTCATCATCACCCCTCTCCTTCCTTAGATACATGAGAGCAGAAACCCTCTTGTAGTTTAGTCCTAACTAACTGCGACATGAAGCCTGGATCTTTGTAAAGCCACTTTTTTCAAAGGCTGCAGAGATCACCACAAGTTGGTGTTGTCAGGAAAGTCTTCAAAGTGAGTAAAGAACTTAATATATGTTTCCACATAGGCAAAGAAACAGACAATTGATACAAGGATAAAAAGTCCTCATGCTCTTAGCTATATGTGGCCCATAATTACTAATGAAGGCAATGGAAATATAAAAGGGAGGGTCACTAAAATTTTCAGTCATAGGGTGAAGAACATATTGATGAAACCAGAAAGGACTATCTTTTATTCAAAACAATTTAAAAATGTAATAGGGAAATTATTTGTTAAAAACCTAGCCCCATGAGGTGTAAGTTCTGAACTTAATTGTACAAGTTCAAGTTTGCAGATAAAGGGAGCGTTGTGATGTAGAAAATTGCCAAAGAGCACTCCTAGTCTGCTTACAGAACTGCCTGAGAGTCTCATCATACAGTTGTTTTCTGTTTTAACTGAACACAGAGAAGGGAGGAAAGTAAGTAGTGTGAGAAAGACTGACCCTAGAAAAAAGAAATACTCAGAAAGTGATCAATAGTAGGTATGCATTTTCTTCTAGGGTATAAGGGAAAAAGTCAAGGGCTTTACCATCACATTTTGATAAAGCCTGGTAGCCTGGCAAAGCATCAATGTTTCATTCCCAATAAGTACTATATGTATGTGTAAAAGAAAATAGAAAAAATTGCAGTTCAGGCACCTACAGATCTTCCTTATTTGAGTGCTTTTTCAATTATTAGAGGTCTTTAGATGAATGAAAATGTAATTCTGTTATATAGCACCTGATAACAGGAGACATATGGAGAGGCTGATGTATACATATTATTAGTTGTTATATTTATTGTATTTTACTTCAACTCGCTTTTCTCTTAATGTTAAAACATGATCGTAGGTAATGGAATTTAATTAACTTTTATAGGTCTTTCCCACCAGATAATGCATCCTATTTTTAATGCATTTTAATAGCAGAAGCATTTGCCTTTCTCTGGTGATGTAAGTCATCCATAATGAAAACACCTTATTTTCTCTAAAACCATTCCTTCCTCCTGAAACTCCTAATTCTTTTAATGTTTCTTCCTGTGCTGCTTATTTACCTTTTGTTTCTCAGCCCACAGCCTGCCCTTTTTTTACTCGGCTCTATACTTTTGTGGCTGGAAGCCTACAAACTACATTTCCCAGACACCCTTGCCATCTGGCTTCTTGTGTCCTGCTAGGTAGAAGAACTGTTAGAAGATTAGAAGGTGGGAGGAAAGATCAAAGAGTGTTTTATTCTCTGCTTCTAATTTGAATAGCACAGCCATTGCTAAGGATTTCTGGTATGGTGGCAGAGGAACTATAGCCTCCAAAGCCTCAGAATGGGTGGCCCATCACTCGTGATTCTTGTTACAGCTGAGGACACTCCTCACTGGCAGTTTCAGCAGCACCAAATCTAGGCTCCTGGGCTCTAGTCCAAGAGGACCAATAGTTCCCTCCATTTTCTATCAATCCCGGTTTAAACATTGAGGTCATTCATGACCAGTCTCCTATGTTACAATGTGTCAATCATCTTTTTCTTCATAACACGTCTCACACAGATATACAAGGTCCATTCAGAGAGTATCCAGCCATGTAATATGAAAAATAAGGACATTTATTAAAGAGGATACAACATACAAGAAACTGTACATAGGACAATGACGCCTCAGTCCCCTTCAAAGTGGGCACCTTGGGACCTCACACAGTTCTCCCAACTGCCATCAGCCTCTCTGTTGTATTTTCCAGAAACTCATGGATGGTCTGAAATCTCTTCCCTTTCAAAGGTGATTTTATTTTGGGGAAAAGCTGGAAATCACAGGGCACTAAATCTGGGCTGTAGCGGGGCTGAGTCACCTGGGTGATTTTATGTTTTCCAAAAAGACTCTTCATTAGATATGATGCATGAGTGGGCACATTGTCATGATGAAGCTGTCAGTCACCAGTTGCCCTTGGCTGCGACCTTCCAAATCATTCAGATAATTTCTACAGAGGAATATTTAAGCTGAACGCAAAATTTGATGCAGATTTGTTGCTCTACTCAGTCATTTTTAATATGATGGCCACACAGTACCCATGCTCACTCAATAGCATCTACTGCTCCCACTGACTAGTACAGTGAAGTCGTCATTGTTCACACATGTGCATTCCCGTCCACCCTCCTTGGCTGCCAGGTTACGTTGATGACACGCAAACCATTCTTACATTAACAATGGCTGGACTTTTTCCAGACAGACATTGTCATATTCTATCATTTTCATCCTCAGCAACTCTGCCCTGGCCCACTCCAGATGTATTTCGTGAGCCCCTGCTACATTGTCCCAGACACTGGATCTTCTAGAGATGTGAGTTCAAATTTCAGTTCTCGCACTTACTTGTTGTGTGGCCTTGGACAAGTTATTTAACTTTTTTAAGACTCGGTTTTCTCATCTGCAAACAAAATTTGCTAACAGTTACTTAGCACCTACAAAGTGCTTGGGGTTTGTTAAACATTTTACATGTATTCTCTATTTTAATCCCACAAGGTGCCTCTTATTTGTCTTCTCATTTTTATAGCTGGAAAAAACTGAGGTTTATAAGAGTTGAGTAATTTGCTTGAGGTCTCACAAACGAAGGAAGTGGGAGTTGAAGCCAGGTGTCTCTGACTTCAAAGACCATGCTCTTAAGCTTTTTAAGTGAAGGTCATAATGTAGATATTCTAAGATTACTGTGATGATTAAATGAGATATATAAAGCACTTATAGGGCCAACAGAATAACCCTTCAACAATGAATGTAAGATATTGTCAGAAAAATGTTATAATAGTCTTTATATCTTATATAACATTATATGTGTGCATCAACAACCCTAAATATCCTGCTTGGTCATCTTAACCCAAATGATTTGTTGTTTATTCCCCACAAAAACATATATGAAAGTTAATGGGAAAACAGGAATTGCCTTAGTTTTGCTGGAACATATAAGTTCTATAGAACAAACACACTAGCTTGAAATATACCCTTACATTTTCCTTATGCATTAACCTGTTAACACCTAAATACATACTTTTTATGTAGACACATTTTTAGCTGACATTTAACAAACTTGGACTTGATTCTTTTTATTATTAAATGTGTTGGGGTGACATTGGTTAATAAAATTAAATAGGTTTCAAGTGTACAAATCTATGATGTATCAACTGTATATTCCATTGTGTGCTTACCACCCAAAGTCGAATATCCTTTTGTCACCACATATTTAACCCCCTTTACCCATTACTGCCGCCCCACCCTCTTTTCCCTTGATAACCATCATACTCGTTGTCTGTGTCTGTGAATTTTTGTTTGTTTGTTCTTCTTGTTCATTCATTCATTGCTTTCAGTTTTATACCCCTCATATGAGTAAAATATGGTTCTTGACTTTTCTGTCTGACTTATTTCACTTAGCACAACATTCTCAAGGTTCATCCATGTTGTCACGAAGGCAATATTTCATCTTTCCTTATGGTTGAGTGGTAGTCCACTGTATATATGTACCACATCTTCTTTATCCAATCATTGATTGAAAGACACTTTAGTCATTTCTATGTCTTGCCCACCATGAATAATGTTTTGATGAACATAGCAGTGCATATATCTTTGTGAATAAGTGTTTTAAAATTTCAGGGAGCAGATTCTTTAATGTGAGTATTTGAAATTGGAAGAACAACCAAGATAAGTAGAAAAGCCAACTTCCAGGAAGGAGGAGATGGCCCTGGGAGTTTGGGAGCAGCCCAATTGGAGGGAAATGAGGGGATATCTTAAAGACAGATCCCACACAAACCTAGGGTTAGAACACATATCCAATGAATTATGTTTCCAAATACAGTCAGTATATCTTTTCAGGTAGTTTAGCCTTGTTCTTTGCTGAATTGTTGGCTTCACTTGTTAAAATAACAATATTTTATATCCAAAGCTCAAAAGTTAATAACTACAAACCAAAAAATCCTTGCTATCTTCTGTCATCAATCATTATGGATGGAACTGGAGAGCATTATGCTACGTGAAGCAAGCCAGGCGGTGAGGGACAAATACCATATGATCTCACCTTTAACTGGAACATAATCAACAAAAGAAGAAAGCAAACAAAATATAACCAGAGACATTGAAATTAAGAACAATCTAACAATAGCCAGAGGGGAGGGGGAAGGGGACAGTGAGGAGAAGGGTTTTTAGGAACTACTGTAAAGGACACATGGGCCCTGGCTGGCATAGCCCAGTGGACTGAGCGCGGTCTGCGAACCAAAGCATCGCAGGTTCGATTCCCAGTCAGGACACATGCCTGGGTTGCAGGCCATGGCCCCCAAAAACTGCACATTGATGTTTCTCTCTCTCTCTCTCTCTTCTTCCCTCCCTTCCCTATCTAAAAATAAATAAATAAAATCTTTAAAAAAATTTTTTAAAAAGGACACATGGACAAAACCAAGGAGGAGGGTGGAACCAAGGGAGGGAGGTGGGTTTGGCTGGTGGGGAGGAGTAGGGAGAAAATGCAGACAACTGTAATTGAACAACAATAAAGTAATTTTTAAAAAACTTCTGAAGTATCACCTTATATGCAAAAGATTTTGTTCACTTTTAAAGCAACCTCTCTCCCCTTTCCTATTGTCAGTGGATAATTAGAATTAGTCCTCAGAAGTCATTCTGGCATACAGAGGAATGAACATAAGGTGTCAGAAGACCTATGATATGCTGGTTACTCTGCCAAATACCTTTTGGAATTTTCTGGGGTTTCATTCTCTCATTTGTACAATGAGACCCACAGTTCCATCCTATGTAGAAATTTTATGATTCTAATTAAGAATGATTTTCCATTCTGATTCATTACAATAAATTGAAGCACATCTACAGAACGAATTTGGCTGCATTCCAAAATGCTGCCTCTGGGAACTCTAATCTTAACAATTTCACAGAACATTCAGTTGACCAAACATTCTCTGAGCAACTACCAAGTACTCAATTGCGTAATGTTCTAGAGGATTTAGGACCTACTACCAACCTCTTGAGATCTTATAGCCTAACTGGCGAGGCGAGGCACATAACCAAACAGGAGATGCAAACAGAAGGCAGGACAAAACACAATTCAATATCAAAAGTGCTAAGCAGACAAAATGGTAGTGAACAGTCACCAACAAAGAAAAAGCTTGGGCTACTTGAAGGAGTTCAAAGGCAAGTTTGACAAAAGTGGAGAGTGTGACAGAAGAACAAGACACTGAGCCAGGAGATAGTTTGGCCAAAATGGTGAAAACCCTTGAATGATATTATAAGGAAACTAAGCTTAATTCACCACGCAATGGGAAACAATTATTAGGTTTTCACAAGAAAATGATAACTTCTAAGGGTCATGCAGGATTTTGAAATTGTGTCATTTTTCATGACATACATTTCATACAATCTGAATGAATTGCTAAACACTCAGAAATCTAATCTTCATCTCATTTAAACTGGATGGGTTGAACATGTTCTCATAATCCACAGAGCTTTATATCAAACATATAAGTCACATAGGCATTCCTTTAAGTGACTTTTGTTTTAATTAAGATACTTTCAATTTAATGTGAATAAAGATCAAAACTGTTGGCTAGTGGCAAACTACAAACATCAAAGAGTTCCAATCTGTAGAACTTTCTCTTTCTTCTCATTTGTTTTTTAACTAGATACAATTTCATGAGGTGCTACTGAATATTCACATAGCTCTCACAGTGCCATACAAGTGTTGCCTATTCATTTCTGCAGTCTTACAGTAAAGTTAAAACTTAGGCTTCGTCCCCAAAAAGTGGTTGATTATAGAACCAAACAAAAGCTTCCAGCCTTTACCACTCAGGGTTAGAGAGAGAAGAAATCTCTATTTATTAGCATGAAACTTCGCTGTTTTCTCTACTGAATTAACTACAATCATTTTCAAGAAAGAACATTTCAATACATTTTTCTGACAGGTAGGAAATTAACTACATACCAGAAGCTATTGAATTCAACTTTAACAGTATCAATAAACATTTCTGATTAAATTATGAAATTGATTTTATAATTTTGACCATTATGTTTTTACATCAATATCATCATATGACAGTAAATGTAGTTACTGCTTCCTTATTGATCTCAGACATGGCACTCTAAAGTACTCATTTGACTATATTACAAAATCAAACTTGATTTCCTGTAGTACTGCAGTAACTTCAGGTCATAATCTAGTCTAAAGAATCAAAGTAGATGAATTATTCAGGTATTAAAAGATATATTTTTCCTTGGAGGAAAAGGAACACTTTGGCCAAGCCATCCTTAATGGTTGCGTTACAGGCTATTTCTCCACATGGGATTACTGTGTGTCAGTATCACATAAATACACCATCGCCTCCTGCGTGAGTGTTATCAATCATGTTTCTGGTGAATAACATAAACACCACTTGGAGAGAAAGAAATGTTTATTCTTCCTACACAGGAATTCAACAACAAAAAAAGTACAATGTTTCCACGACTTTAAAATTCATGTTTTAGTCTCACCAGCCCATCCCATCAAAATAACACTAATATATTGAGCTCTGTGTCTGGTGTGTCTTTGCATGGACAAATTCTCAAAGCAAACCAAAAGATGATGCTCTGAATGTCTGGCAGAGTCAGTACAAAGCTGCGAGTGCTCATCCAAGAGGTCTGGCATTCCTGGGTAAACCCACATAAAGACATTTCACGCTTGTCGGAACTTTTTCCCCAGAAGAATTTGTTTTTAACTTATAAAATGCAGGGACATGGGAAGATCTCTCAGTTGTCATGCCTACCACTCCTTTTGGTAGATGAGGACAGCAAGGCCTAGGGTCATTAAGAGGGTCGCTGAAGGAGACACAGCTGGTTCATAACAGATTAGAACTAAACCCCAAGTTTCTTGTCTCCCAGCCCTAATGTTTTTTTTTTCATTTCAGGTGAACTCAAATTATAATTTTTGAAGTAACTTACAAGGTAAGAGTTGAAATATCAAATCCAAGGTAAATTATATCCACCCCAGAGCCCCCAAAGTCAGTCCATACTCGAGAAGTTCTAAGGCTGGACTACTGAGATGCTATTTCTCACATTCTCCACTTCTTATTTCCACGAAAATAGGAACCCTATGTAAGAACTACTAGACATTTTTTAAAAGATATCTTTGATGTCTTTCACAAAAGACCAAAGTATAAATTCATTGTGGATCAAGGAATGAAAAAATTAATAAATACACATATTTTTTCTATAAGGATCTGCCACAGCTTTGACTTTAGGGTATTACTTCATCCACTCCCTCTTTCTTCTCTTCAGCCTCGCCTTGGTTTTTACTAAACATATCTTCTCTGACAAGGTTTCTGTTTTACGGCCAACACTGAAAATCAATGGGAATAAATACCTTAACTAAATAGACTTTCAATAAATAAAGCTCAAGAATCTTCAGGTTGGAAGCAGTCATAAAGCTCACCTCATGCAACCTCCCCCAAAGCAGAAATGCCCTGTGCATCAGCCCAGAAAATGCCCACCTGCTCTGCCTCAACAGCTCTGCAGCCAGAGGACCTTCTCTCTCCTAGGTAGGTCATCTCATTTATGAACAATAGTGAATGCTGGAAGTCTTTCCTTATGAAACACTAAAGCTTACTCACTGATTGATCTGATGCCTCCAGGGGAGAAAAAGTGATATTAAAACTGTGACTTTAATAAAAGTGAGTCTAGCCCTCAATATTAGTCTCTTATATTATTATAAGAATATCTCCCTGACTTTCCATAAGATAAACAGATCTCTGAAAGATATTTGCAGAAAGTTTGGAAAAGAAAAACAACAGAAATCTAATACTTTGTATTTTACTAACCCAGATAGTGGATTTCTATAGAGCGGGAGACTTGGAAAGGGCAGGGTAGCGCCTAGTGCTCCAACCTAATTACAGGCACTGCTCTAACTACAATGACACTTAGTGTGGCTTCAACAAGGACCACCTACTAAGTGAAAAGGCTCTGAGATAGAAACATTAATTCAATAATTTACTTGTTAGGCAATTCTATGGAATGTGTTCATCTACAGGACCCTGAAGTACAACCTGAGCATGATCTCCTCTCTCCAGAGTCCATAAGCCAGAGGGAGAAACAAACCTGTAGACCTGCAAATAAGAATGCAGTGAGTAGCTATGTGCAAAGAGAAGGTTCGGTGATCAAAAGGAGAAAGCCCAGATTCCACCAGGAGTTCTGTTCTGCTTTGCTTCTCTTGGCTGGATTACAGCAATTGGCTTCCTAACCATCAAATCAATTCTGCTCCATTCAAATTCATCTTTCACACTGGTTCTTAATGATCTCCTAAAATACTAGCCTGATTCCCTTGCCCTTAAGTAAAAGTGCAAGCTCCTTGACACAATGAATAAAGTCCTTTCTAAGCCCCTACTGTGCTGCAGCCATTTCTCTCAGTACCAGCCCCACCTCAATCCCTTGTCCTCCAACCATGCTGACCTTGTAGGTTCCCACTCTCATCTCTGGGCTTTCATGGAGGATAACAGTCCTTCCTATACTCTTCATGGAACAAGTTCTGAGTGAAGCTTCTGGTCATAGACCAGGTATTATCTTTCCAGAAAGCCATCCTGACCCACCTGCATCTGGCATTTCTCTTCTTGGTACAAGAGCCGCTGTGTGGACCTCGATTCTGATTGAAAGCTATTGAAAGCCTATAGTTGCTATGGTCCATACCACTTAGGTGTTGTGATCACTTTATCCAAAGGGAGAGAAAGAGAGAAGGAGGAAGGAAAGGAGAGATGGAGGGAAAGAAAAAGGGAGGAAATAGCACAAATAAACTCCTTATTTAAACTTCACAACAAAGTTTTCTCTGATATTGAAACTTTAGGTGCAGCTTTGCAGATTAAAATGACGTAATGGACTGAATACTCCTTTCACGTGTGTTTGTGATGCTCCCATGGACAGAGGACAACAAGCTATGTGATTAGGAGGCATTGGAAACTCACTCTGGAAGGCAAGCAAACATTACTCAGCATGAAATTTCCTCAAAAAAACTCACAAAATCTAAAATGGAAGTGTTAATAATTTTCTAATATTACTTAGCCAGTGTTCTACTGTACAGATACATCACAACTCTTGGAACAGAAATTAGGAAGGGTGTGGTGTAGGCCAGGGTTTGGTATATGTTTCTGTAAAGGACCAGAGAGTCAATGCTTTAGCCTTTGCAGGCCATTTAATCTGTTACAACTACTCAACTCCGCCATTGTAGGCAGAAAGCAGCCACGGACAACATGTAAACAAAGGAGTGTGGCTGAACATCAATAAAACTTTATTTATGGGCACTGAAATTTGAATTTCATATGATTTTCCTATGCCACAACATATAATTCCTCCTTGGATTTTTTTCCCTTAACTCTTAAGAGCCATCCTCAGTTGCCAAGTTATACACAGGCAGCAGGTTGAATTTGGGCTGTGGGCTGTAATGTACCCACCCCTACTTCAGAACATACAGCAGTCTGCCTCTGGGCTGAGGGAGAAGCCCACCTATGCGGGAAGTGGGGTGATAGATGAAAGATTGGACATCTCCCTCCCCACAACCCATCCTTCTTCAGGTACCTATGAGAAACCTTGCAGAGACGCTCTAGGTAATACTCTGTTGATTCTCAGGAAGGGATCAAAATGAATTCCATTTTTTTACATGTCTGCTTAATCTTGCACTTTTCATGTTTCCTCATTTAATACTCACAATGGCCATATGAGGGCATTCTTTTTATTCCCTCTATTTTATAGAAATGTAAACTGAGGCAAGAAGGGTTGTATCAGTTGCCCAAAGTTACACACCAGTGAGCAGCGGGCACAGGATTTCTCCTCAATCTGCCTGACTGTAGAGTCCATTCTCTTTCTACTCTACAACCCATTGCATAACACCCCAGAGCCTCCCATTGTGTTTGCATTTATACCATTTATACCAGTAAGCAAACAAGTGGTGTAGGCGTTACTAACACTGGCATTCAACACCTTTTTTTAACATCCTTCCATGAACATCTGTGCTGCTTCTATCTTGTTGTCCATGTTCCTCGCCCACATTTCCCTTACACGAACTCTTTCGATCCTGAAGACGTCCTGCTCGTGTTTTCACTCAGCCGTAAATTCCTGGTGTCCCAGGCCCAGTTCAGGTGCCACCAGTACCACAAGCTCTGCCTCGATTCCCTCTACCAGAACCTGAAAATGTTTATTTTATTGTGTGACTACCCAAAGCACCTTGCACCCCCTGGCTGCACTCAACATTATAGTCATTGATGTTTTGGGTTTATCTATCTGTTGATCATTATCTCCTTGAGGGCAGAAAAATTATCACAGGAATCTTTGAATCTTCATATATATTGTATAAGTTAAGTACTCAATAAACTTGGTAAATGAATTAACAATAAGATTCTTTATCAAATTAAAAGCCACTATCATCCTCAGTAAAATAAAATGTAGCTTCTTTCACATGGGCGACGGAGGGATGCTCTCCAACAGGGACGGGTGATTAGACCGCTCAGTTTTGTCTCTAGCATATGAAATAGAGCTCTCCCTTGGCTATCTGGCTCCACAGCATTAACCCTAAGGGGAAGAAAAGAGCTTCTCCCCACTTAATACTCAGTCCTGAGCACTTAACCTTTTTCTGAATTCCCGGTAGCACAGCTGAAGTGAGGCAGAAGCATTTAAACAAGAGTTTATTAGAGGCTAGAGGATGACAAAAGGGAAATAAACATAAAAGGGGACTAGAAAACAAGATTGCACGAGTTATATATAGTTTACAGCTCCATAGCTTAGTTTAACCACAGGGAAGCCTGCATGTGGCTAAGGCCGTCTGACATCCCTGTTCCTGGGGGTGCACGTCAGTGTCTCTGGATTCTCTGAAATTGAGACTCGAGAAACATGGCCCCAGAGAGTCCAGAGTTTGCTTTTACTCTGGCTGCAAACTGCTGCCAGGACTTTCAGGTCTGTTAGAGAATCTATATGTTTATCAGAAAAATAAGTTCCAGGATGTCCAACTTCTTTGGGTCATAAATCATCCTGATCTGATGCAGAAAGCTCAAATTTGGAGAGAGGTGAGGGGAAGGAAGCAGAATCTGATACTGGATAAAAGAAGAGAAGAGTTGTGTGCTAACTTTGTTGACAGCAGAGTAAAGAGAAAGTGGCTCATTACACAGAGGAAAGGATTTAGGTTACTTATAACAGACACTTCTTACTAAAAGGATAGTTGGACCAGAGAAAGGATATAAAAAGTCTGGATATGGGAAAATTGTTCCAATAAAATTGAGGTCAGTCACTCTCAGACTGTCCCAGTTTATGACAGTTTGAAAGCAGGGACCCAGAGTCCAGGTAAGGACTAGGTGACATTAAGATTTCTTTCCAGCTTTGGATGTCTTTAAACCAGGGGTGTCAACGTCATGTTCACCAGGGGCCACTTCAGCCTTGCAGTTGCCTTCAAAGGGTCAAATTGTAATTCCAACTCCTTAACAGTTAAGGAGTGGTTACATTTATACAGTCCTAAAATTATTTCAGCCCATTGAAATTATATCACCATGAGGCTGATGTGGTCCCTAGTGAAAATGAGTTTGACGCCCCTTCTTTAAACCACAGATTGTGAAGTATGGCAATTAAAATGAGAATTCAGCTTCTAATGTAAAATCATGGGCAACACTTTAATATAACACTTATGAATATATTTCCTTTTTAATTACAGGAACATATACTGAGTCATAAGTAGAAGCACAAATAAGATGCTTACATTTTAGTGAGTTATTTAGAATAGTTGAGACAAAGAAAGAGAAAGAGGGAAGGAGAGAGAGACACATAGGGAGAGAGAGTGAGAGAAAGAGAGAGAGAGGTTGAGAGACAGAGACGAAGAGCACACACATGCCTGGGGAAACTGATTGTGAGACTATAAGGAAGTCGATTCCCTCTGAGTTTCCTTATCCATAAAATGGGAAATGTTTCCCAGAGCCGAGTAAGGATCAAATGAGATATAGAGGTGAAAGAGCTTTGAAAAGTAGAAAGCACTGTCCCAAATGGAAGGGATTATTATTAGCTAAATGCATCACAGACCCAGCAGCATCAGAAGGGCTTAACCTCAGGCAAACAGCAGTCCAACAGGTGATTTGAGTAAGGGTTGAGGTTACATTTTGATTAACCCACATGAAGCCCTTACATCATACAATGCAATATGATATACCCAAATGGAGCTCCCTAGAACCCAATTGGACCTCTAGTTTCATGTTGTTGTGATTGTGTTTTTCATTAATTTCTGTGACCCTTACTGTTCTTCATCTAAGGAACTGGGGGTGGGAGACTCTGAAAGGAAGACTGGGACAAAAGAGAAACCTTTGTGTTTTGGCTGCTTAAAGCAAAGGAACATTAACTTTTGCAAATGAGTAAATTAAAAAACATAAACAAAATCATTAGGTCAGTTAAACCAGTAGGACATTGAGACCTGGCAAAGGATGTGATAGAGTAAAAAAGAACACATTGGGGGGGGGGGTTGTTGTTTAGTTTGTCCCCCAAAGAAAACACCTGGCAGGGTTATGCCTTGCGATGAATGTATCCCATGGTTAATTTCTTTGATTGGTTTTATATATAAATAAAACAAGGGTCCAAATCTAATTTACTGGGCAATTTGTAATAAAATCTCCATTAGGAAAGACAAGAGTGGTGAAGTATTCTTTGAATAAGTTCTATTTTTTGTAAGTCCATTGTTACAGATTTGTAAAAGAGATAGGAAGACTATTTGCAGAGGAAACACTATCCAAAGACCAAAGCAAGGAAAGAGCCCTGGTTTGGACCTGCTGGGTTTGCAGAGTGGCATTTAGTTCAGCCTGACTAGCAAGATAACCAGGTAAATGTGTCGTCAGGCTCTTAACTCAGCAGGTGTATTGCTGTGCACCCATCAAAGAACCATTCACAGCTCTTTTGAAGCAGTTACTTTCTCTTCGGGGCAAGAATAAAACAGGAAGATCAGGCACTCAGGATTCTTCCATGGGTGTGTCGCAGATCATTCATTTCAATTCTACTTAGAAAATATTTATCAAACAATTCATTCTGTGTTACTAAATGACACTGGTTGCTGGTGGGGATGGGAATGGAGGTGAGGAAAGGAAAAGGGAGTTAATGAAGGAGAAGCCATCCCTGCGCCCAAGGAATTTATGATCTAGTTAGAAAACCTGGGACTTCCGGCAAGATGGAGGAATAGGTGGACGCACCGTACCTCCTCACACAACCAAGATTAGAACAACAATAATTTACAACAACAATTTACAGATAGAATAACACCGAGAACCGATAGAGGATTTATCTGTATGGAAGTCGGACAGCCAAGAAGTTGAAGTAGACCCATACATCCAGACTGGTAGGAGAAGACGAGCCGGGCAGGCACGGGGCTGGTGCGGGTCAGCGGCGCACGGAGGTCGGGGAAAGTTTGGCGCGAAATTGGCGCAACAGCCATCCGGGGCGCAAGAACGCAGTGGTGATCCCTGAGTATGCAAGCTGCTGCTGGCGGACCCAGTGGGGCAGCGAGTGTGGACCAGGGCAGAACTCGCGGCCCACGATCCCAGAGAAGGGTCTGGGCCCAGGAGAACGGAACTACCGCCATTGTTCCTTCCCGTCCCTGCTCCCGCCCCCGCCCCCATATATAACGTCACAATCTAGCGACTGGGTTGCCCAGCCCTGGTGAACACCTAAGGCTCCGCCCCCCACCGTAACAAGAGCAACCAGACCGGGAAAAAAAAAAGGAGAGACAGGGAAAGACATATTTCCAATAGAGCAGATCAGTCCCCCAGGACTCATCTTTTTGAGCGACCAAGAAATAGCCAATCTATCAGATGCACAGTTCAAAACACTAGTGATCAGAAAGCTCATGGAATTGGTTGATTTTGGGCGCAATTTAGATGAAAGGATGCAGGTTACCATAAAAGAGATGCAGGAAGATACGCGGAGGAGAGCCAATAGTGAAAGGAAGGAATCTGAGTCTCAAAACAATAGAGTGGACCAGAAGGAAGATAGAATCAACCAAGCAGGAAAGCATGATGAAATAAGAATTCAAAAAATCGAGGAAAAGCTTAAGAGCATCCAGAACACCTTTAAACGTCCCAACATCCGAATTATAGGGGTACCAGAATGGGAAGGGGAAAAGCAACAAATTGAGCACATATTTGAACAAATAATAAAGGAGAACTTCCCCAATCTGGCAAAGGGAACAGTCTTCCAAGAAATCCAAGAAGCTCAGAGAGCCCCAAAGAAGTTGGACCCGAGAAGAAACACACCAAGGCACATCATAATTACATTAGCCAAGGTAAAAACAAAGGAGCAAATCCTAGAAGCAGCAAGAGATAAGGGGACAGTAACCTACAAAGGAGTTCCCATCAGACTGTCAGCTGATTTCTCCAAAGAGACCTTCCAGGCAAGAAGGGGCTGGAAAGAAATATTCCAAGTCATGAAAGACAAGGACCTACATCCCAGATTGCTCTATCCAGCAAAGCTCTCATTTAGAATGGAAGGGCAGATAAAGTGCTTCTCAGATAAGGTCAAGTTAAAGGAGTTCATCATCACCAAGCCCTTATTTTATGAAATGCTAAAGGGACTTATCTAAGAAAAGAAGATAAAGAAAAGACATGTATAGTAAAAGGACAGCAAACTCACAAATATTAACAACCACACCTAAAGCAAAACCAAAAGAAACTAAGTAAACAATTAGAACAGGAACAGAACCACAGAAATGCAGGGCACATGGAGGGTTAGCAGCAGGGGTGTGGGAGGAGGAGAGAGGGGGAAAAGGTATAGAGAATAAGTAGCATAGAATGTAGGTTGAAAATAGACAGGGGGAGGGCAAGAATAGTATGGGAAATGTAGAAGCTAAAGAACTCATAAGTATGACGCATGGACATGAACTAAAGGGGGGAAATGTGGGTGAGAGAGGGGGTACAGGGTGGAGGGGAGAGAAGGGGGGAAATGGGACAACTGTAATAGCATAATCAATAAAATATATATATAAAAAAAGAAAACCTGGTTTACCCTCATGAAAACAATTGTTCAAGTACAAAGCAGTATACAAATCCAAAAGCAAGAGCACAGGATGTAGCACTAAATTAAAAAAAAAAAATGTACAACATTAAGTATACACTCTGAACCAAAATATGATTTAATAATTATATATAGTGTGTGTATATGTATAAGACTTACATACATACTAACAGAATGATTACAAAGTTACATACTGAAAGTTAATACTTGTTATCTCTGCATATGGGATTATAGGTGATTTTTTAAATTTATACAAATTTCTATTTTCACTTTGCTTGAAATGAACAAAATTCATTTTCAAAGCCAAAGAAAGAAATTACTAAAGGAAAAAAATGATGTGCAAGCATCAAATACAGGTGGCAGTGACAGTAGCTGTGAGAGGAATGAGGGGAGATCCTGATGGGGAGGGCAGAGGCCCTGGGAGACGGCTATCCCATCATAGGAAGCCTGAGAGGGGAGCATTTCCACTTGAGACCGCTGTGAGGGGAGTGAACAGTCATCTCCACAGGAAGAGAGGACACCATAGAGAGTTCCAGATTCAGATGAAAGGACCCGGATGGCATAAAGGGGAGCTCTTGGTGAGCCTCCCCCCAGGAATGCAACTATCATCAAAATGATTCATTATGCATCAGGCACAAATTGTGTGATTTCAACCAGCTTCTCAGCCTCCTCTTCACACACCCCTGCTAAGAAAGACCCACTTTGGCGTGAATCCTGAAACTTCCCTTGTGTTGTGATAAACAGTAGAAAAAGCTGGCAATTGAAATGAGCAGAGTCAGGGTAGCTGTTTTGTTATTTAGGGGAAAATGAAATTGTCCTGTAGCTGGAGAGAAGATGTTTCAAACAAGGTTAAGTGAGGATGGAGGAGTTAGGAACTACTTCGGCTGAATTTCAAGGAGTGATTCTTTTTTTTTCTTTTTAAGAACACAAAATAGATTTTTCTCTTTTTTGAGAGGCTGGCTGTTACCCCTATGGACGTCACTGATTTTAACAGAATAAGAGAAAAGCTGTTTTCCTGCACACTAAGGAAGCTCTTCTGTGGTGGGGGTCAGCAAACTTTTCCAGTGAAAGGCCAGATAGTGAACATTTTTAGCTTTTAAGACCATGCAGGGTCTGTCACAACAGCTCATCTTTTCCATTGTCACTTGTAAGCAGCCATGGATAACATATAAACAAACATGGCTACGTCTCAATAAAACTTTCTTTAATAAAAAACAAACTTTTATTTTAAAAAATTAGCCCGTGAGACAGTTTGCCAACTCCTATTCTCTGGGAGTAGTGTGATTTAAACATCTTTCTATTATCTTTTTCCTTGATATACTGTTCTTTCTTTGGATCTATGTTATACATAGACAGGACCATGTGGTGTATTAGTTATATTCAGGTTGCAGCAATAAACACAGCAAGTTCTTTCACTGGCCATGTCAGAGAAAATTAAAGCTATAGGACAGAAACATGACTGTGAGAACACTGTAAGATTTTGTTTGTTATTTTTGTTTGTGATTTCCTGTAGTGGTCAGAAGGGAAAGCTTCACGATGAGAAGGCTTATCTTCAGGGGCTTAGTCTGCTCAGGCTGCTGTAACAGAATACCATACACTAGGTGGCTTACAAACAATGGAAACTTATTTCTCACGGTCCTGCAGGCTGGAAGTCCAAGGTCAAGACACCGGTAGAGTTGCTGTCCGGTGATGATCCACTTCAGGGTTGGTGGCAGCACCTCTTCTCTGTGTCCTCACAGGGCAGGCAGCGAGGGCGAGGGAACTCTGCAGGGTCTCTCTCATAAGGGCATTAATTTCATTCATGAGGACTCTGCGTTTATCACCTGATCACCTCCCCGATACCCCAGCACTAAATACCATCACTTTAGGGATTAGTTTTCAATATATGAATTTTGGGGAGACACATTCAGTCTGTAGCTGGGGCAAAAAGGAGGAGGGGAGTTGGTACACTGCAGCCCCTTAGTGCATCTTGCATGAAAGAACTTCCAGGGGCAGAAAGAACAATGACAGGTAAAAAGAGGGAACTAAAGTGATCTAAAGAAGAAAAGAAGAGGACCTGGAGATGGCTCGGCATAGAAAAGTCTACATGTGGTTTCTCGAGAACATCATTCCCTCAGTCAGTATCTGTAAAGCACCTCCTATGTTCACAGTGCTGAGGCAGGCTGGGGAGCACAGGAAAGAAAAAAGAATTCTGTCCCTGAGGAGCTAGTCTGACAGGGCGAGAAGAGACTGAGATAGAAGGGAGGAAAATCACTTACAGCTGGTGAGGGGTGAGGATCTATAAAGAAGAAAGTCAATGTGGCACCACTCCTTGACCAGGAAAGGGACATGTAAATCGCCTGGCATCACCCATTTTTGCATCAACATGTATTTCTTGAGCCACTGACCACACAAGAGGCAGGAAAGAAAAGCCAGTTTTTGCCCAAAGATATATTTGCAATCCCAGGGCAGAATAGCCAGCTCACTGAGATGAGTTTGGACAGGTTATTCTCACCCATTTACACACAGGGACTGGGACATCTACAGTGGTAAGAAATCATTATTTCCTCCAAGACAAAAGTGCTCATCAGCTGAACAGATATTTGTTGTGCATGCTGCTAAGAATCTGGATGTTTAGAATCATTTAGTCAACTAGTTGACTTTTTCACATTTCAGCTTACTATATAAGCATTCCTCAGAAACAACCTGAGATGAGATTATTTCTATGCATCAAATCAACTGTATTATTAGCTGGGGAACTTTCTAAGAAATTATTGTTCCCTATTTAAATAAGAGTATGCCCTTCGTGATCCCTTCAAAAATAGACATGGTCATATCTCTGCCATTTTTTCTCACTACAGTCCAGCCCAGTGCCAAGGTCATGGGAAGACCTTCCTATTTACAATGAATCACAACAGAAGAGAACACATGGTCTTTATCTTGGTTTGCATCTCATCTATTAGGACGCTTCTCCTAAACAGCATGGTTGTAGTTTGCACTAGCCAATGTAGACATCATTGCTGCAGAAAATTCCCAACCATTGGCTTTGCAAAAAAAATTCTAGAGCTCCTAAAACCAAGGACTGAGTCACAGGAGCCTTCTAACATATGCCAACCTAAAACTTGTTTCATTTACACGCTGCAGAGTTTAGTGAGATCAGAAAAGTGCAGAACAAAGAACAACCAACATTGGACTGACCTGCTGGTTGGTGGCTGGGGCCCCATTCCCCCTCCACAGGCAGTGGTTGGCTAAACACTGAAAGGTTGCCATAAATTGGCTTGACTTGTTGAGAAGTCTGATTGAAGTTTTATTGCTTTCTCCTCTTATGTCCAGCCACCACAAACACTTACTAAGGCACCCTTGTGTTGCCTTGCTTTCTGTATCCTATCAGTAAGGGGATGATGGCAATCTGCAGAACACAGATGCTAAACAGCTCCAGTCCCCAGGAGGCTCACTCAGCACTTCAGATTTTAAGGTATGTGGGCTTTAACCGCATCCTTCTGAATGTACTAGCCTTCACATCAAATTTTTCTATTCCTCTGCTCTCTGCTTCCCAGTGAGTGCAAACCCCTCCAAGAGGAGAAATGACTTTCAGGTTACCCAAGGAGTCAATGGTAGATAGAAATCAAATTCATATCCATTGTTGTACTCCAAGAATCAAGGACTGTTGGGCCAGAACCACTTTTACACTCAGACCATAAAATATTGTTCCAGTATATCTCATGCCTCTGGCCAGCACATCTCTGAGAAAAGAAGTGTGAAATTAGATTTATATACCTTTCAGGTCTTAAGTGGAGAAGTACAACCTATCAGCCCCTCCTGTGTCTTGGAAATCAAGATCAGTTCATACTAAGTCACATTCATCCCAGTATTTTTATGTTTCTCCCATCCTGAATCCAGTCTCTCTCCCTCCTCATTTCTAGGAGTTCCCCTCACACTTGGCTTAATGATCATTCTCCATTTCCCTGACTCTTTCACTAATCTCTAATACTGAGATCTCCTCATCTCTTTGATGAATTTGTCTTCCTTCTCAGTAGTTTCTTTGATTAATCATTTTCATTCCTCTCCAAGGAGAGCTTGACTTTCCTCCTCCAAAGCCTGCTGTCTCGCCACTGTGGTAATCTCTGCTTTCCCTTCAAGGCCAGAAGAATCTAGTGATTCTTCTCAGGGTTTCAATTTGGGATCCTGGGGTCGTTCGACTTTGAAATTTGACTTTAATACTGGAGTTAAACATGGTATGCTTCTTATCTGATGACATCTAAAGGCAAATTGCTTCTGATTCCACTTGGTCTGTCACTCTTTCCCCCTGGCAATGCTAACCTAACCTCTCATAGCATTCCATGAGAAATCACCTCCCCAATTGCTCTCCACCCTAAACATCCATTATTACACTTTGAAACGTAGCTTTGACCTATAGAATCATTAAATCTTATTCTTAAAGGAACCAGTTAGTCCATTCTGCTCATTTTATAGTTGAAAGGACCAGATGGCATAGTGACTTGACCAAGGTCACACTGTTAAGACTAGCTAATGACATTCAGGTCTAGAACTTCATCTCCTCTTCCTGCATGTTCTTCTTACTATACTCTCACCTCACTCAGTCTTGTCAGTTTCTCTTCCAATAAAATTTTGCTTCAGAAATACCAATATACCAGTTTTATCCCTTGTAGGACCTTAACAGAAAACCTACTAAATTGGGTAATCCAATTCTTTGATTCAGAATTAGAGAGCAGAATAAACATAACTTCTATTGATAGGTCTTTTCGTGACATCTAAACAGTTTTTATCTTCCCTGTCTTTGACTCACTCACCTACCTTCTCAGGCAGGAAATGATGGTATTTCTGACTAACTTTTCCCAAAGCATGCTCTCGTGAGATACTTTAGTCAAGAGAGTCCTGTGTCAAACATGTTTGTACAATGCTATAGTACGTCAGATCCCTCCTGGCCTTGTGAATTCATAATGCATGTCAAAGGTTCTGAGAGTGCTGCAATCAAGAAATTTTCATGACTTGATTTAATTTAATATGTATCAAGCCTATTTTGCTATGGAATTCATTTCTTAACAATACACCTATTGAAATCTTGTACACATTTTTGGGAAAAGTAGCTCTGGACTCCATATCTCTATTTCCATCTAAATCCCTTACTCCTTGCATTCTTGGCATATTTACACTGCCCTACAAAAACAGTTCCATTCTATGGACCATCTTTTTAAGTTCCTGACATGTAAAGTATTCACAAGGGCTTGCTATGCCAACGCCAAACTTGGAACCTAAAATGGGTCAAATCCCAGTTTCACTGGCTGCATGACCTGAACAAAAAGCTTTCCTTTCTTTGATCATTGATTTATTTGCCTATAATTTCAACATCACAATTGCTGTCCTGCCTATACTGATATTGCTTTGAGAAACAGCAAAACAAAGATGAGAAAGCATGTCATTCACTATAAATGGTGGTATAAATGTTAAAAGTTATGATGATGATAATAATAATGCTAAACCTGTTTCCTTAAATAAGACATTTATATTAGTTCTCTATATTTCATTCTCGAAGAGGATGAAAAACTGGTCATACTGGGTTTAATCTGCCTACGGAGCCTAGGGAAGTATGGCTGAAGAATAAAAAACAGAAATTAGCAGTTTGCAAAGGAAAAGGCGAAGGGGGTTGTAACCCTAATGGGGAGAAATGTTGGGGGAAATCTAAAACCATTCTCTGAGGAGGTAGAGCTCTTATATAATTTCAATAAGAGATCCCTTCTGACCCAGGGGCAGAGGTAACTGGTGAAGCCAGGAGCCAGGTACCTGGTGGAACCATATATGAAATTGTTGCTAAAATGGAAGACTTTGTGTCAAACTGTAGTGATTCCTCTTCAGTGACCCAAAGGAGGCAAGAAACCCTATGAGAACACACAAGAAACGGTCTTTTGCGAGGTACCCCAGATATTCATCTCTTTGTCCCAGGGAAAGAAGGCAAATAGGACTGGATGTCAGTTACTAGAGTTCAACAATTCACAACTGAACCAGAGAAATATTAGTTTCTCAGAGATGGGTTTATATGTGTGTGTCCTTCTCATCTGCAAGGCTGGTGGCCAGTAAAACATCTGTTACACATTTTAATAAGGGTTTCAGAACACATGACACTGTAACCCAAAGGAGTGATGGGAATGATGGGGAAATTTAGAGATCACAGCCAGCCAGAAACTAAATGTGACATTGGCCCTTTAAGGTTTTGTCCTTCTGACCGTTTCAGGTTCCTAATCCTCTTGCCAAGTGGGCAGGAGGCCAAAATATTTTTAACTTTGCATTTATTTCAGGGTGTTAATCTCATAGGCAACCAGTTCCTATTTAATAAACTCAAACTCCCCAAACCCTCCCCTTCAGGGATGCCTGAGCCTGCTCTCCTGAAGGCTCCCATACATGTGCCTGCCCTGTCTTTTACTGCTTGGGGAGGGTGTTGACACAGGAGTGTCAGGGCATCACACAGCTGTCATCAGCCCCATGCCACAGATGGTACTTCAATTATGCATCCCCTTCCCAAAGCACTTGCCTCGGCCTCTGGGTCTCACTTCGGGCGCTAGAAGCCAGGAGAGGCAGAGTAGCTAACTCAAGAAGGGCTCAGGAGCCCTAGCTCTCCTGCGCACCACAGAAAGAGTGGGTTTCCCTTGCCCGTCTTCAGCTCTTTTTTAATCACGAACCATGGAAGGTAATGAGAAAGTACTTGAATTACAAAGATTTCCATTTATTACTCTGGCTGCCCCTCCACAAAGTGCCTCTTTTCCCCTTCAGCAAGAACAGATCACTATTGACACTTTTAGAAGGCCCTGGGCCCCTCTCAATTATTGGCCTAATCTCTGCCTGCTCTGAAAGCAGAATTTTTTTATAACTAGATTTTTTAGAAAGTTGAGGGACTACTCTTTGCTTTATTCATTGGAATGACTCCGTGAGCTAATGTATTCTCCTGTCAGTATATTTCATGGGTTCAGCAACATCTGCAGGATGTGGAAAGAACAGAAACAAACCAGATGTTTCAAAAAGGTAGCTCCACTAAGCCTCCTTAACATAATTATTGCAATATCGCATCCACATTTTATTGTCCCTCTTCTATATTTATATGCTGCTAACTTTTCCTGCAGAAAGCCAAACCAGTGGCTCTGAGTTCCTTCTAAACAGATTTGCAATCTTGAAAAAAATTTTTCTGACATATATGCTCCATTAAATCCAAATCTTCTTTATCAAATTTTAGAGGGGGAAAATAGATTAAGGAAATGTAGATATTTATCTCAGCCTTCAACATTTACACTCATTTAGTTAATTAGCACTTAATTACACTGTCAAAGGAGAAAATTTTACCACGGACAGACCAATGCCCACCCCTTGGGCCCTCACTTCTTTAGAAAGGCAGACCTTTGCTGGGAGCCAACCCTTCCTCCAAGAAGCATTTGTAATGATTACTTGACAAGGAGTGCTGATACAAAATTGTGCAAGGGAGAGCCATCACTCACCAGAGCCCCGCTGGAGTTCTCAAGCTGGAGCAACAGTGCCCCCCAAAGCTAGCAGCCAGAATCGCCCTGCAAGCAGACTGAGCGACCCGAACTTCTATTTTCTGCTTTATAAGCTGAGGAGCTATTTTAAGAGTCGCTGGCCGAAAAGCAGGCTCTATTACAACCAGACGAGCATTCCAACCAAGCTGGGGAGCCTCGGCTGGAAACAGAGAATGTTTCCACCTATTTTAATTCAGATGCCAGGAATTCTCTAAGGAGGAGGTAGGGGTGGGGAGCAGGAGAGACACAGTAGAAAATTGGAAAACTTCAGAAGTTTGCCAAACTCAGGGAACAAAGCATAACTAGATTAATGCATAAATCTTATTAACCAAAATGCAGTTGAATAGAGTCGTTTGTCATCTAAGTTTCTCCATCTTTTAACAAATGGCAATATTTTTTAGTCTCACAGGTTCTCTACCAAGTGGAAGACCTTATTAAAGCTCTTGGAAAACAATGGTATTCTAATTAGTTTAATTATAATATGATGAATAATCAACCCAATTTTTAAACAATATACAATTAGCCTTTTTTTTTAGCCAAAGACTCCATTTTCCAGAACAGGAAATGAAGCATAACACCCTTAATTTCGTTGCTGGGGCAAAACCCTGGATACCCTGATGCAGTGGTGCAGTGAGCATGTAATGAAAGCGACAGTCTGCGCTCCTGCCGCCGCCCCCTTTGACTAGGCAGCCTTTGGCTCCGAGAGTGGAAACTGCATTAAGCTGGAGCCTTACCCAAATTTTCTCTTTCAAGTCCGAAGCCCTGTTTTCTGTTTTCTTTTCTACCTTGGAACAGGATCACTCTATAAAAGATGAAATATCACATTCCTGAAAGACAATGAACTGATGATGTCATATCAGCATGCTTGGCTTTTACACTGCTCTTGGGGGTATTGCAAGAGGAAAAAAAGTAATGTAGTGTTGCAAATAGGAAATGAAAACTAAAAAGCCTGAAAATCAAACTTTTACAACCAAATTATATAATCAACAACGTAATTATAACCACTTATGAGAAACTGCCCTTTTCCTTCCCCTCCCCACCAAAAAACTACAATGAGAACCCCACCGCGGATCCTCCCACCAGAATGACTAGAATGAAAAGAACTGGTACACCAAATGTTTCTAAGAATGGGAAGAAATCAGAATTCTCATCCATTTTTAGTGGGAATGTAAACTGGTACCACTACTTTGGAAAACTGATGGTGTTTACTATCAGTTTTGGACTCTTCAGTATGTATCCAACCTAAACGAGCATATACGTCCACCAAAAGGCATGTACAAGGGTGTTCGTGGCAGTTTTATTTATAATAGCTCTACTGGTAACACCCCACAGGTCCATCAATAGTAAGATAAATATATTGTGAGATATTCATTCCATACAATATTATATAGCAATACTCCTCAGACACAAATCAGTGTGTACTATATGATTCCACTTACATTTTGTTCAAAAATAGGCAAAACTAGTCTGTGGTGATAGAAGCCATCATAACAGTGGTGGCAGTAATGGCTGGACAGAGTGGGAGATAACCCTCTGGGGTCTGAGGGATTGTGTTATATCTTACTATGGGTGACATTTCTTGCATGCATGTGTATGTAAAATTTTATGCAGCTGGACAGTTAGGATGCATGCACTTTTTGTATAGTACACCCAAAAAAGGAAAAGCAAAGGCAAAAGGAATGCAAATAAATAAATAAATAAGTGAAACTCCTATACTAAGGAAATATTTCCAATATGGAATTTCAAGGTTGCACAAAGACAATTGGTGTTTCTTTTGAGATATTTTTATAAAATGAGCAACTTAACATGAGACACAAGTGAGTTCCACTCAGTATTTTTGAATATTTGTTGATCGGCAGTTACAAAATAGCCGTGGGGATGAAAAGTACAGCACAGGGAATATAGTCAATAACATTGTCTTAACTATACACAGTGCCAGATGGGTCCTAGACCAAACATGGGGATCACTTTGTAAGTTACATAAATGTCTAACCACTATGCCTCCCTCTGAAAGCTAGCCATCAGCTTCAAATGTGTCTCATGTAATGTCACATCCCTACATCAAGGCCTCCCACTTGCCTTGACAAAGGTGTATAAACTGTTCAGCAGGCATGTTCTGGGCCCATCCTACCTGAACATCCCTCACAACATGCTCCACTTCTTGCTGACTCCCTTCCTGCCACACTGAAACTTTTCGCCTCTAAAACACCAAGCTCATTGTGAGCTATGTCCCTGGTGCATGCTCTCCACTCTGCATGAAGCACTCTTCTCCCAGATTCCCCCAAGACCACCTCAACTCATTACTCAGATCTCAGCTCAAATGCATGTCCTCAGAGAGGCCCCTGCTGACCTCCCTAGCTAAAGCGGAGGTCAGAACTCTCCTCTCACCACTGTCTCTCTCTAGCCCACCACTCTACTTACACTCTTTAGTATTATATACACCATTTATCATTCTCTAAGATTTATATTTGTTTTGTTACTTATTTATTTTTTGTGTCCTCCACTAAAATGCTTGCTCCTTAAGAGAGTAGACAAAGTCACTCTCCAGGTCACTCTCTCAAGGCCTGGCACCTAGTAGACATTCAATGAACATTTGCTAAATGATGAATAAAGACTGACTCAATAAATGAATAAATCACTGCCTTCAAAAGTAAATGGGCCTGATAAAATTAATAAGGGATGGCATGACACACTTGAAAGAGCCCTGTATCAGGAGTTTAAAGATTGAGATGTTGGGGGTAGATGATCACCTGCTTTAACATTTTTGATATCCATCTATCTATGCCTAGTTGGGGGATCGGACAGATAGACATGAGAAGATAAAGAACAATCCAAAGCAGCAAAGGGCACAAGTAGAGACCTCAAAAGAAGAAGCCAAGAGTTCAGGTTGGTGTGGTCAGGGGACATTGCAGCAGTGGTGTAGTTATCACTGAGCCTGGAGGGCTGGGTGAAAGCGATGGGAATAGAAGGAAAGGAACAGAAAGTTCTAAATGTGAACTTGGGTCAGCAAATATGCAGAGATGAAAGAACCCAAGGCATCACGAAGTGCCAGAAGCAGACTGATATCACCAAAGCAGAGGATTGGTGAAGATTGGAGCCCCACCAAGGTCCAAACGGTGACTTTTTCCTCATTTTTAACACACCCAGATCTTAGGAAGGGACTAAGTCCCTTCCTAAGGGACAGTTATAGCGAACCAACCTTCTCTCAAAGAGAAGCAGCTTGTATTATATAACAGAAATGATGAACACTGACTTCCCTTGAAACTGGCCTGAAAGGTGATATAAATCAAGTGTTAGAAATTTGTGTCAGGCAATATGAAATTTAAAACATGTTTCCTTGTAGGAAAGTAAGGGGTCTGTACACAATACAAACAACCTGTGGAGATGTATTCTTTTATTCATTCACTCTAATATTTTGTCTGGAGTTAATATTATTGCTTAACTTTAGAAGTTAAATGCTACCTTGTTACCTCCATGTACTATCATCAAGCCAACAATAAAGTTTAAAAATGCACAATTAATTTTCAAGCTGTGTTTCCAAATAAATGATTTAACAGAACAGAAATAACTTGATTATATTGCGCATGTTGCCCAGGAACTGTGTATGTGCATGTGTGTACAAAGTGTGATAAATGACAAACTTGCCCAGTGATTTAGAGGTAAAAAAGTATTTAGAATCTAGACAAGTTCAAACTACCAGAAGTGGGATGGGAGCAGAGACTGAAAGGAAGTTCACTGATGCCAACTATCACTCATTTGAACATATTTTGAAGTTTGATCTGGAAAAAAAAGGAAGAAAGAGGACTTGATTCAATTGTAACTTTTTCAGAAATGATTCATTTCTTCTTACTGCACAGCTGGAAACACATGGAAAGAACTGGGGATTTCATTGATGAAGGCTCAGTTGGAAATAATTTGCTGTTGAGCTCATAAATTGTGACTTTCAGACCTCCAGTCATGAGGTCAGAGCTTAAGGTTGGCAATGGCCACCTGTTGGTCACAGAACCATACCAAAGGATTCCAGTGGGTCATTTCACTGTGGACTCTCTCCCCTATTCCTCGAGGTTGGCCAAATCCAGGCTGTTTGCCACAGGACCATTTCTATGAATCATACAATTAGGTTAACCTTTGGTACCTTTAGAATCTGGTACAGATTTCAGAAAACTCTCAATGGGTAGGGCTACCGCCATTTACATCTTTACCTTTTCATAATGCTGAAAAGGGTTCCAACTATTACAGATCGCAGATGACTACCACAGTCAGAAAAACCAGTAGTACATTGAAAAAAAAAGGCAAAGGAGAAGATGGAATAAAAGATATTTTTCATTTATATGAAGTGGTAGAAAACCCTCAAACAATGAGAAAAATTTCAAATTCTGCTTTCACCATTTGCCTTAGGCTGTGTCTGCATGCCTGGCCATGAAAACTTTTACTTAAAATGATTGCTATAGTGCATGTAATGTATGACATCAATTCTCCAATGTTAATCGATATCTCCACAATGATGATAAATTGGTCTCTCTGAAGGTTGCCATTTAAAGGTTTTGCACTATCTTTCAATCATTCTAAGCTGTCCAACTCTACCTCCAGCTACCTATTCAAAGCCAGGTCTCTTCAAGCTTTATTTACTAATAAGCCATCGTAGTTTAGTTGTTGTTCCCTGAAAACTATATGTGGATCCCCACCTCCAGGTCTTTGCTCCACTGCACAATGGAGCAAAGACCTGCACAATGCTTCCCCGTCATAGCACACTCCTCTGAGTTTACATTACTTGGTCCATCCTTTTCCTCTCACTCTGAACTTTTGTAACACTTGCTGCATTCATTTAGTTCCTAATGTATGTTTCTTTTATTGTTACTTATGTTTGTCCTTGATGGCAAAGACTATGATTTTATGCTTTTTGACATTGTCATGGCTGGTAAGATATGCAATTCATAGTAAGAGTTCAATCTATTAATAGCCTCACTGAAAACAAAGGAAGTTTGAGGCTCAGACAGGCCTCAGTCAAATCCCAGCTCCACTGACTACTAGAGTCTTCTTTTCTCTGGACACTACATCCAACCTCCGACCTGTCATCAAGTCTTATCAGTTTTACTTCCAAATATACATTGAAATTAGCTACTTCTCTTCCTCTTATGGTCATTGTGTCTATTCATATCACCATCATCTCTCACCTCAACCACTGAAATAGCCTCATAATTAGCCTCTTTGTTTTCATTCTTGCTGCTTACCATTCCATTCTCCATGCTAAAACAAAATTATCTCTTTTGTTTAAGATAAACTTGACCAACTCATTTCTTTATTGAAACTCTTCAATGTTTTCCCACTGTTCCTAGAAGGAAGTCCAAATCTCTGCCCATGGTGTCATGGCTCTGCATGATTTGACCTCTGCCCCAGCATCATGTCCCACCATTCGACCCCTCTCTCACTATATTTCAACCACACTGGACCTTGGACAGTTTCTAGAAATGTCCGAATCCTTGTCCATCTCAGAGCCTTTACTCAGAAATTATCTCAACCTGGAATCCTTTCTTTGATTCCAACTAGAGTGGCTTCTTCTCAGCTCATCTCTCAGCTTTCAGCTCAAATGTCTCCTTGTCACAGACAACTTTATTGATCACTCTGTCTGAGTTACTTGTATGTACCTTGTTAGTCTCTGTTATGGACTCCTGTTCATTTCCTCTATGACACTTATAGCAGTCTATAATTATCCTGTTCATTTGTGTCCTTGTATATTAACTGCTGACTCTGTGAAATGTACACTCCATGAAATCAGGGATCTTATCTATTCTTCTCTCCATTGTATCTATAACTACTAGAACAGTGTCTAATGTATATAGATTTCCAATAAACAGTATTGGCAACACTTGCTAAATAGTAAATGTTATTTTATGAATGGATTCTCAATGCATTTGCTTCCATTTTTCCCCTCTTGACCTTTGTGTTATTGTTGTCTTGTTTTACTACCACCTCTGTTATGACCCTCACACTGTATTATTATTTTTGAACAATTTATTATCTTTTAAAAATACTTAGGTAATAAAAAAAATCTTATATATTTATCCTCTTAGTTCATGTTTCTGATGCTCTTCCTAATGTCATATAGATCTATATCCCTGTCTAATACCATATTCTTTCTACCTAAATGATTCTAGTTAACATTTCTTGTAGCACAGTTCTCTTGATGATGCATTTTTCCAGCTTTCATATGTCTGAAAAACTATTTTGCTTTCATTTGAAAGAAATTTTAGGACTTGTTATTTTGTAATTTTAAAGACATTGTTCTACTGCTTTCTCGCATGCATTCTTTCTAATGAGAAATATGTATCATCTTTATCTTTGTTGCTCTGTATATAATATATTTTCTATGGCTGTTTTTAAGGTTTCTCTATTACTGGTTTTGAGCAATTTGATAA
Organism: Phyllostomus hastatus; assembly: GCF_019186645.2. Lineage (NCBI taxonomy): Eukaryota > Metazoa > Chordata > Mammalia > Chiroptera > Phyllostomidae > Phyllostomus > Phyllostomus hastatus. Next base: position 88,415,728 of record NW_025334041.1, on the reverse strand, counting down.
CAATGTGTTTGGTCTAGTTTTCTCTCTTTTTTTAAATCCTTACTCAAAGACATGTTTATTGATTGGGGGGCATGGAAATGCATCGATCAGTTGCCCCCCACATGCACTCTGACCAGAGATCAAAACTGCAACTTAGGTATGTGCCCTGATGGAGAATTGAACTCATGAACTTTTGGTGTATGAGATGATGCTCCAACCACCTGAGCCACCCAGCCAGGGCTGGTCTAGTTTTCTTTATGTTTCTTGTAATTAGAGCTTAGTGAGCACAGTAGATCTGTGGATTTACAGTTTTCATCCAATTTGGAAATTTTCAACTTCAAATATTTTTATGTCCCATCCCAGCTCCTTTTTGAAATCTTCAATAACATGTATTTTATGTAGATTTCAATCATTCTGCAGTTTACTGGCGCTCTCTTCATTTCTTTCTTAAGCTTTATTTCTCTGTGTTTCCTTTGGGGTAGTTTATATTGCCATGTCTTCAAGTTCACTTATATTTTCTTCTGCAATGTTTTATCTGTAGTTAATCCAATCAAATGTGCTTTTCATCTCAGGCATTGTAGTTTTCATATTTAAAAGTTTGATTTGGGTCTTTTTTACATCTTCCATATCTCTACTTAACTTGTTAAATTATTCTTTTAGCTTCTAGATCATAAAAAATACAGTTATAATAATGGTTTTTAATGTCCTTGTCTTCAGATTCTAATATCATTGTCAGTTCTAGATTGATTGTAATTAACTTTCAACTCAGATGGTTCATATGTTCTAGTTTTGTTTTTGTTTTTGTTTTTTGCATGCCTGGTAATTTTTAATTGGTTGTTAAGCATTGTGAATTCTATTTTATTACATGATAAATATTTTTGAATTTTCATATTTTTAACTTTGTTCTGAGACATAAAGTTATTTGGGAAATTTGGTCCATTCCTGTCTTGTTTTTTGGCGTTAGTAGGTAGCATTTGGTCTAGAACTATTAGATCCTCATTACTAAAGCAAAACCCTTTTAAAAATTCTACCTGGTGCCCAATGAATTATGAAGTTTTTCGATCTAAATTGTGGAAACAGGCACTGTTCCTTGTCTTGTGTGAGTGCCAGGTCTCATTCTCTCTAATCCTTCTCAGTGATTCTTTCTTCCTCCTAGGTAGTTTTTTATACACATGTGCTGATTAGTATTCAGCTGAATATTCAAAGAAGACTGTCTAAAAATCCCCAGAGTTTTCTTTCTATGTAGCATTTGCCTCTCTGGCTCTCTGCCTTGTGACCTCTACCTGCCTTGGTCTCCACACATTTTAAGCTTTATCTCTTTGTTCAAAAAGTCTTGTGTCCCTGTGCCACCACCTATAAACTCTCTCAAGGTTATAAGCTGTGGCAACTGTAGGGCTCAATTCATTTGTTCTCATCTTTCAGGGGTCTTTTTTTATTCCTGCCCTAGGATATGTTTGCTGATTTTAGACAGACAGGAATGAGGCAAAGAGTGATACAGAGAGAGAAACATCTCTTAGTTGCTTCCCATGTGTGCCCCAATAAGGGATCTTACCTACAACCTAAGTATGCACCCTGGCCAGAATCAAACCCAAAACTTTTTGGTGCATGGGACAGTACTTCAACCAATGAAGCCACCCGACCAAGGCAGGGATCTCTGTTCTTTAATGCCTGATTCCTAATGTCTTTAAAACTGCTATTTCATATATATGTTTTTTTAAACTTTATCTTTAATTGTTTTGAGGGAGAGTGTATCTGGCCATGTTCTTCCACTTCACTGGCAGCAGAAGAGGTCCCATGGTGCATATGAACATTGCCTAATCTTCTTCCTCATAAATTACTCTCTGGGAAACCGTTCTAATGGATAATAAAGTGGTAAAAAAAAAAGAGGGAAACATGAAATAAAATCAGAGAAGGAAAAATGTACAGTGAAGCCCCACATCCTAGTTATGTTGGGGTTGTATATTAATAAAGAAAGAAGGGAATCATCTTTAGTGATTACTAGATTATTTAGAGTATCTAGAATGAGCCATGCTACATGAAATTCTTTTATATTTTGTTGGGAGGGGGGATCCAAGGTAGAGTTAGGATGGTGAAAATAAAAGCACTCTTCCAACCTGACCCTCCTGATTTCTCTTTCTCTCTCACACACACACACACAACACACACAACCATAAACACACAGCCTCTTATCTCATTAAGTGATGTGAGCACCTCACAAAGGAGGGTCATCAACAAACACAACAGTTCGTGAGCACATCACAGGATGTGCTCATTATACCACAAAGATAGGGTAGGGACCAAGCAATCACAGGGCAACATGGAAAATTGTTTTATAAGCCGACTTTTACAAATTGATTTCAAAACTGGAGAGCAATTACCATTAAGCAAAATAATTTGCTGCCCCAAAGAGGATAGGGCAAGGCAGTAGGTCCAAAGATAACCTAAGCCATCATTAGAGAAATCCAGTTATTTAGTCAATTTTACTTATTTACAGGACTAAAGATTAATGAGTTCAGATACTCACACAGACAGTAATTAGGTTTCAAAAACATACTATAACACAATCAATCATGGCTCTTGAACATAATGGCATTAGGGCAGAGCCCTCTTTCAGCTCCAGTTATTAGCAAGTGATTGGTGAACACTAGGCTTAAGCTGAGATGTTACCCCAGGGCCCTGAAATAAAACAAAAGAAGACCCTCAAATAACAAGAACATATATATTTGATCCTTTGTTCTTTGCGTGAATTTTCTAAAATACTGTGCTCAGGATGTAGGGTTCTGTAACAGAACTTCAAGGTTTGGTGCCATTTCAACAACAGTTGGTGTTTCACTTTAAATGCATCTTTACTTAATAATCTAGCTATGTGTAGTCCTTTGACTCTAATCTTTGGGGGGAGTATTATCGTTTTCTTTGAAATTTCTTAAAAATTTACGTTCTCATGACTTTATAAATAAAGATAACTCAGTTTTATAAATATACTAGGACCTCATGGCACCAAAGAAAAAGCCAGAAAATAAAAACCCAAAGAGCTTTTAGTTGAGGGAGAAGTGTCCATTGTCTGCTTTTACTTAGTGAAGAAAGTTTCTCTTGTCATGAAACAAGGAAATTAGATAAAAGTAGAAGTACTACATTCATGGAATCTAAGATGGAGGAAAGATAGAAGACATAGGAAAAATCAATAATCATTTGGAATAATTTTAGATTTACTATTTGCAGAAAAGCTGCAAAGATAATAGAGTTCCTGTACACCCTTCACTCAGTTTCCCCTACTATCTTAGAATACCATGATACATGTGCCAAAACTAAGAAATGACTGTTGGTACATAACTGTTAAGTACACTCCACACATCATTTTGATTTTACTAGTTTTCTGCTAATGTACTTTTTCCATTCCAGGATCCTATCCAGTATACCATCTTGCATTTAGTCATGCCTCCTTAATCTCTTCTGGTCTGTGACAGCTGCTCAGTCTCTCTTTGTATCCCATGTCCTTAACAGTTTTGAGGATTATTGACCAGTTATTATATAGAACATTCCTCATGGGTTTTTGGTAAGAATACCTCAGAGGTGAAGCACCCTTCTCATTGCATCACATAAGAGGTTATATCAATATGATTTATTACTGGTGATGTTCACCTTGAATACTTGGTGAAGCTTGGTGAAGATTGCTGCACTGTAAACTTACTATGTGTCCCTTCCCATACTCTACTCTTTGGTAGCAAGTCATTATATCCAACTCCCTCCCAAAAAGGGGGAGGGAATTAAATAATATCTCCTGGAGAAGAGGTATCCATTTATATTATTTGGTTTCTTCTTTAAGGAAGATTTCCCCATTATCATCCATTTATTTACTTATGCAGTCATTTCCCTCACCTACTTTTCATAAACATTTCTCTCTGCATGTTGGATTGTTCATCAAAATATAGCAGGCACAGTAGCTCCTGTGCTGCAAACCCACCAGACCTCCTTGGAAGACACAGGCTGCCCTTCATGAAACCACTGTGCAATTCATTGAATTTGTAGCTCTATCCTGCAAATTTTTTCCTTGATTTTTTGGTTGTAAAGCTTGTTTTTCTGTGGTTGTTTATACAGATTCCACGCTTCCATGCATTTCTTCTTGGAGTGTTAAGACTTTCTCTGATGTGGTTAATTTTTTCCTACAGATTATGCAGGCTATGGAATTAATCTAATATTGTGTACACTTAGTCTGTGTCTCCAGAAGTTTCTAAGAACAGTTGAAACAAAATAAACATTCAGTATTAGTATCACTTAGTCCATCAATTGTTTGGTTTCCATAACAGCAAACAAAGGATTTGACTGACTTTCTGTAAAGTAATCGTGTTTCTCTCTGTTTCTATTTGGACCTACAAATCCTTTTACCATGTGACAAGCCCTTGGGGAAAAAATGGAGAATTGACATCTTTTTCCCTACATAGCCTCCTCCCTGCCTAACATTTCCCCAAGAGGAAAAAAAAACCTTTTTAAACATTTAAATTTAGTTCTGAGATAGACAACCTCAGAAGAGCAGAAGGATTTGCATTTTATGTTTGGTTTATCTGAGGCTCAGTAATTGGCTTTCTGAATGAGTCGAACCAAACTTCTTCTGTCCTGTGCCAGGCTCCTGTGAGTCATAAGTCCAGCTCTGGTTTCTCACTAGCTTTTCTAGGGAGGAATAACATGAGACCCATGGGACCTCCTGCATTCCAGTGCTAAGAAAGAGTTCTGTAAACAAGGCATTGATTTCAAGGATGAGTAAAGGCCTCCCCTTGGTGTGTCGCCCTACACAACTATTGCCAATGTTAACACATGTTGTAAGCCAGGCTTTCCCTCCTTCTGTCAACAATTAGAGGTGTGCAGGAGCTCAAGGAGGAGCCCGGAAGGCATGCTACCCCTGTAGAATGCCCGTCAAGCCCTTGACATTGAACAGGACCTGCTGTGTACAAAGAGAATGCAGACCCCTTTATTTTTATCTCTGCCCGCTGAAGTACCTGCTGATAAGAGAGGCTTGTCTCTTTCCTTTTCAATTCCATTAATCTTTCAGGGCCCAGAACACTGGATCTCCTTTTAGAACTTTTCGTAGCTCATGGATTTCCATTCCTCAGAATCTGAGTGCCCACACATGTACACTTTTTATTATATGTTACCTTGCATTTGCTGTTTCAGATATACTCCTTTACATGCCAATCTAGCTTGTAAGTAGTTTAAAGATTTAAAAAAGTGTCTTCCAGTCCTCTCTGCTAAAATCTAAACATCATGAAAGCACTTAAGGCTAGCTTACTGCTGTGTTGGCTGTGGTTACCAGAGGACCTAGAAGATAACATCGGCTTGAGAAATACTTATTACATGGGAAAGTAAAATGAAAGTCTCCTCTCAGCATCCAGTACATCACCTGTTTCCAGTGGTCCTACTGCTGTCTGATTAACTCATGCCTATTCTCAGTAGGCTTAATTTCTAGAGTAGCCCTAAGATAATCACGCAGAGGACAAGGGCTGTACCTAAGAAATGGAAATATCTTCTGGAGGGTGGGTCCCTAGTAGTACAGGTGAGTGTTCTCAGAACCCATCTGTATCAGTGTACCAGCTGGCATTGTTGTGAGAGGCTGTGTTGAGCTTCAGTGAATTTTTCTTTGAAGACTCTTTCAACATATTTGCTCATTTCATGATGGGTGATTTACAAACACATCTGTCCATACCACACTGAGTGTTCAGCGGTTTTTGACCAAAAACAGCATGACCCCCATGCCCCGCCCTCCTTATTCACCTGATCTCACCCTGAGAGACTTGTTTTTTTGTTCTCCAGATGAAAAAAAAGTCCTCAAAGGGAAACATTTTGCTAATATGGAAGAGTTGAAACAAAAAAAAACAAACGGCAGAAGCACTAAAAAGCATCAAAATTGACAAGTTCAAAAACTGTTTTGAGCAGTGGAACAAATGTCTCAACAGGTATATTGCTCAAAGGGAGAGTTATTCAAAGGTGACTGAACTTTAAACATGCAAGAATAAATACACAATTTTTATAAATAAATTCATTTTTGTACCCCTGATATATTTCTAGTAACAGCTAACTGAAAATGTTATATTTCACATTTATAGAGCTATTTAAAGTTCCTCCTTGCCCCCCAAATGCTCTCTCATCCTCTGAGCAATTCTGTGATACAGTTTTAGTGACTGACTTCTCAGCGTTCCACTCTGGGAGAATGTAATTGAACACCTTCATTACTTTTGATCTATTGGCACTGGCAACACCAATTTTTAGTCATGAAACAGCTAGTTGAAAAAGGAAAGTTAATTTCTGGCATTATTAAGTAAAATAAGGGTTACTTGAGCACTGAGGTATCACAACGGTCGATATGATAGCCAAGTGGGCTACCGAGTGAGTAACAGGTGGGGAGCATATACAGCATAGATACACCGAGGCTCTGGGGGTCCTGACCTGCAGCCCGCAGCTGCACGCAGCCCAGGATGGCTATGAATGAGGCCCAACAAAAATTCGTAACTTTACTTAAAATTTTTTATTTTCCTCATCAGTTTTTGTTACTATTTGTGTATCTGATGTGTGGCCCAAGACAACTTTTCTCTCAGTGTGGCCCAGAGACACCAGAAGGTTAGACACCTTGCCTAAACAAAGGGGTGAATTCCTATCCCAGGCAAGATAGAGAAAGATGAAGCAGGAGGGCTCAAAATTTCATAGAACTACTCAGAATGGTGCACAGTTTAAAACACAAACTGTTGTACATTTACACGATGGAATACTACTCAGCTGTAAAAAAAAAAAAAGAAGGAAATCTTACCTTTTGCAACAGAATAGATGAACCTGGAAAATATTATGCTAAATGAAAGCTAAGCTATGAACCACTCAGAGAAAGACAAAGACTGCATGATTTCACTTATGTGTAGAATCTAATAAACAAACAAACAAAATAGAAACAGACTCATAGATACAGAAAACTGACTGACAGCTGTTAGAGGGGAGGGTGTTTGGGGGACTGGGTGAAAAAGGTGTAGGGATTAAGCCAAAAAAACACCCCACATAAACACAGACAATAGTATGGCAACTACCAGAGGGAAAGGGGAGTTGGGGGAGGTAGAGGAGGGTAAAGGAGATAAATGGCAAAGGAAGTAGACTTGACTTCAGGTAGTGAACACACAATGAAATATACAAAGGATGCATTATAGCATTGTACACCTGAAACTTGTATACTTTTATTAACAGGTGTCACCTGTCACCCCAATGAATTCAATAAAAACTAAAAAAAAGTACAAATTGTTTACTTCTGGAACTTTCCACTTAATATTTTCAGAACATAGTTGATCACAGATAACTGAAATCTCAGAAAGCAAAACCATGGACAACAGGGGTTTACTCTACCCTTATGCTTCCAATTTCACAAAATGACTTTAAAGTATAATGGAACTACAAATATATATATTACATATTGTTACATACATGCAATATTTTTTCTCCTCAAAGTTTGATTTCCTTCCATTAAAAAGTTGTTACTATAAAGGATTTAAAGCTTTTCAAAGTTTTTAACAATCTCTCACCCAGCCCTTCCATGCAAGTGTAATTTCTGAGAATAAAGAAAAAAATTTGATCTGGTCAAGAAACTACATTTAACTTAGAGTCTGAAAGGCAATTTGTGACAATCTGTGAGGGTCTTGGTTGTGCCTATGTGTTCATGTATATTTATAAAATATCCAATCATATGTGCCCTATTTTGAAATGGGCATTTATCACTTGACTTTCTTTCTCATTTGTACTTTCTCATTTCCCCTTAAGATTTTACCCTTATTTCCTTTCTTACCTAACCCCTAACCTTACCCCACTCTTAGCATCCATGAAGCTAAGACTCCTACTTTTATTAATGTGTCTTATTTCATGACAAATGGGTTAGATAACATGGCCTCCTTAAATCTCCAACTTAAACACATATGTATTACATGGGGAGTATCTAGTTCTCTCCCATCACCACAAGCTTATCAGAACAGCCAGCTGAACTTGGGGAGATGAGAGCCAGGGTATAAACATTTCAATGAACAATAGTAGTTGGGTCATCAGGAACAACCTCATTTAGTACCAGAAAGAGGGCCAGTTAGCAAGTGTCCGAGGTACAGGTAAGCAGCAGAGGCAGACTTGACTGCAAGTCATCCCTCTGTCTCAGCTGTGCCTGGATAGTCTCCAATTCAAAATTCCTCTCTGTTCCCATATCCATTGATGCTAAACGCCAATTTCAGGGCTAGACATATTTCTCTTTCTGAACAAGAGGAACCCTATCCCTACCCATACCCCACCACAGTGAATACAGTGCCTAAAGAATGTTAGCTGGGCAAGTGTCAGGTGTTTAAATTTGTCTCTGCCAAGGCCAGAAAGTCTTTCAGACACAGCAGGGACCCTCATCCATCAGTCCTTCATGTTCAGAGTTTCTTGTATGCTGTTCCTTCCTCTCTGCCAATCTGTTTAGTGACAACTAATCCTGGGGAGAGAAGGAATAAGAAATGAGAGGGTACCAAGGCAGAGCCTTCATTTTCAAGGCATGGAAGATGAACTTGAGGCCACCAAATCCACAACCAAATCAAGGCTCCGAACTGGTTTGAGCTATTGCTCAATGTTCTACACTTTAATATTTTAAGAAAAGTTTATTATGACAAGTCAATGACAGCACTTTTAGTAGGTCAATAAATCATGGACGTATCATATCACAGAGATGACAGCTATGTAAAGCATCACAGGAAACCTGGTATTATTTCAACAAAATAGCAACTAGAGCCTCTTGGCATTTACTGTAATTTTAAGTCAAGGTTTAAAAAATACTACTATTAATATTACTGAATGGGAAATTTTCTTGGGTGGGATACTGAGAAGCAAAGAAATTCTGTGCAAAGTTTAGTGTAAGAGGGAATACGTACTAAGTGGGGAAAGGATTGTAAATGCTGCTTCTTGTAGTAATGTTCTGGTTATATTATATAATAATTTGCTAATATCAGGGTAAAGAAGGCAATGAAACTGAAACCAGATGAAAAGCAGGATACAAAGATTGTCGAGAGCTTTCTTTCTTGGCTTCTTTCCAAGCATACGGAAAGAGAAAAGATGTTAATTTTTTTAATAAGGTTTGGGGCATGATAGAGTAGAGATCGGGGGCTGACCCAACCTTGTATTTGTTACTTTCATAGTGGAAACATCGAAGCAGCTGTCAGAGCTGAGGGTGACAGATGTTCGCAGTGAAGGGTGAAAAGGCAACAACTCACTCCTCCTTTTAAACTGTGAAAATGATCCAGTGCCAACATTTTTCTGTTTTTTGAGAGGAGAGGGCAATGGAATGGCAGGATTAAGAAAGAATAATAAACCCTGATATTTGGATAGGACTTTCCAGTTTCCAAAATGCTTTCATGCATTTTCTTTCATTTGATGCTCACATCAACTTTCTACAGCAAGCAGTTTAGGGGGCGCTGTAATTCCTTTCGTAGAATGCACAGGGAGGTTAAGGACTTGCCCAAAGTTTCACAGCTGCAATGGGGGGAAAGGGAGAGTGACCTAGTGTCTTCAGCATCAGTTCACTGCTCTTCCCTCTGTGCATCCTATTTATACGTTATGAAACATAACCAAAACATCAGTGTGAGAAGCTACATTTGCAACCCTTCCTCCATTTAATACTTTATTTTCTCTTTGCAGTAAGCTGTTTGACTTTTCATCACCCCATCCAAGACTATGTCACTTTCATATCACTATTTTTTTTAGCCTCTTTTAACCTAGTAACACTAGAACTCAGTAGTCAGTGCCCAGGGTTGTTTGGTGCACGGAGAGATGGACCCTCATGTGCCTCCTTCCCAATCCAGGCCTTAGGGCTGCCTATTTGCTCCAGTTTTGGACAGCAGGAGAGGGTATTTCACACCAGGGGTCTTGGCATACACAACAACATCTCGGCAAAAAGAAGGGAGGCCCCACCTGCACTTGGCTCCTGGGAGATACTGATAAAGTATTCAGGGAGAGCGCTGCACCCAAGTTACTCTAATGTTTACCATGTTAAGGTGGGCCCTTGGATCCCAGGACCTGTGAGCAGAAATGAAGGAGGCAGTATAGCTGAACTGGGTTTATTGACCATGCCAATACACAATTAGACCAAAAAAACAATAATCAAAGTAAAGGAATCAAACTGTAGTTCGCCAAGTTATCACTCCCGAGCTACTTTGTATGACTTCTTTTTCCTTGTAAAATTGCTTTACAAAATTATTTTAAATAATGATATAAATTTATGTAAACACAGCTGCTGTGTTGCTGTGTCCAGCACTCCCTACCCCCACCCCCCATCCTGGCAGCGTGCTCTGTTCCCGGGCTTTCTCCAGAATGTGCCCCCTAAAAACAGCAAGTGTATCCCCTGCTTGATTTCCTTCAGTGGGCCAGGCTGGGGGAATAACTTGAAATAAATTCAGCATATATCTGTCAATAGCCCTGCGAGCCAAATCTGGCTAGCTAAAGTATTGTTTCCCACACCTTGACTTTGACTTTTTGCTTCGGCTTCTTGGAGTTTGCTGGAACCACTGGAAATGGGCACAGTGGGCTTGCTCTCTCATGGGTGGCCATAAGAACAGCTTCGCAGAGCTTCAGGTCACAGAATGACAGCAGACATGTGAAGCAGCCCTGAGCTCAGGCACAGGTTAAGCCGAGCCCTGTCAAGCCTGGACCAGCCAACCAACACACATGAGAGCAAGAAATAAACATTTACTTTTGTATGCCTTTAGCTTTGGGGGGTTTCTAATGGACCATTCTTGTGGCAATTGCTGACTGGTGTGTGTGTGTGTGTGTGTGTGTGTGTGTGTGTGTGTGTGTAAAGACTGGAAGAAAAAATCTCTGGCCCCTCCAAATACATCTTCCCACCTGGAACTTCTGGGCTGAGTAGGAGGAACAGAAGCCCCTGGAGGGATGGGGTTCTCTGAGACCCTCCCAGCCTAGGGTAGTGAGCAAGCCTGAGTTAGTTTCTGGTGATTCTCCCATAGCATTGGACTGATATACACCAGTTGGCTTTGCAAGTCTTGTCTCCACTTCCATCAAAATCAGGTCAGCAGAAAGTATGATGTCATAAAATCTGAAGAATCAGGTGTCCTGAAAAGCACATTAAGTCTTCTTAAAAGTCACTGAAATCGAACAATGAGAGGAACTAAGAAAATACAAAGGCAAAACTATGAGGGTGACAAAATATGTTCTCGTCAGCTCCTGGAGCCCCCTTTCTATGTGTATCCACGATCCATTCTCTAGGTCTCTCACCCAACTTTCAGGAGAGCGGGGTGTCTTCCCACCATACTGCCAGGCAAGAATCCAGAATCAGTCACTTAAACCCTTGTGTAAATTTAAGTCTATATTACCCCTCCTGGGGCTATTTTTGTACTGAGCCTACCTTTAAAAAAATGTTTTTCCTGTAAAAAAAAATCAGGAGCTACAACAAGCATAGGAAAGTTGTTTAATGATTTTCTTGAGGGATTAAAGAGAAATTTCTCCCAAATTCCTAACAGTGTGTTACTCATAGGCATCTTTGAAAAGATGATCCAAATATTGAGAATAGCATTGTGTATTTTTAAGGTATTCTTTAAATGGTAGTAAATGATTTCGCATCAGATTTCAAAGGAGATCATTTTGAAGGTGTGTAACTGAGACACACAAAAATAAGAAAGTTATGGCTATCAAAACAATTTCAAAGTGTTCCTGGATTCTGAAAATTTCTGTAAGACATTAGCACAGGTAAAAGTTATCATCTTAGTCATCATATACTGGGAATCCCAGAAAACTTCAGAGAGTAGAGTTTTCAAAGGACTGTTGATTGGAAATCTACTAAGCAAGTCTTTAAAATCTAATGGCATAAATGCAAATCTACTTAACTAGTATTACTGGAGAGTTCCCTGCTCTTCCTTTCTATTGTTTCCCTGGGCCATGTCATCTCACTCTCATAGCATCATTGGGAAGCAAAGAGAGGTTGAAAAACATTGCCCTCAAGATACAGAAAGTAAAACAGAGACACTAAGCACTATCATTTACTGCAGGGTGACCTAGGAGTGGAGCATAAAGAATAATCTATGCCTTCTGACCCCCTTCCACAAGCAGCAGATGCTCTAACAACTACATAGGAAATCATAATTTGGGAAATTTCTTAACAGTTAACAGTGATAAAATCAAGACTTAATAAATAGGTATAAACCATGTCCTCAAAAACATTAAGTCTGTTTAACTGTGCAGACACGGGCTGTGTCAAAGTGATTATATGGCCAGCTTTATTTCTCAGAAAGGCCTCAGAATGAATGAGTGAATGAATCAATCAATCAATCACTCAATCAATCACAAAGATTATCTCCATAACATACACTGCGGCAGAGTATATTCAGTGCCAGTTTTCTATTCAAGTGATTCTGTAACATCTCTGGTGGAGGTTCAGGTCCCATACAACTCCATGTGGAACCTACAACTTCTGACAAAGGCCCTGGCTTGCCACAGGAGTTTGAGGCAGCACCAAGCATTGCCACTGTAAACAGTGTAGAAAGTTGTCCTAAACGCACACAAAACCCCAGAAAAAAGAATCAATGTAAATAAAATGAGCCTTTTTATTTTAACGTGAGAACTTATTCATAAGTTAGAATGAAAAAGAGCTTAAGCCTGTATTTATAAAAGATAATTCTTTTAGCCTATGAGTTGAGGAAAGCAAACTAAGTCAACAACTCAAAATTGCCTTCCTGAAAGAGGATGTACAAGCAGAGGTGGAGGGAGTAGGGATACAAGAGAAAGGTTGTGACACTTCATAATGTCATTGAAAAGTCAAGTCTCTGTGAGTAGAAGAAACATTCTAGAAGTAGAGAGTGAATTTTCATGAAACTATGTACTTCCTAGGGATTTTAACATCTTGGACTTCCCAAGCTGTGCTGGCAAAGTGAAAACTTGCGAGGAGCAAAACATTGGGGAATTTTTATTTGCAGCTGTAAGTTATCCCATATGGTTGGAGAGTGATTTCTTATACGATACATAGGAACTTGAATTAACTTGGCTGTTTATGGCAAGAAGAATGGAGAGATGAGTGGGCCGGATTTCTGTGTCATAGTGGATTCTGCACTAGAAGCAGCAGTGAATCATCTCAAGTCAGAACAGCCTTAGGTGGGAGGAAAAACATGGCAGGAGTGACAATGGGGAAAAGCAATAGGACAGAAGGGAGAAACAAAAATGGAACAGCAAGGTAAGTGATTACCAGCCAATAGGAAATGCATGGTGATAAATAGTAAGGCCAGGGAGCAGGAGGAGCAGAGGGGAGAGGAAGTTGATGTTGGGAAGATCAGTAAAAGGCAAAGAAGGAGCACTGAGGCAAGGAACAAAATATCAGTTAGAAGAGGTCCTCAAAAATTACAGATAAGGTAAAAAATAAGACAAGCAGTGGTACATAATGAACACAAGATAAATTGCATAAGTGGTTGAAACAAATACGACATTTTTAAGTACATAAGGATTAAGAAGAAGTCAGAGCAACAACGAGGGAAATTTACTGCCAGAAGAGGAAAAAAAAATTAAGTGAATTCTCTGCCTAAGTGTTCACAAAGGACTGTGCAGATGCCAGAAACAGGCATAAATTTCCAAAAGGAGGAAGGAGATATGTTTAAGAAAATCATTAAAAATCTATTATTGATCTATAATAGAACCAGCTATCAAGAAATCTCAATGTTCCCAAGCCTCAGAAAACTTCAGAGCCAGAAATGGCATCCAGCCCAGAGCCTGAAGGGGAATGGCAGAAGGGGTCTCAGGAACCTTCCTCCAGAGCTTTCGCAAACTGGAAAGGGAAAGGCAGTTGCCGTCCTGCGGAGTTGTCACATGGTTGGGGATGATGTATGATCCACTCTTGAGTTCCCCTGTGATGAGGCCTAAATGCAGATGAGGGGTGACACCTAAGCCCTTTGTCATGACTGCTATTTTTCCCGTTGAAAAGCAGTTGTCAGTTAGGGCTGTGTGTCTGTAATAGAATGGCTGGTATCTGGATACTCTCAAAGGCCAGTTGTTTGCACCCTGGCCTTTAACTATGGCACCAACAAACTGTTGACTAAGTGATCACAGTACGTTTTGACCCTTGAGCCCTGGGAAGGCTTCTCTGATATGCTTTCAGAGAAGAAAGCTTCCAAGATGAGCAAGAGGAAAAAGCAAGGAGCCTCTGGGGAATCTGACTCGTGTCTGAGGTTGTTGACTAACCTCACTTCTCATTCACGTCACATTTTTCTATTCTAATTCTCCTGGTGACTCACTTTTTGTTTCATTAATTTCACCATATTATAAACATCTTTGCAAGAAAGTCAGAAGGCTAGAAGGACAAAGGGGAGAAAAGAGGAGAGACAAAGAGTGGGGGAGAGAGAGAAATTATGAGTTGATTCCTAGGGCAGATAATGGAGCAAAGAAAAACAAGTAAAGTGGTGTAAAGGGGGAAGAAAATAGGTTGGAAACAAGACAAGGATCTAAGAATTCGAGGGTCATGTAATAAGGCAGGGGTGTTGTAGTGAACTTTGGGCATGGGAACTACTTTGATGACTGTCACACACACACACACCGCATCACAAACACACATGCACACTCTACACAGTACCTACATACACCACATTATACACATACACACACCACACCACAAACATTTCTGTCAAAATAAACCAATATGGGTTGCCTTTTAGAAACAAAGACAGGTAATTTATAAAATTTTCTAATGAAAGACAAATTATTCTAATATTCTAGTTATTTTGATACCATAAAATTGAATACCTAAAATTATATACTTTACACAGGAGTGATTACAATTCCATATACAGATAAATTATAACTACTTTAAACAATGCTTTATTTACTAATTTGATGAAAAAATTTTAGCTGATTTAACCAGCTCACCATTAATAAGGAAAATACTCCATAAACACTAAGAAATCAATCATTTGATTTCACAAAACTTCAGGGTTTAAAGTAGGAAAAGGTGTGGTCTCTTAGGTTATTTCTCCATTAAAATATGCCCAGTCCATCAAATATGTCAGAATACTGTGTAATCCACCATGTCAACAAAGTTAAAGATAGTAAAGAAGCTATGCTTTTCCCTCTTCTCCATGTGTGCTATTCATCTCACACTTCCTAGTCAGAAATGTTTTCACCTACTGTCTAATCTTCAATGCAAAGTAGCCATCAGGTGGCTTCACTCCTGTTCTGCAGTTAGGCAAATGGAGTCCATGAAGAAAAGCCAGGGGAGACCAGTGTCACTGAATCAGAATGAGAAAAAGGGTAGCCCCACAACCTGATGAAAACAGAATTTGTCTATTCTCATGTACAAAAATAAATTGAGTCTGAAAATCTCATCCCTAAGGTGTCTTCCCTGGTCAACACAAGAACACAGGGTTCTGGCTGAAGATGGGTGATCTGTGGCAACATCCAGCCGTAGATGCTTGTTTGCTTTTTGGACAGCAAAAAATTTAATTCACTAGCCAAAATTCTAAATCTCCCAGGAAAGATGACCTATTCCTGTTGAAAAATCAGAACTTCTGACATCAGCATTTCCTCCCATCGACCATCATCAGCTGCTGAGAAGGGCTGCCGACCTGGGACTGAACCTAGCTCTCCAGTTCATCCCAGTCCCCACCCAGCAACACACCCATTACGGCTGCCTGCTTGGCCCCTGTAAATACTTGAGTTTCCGGTGTCTGTACTGAAAAAAAACATCAGGACCCCAAACACATGGCATGGCCCTTTACAATGAGGGTCGGTATTCTGATCTGCTTCTCTGAGAAGGCTGGGAGCAGATGACAGGTCAAAACCACCCAGCCATGCAGGATGCTCCAAACACACGTGTGTACAAACAACAGCTACAGAACCAGATGACGGGCTTAATTGGCCCCTGCCTCACTTTAAATTACAGAGTAGAATAGACTTCTGGTTTTTGACATTCCTTGACAAATGAGATTAAGAATTACATTATCCTTTTTTTCAAAACTTAGCTACTTATGTTCTTCCATTGTTATTTTTCTTTATTATAGTGTCTTAAACTTGATGTTGATAATCTTGCTAATAATTTTAATTATATTATGAAACATTTACTTTCTAATGTCTTCTTCCAAATACTCAATATATATTTTATTATGACGTTAGTAAAGATTATATGAATAAACTAATTTCTTAGGATGTTGGCATTTTTCAACATTTACCTTGAAAAATAACACTGCGTCTTTTGAATGTAATGACCTGAAATTTCTAGAAGTAATTTGATTATTTATTTTAAATATTATCAACCAGAAGGATGATGAACAATACTGTAACTCCTTAGTTCATTACAAGCTCTCATACTGAACCCACGGGGAGAACCACAGATGAAGCATCTGGGCCCTGACCTGTAGTAACCTGACTGCCAGCGAGGCAAGCACCGGTTAGAAAAGGTCGTACATTTGAGTCTCAGGATGTATACCCCCAAAATAGCACAAGGCACTGAGAAATGCCCCATCTCTTAACTCATAAAGGTGAGGTACCAAATTCAGTACAACCACATGCTCCTTATAGAGCACAGAATTTTTTTTACTCTGAATTAAACATATATTCTTATTCCAGAGCAGGCATTTATAAAATATTGCCATTTGCAACAACATGCATGAAACTTTAAGTTATTATGCTAAGTGAAATAAGTCAGATGGAATATAACAAAAACCATATGACTTCACTCATGCATGGAATATAAAACAAAAAAGTAACAAACAAACTAAAAAAAAACTGTCATAGATACAGACAATAGAATGGTGGTTAGTTACCAGGGGTGAAAGGGAGTAGAGGAAGCCTAATTTGGTAAAAGGGATAAAATATATGGTCACAGAAAAAAAAAACTAGAGTTGTAGTAGTGAGCATGCAAAAGAGTTTACAGATATTGAATTATAATGATGCACACCTGAAATTTATACAATGTTACTGCATTTTTTAAAGATTTTATTTATTTATTTTTAGAGAGGGAAGGGAGGGAGAAAGAGAGAGAGAGAGAAACATCAATGTGCGGTTGCTGGGGGTCATGGCCTGCAACCCAGGCATGTACCCTGACTAAGAATCGAACCTGTGACACTTTGGTTCACAGCCCACACTCAATCCACTCAGCTACACCAGCCAGGGCCATTTTTTAAAAAAAGGCTGAAACCCAGATTGGGTCATGACTCCCTTACAAACATAACTTTCCCACCACCCTCACACATGTCCCACACTGGGCTGCAGGCTGGACTGGATGCATGATTTGCAGAGCCTGGTACAAAATGAAAATGCCAGGCCTCGTGTTCAAAACTTATGAAGAATTTCAAGATGGCAGCAGCAGCAACCATGCCCTATACATCCTACAGGGCCCTGCCCATGACACCAGCCCTGGATGCAGGAAAGAAATTTTAGAAGTTTGGAAAAAAAAATCCTTTCTTCCAAAGATATAAAACCATTTAGCCTTCAAGAAGAAGGCATCCATACTTGGAAAGAGCAAGGAAATGCAAAAGTGAATAACCATCTCCACAGGTAATCTTCCAGTGGTTGCCTCCACCTTCTTTACCTCCCTCCCTGGACCAGGGAAGATGTCCTCAGGCATGAACCCTGTATGTATGCACAGAGGACAGGGGTTTGGAAGGACAGATGCCATTTCCCATCTGTGCCTAAATTTTGTGTTTCTGTACAACATTCTAGTTATTCCTTGACTTGGCCTCTTCAGTCCCGTCTTAGCTCTGGGAAATTTATACAGGATTTCAGGTGCAGTCCGGTGAGGTTTGGGGTTGGAAATCAGATTGGCCTCATTGATATTAACGAGCTATGTGAGGCAAGGCCCAGCACCTCGCAAACACAGTGTCTCAGTTTCATTCAACCAGAAGCATGAGGAAACAATTAGATTGGAAGCGGTTGCTTCCCCTAAAGGGCACTGGGATGGGGCAGGCAGAGTTGAGTGGGTCATGTCTGGGCTGCACCCCACCTCAGCCCCAACAACAGACACACCCTGATTTTTCTCTTCATTTTATATCCCCTCGGTAGAGTGACAGGAGAAAATTCCTGAGATGTACAACAGTGGAAGAGTGAAAGAGACAAGAGTAATTAAGTAGTTGATATCTGTGAGTCAACTAACGAAAGACTGCCCGCATTCCTAAATGTAAGTGGAAGCTTTGGATCAACTTCCAGGCATCTATCAAAAAATAGTGGACCACCAGATGCCACCATATCATGCTTATCCATGAACTTTCAGGACCATTGCCCACAACCAAACAAAAGCAGCACATATTTCTTCCTTCTGGACTGTGCACATATCCTAGGCACTGTCCCGCTTCACATTTTGCCACCCTCCCTTATTAGTAGCCAGTGTAAATTCCTTCAAAACAACTTACATCCTTTTCCCCAAACTTAATGTATAAAACAGCCCATCCACTCCAGGATAGCCCATCCACTCCAGGATAGCAGACATGATGCCCAGAATCTGGTTCTTTTTCTGGCTAGCATTTGGTTCCATAAACCCTTTCTTTTAGAAAAAACTTCAGCTATGCCACTTCTTGTTTAAGGGCACGGAAGTGAAGATCTTGTGTCTGGAGGACATCCCCACCATGTCACGTTTGTGTCTCAGCAGCTCTCACACCAGTTTCTGGGACTTCCAGCCTAGCTCTGCCTCTCCCCAGCTGTGAGACTTCACCCAGGTTCTTTAAGGTCTGTGCCTTAGTCCCCTTGCCTGGACAGTGAAGACAGTAACACTACCTAGCTCTGGGGTTTTTGTGAGGACAAAATGAGATAAAACATATAAAACCTTTAGCTCACTTTCCAGTTTGCAGAATTAGCTAAGTAAATATTAACTATAACAATTCTGTTTGGACATTGGACTCCATGGCAAAAGAAAGGCTGCTAAAACTTTGCAGCTAATATCTTCAAAAGTCTCTCTAGGACTAAAGATTTTTCTGACATTTCTTCCCTGATTTCCTTTATGCCTTTGCTCCCTTTTGGTATAACCTCTGCTGCTCAGGTTGAACCAAAGTCAAACAGGAATCTTTCTCTCAGCTGTGGGTGGTAACACTGGAGTGGGTGGGCATGGGGGCAGTGGGCATGTCTACTGGTTTTGAAGTGTTCCTGCAAATGCTGTCTGGAAGCCTAGTGTCATGGGATATTGACTCACCTGTTGCAGTGGGTGCAACCAAACTCTGCATCCTCACCACCCATCCTGTGAGAGGAATGGTGATAGTCTGTGCTTGCCGTACGGGCAAGGCCCACATCTCTAATTACCACTGCCACCAATAATGCCAATGCCAATGCCAATGGCAAGTACCACACCAGAGGAGAAGTCTAGGTCAATTCAGAATCGATAGCTAAGACTGTGCAGAATACATATAATTTATGTCCACTCCATGGCACTAATTCACACACCACTTTTTAGTTGGCTTTCCTGGCTTTTGCCTTCTGCCTGGTTAGTGAGTAAACAGCCAACGATGACAGTAGCTCAGGATAAATCTGTCAGCGAGACTTATAGGACGAAATCTCCCAAGAAATGCTTGGGGAATCCAGAAAATAAATCTCTGTGTCCCAAGAAGTAATAAGGTCGCCCAAGTTTATAACATCTCCTTTTCACCCCTCTCATATAGGCCTTATTGACTATAATTATCACCAGGCTCAGATGACACCCTGAAGCAGCATGTCTCTTGCTACCATGAAGGCTGCTCCCACAGATCTGCATCCCAGATAACAACCTCAAGGGCAACAGGTTTTAGACAAGGGGTCATGGTTATCTTTTATCTGACAGGTAAGTTGGATGCTTCAAACCTTGCAGGAAGGAGCTGGGCATTAAAAATGGAAGTCAGGCAGCATTTAACACAAGTTAGGGAAAGGATTTCAAGATACTTAGAGACTTGGAAGACAAGAGGGCAGCAGGGTCCCTGGCTACAAGATAATAACAGTTCTATAGCTGTCACCCATGCCTGCAAAAGGTCCTCAATTGGCAGGTTTGACCACATACTGCATGCACAGTGATTCTAAAAGAGGCTTGAGGACACCCACAAAGGTTTGACCCTGTCTTTTAGAATTTCCTTCAATTTCCTCCTTTGGAGATCAAGGGCACTTAGAGCAATAGCCAAGCTGCAGGAACAGTGAAAGTCAGCAGCAAGACAAGAGCTCCTCAGAAAGTTACACTGGTTAGACAAGCAAAGGAAAGGGTGGGAGACATGGGGTACTGAAGATGCCTTCTCACCTAGGAAATCAAGTCCCGACTCCTGCACCTGACACTCAAGGCTCTACCCAATACCGCCAGCTTTCTCTTTCCCGCTATGCCATCATTGCCTCCCAGCTGTAGCTCCGAAGTCATAGCTGTGGACCCTGGGGCGACCTCAGAATTAGTGCCAGGGCCACAGATGCTTATTCACTAAGCTTGTCTTACCCGTCTCTGTCTTATTTTTATATGTCTGAAGCTATTGAGGTTTGTATGAAAGCCGTAAAATATGGGTTCATTTAGAAATATTACTGAATTTCTGGTTGCACTTCAAACTGAATGAACAATTACTTTTCTGAAGAAGTATTGTTTTATTGTTGTCCATGATGGTGGTGGGTTTTGGTTTTTTGTTTTTTCATTTGTTTCTTTTTTACAAAAAACAGGCTTCTTCTTGGGAAGCAGAAACTGCTAGACCACACAGGCCCACTTCTTCAGTTAGGCACTCTTTTCCTGACATCTCTGTCTCTCCCAGGGCTGCCCAGCAGGAATTTATTGCAAGCCACAATCAATTTTCTAGTAGCCATATTTTTAAAAAAGGAAAAAGAAACAGGAAAATTAATTTTAATAATATAATCTAATATATCCAAAACATCATTTCAGCGTATGATCAATACACTTGAAATTGTTAATGAGATATTTTTCAAATTAAGAGTTCAATATCTGGTATGTATTTTATTGTTATAGTCTGTCACTATTCAAACCAGCCACATTTTCAATGTTCAGTAACCACATATTGGACATGTAGCTCTATTCAGTCATACTTCAAAGTTTGATTCTTGCTGCGCCCCTACCTTTCTTCCTTCTACACCCCTCCCTTTCTCATCGCTCTGCCTGTGCAGCACAGCCATCCTCAATACCTGGAGTGTGAGATCCTGTCTAGAGATCTCCAAGTTCAGAATGGTATCCACTCCTTGCTTTTTGTAGCATTCAAAGTCTATGCCCCACACTGACCCCAACAACTCTATCTCACCTGGTTTCATCAGTTAAAAATGCAGGTCAGGTCTCCCCAAGGAGTTTGTAGCCTGTTTGTGGATAGTAAATGTGCCTTTTATCTTTTTTCTCCTCTACAGCACTAAGCAGGGTGAAGAACACACTGTAGGCTCCAGAAGTCCTCACACAGTTGAGTCAATTTCATTTTCTCAGACACCCTACTCTGTGCTGTGGAGAAGTAAGACTTTTATGTGCTGAGGAAGACGCTGTGGTAACAACAACACAAAGAGATATGATATTCTTCCTCCAGGGGCCAATTTTCTTACTTTGAATGTACTTTGCCATGAGGAACATCTCAAGACTTTTCACAGCCTTCTTTTACACTATCCCAGGTCTCTCACCACTGCTCACAGACTCCAAATTTGTATAGGCAGTATACTTTCAGAATAATTTCCAGTGTCTATTTCCTTATGCATCATACCCCTTCTCCCTTTTAACGTCATTGAAATAGAGAAGACAGGGTTGACTTTAAGAAAAAGGAGAAGATGGCAAAGACATACTCCCCCCTTGGAGGACTGAGGAAGAAAGGGCATGGAGAAGGGAGGGTGGCAGTCATATGCGCATGTGTCACACACAGATTCTGAATGCAGAGTCATAAGGCCCTGGAGGATGGCCAGGTGAGTCCACAGGCTATGTGCTGGATGGCCTGATACAGGAACTCTTTGGAGGACCTGACGGAGGGACAGAGCGATCTATAGACGCAGACAACATTAAGAGGAACCCAGTCAATAGGAAAAGACCCCCCAGACATGACTGATCTATGAGACACACCACAAATTCATCAGCTACAGAAAGCCCAGAGAAACCAGCCAGCTCAGCCAGATCTCAGTGGATACCAGCCAGCATTCACCGAAAGAGAATCATAGGAGACCCTTTCTTCCCTAAGCTATGGAGATCTTTCTCCTTTTCTCTGACACCATTTTAAGAGAGAACAGGGGTGTAGGGAGGAATCTGAATAATAACACAGAGATAATTCATCCTACTGGACTGTTTTGAACCAGCCTGCAACTATGGAAACTACTCATGTACTTTTTCTGCACACATCAATGTAATATGAGTAATTCTATGACCCGGATGTATACAATATCTTTGAACAGATAAAACTAAGAAGACAACAAAAGGTGGCATGTATATGATGTGGCTGTAGGAAACGAATGATTTTCAGACAATGTTCAAATTCTCTAAAGAATCTGTAGTCACAAAATGTACTCTAATGGAATAGCATTGGCCGTGAGCAAAATTCATCTTAGACATCTTGTTCAAAATGGCATTCATTGAGCCCTTGTGCTAGCCACTGCAGATACTATTTTTTTAAAAAAATCATGCTTTCAAGGGACTTATGTCCTAGCATCTTCTTCCTTTCCAAGGCCAGAAGTCAGCCTTCAGAAATCTGCTTTCAGAAAGGCTCTAGTGTTTGTCATGTACACCTTACTGTAAATTAAATGAATGTGTTACCTCTCCTTAATTTGTGATTTGATTGTTTGCTGCCACAGTTGTTGTTTAGATTCGTATGTCACTCCCAACTATAAGAGCAAAGCTTTGATCTCTGCTAGAGCAACTTTCAGGGAATAGGAAACACCTAGGGGGCTATATATCGTTTCATACCAGAGTTCTTCTTCCCTGAAATTCACTCAACAAATATTGATTAAGTACTGGCTCTGTTCCAGATTCAGAATTAAATGCTGGGAAGATGTAGCGCCCTCCCCGATGTCTCCCCTTGAAAGTCCCATAAGCATCTCAAATTAAATATGTCCTAAGAAGAGCACACGATTCCCACTCACCCAAACCTATCCATCCTGTTGTTTCTATCACAGTAGATAGCAGAACCATGTACCCCATCTGCTACACTTAGAAACCCTGGCAGAATTCACTTCCTCCCTTTTATTCCCATTGCCCTTCAGAAACATACACCAACACACATGTCCACATGTGTACAGTTCAATTAATTTAACAAGGAGGCCATTAACTGATGCAGCTCTCATGCCATGTACCTTGTGTTAACAAACCAGAACCTAAGCCTGAAATGCCTCAAGATGACAAAATCGAAATCTACAGACCACCAACCAGGCAACCAGGCTTTCAGCGAGAACCAGTCAATAATTTCCTTACTTTAGTTCCGCCTGGTCTCTCCCCAAATGCCTGTCAGTTGAAGCACTCCTATCTACTTCCAGTTTGGTGCTTCCTGATTCAAAAATGTTTTTGCTTAAAAAAAACAACTCACTGTTTTACATATGTCTCAGTTTTCTCTTTTAAGCAGTACACATACATACACATCCAAGGAACCATTCCTGTTGGCCCTGCAAATCGGATTTTGAATCTGTAGGGAAAAAATTTTTATCCTTCTACCCTCTGAGTTCTGGGCTGAGACCCCTGTGATAAAAGGTTAAGAAGAGATAATCAAACAGAAGCTCAGTAACACATACATCTCATGTATACATGGGAGATACCCAAGAAAAATAAGTCCGCAGATGGTCCAAGGCAAACCACCACCTTAAATACCATCTTCAACTGTTGACCAAAAAAAAAGACTTCAGGAGATAGGGGAGGCCAATTACCCAAGGTTACCAAGAAACACAGTAAACAGAGTATGGTTGTTACACAGATTTAAGTGGGTTCCTTCTCTACGGACAAGAGTTTCTTGTGACTTAGAGTCAACACCCTTATAACTGGAGACTTCCTTGGTAAATGTAAATTTTCCCTACTGAAGGATAACTTCCACTCTGTTTTCAGAGCTTCTGTATCTGCTGTTTCTCAAAACTAATCAGCTCAAAATAATCTTGATGCCAAAGAGTCACATTTGGGGTTGCATATTCGGATGCCCTTTCAGTCTCTGTTCTCCTCTCTGTGCCTTGGCCATCGCCATCTCTCACCTGCACCAGACACCCAAACAGACTCCAGAGGGCTTCTGCCACTTCCACTCCTGCTCCTCCCAGCATGCTCCTCTCAGCCTAGAGCAGCGGTCAGCTCACATCACACCCCCGCGTAAACCCTTCGTGGCTTCCTGGGACACCTGGAATACTCGCCTAACGCTGCTCCTGTCTTCCAAGGCTCTTTGTCATCTGCTTTGCTTACCTCCCCATGGGACCTACCCTTCTGACCTCCCAGCCTCACCTCCAGTCTCGTTCTCCATCACCTACATGTTCCAGTTACAATAGTCTCAGGCGGTTCTCAAAATGTACCACATGCTTTCTGCTTCTGGTCCTTTGACTTGCTATTCTGTCTGCTTAGAATCTGCTCCCCTGCCGCATGACTGGATTCTTCCCCTCTCACAGGTCTCAATTTAAATATCATCTCCACACAAACACATTCCCCGACTAGTCTAGCTAAGGTTACTCCCCATTTAGAACTACCACAATATTCTGTTTATTTCCTTAAAAGCAAAATCATAGGTTGTAAATAGTTCACTTATGTATTGGTAGCATAACATAAAACAGGATTGGGCAAAAGTAGGGTTACAGTTGTTCACATGGAAAAGCATATAATACAGAATAAACTCTGTTTTGCGTGCTCACAATTGTGAATCTGCTTTTGCCCTCCCCTGTAATTAAGAGCCTCAACTGTGAAGCCAGATTCTCTGGACTCGAATTCCAGCTCTGCCACTTACAAGCTACGTGGCCTTGGAAAAGTTACTTAACTTCTCTGTGCCTTTACTCCCTTATCTCTAAAATGTAAAAACTGAGAGTACCTGCCTCCCAGAGTTGTTAGAGGATTAACTAAGTCAATGTACATGAAACACCTCAAGTGGAGATGGTCTTCAAGAAGCATAATTTGTTTATTTGTTAACTAAACACAAAGAGAAAATAGGATGATGGCAGGAGTCCTACCTCTTTTTATTCAGCACTGTCTCCCCCGGGCTTAGCATCATGCCTAGCACAAAGTAGACATTCAATAAATCCTCATTAAATACACAAATGAACAAAAGAATGGCTAAATGAATGACTTTTGTCCTAGAAGTATTTGTGGTAGAGCACAACAGGTTGCAAACTTTAACGTGCAAACAAATCACCTGATGAGCTTGTTCAAATGTAGACTCTGACTCAGCAGGTCTGGGGCAGAGCCTGAGAGTCTGCATCTCTGACAAGTGCCAGGCGTTGCTGTTGCTGCTGGTTCACAGGTCACACTTAAATGTCGGGGTTCTAGCTGACGGTTGCCTGACCGAGGTCTAGAAATCAGCTTCTGAAAACTGTCTGCTGGCAACACAATACATTCTTATCACAATACATTTCTACCTTACAGAGAGTCACTTCCTCATAAGACTATTCCAGAGTTAAAACCTTCTGGCAGTATCGATGGGGTCTCAATGGACTCTGCCCATGGTCTCACTCAGGTGTGGTGTCACCTGACTCAATAATCTTCCTACCTTTACTTCTGACCACCTGGGAAGGTCTGGAAAAGGTCTCCTTTATTTTTTCCTTTATCATCACCGGGCCATCTATATATTTCATCTGAAAAGGATCTTTTCTCTTTAGGGCTCTCTTTGGGGCCTTAAAAGGTGTAGTAAATGTGTTCCCTTTACACCAGTATTTTCAGAAATTAATTCCAGATACCAGTCTTGTATTATTTAACTCTTAAATGCTTTCAGATTTCAAATATGCTTTGTATCAGCACGTACAAACTATGTATGTTGGCACTGACATTTTAAGAACAAGAAGGTTAAAGTTTCAAAAGCAACACCCTGATTTCTTGGACATGATGAAGGTGTGATTTTTTTTCCAGGGCTGGGATGTGTGGGGCTGGAATTGCTCAGAACTACTCACAGTTGCCTCTCAAGGATTGTTTGACTTTAAATTATTGCCATTGCCTCTACTGTAGTGTGAGCTCCAGAAAAGGCAGTCCTGCCCCCTTCCAAGCTCCCAACTAAAATAACCCCGGGGGGCACTTTTGAAAGTAAGTATAATCTTCATGCCACAAGACATTTCAAAGCATCACATCTGAAGTCTGAAACTTCACTGTATATCTTCTTTAAACAATGTCAGTCTGCAACGCCTAATTATCTGCTTCCAAAAGCATTTGGTTAGGCACACAACACATCTCAGTAATGAAAATGGACTCTAGTCTCCTACAGCCAGTTCATAAAAGCAATGGAGTCGTTTTAATATTGTCGATATTCTCTCTCAGCAGCACAGTCGTGTAATGTAGCAGAACTGCCTGATGGCCAAGGTAATGATCAGAAGGGATATAACAGAGAGAGACATCTCCTGGCTGATATCGCAGAATTAGCTCATTTATTCCGTTGGAAGAGTTTGGCTTGAGGGCTTCATGGTATGAGTTTCCCATCCCAGGGTCCCCTCCACCACAGCGCTGCAGGGCGGGTTGTGCAGGATCAGGGAGTGAATGTCCGAGTGCTCTTTACCTGCTTCCCGGAACTATGAGCCCACTCGTTGCTCCAGCAAAATCTCTTCCTCTCTCCGAGCACAGGCACTCCCAGCCTTCCTTACTGAGTCCCAGTTATTCTACTTTCGAGGGTGCTAACTACAGCTAAAATAAAAATGAAGCCCTTAGAATTTCCTAGCTTGAAGAGTGTTCAGAACTGACAGCCCCCTGTCCAACCCAACTGAACAAGATGTTCGATGTTCAGTTCTCGAGTTCTATTATGCCATTATGCACTTCTTAAAGTGCGAAAACTCCAGAAAGTGCTGTAGCATCCACCTCTCACTAATGTCCTGTGGTCTTTGGTGTATCCCAAACTAATTTCCTTTTGTTTTGTTTTGTTGGGGGGGGGGGGTTGAAGAAAATTTATTTCTTGACACTACATTCATTTACAATAAATTAAATTAAACACAAAATGTTTTTTTTTGTTGTTGTTTTGTTTTATTTTAATTGTTGTTCAAGTACAGTTTTCTGCCTCCCCCCACCCCACCCCTTCCTTTGAAACACTATGATTCATTATTGTTCTTATTGATATTGGTTAATGTCTATGGTAACTATTCATAATTTCCTATCAACACTTGTTTCCCCAGAGAACTTGCTTTTTCTTGCTTCCATTCCTCCACCCTAGAATTGAAGGATACCAGCAATAATAGAGCGACACTGAAGCTCCATGTTTGTCCTGCTCCATACTGTTGAGCATAAATGGATGAACAGTGGTGTGCCACCCTGTCCCCCACCCCCTGCCCCCCACCCCCCAGCTCCTGAGTCTCAGGAGCACGCTTTCATAGATACACAGGCAGCCTCATGATGTTCACACTTCTCTACAGCGGGCAGCCCAGATTGCCCTTGGGGAGAGAAGTCAGGTTTATTTTTTTTCTTCAACAAATATTTCCAAATGAAAGTCACTGATCTTACAGGGAGAGTGAAGTCACAGCACACTCAGAAAGTCCCAGTTACAGCACCCAGCACATTTGCAGCATCAACTAGACATTGGCTGATAAAGATCCCAGACTCAAAGCCTGTACTTTCTGCAAGAGAATAAGCAAATATTCAGGCTCCATATTTAATATTAATATTGCTTGGAAGCAAGAGGCAGACATCCTTGTTCAGACTGTATGGAGCAGAGAAGATTCCAGACAGTATGTGGATGGTCCCTTAAGAAGCAGCATCAGTTTCTTTATACATAAGGATGGGTCTCAAACTGTGCAGTGTTCTCCTTCCAAGATGTGTGCTCCCTCATCACCCATGTACCCTTTGTGTCTTCATAAGATCCAGCTGAGATCCCTCTGGCACTGTGATGTAAGATGTCACTGCCTAGGGATCTGGCCAACAATGAGACAATGGTAAGCAGCCCCACTTGTGAACATCTGTTCTACTCTTCGAATCCTGGGAGTGCTACCCAGCACACCTGGGACGAGACTAACACGTACCAACAGCACATCTTCTCCTTCCTCCAGAGGCATACCAGGCAACTTTGGTCTAAAGCGCAGAATGCTTTTGGTAAATATAAACATTTACCAAGGCTTTAAGACATTAGTAATGATTGTCATTGTTGCAGTAAGTGTATGGCTTGGAGCTTTCCCCAGTTGGCAACTTCCCCCAGTCTAATTAACATCACTACAAAGTGAATAAAAAAAAAACATTACTTCAAGAAATCTTAATCCCTTTCTCCAAGAGTAGTAGTTTTCAAAGGGGGATGAGTTCACTCCCATAAGATTTTTAGCAGCATCTGGAGACATTCTTGGTTGTCACAACCGGGGGCAGCAGGCGTGCTCCTGGCATCCAGCGGGCAGAGCCCAGGAATGCTGCTAACATCCTCTGGGCCCCACAACAAGGAGTTGTCCTGCCCCAAATGTCAGCGGTGCTGAGGTTAGGAGATCCTACCCCGCAGAAGTGTGACGATGAAAGAAAAGGATCTTCTCGCCTCATTCTCTACCTGAATCCTTATTTTCATCTTTTTGGGTGAAAGGGGAACTGGGTGTAGCAATGGAGTCATGATCTTGGGATGGGAAGACTGGGTGTTTAGCCTGGCCACTTTGGAATTGTGTGACCTCTGACAAATCAAAATTACCAGGTCCTAATTTCAAGTATCTTGTCAAAAATATCCTAGGTTGGCATGCACAAACATGTTTACCATAACTTAAGTCACATCATTATGCATGTTTCATGTATGACAGTGAAAAGGACATTGATCATAATTGTGCTGGGACAACACGCATAATCTGCACTGTCCAGGGCAAAACAGAGCATAGACCATCCCACCAACAAGAAGACGGCAGTAGAAGTGAGCAAAGGAAACAGTACTCTTCTGTGTTTATCTGGTGTTCTGTTCATTTCAGGAAACACACATTCATTAGCCTATCTGGTCATTATATCCAGTCCTTTACATAGAAAGGATTATTACCTCTAACTGGAGGGCAAGCAACTGAGAAATACACAGGGAAACTGACAGCCCATGTACCCCTGGTCTCCTGGTTTGCAGCCCAGTATCCCACCCTTTACAATAGTGCCTACCTTCCCCAGCAGCATGGCGCTGTGAAGATAGGGGTCAGGGCCCCATGGTGGCAGATTTGTGGGCCCATGCCTATTCCCTTAAGGGGTTTAGCCAGCCTGTTATATGCATTAAGTATCAGCTGCATAAGAGAGCCTGTGACACCATGTTAATACTAACCAGGAGAGAAGCTGGTTAGCATTAAGCCCCCAGAGGGTCCTGAGCCAGGACAGATAGCCATCTTTTCCTCATTACTGCTCAACTTCCTATAGCATCACTAGATAGCAAACCACATCCATCTTTATGGGCAGTTTAGGGAGAATAAAGGAAGAAAGACACGCATGGGTAATAAAGAACATCCTCACACAGAAAACTGTCAAGTTTGGTCACCTGATTTAGATCTGGTTTCCTAACCTCACTTTTTGTTTGTTGCAGAGTCTGATCTCCTAGACCCTGATCTCGAAGCAATGGATTAGATTTTCCCTCTGCAGTTCAAGGTAACCTGAACTGATTATTCTCTTGACATGACCTTCTGGCACAGGAGTCAGTGCTGGACCGTACTCACTCCAGCGGCCACATAAAAGGGCCTCATCCTTTTGTCTTAATATAGGGTTTCCAGACAAAACATAGGATGCCCAGATAAATTTGAATTCCAGATATGTAACAAAAAATGTTTCAGTATAGGCATGTCCCAAATGTTGCATGGCATATACTTATACTAAACTGTTGCTAGCTGTTTATCTGAAATCCAGATTTAATTGGGCAGTCTATTTTTTTATTTTCTAAATTTGGACTCTATCCTGACTTAAAGATGCCTTCACATCCTTCAAAGAGCTACCGTCCTCTGGCCTGGCATCATTTGAAAGTTGCTATATGCAGGTAACCACAGACCTACTTAAAATTAGAGACCCTGAAGCATCCAGAGCTGGGAAAAAGTGGCAGGTTGTTGAACCAAAGTGAAGACCAGAGCTGGTCATCACTGGCGTGAAATGGGGAATTTCTACTTGCCACTTGAAGATTTTAATCAAGTACTATTGAACTGCACTTGATTAAAGTACAGTTACTTTAACCAAAGTATACTTTAATTCCGCTTAATTCAGTAACTGTAACTGGTTAAATTTTAACCAAATTTCAGGTTAAATTTGAAGCTCAGGATTTCATGTAACAGGGAATAAATTAGCTTAATAAAAAGCCAGAATTTGCTGACTTGATGACCAGTGGCACCTTTCAGGACTGGTCAGAAGAGTTGGGAAAGAAATAAGAAGAATATAGTCCTGATTCTTGCTTGGGTGGAAAAAATCTATGAACAGAGACACTATTACTGATGTATTTGGGTAGGGAGTTAATGTCATATGAGGTCTGTCCAGAAACAAAGTCCAGCCATTGTTAATATAATGCGAACAATTTGTGCAACATCAACATAACCTGGCAGCCAAGGAGAGTGGACTGAAATGTGCATGTGTGAGCAAAGATGACTTCACTGTAGTAGTCAGTGGGAACAGCAGATTCCACTGAGTGAGCTTGTGTACTGTGTGGCCATAGCATTCAAAATGACTGAGTGAGTAAGCAACAAATCTGCATCAGATTTTGCATGAATCTTGGACATTCCTCAGCAGAATTACATGGATGATTCAGAAGGCCGCAGCTATGGGCAACTGGTGACTGGCAGCTTCATCACAACAATATGCCCACTCATGCCTCACATCTCGTGCAGAGATTTTTTGGTGAAACACCAAATCACCCAGGTGACCCAGCCCCCTTGCAGCCCAGATTTGGTTCCCTGAGACTTCTGGCTTTTCCCAAAACTAAAATCATCTTTGAAAAGGAAGAAATTTCAAACCGTCAATGAGATTCAGGAAAATACAATGGGGCAGCTAACGGTGATCGGGAGAACTGTGTAAGGTCCCATAGTGCCTACGTTGAAGGGGACTGAGGTATCGTTGTCCCATGTACAATGTGTCTTGTATCTTATATCTTCTTCAATAAATGTCTCTATTGTCACAGTACATGGCTGGATACTTTTTGGACAGGTGCATGTGGTGAATGGCATGTTTCAAGGAAAAGCTTTATATCCACTTTAACTAAAGGACACAGTGAAGAAGAATGGTTGGAGAGGAACCTGGGACCACTTTTAAAAAGGTTATAAAGTTATGGGGCAACCTGAAGTCTTTTGAAGTTTCCCCCCATAAACCTTTAGCAAATAACTATTTCTCATGTCTAAAGGGATATATATATTTGTAAAAGCCTATAAATGGCTCATCTGGCTTTTCATACTTTTAAAAGCACAGCGAATATTTTAAGTGTTTTCAGATAATTGAATAAAAACCATGGAGCCATTTTTTAAAGAAGAGCTTAAAGACACAGATAACACGGGGTAGTCACCAAGCCCATGCAGTAGAAGAGTAGACTGCAATCCAAACAGGGATAGGGGATATCTGATCAATGGTAAATGAGACAAAATGCTGTCCCCCTTGTGATTATATGACCCACACCTATAACTTCTACAAAGGGTTCCTGAACCAGGTCTCTTGTGGGACAATGTGGGCCTTGACTTTTCTGATTTTCAAGGAACTACTGTTCTGAAGAGCGTCATCATCTTCCCTGCACTGCAGCACCTCCTCTGGCAGCGTGGAGAGGCTGCGGATTGCCAAGCCTGGCCTCACAGGACACTTGTGTCCCCAGAGAGCTTCTATCCTGCCACCCCCAGGCCCAGCGCCAGCTGAGGTGGCAGAATACGATGTGTGCGTGTCCAGAGATGTGCTCTTGCTCATCTGCGGACATCAGAAATCATCTCCAGCCATAGTCTTGGCTATCTAAAACTCTAAACTTGGAACTTGGTCAGCCACTTACCTGATCACATTTGAAATCAAAACATCCCCTCTTTTTTCAAATATAACCTGAATTAAAATCAAGACTAAACCATGAAACACCACTTAAACAAAAACAAAATCACACCACCTTTACCTCTACCTCTACCTCTACCTCCACCTCCACCTCTACCTCTTCCTCCTCCTCTTCCTCTTCCTCTTCCTCTTCCTCTTCCTCTTCCTCTTCTTCACTCTCTCCCTCCCTCTTTCCCTGCCTTTAAGCTCAGCTCCTCCAACAGGGAACAGCTGTGTTAAAGCAGCACTTGACTCTCATTATTTTATGATTCAGCCCCCTCCATCATTTCACGGGAAGGTTTGTGAGTCTGTATGCATGAGAGATATTCACAGCATGGCAAGGTCCTCATAATCACCTGTGGTTAATGCTAAGCACCCTCAATGATACATCCTTTATCGATGCTCTTAGAATCATAATACCTGATCTTGGTCATGTTATGTGTCTAAAGCACTTTAATCTGCCCTGGGATAAGGGCTCATACATCTATGCTGGTCTCAGAGAAACAACTGGAGATTTTTTTCACTCCCTGCCCCAAATATTCATTTTTCTTTCTATTTCCCTCATAACATAGAAATGAAAGAAGCAAAGAGTGTGTGTCCTCTGGAATCAATTGTAACTACTGCTATTACACAGGTCATTTGGCCCAAATTGAGACATCCCGCCTGGGTTTTCTATGCCTTGACTTACGGCAACAGAAAATGGAACGGGTGGCTCACAAGAAAGCAAACTGCTCTAGAGGCACTTCCTGCAAGAGGTCACCAATACACTGTGGCTATTTCAGGACCAATTTCAGTGTATAGTGAACACTACCAGAGATAGAAACCCCCATGCCACTTGCGTATTCAAAAAATCCTCATGTTTTTAATGTATGGATGCTTCCCATAGCAGGGGTTGGTGACAAGCAGGTTAAGTGGGAAGTATTTGCAGCATACCTGCTTGTGTTTTTAAATAAAGTGTATCCATTTGTGGGGCTGGTGGTCAGCACTCTTCCCATCATTTCTTTTAATACAGTGAGGCAGAACCACTGGGTTCTCCTCTCAGCTAACTCCCATAAACGTATAATGGTGCATGGGTCAATTACATCTTGTAACCCTCAATTTCCCCATATGTCCAATGGAGAGATTAAACCACCAGGACCATTAAACTTCAAGTTCTGATTTACTGGGGCTTCTGTCCCACCAAATTGCCTAAAGAACAAAGAGTATGTCTCTATTCTGAATTTTTTTCTTGAAGACAGGCAGCCATATTTTCATCAGGGCAAGTGGCCTAGTGCGAAACATTTCTTAAACTATTAACCCCAAGCTATTTGTACCTCAGGTTGCATGGGCATATCATAGTACAGAAATTACTCGAAAAATGAACAGTGAGGCCACTAAGCTAAAGATGGCGACTCAACTGATTAAACTTGACATCTGAGCTCTAGAGAGAGAGGCGTCTGCTGACATCAGTTGTGTGCATGCCTGTGTGTTTGTGTGTTTGTGTATTCCCCCACACTCATCCAATAATTCAGATAGAAAAGGGGAAGGGTGAACAGTCCGGAATGGTATCACTAAGAGGCAGCTGAACCCCAACCTACGCTCATAAGGAGCGGTGATCACAGGGATGGGGGAACCGAAGTGAGAAAATCTGAGTATAAGTGCTGCTGGAGTTTAGTTAAGGAGAACAAAAATAGGCGTGTCGGATGGCATTGATTCACTTAAAGTTCTTTGCTTTCTCTAGATATGCAATGCCTAAGAGGGACCTAAGTATTCTGAGAAAACAAGAGCAAGGATAATTAAGATCCAAAACACTATTTTTGCTTTTCCTCTGACTAAAGTTCTTTCTCACAAGTTAACACTGAATTTTACATTGCACAGGCTCTTGATTCTGATCTGATGATATCAAAAAGTTATTTCCACAGTCTGAAAGTTAGCAGACTTTCTACAATAAACTGGCTGCAAAGAAAATGCAAAATAACTATTGTAGTCAGATTCACAAATTACAATACTTGTATGGAATAGAGTTTGGTCTCTGAAATTACAACAAGGGTAAGTGTGCCTAAAGCTTGGGGACAGATGTAGTATGTAGATGAGGGAACACCCTAAGCCGATGCTTTTCAAGCTTTAGGCTCAGGGGTGTGCAAACTTTTGGCATCTGTGGGCCACACTGGAAGAAGAAGAGTTATCTTGGGCCACACATCAAATATACAAACACTAATGAAAACTGATGAGCAAAGAAAAGGTTTTAGGTAATTTATGATTTTGTGTTGGGCCACATTCATAGCCATCCTGGGCTGCATGTAGCCCGCAGGCCCCAGATTGGACACCCTGATTAGGGTATGCAACAGACTGACTGTTTATGCACCCACCCCAAATTTCATATGTTGAAACCCTAATCCAAATGCAAGGGTATTTAGAGGTGGGACCTTAGGGTTATGAGGGTGGAGCCCTCATGAACGGAATTAGTGGTCTTGTAAGAAGAGACCAGGCTGCTTGCTAGCCTTCTTTCCCCTGTGTAAGGACACTGTGAGAAGTCGGCAACAGTCGGCAACCTGGAAGAGGGCCCCACCAGAACCCAGCCCTGCTGGTACCCTGATCTTGGCCTTCCAGCTTCCACAACAGAGGAATAAATTCCTGCCATGCATAAGCCACCCCATCAATGGTATTCTGTTATTTCAGCCTGAACTGACTAAGCAGGGGTGCATCTGAATGCCTTGGAGATCTTGTTAAAACGCAGGTTCTGACTCAGTAGTCCAGGAATAGTCCTGAGACGCCGTGTTCCTAACAATCTCCCAGATGCTGCTGCTGTCACTCCTTATACCCAGACCCCACCTTAGGTCTTTAAGTGACCAATTTTCAAAGAATTTGACTGTTGCTATCTACACTCAGATTATTCTAAGGACAATTTCCTGATTTGGAAGGCACTTCTTGTCCCTGTTCAGCTTCAGTTTCACCAATAATTATTGCAAGAACATACTCCTATTATTTAAGCTTTCTTATTGCTTGGATTCTGGGTCATTAAATGTCTATATGCAATAGAGATGAGAAAAATTCAGGGCACAAATGTGGAAATGAGTTTTTCTTTTTCCCCTACCCTTCTTCTTTCCCTCCAGCTTAACTTCACACATAAATTTTGCCATGAGGAATATGGCAGCATCAGACCGCTGTCCCGAGAAATGTGGCTAAAGACCTCTCTTCATCAGCTGCTGTGAGAGGAGAACTGAGACAGGCCTACCACTGAGGAGGGCAGCCAAGGGGCCCTCTGTGCTCTCAGCTTTCAATGTCATTGGGAAACTGATCGAAGAAAGAAAGGGAGCTTGGCCTGGGGGCAACCTGACGATAATAGAGATAACTTGCCCTGGCTGGTGTGGCTCAGTGGATTGAGTGCCCACCTGCTAACCAAAGCATCACCGGTTCAGTTCCCAGTCAGGGCACATGCCTGGGCTGTGGGTCGGGTCTCCCATTGGGAGTGTGCAAGAAGCAAGCACACATTGATGTTTCTCTCCCTGTCTTTGTTCCTCCCTTTCCTTCTGTCTAGAAATAAATAAATACAATTTTTTAAAAGAGATAACTCATATCTAGAGACCTTTTAATACCACCCTGGTTACTCTGATTTCTTTAAAATAATTTTTATTTTACTTTGTTACCTTCTCCTGCCTTCTAACCCACTCAGAAAGTATTTTTGAGTACCTGCTTTCTTCCAGATACTGTTCTAAGAACTGGGAACCTAGCAAGGACCAAAATTGACAAAAATTTTTGACCTCATATCCCAATGGAAGAGACCAGACCAAAAAAAAAAAAAGTAAGTACCTAATCACCTAATCTAGAATACGAGAAAGTGAAAAGTCCTGTGGAGACATGTTCATAGCAGCATGATTCATAAAACCAAAAGGTAGAAGCAACCCAAGTGTCCACTGCTGGATACATGGTTAAACAAGATGTGGTATCCTGCCAATGAAATGTTATCCAACCTATAAAGACAAGAATTTTGACTCATGGTACAACATGGATAAACTTTGAGGACATTATGCTAAGGGAAATAAACTGGTCACAAAAGACAAATATCGTAGGGATCCACCTATGAGACACCTAGAGCTGGCAAAGTTACAGAGACAGAAAGTAGAAGAGTGATTGCAGAGAAGTGGGTGTGGGGAGGGGGACAGGGGAATTCATGTTAAATGGAATAGTTTCCATCTGGCAAGATGAAAAAGATGTGGAGATTCATTGCACAACAATGTGAATATACTTAATGCTACTGATACACTTTGAAATGGTCAATATGGTAAAACTTATGCTATGTGTATTTTTTAAAATGCTAGGGAGAAAAAGTAAGCAGAGAATTAGGTCAGTTAGGCTGAGCCTTGGGAGGTTACCATTTAAAATAGGAATTTAAGAAAGTTCTCATTGATAAAATGGCTTTGGTGCAAAGACCTGAGGGAGGTGGGAGATTGGGCCACATGGGAGAAATGAAGAACCTTCTGACAGAGGAGATGGTGATGGAAAGGGCGGGAAGGACACGGTACCCACAGCTCTCACTGTTTCGTCCTATCACCCTCACCAACCACATGGCTAACCTGGAGCAGCTGTCTGCTCTGCTCTCCACTGGATGTCCACTGACTGAGCTAACTAACGGTTCTATTGGGAGAATTGTCAGTTAACGACCTGACAGGAGCAAGCAAGTACTCCTTTAGGAGCATCTAAGCTTTTCTGTTCCTCTGAGAACTACTTACTCCTTCTCAAGATTTTTGTTTGTTTGTTTTTCTTTTTTACTTAAGAGGTGAAGTGGAAGGGTCAGCAGAGTGATGTTCCCAGTGAGCCTAAATCAGACTTTGGTTAACTGA
The DNA here is from genome assembly GCF_019186645.2 of Phyllostomus hastatus. Taxonomy (NCBI): domain Eukaryota; kingdom Metazoa; phylum Chordata; class Mammalia; order Chiroptera; family Phyllostomidae; genus Phyllostomus; species Phyllostomus hastatus. The sequence continues at coordinate 88,378,975 of NW_025334041.1, read as the reverse complement.
TGACCCAGGGAAGGAGAGGACCCTAAAAGTGTATCAGGTCTGTACCAAGCTCAGGTCCTGGTGAGAGAGAAGGATCTAAGAAAAAACCCTCAGCACAAGGGACTAGTGATACCTGCAAGACAGAAAGGCTGCTGGGGAAAAGGGCCACCCCGTTCTGCAAGGATCTCAGCCTGGCTGCAGCGCAGGATGGACGGCCTGAAGGGCACGGGAGGACGGTGATGGAGTTCTGGGACTGGAGCTTCTAGGAGGTCTCAGCAAGAAAAGACGTTCACACAAACAGTCCCAGCCCCAGCCGTGTGGCAAAAGGGAGGCATGTGGCTTCAGATATTTAAAGGGGAGCAAAGAAGGCTGTGGATAATACATCCCTGGGGACTCTTAAAATAATACAGGGGTTTAAACCCCAGTGAAATGTGTGTGCTACTTATACTGGAACCTCTGTTGTTGATAAAACCCGGGAAATTTGATTTACTGCAGGATTTCATTTCAAGTGTTTTGTGTGTGCACTCAAAGATCCTAGGATGCCTCGGTCTAATCGAGCTCTTATCTTTGAATGTGGGTCAGCTTCAATTTCAGTCAATTCACTTATCTTGTTTTTCTTTTTCAATTTCTTCACAAAAAGGAGGGGGCAATCATACCTGCCCCCTTTGGATAGCTGTGTCAGATGAAATAACAGATGGAAAACCACTCGGAGTAGCTGAATGTCCTACCTCCACCAATAAATAATCATGATTATTATTATGTTCTTTTCATCATCATTTTATTACAGAATTCTTCCTCCCTCTCTCCACCTTGGAAAACATAATTTGCCAATAGTCTGAGCAAAGGAAGGCTCTAAAGTTAGGTGTGCGATTTATTTGTCATGGTCTCTAACGAGGAATTTAGTTTTAAACCCTTCAAAACATCTGTTGCATTTCAGCTCAGAAAGTGCAAATAACAGAGAAATAGTAGCATATGGGCTAGAAATGGAAAATGTCTGCTCCTATTTTAAAAAAGAGAGAGAGGGAGAAGAGAGAGAAAGAGAGGAAGTAAGACTGTTACATTTCTCATTCTGAATACTGAGCACTTATCACCAGACCTCATGCTCCACCTGACGCGCAGGAAGCTGCTTGATTAATGTGCACGTGCAGTGGCCATCTGCTCCTGGCTGGGCTCTGAGTCCCAGCGCCCCACGCTGGGTCAGCACTTTCCTCTGCGGGTGCTGAGAAGTGCCTTTCTGTTTCCCACTCCCTCCCTAGCACTGGCCCTTGGTCCATGAAGTTTCATTTGCCTTAAAAAAAAGCAGAAATATCTTTGGAGAAATTGCAGGCTGTGGTCCTGGCAGAACGTAACAGAGAGGGAGAGCCTTTGGCCAGCCCAGCCTGCTGCCTACAGGCAGCAGAGGCCAGTAGAAATAAAGTCACAAGGCCACAGAGGATACTGGGGCAATTTGACCATTTGCAAAGAAACAAAAGCTTTAAAGGAAAAGATAACCTCCGAAGTTGCCTAGGTTTGGTTCTTTTACCCTCCTTCTGAGTGACTTTTCTTGGGTTGTTTTGGGGCCGACCTGAAGGCTGTCAGCTCACCAGCAAGGGGAGAGCTGGCCAACTCGTGTCACCTCCCAAGGTAGGCAGCGGCCCAGTGAACTGATACCATCAGGACAGGCAGCTGTTGTCACAAGGGGAACTGAGCCCACTTGCATGAAGGCCAGAGAAGGATGCTGGAGTTGGCCTGGGAGCTCAGGGAGCAGGGGTCTGAGGTGGGACAGCAAGGTCTTCCCTGGGCAGCAGCAAACTCAGCTCACTGCAGTGTCCATCTTCCAGATAGCAGGAGAGACCCTTCCCAAGAGGCACAAGGACACTTACACACATACTCCTTCGAGCTCTTCCACTTCCATCAGGACCCCATATTTTGCCCAGACATTCACAGGCACCTGGGATAATTGTATCATTTACAAGGTGTCTTGCTTTTTGGGCCAGTCTTGGTAATAAGGAGCATCGTCACTGTTGGAAATGCAGATGATTAAATGGACTTTAAGGATCTCAGACTTAATTTGTCCTGGCCCCTTCCCTCACTTGCAAATGGGCACACTGAGGCCCACACGTGCACTCAGAGCCCGCGGCTCAGCCCATTCCTGCAGGATACATCCAGTGTGTCCCAGCAATATTCATGGAACAACAAAAGGCTGCATTGACTTGAACGCATCTGCACACTTAGAGGAACTCCCACATCCACCCCCCTTGCCCACAATGGAATCTGAAGGATACAGAAAACAAATGCTGCGATTACTGTGGACTAATAATACCTGGCAGGCGGTCACCGGGGAGGCGAGGAGAGACAGAGAAGGGGGAGGGGCCACAGGGGACCGGGTGGCGAAGAAGAGCAAAGGAAGAAAGCAGGAGAATGCGGTATAAAAAAGGGGTGAGGGTGAGGAGAGATGAGGAAGAGGCAAGGAGAGTCCCAAAACTCAGAGGACAGAGGAGAGTAGGAACATTGGGAGTGGGGGAGGGGAGCAAGATCTTATCTTTTTAAAGGGAAAGTCAAGGAGAAAACTGAGCCAAACTTAAATTTTGAAGAAGAGTCAGGCTGAAGGATGAGAGACATCTAATCAGTGCCCCTCTGCTGAGAAGCCCAACCAGGTGTGTTCTGTGTGTGTGTCAGAAAGCGCACGGCCTTGAACTCCAACCCCAGTTTCTTTCCCTCCCTCCCTTCCTTCCTTCCTTCCTTCCTTCCTTCCTTTTCTTTCTCTCTCTTTCTTTTTCTTCTTTTTTTTTTCTTTTTAACATCACAAGGAGTGTAGAAGTCCCTGGTTGGTAAGACCAGCTGTGCAGAGCGCTCCTCCCAGAGGCATTTTCACCTGCAGAGCCCAGTTTCGGAGAAGGCCTCAGAGGCAGGGTCTCTGGTTACACACCCGGGGCCAATAGGACTGCACAAAGCTCATATTATTCTCACTTTAATCATGGTTTTTGCTTCGCAAATCCTGCCTTGAAACCATACACTGTGCTGAAGTTTTATGGCAGCTCTTAGTGTGGCTTATGGTTTGATCAGGGATTGTTCCTTTAATTTCTGAAGTTATCACTGAATTTCCTTTCTTCCCTCCTCAAAATAATTATTGACAAATGTGTATAAATATAAACCTGGCTAATGATGGCTCCACCCCTTGGATTTTTCCCAAGTAAATGAAATCAAGCCTTTTGCTTTCCCATTCTTTTATTACTTTATGAAAGCGGTGGGAGAGGGGAGAGAGAGAGAGAGAGGGAGAGAGAGAAAAGGTAAAGGAAGGGAGAAGGAGGCAGGGAGGGAAAGGGAAGTGTAGTGAGAATAAGAAGCATAAATGGTAGGTACAAAATAGACAGGGGGAGGTTAAGAATAGTACAGAAAATGGAGAAGCCAAAGAACTTAAATGTACAACCCATGGACAGGAACTAAGGGGGGGAAATGCTGGTGGGAGAAGGGGTGTGGGGTGGAGGGGAATAAAGGGGAGAAAAAATGGGACAACTGTAATAGCATAATCAATAAAACATACTTTCAAAAAATAAATTAAAAGTTAGAAAACCAAATCCTCACACTATTTAATGAAGCTTTTCCCTCTGTGTGAAGACTGAAGTCTGAATCATGCCAAGGTGTGACAATCAGAACAATTCTTAGTCAAGGAACATTTACCTTAGCCTTCGGCGTGTGCTCATACTCTAAGATCTGCATTTGGAATGGGGATTTGGGATGTTTGAGAAGACAGAGGAGCCAAAAAAGACACGTTGGTCTCTAAATCATATAAAAGATGCTTCTTTAGTTCACAAAAGTATCCACGTGAAATTCAGTGAGAACTTGCTAAGTACTAGCACATGGCTGCCACTGCGTAGGTTTTCCAGGCTGTTAAAGGGGAGGGTCCACCTGAAAGACTTCTTTCTAATCCATGTTCACTGTCATCTCTCCCCAGACCAGGGCAAAAGCCTCCCTCAAATGGTTTCTCTTTTTCTCTCTTGCTTCCCTACAGTCCACTCCCCTAAATGAGTCAGAGTGATCTTTAGATGGCACATCAGCGGACATCACTCCCTTGCTCAGAACCTTCCAGCACTGCCAGTCACACTGGGAACTAAAAGCCACACTCCCAGCCCACGCCCTGGCTTGCTTCCACCTGCATTTCCACCGCAGCTCCGCCCACACTCTCTCCCCTATTTCCATGAAGCAAGGTCACAGTGGCCTTCAGTTCTTCTGTTCCTTCAGTGAGCATACTTATTCTATTTTAGAGCAATGTCCTTAACATATTTTGGAGATTCCTCCTGTAACTAAAATGACTGGAAAAATTATACAGGCAGCCCAAGGTTTCATCCATAGGACAAGGACAAATAGTCCAAGAATCAGGTTCCAAAGAACAGTGGTAGGAAAAACAATCATTTGCTGCTTGTCACCTCTCAAGTTCTGCTCATTAAAAGCACAAATAACCACATTTCATGGTTTGTCTCTCCCCTTCACTAGAAGGGAGACCCCAGGGGAGCGGCAATCTCACATGTCTGTCTCTGATCTCCCCACCTAGAGCTGGGCCAAGGACTCAGTGGACACTCCACAAGTAGTTGAAAGAGTGAATAAAGGAAAGAAAAAAAAAAGGTCGTTCACACATTACAACTTTAAATACTGATTCACAACTATTCCATGATTAGGTACAAGAATGAGGAGCACAGATACTAAGTTGCAAACAAGCTCTTTCTCACTTAAAAGACACAGGAACAAAAATGGTAGCATCTTCAAGCTCTCATGAATCTACCACAGAAAAGCCCAGCTTTCTGCAAATCTTCTGGCCGAGACCTTTTTACACTCTCTACTTGACCACTCAAGGAACTCACTACTTAACAAAAACTGCATGACAAATGGCTTGTTTTCACTCGAGGTCATGATTTAGCTTTCCAGGGGACATTCATTTGTAGCCATGTGGCCGAGTGGAAGGTGTTTCGCAGCAGTATCTGCAGTGACGACCATTGCTGTGTGACTCAGAGAAAAGCCTTGGAGTCTCAGGGTACATATCTGACAAACAGAGTGATGAGATGTGCCTCAGCTTTCTTCCTTAACATTTCTGGGGATATATTAGATGCAGACCAAACCCTATGAGCTTCTCTGAGAGAAAAAGCATGCAATACAGAACCAGCATATACCTAATAAGTGAGCCACACGGTTTTCCATTTCTTATCTCTGCAATTAAGCTAACAGGTGACAGACTCATTTCAGCATGGTAACCTCCTCCTCTTAGAACATGACTTGTTATTTTTCCAAGGCCACAGAAACCAGAGGTCCATAGAGTTAGAGAGCAGGCGGGGGAGGCAGAGAGAGAGATCAAGAGAAGCTCAGTTTAGACTACAGCCTTATACAAATTGAAGGAATAATTCCAGCCAAGAACCAGGTAGAAAATATGGATTCAGTCTCCTGTTCTTGCTGAGTCAGTTCTCCCTGGTGCATCCTTGTGGTTTTGCTTGACTTGATACAAACTCCAAAAACATCCAATTGATTCATATTAAACAGAGAATGGAAAGCCAGGCTGCAGCGGTGTCCGGATGACCTCCACTATTGGGACCACTTGAACCACCCCTTCCCTATGGTTATATGAAACAGCACAGTTGTCTAACACATTTTCCTTCCGCAGTAAATCTTAAATACAGGGTTGTGGCATCCCCTCCTCATAGCCTAACTGATGTTCATTCTTCCCTCCTTTTTGGTTCACAAAACTGATTGTTTTCAAGCAGCAAGGTGCCCAGTCCCAAGCGAGATACTCACTTTCCCAGCTTCCTTAGCCTTTCTGGATGGTGATATGATGTGGATCGGGCTAATGATATGAAAATCCAGGTCTATTGGGAGCCTCTGGAACAGGTTTGCTTCTCCAGATGCGAAGGGGCAGGTGCTGATGGCTCGGTCCCTCCCTTCATGTCTTGTACAGGAGGAGACAGATGCAGTGGCCACCTGGTAACCACCCAAAACAAGCATGAAGACAAGAGCCTGGTACGGAGGACATAACAAAAAGATAGAAAGAGTCTGAGTCCCTGATGACATCCCTGAACAACCAAATTTACACCAGAAACTCCCTGCATCTGGTCTTCTTGATATCTGAGAACAAGAAACACCTATTTGTTTCAGTCACTAAAATTATGTCATGCAATCCTCACAGACAAATCATTACTAAACAATACTGTAACCATATTATTTGAGAGGAGAGAAGTGGTTCTATAAATAGAGATAGTATCCTGGATCAACAGGAACAGAGGGCCCTTGTGTGATCCCCTCCTTCCAAGAAAAAGTATCCCTAAATCATCTCTACCACTTAGTCCCCATCTTTCAGGGTTCACATATAACGATGCAGAATTATTCCTTAGATCCTGAATCCTTGGCTTCTACAGCCTCACTGTTTCCCACTAGCCAGTTCCCTCAGCTGTTCCACATGTGCCCTTTATTATTTTCCATCCATTAATCACTTGCATTGTCCAGGTTTACAATTTTCCAAACTCTGCCCGTTTCAATTAGATGCCAGGGTCACAGACATAACCCGGCAGCCCGACCTGCACAGCTAACATCGGAGACAGCCGGATTCCTCTGTTTCCATGTATGCCATCTTGAGTCCTGGACTAGATAATTTCACTCATCTAGAAAATTAAGGTGAATAAGAGAACAGAAAACGGGAATGGCATATGGTCTAGCTTCCTGAATTTGTGTGATTATCCATTTTCAAATAGCAGGCACTGAGTTATTAAGTCTATTGACAGATGCAATGTAATTTTCTTCAAACAGATAACTGATCCTGGACTTGATAAGGCCTGAATGTGCAGGGCACACTCCCTCATATGCTTCACTCTCATTCTTCACTCTCTTCATTCAGTGGCCTGTGTTATCAAATTACCAGTGCAAATACGTGCCCAAAAGTAAAGCAACACAGGATCTTAAAATTTATACTCAGGGCTGTCATTTTGGTACTTTATCTGAATCTGAGCAGTATTGCTTGATAGTCCTGCAACCAAGAAACATAAAAATAGTAGGAGAATTACAAAATGAAACTAAAAACTCTGGGTCTGAGAACGGTTTGAAATAAATTGCATAGAAATAGGTGAGATCAGGCTCTAAGCTTAGATAATTTAAAGGATTTCAAAGTTTGTAGATAACATTGTTCTGATACTGCTAAATGTGTGAAGTGGTTGCCTTTTCTTTTTATAACCCTTGGCCAGGAGGTTCTCATACACGTACTAAATCAACACCGAAATGTAGCTCACAATAAAATCACTGGGACAATACCCGATACAAACTGACTGCAGAAGACGTTCAGCAAACATTTTAAAAATACCTCACTGGGTATGCACAGTAGGCCCCCAAAACCACAATGAAAGGGCACACCTGTAGTCCAGCATCTGAGAATAGCCCTCCATTCTTGTGAATCAAACAAACAAAAATTCTTTTGTCCCACAATTTAGCCCCGGGGCCCTGATTTCAAACTATTCTCTTTTTCTCTGATCTGTCTCCCTCACCAGGATGATTTCGTCGATGCTTTGGGTTCCAGAGAGTTAATGACAGCAATGAAAAAAGAGTATCTAGATGTTGGCTTTGAGCTGGGCAGATACAGTCTACATGTCATGATTAAAATGCAACCACCGGAGGTTACATGACCCCCGGTCACCTGTCATTTGTGACGTGGTAGGTGAGACCCTGTGGCCTCTCCCCAGACACTACCTGGGGTTGAGTTCTTAGTGAAAACCAAAATACTTTAGAAATTCAGGCATGTTACCATTTAGTCAACAATAATTTACTGTGTACTGAACTTTAAAATAAAGCATTGAATATACCTGACTATAAGAGTATAATGAAATATTAGATTGTATAAGAATCTTATTTTGCACTGTGGGGGTCATGATTATGGAGATATCACATCATTGGATTTCATTGTACGCTAAAAAGTTATTCCTCACTCAGGTTTCTTTTTTTCTTAGTTAGAGGCCTTTGTTATTTGTTTGAGGATTTAGTTAAGATTTTTCTTTTTTCTAATCCTGCTAGGAAAACATTCAATTTCTTCTTCAGTGGCCATTTTCAAAAATCAAGGTAGTTAGTATGTTTGTTTTCCCCAATGAGTTGAGTCCGTTTGTTCTGTGTACATGGAGCTCCACAGCAAATTTTTATTCTCAAACTTTTTTACAAAGTTTTCTCAGTGTAATAGATTCTTGGATGATTTTGACCATTTGAGAATTTCTGGTTCCTACAGGAAGAGTCACATGCAGATGTGAGTGAGAGAGTTCAATGGAAGAATGAAATAAAAATATTAATTACCCAGAGTTGCCTGAGTCCTACAGCCTGCCTGGGTATGTGGGACACTGGCATAGACGTGTAAGAAATGTCAATATTTATTGTGAAGATATGCACATTGGTTGAGCTATGAAATCATTCAGGGAAAGATATGTCATCCCAATAATTAAACTTCATTCAGAATACCAATGTAGCCACAATGAAAACTGAAAGTGATTATTTTGATTTATTAAATTACTCTGTGCAGCCACAAGGCATTGGACAAAGAGAAAAAAAGTTCATGTAAGTCTAGGATCGAGCCTTGCTGTTAGAAAGGAGAACCAGAGGCACACTGGTGCCTTTCTGAGGGACTGACCCCGCATTACTTTAAGGGTCAGTGCTCTTTTGCCTGAGAACTGGGTGGCCCTGAGGCAGAACTGTGAGGCCACACCCTTTCCTGTCACATCACGTCTTCCACAATACCTTCCCTGGCCACACCCAACATGAATTTCCCTCTTCTCTGAACTTCTACATCTGTACAAGTTCATAGAAGTTCATGTCAGTGGATATGAGCTAAAGGGGAGCTAACAGGGACAAAACTCACATTTAAAGAAACTCAAATGGGTTCTATTTACTCAAAAATCCTCAACTAGCCAGAATCCCTCCCTACATTCTACCTAAGCAGAAAGACAAATCACATACCCCTCCCAGCACACTCAGGGAGAACATGGGCAGTTGGCATGTTTGTAAAGGACTTTAAGAGTCTGTATTGAGGTCAATAAACTCATCTTAGCTTTCCCAGTTCTCTATATCTTTAATTAATAGTGCAAACTCATACTCAAATTGGGAACCCTACCTGTGATACTACAAAGATATCTATTATTAAAGAAATATATAATTATCTTCATAATACTATATTGTCATAAAAATAAACAGAAAAGGTTTTAAACATAGATTAAAACAAAGAGATTTTTTGCAACATCAATGAAAACTGTTAATTCCCCAACATACCCCCTCTCATGATTTTGGTTAATTGGGGTATACAGCATTGGATGATGGCCCCCCAAAATATATGCCCACTAGAACCTGTAAATGTAGCCTTAGTTGGAAAATGGAGTCTTTGCAGATATGATTAAGGATCTTGAGATTAGACCACTCACCCCCAAGATTACCCAAGTAGACTCAAAATCTAATGACAAGTGTCCTTATAAGAAGACGCAAAGACACAGAGACAGGGGAGGAGGCTATGTGAAGACAGAGCAGAGTTTGGAGGTTTGTGGCCACAGGCTAACAAACCCTGGAGCCACCAAAAGCTGGAAGTATCCTGCCCCGAAGCCTGCAAGGGAAGCATGGCCAGCAGACACCTTGATTTCAGACTTCTCTCCTCCAGAACTGAGAGAGAGTATGTGAATCTCGTATGAAGTCACCCCGTGTGTAGTAGTAGGCTGTAGCAGCCCTGGGAAACTAATACATGGAGTTTTACTATATTTAATTAAATGCCACCCAATAAATGTACATAAAATATAATTAAAGATGAAGACTCTTTGGTAAGTCATTCAACAGAATGTATTAAGTGTTACTGTCACCAGACACTGTGTAAGACTCTGGAGATACAGTAAAAATTTTAAAAGATATTACACTGCAAGGCCCTCATTGACCTTACGGTGAAATCTGGAAAGGCAATTTTTCCCTCAGTCATTGCAGAACAAGAGAAAAAACTACCAGATATTTTAAAGAGGAGTCTATTAACTGGAGTGAGCAGGTGGAATTCGTTTGATATAGGTTAATAAGGCCATTTTATGTGTGAAAAAGATATTGTTACTAAAGAATTGCAGAAAGCCTTAAAGACACTCTATTCAGACTCAGAGTTTATCAGTCCCCAAAGGATGGAAATGTTTCTGTGTCACCTGAAAATCACAAAGGAAAGATCAGCAAGTACCTGGAAGCTGTCAGCACGACCTGCGCCCTTTCCCAGGTAAGTATCTTGATGAAGAAGATTGTTTCCTCCATCCTAACCAAAAATTAAAAAATTAAAATGTCTTCAAGTCCTCTGTTGTTTCTCTGCACTCTCCAGATGATATTTTGCATGATAACGTGTCATCCCATGTTGTATCAATCATGTTGCAATATGTCACTTAATGTAACATGAAGCAATATGATTGACACAATCTACTAGGGCTTGTCACAACATTGCATGTCAACCAGGACACTTTTATGGGTTTTGTAAAGAAAAAAAATTAACATGTTTCACTGAACATTCCATCCGGGGGCCTGGGAGATGGGGGAAGAAAGGCTCCTTGGAAGATTTTTGCAACATTTCTACTGATAAATATCTGCTAAGTAAATGGAGTCAAATGTCTCCCCTATACCCATATTGAATGGGCGTGATAAATGACTGCCAACCTGTCTCAGGTTCCTGGTCAATTCTGCTTTTTCCTTGTTCCTGCTTGCCACATTTAATTCAAGACACCTTACAAGATCACCTTTAGAAGAGGGAACAGGACTCTTAAGTGGAAGGCCCACATCTGAGCCAAAGGAGGTAGTAAAGGCAAGTAGGGCTTCACGGCAGATTAGGAATGTTCTAGAAGCCATCATTGGTATGAATGTGGTTGTAGATAACATCTCAAATGACTTAAACAGAAAGGGGGGTTTATTAAAAAGGATATGGGGATTTCTCAAGGAACCAAGGGCAGGAATAAAACTAAACCTTAGGAAAAGACTACCGGCCATATTTAGAAATCCACCTGCATTCTCCCCTCACCTCAGTCTCTGCCTCTCTGGCCCATCCACTTTCTTCTCCCCACTTTATTGCTGCTCCATCCATTTGGTAGAACTCACCCCATAACAACCACTTTTATAAGTCAGAATCCCAACCATGCAAGAAATGTTAGTGTACAGTTGTTGGTTTCCTTTGTGGGATATAGTTCCCCCTTCCTAAAGTATTTCAATTGCCCAACAAAGCAGTGCATGAGGGATGGACTTCACCAGGAATGGACCTCACCTCTAGCTCCAGAGGGAAACTTAAATTATTAGCTTCAACCAACCTGCGTATTCCATTACCCTGGCCAGTGACTGGTTCAGGAAAAGGCAGTTAGACTGAATCCAGAGATGTGTCTAGTGTACTAGGAAACAAACTCACTCATCTCCCTTGGGCCAGTCTGAGTAAGAACGTGAGCTTGAAACTACTGAGAGGAGACTGCCATTGAGACAGGCTGCGTTGAGTTTGTCTTAAATGGTTGGGGATGTTCTTCAGTTTTAAAGCCAGGATGTTCTTTATTTTTAAAGCCTCTCCTAGATAAGTTTGTTTCTCTTTAGGCACTCCCCAGTGAACTCCATTCTGCACCAGCTAACAGAAGATTTCTCTGCAGAGCAAAGGAATCTACTCTGCACCTGCATGAAGAGCCCAGCCCTGTACGAGCCAGGCCCCGGCAGAAGTCTGGGGAGCCAGACTTCTGTTAGCGTGTGCTCCCTTGACACGCCAGCCTCGCTCCCCTTCCCCTTTCCCTCCACCTTGTTTTCAGTATGCCTCTTCTTTTGGATCTGTTTCTCCTCTTTTCTTGATTTCTGTATTGAGAGAGGAGCAAGAACCCCTTCATTGGTGATACCATAAGGGGAACCAGCTTGAGGGTTGAGCAACTCAGAGATAGGGGAGCCAAAACTTGGATCTCAGGGATGACATCTGAGTCCTCAATCAAATCATCCTGTAGCCCTAAATCTCTCCTAGAAGTGTTTGGGTACAGGAGGCAATAAAATGCCCTGTGCTTAAGACAATATGAGTCAAGTTTTCCATTCCTTGCCACCAAAAGAATATGAACTTAAATAAGAGACAACTTTCTGTCTTCAGAAAAATCTCTAGCTAGCCCAGCTTGAGCCAGCCAGTCTGATCAGCCATGGCAAGGGCACAAGGCACTGTTGCTAGGTGCCAAAGCCCTAGCTTTGGCTGTGAGAGCAGTTCTCTGGAAAGGGGGTGCATGGCATTTTGAATAAAATCTGTTATCAGTGAAGATTATGTCTATTCACTAGTAAGTCTGGATACAGAGCCCTCTGTGCTTTGGTTCTTTTCATTTTTAAATTGGATGGTCACATCCCTGCCCATCAACCCCTCCCTGGTACACCAATACTCACTCTATAAAGGGTTTCATACCTCACAGGTAGATTCTAATAGAAAAAAAAATTCAGGTGGCTTTTTAAACATTTTTCAGAATTCTTTTCCTCTACTGTCACTGTTTGTGCATGGAGAAAAACAAGGAATCATTTGTTTTTATTCTTGCACTTTATAATTCTGCATACCCCCTGCAACTCTACCCAGGTTCTGTGGAAATACTCCTTTAAAAACATCCCCTCTCAGCGCTGGTCGTGTGGCTCACCCACTGCTGCTGAGCGTGCAAGTGACTCAGCCCTTCTGGCCTTTAGATAAATCTTCAGTATGATGTTAACAAGAGGCTTAAAATTGCTCATTCCTTTATCAAATGACCTCCTCTTGGAATTTAACACAATTTTAGCAGAAATAGAGGCCATGCAGAGAGTCATACATGGTGTTGTTCATTCAGGTGCTTTGTTTTTTAAACAATAATCATTAAAACTTGAAAACAATTACATGTTAAAAACATTAACCCTATTAAATAAATTATAATTCATCCATGTGGCAGGATTCTGTGAAGAAATACTTGGGAAATACTATGAAGTAAAAGAAGCAGGTGCCAAAGTGGACGCAACACGGCAATCGTACACTCTGCACATACGGCAAACCGGAGAGAACCCACTATTAACTGTGATCACCGCCCAGTTCTCAAGACAGTAGAATTCTATAAATAGATTTTATTTCCTTTCCATGCACTTTTTGTTTGCTTTTTTTCCAAATTTGTCCACAGTGAACAAATATCACCTTTCTAATTAGGAGGGTATAAAGAACTCATTATGTTTTTGTGGGCGTGGAATATATTTTATTTTCTGCATTTTGACTTTAGAAACAGTAAAAGCATGTTGACATAAAACAGTTTTGAGACAAATAAATCATACTTAGGAAATGCAGTAAAATGATTTTTAAAAATAACAACAAAAATAGGCATTAACACTTAAGTTAAAAAAAAGAGTTTTTGTTCAGTGTATTTAGTAGTTGAAGAATTTGTTTCTACTAGAAGAACAAAGAGTTCACTTTAATTTCTGCCTTTGAAACTCCTCCAAATCAGAGGTCAGATAACTTCCTTTCTGCATCCTCATATTGTGGTAGCTGTATGATTTATAACTGATTGCATTTTTGTCTCCTACAATATGCTAAAGTGAGTGAGGTCAGAGATTCTGCTTTCACTCAGTTTTCTTGTTTTGGTGGCTTGAAGTCAAATTATTCATATTACTTTAATACAGTTTTGTTTAGCTTAATTATATACTGAAAGTCTGGCACACATAATTAATCAATGCATTGCTAGTGACTGTGCAACAAGCCGTATCTGTTGGAAATTTTATTATGAAATGCCGGATGTGAGGGGAAGGAAGACAGAAACAGATGCGAGAGACAAGCCCTGCCCTCTTTTCCTCGGGAGAGTCTTATCACAGTGGTCATGTGTGTTGAGGCAAATCAGTGTAGTTTTACAGATTTGTCCCTATTTCTGGAAAATCCAAAATCTATCTCCTATTGCTCTTTGGCTTTCCAGGCTGACGCTGACAAGGCCTCTCTCCTTTGTGCTTTACTCCACCTCCCAGAGGTAAAAGGATGTGTCGTTCTGCTGGACACAGAGGACTGAGGGGCACAGCCGGGGTGACGGTCAAATCCAGAGCTTTAACAAAGCCTTCGCCTTCGCCCCAGTATGCCATCGTTACTCTTTACACCCTTTACCTTAATGCGTATGAGAAAGTGGGGGGAAATAACACTCCAAATTTGTTTTCCAATAAAGGTGTTTTATTTTTAGTTTCCTTAGACCTTAGGAACTCTTAAGAAAGACTATTTTATGAAAGTGTGAAAATTGATTTAAAAATTAAAAATTTGCTTCAATGTGCATTGCCACAAGGAGCTAATATACAGATACTAGGAAATCTACTGTCTTTTGTGCACCCCTTTTAATTACAAAGTTCAGCTTGTCCACCTTTAGGCTACCTTTACTGGGTGTCTACTGAGAGTCACCCAGTACTGGGCTGGACCTCTAAATTTTATTAGATACAAGATGAGAATCATAGTTCCTACCCTTGCAAAGCTTACAGATGATTGGTGGAGTAGACAAATAAACCTGAGGTCACAGGTAGTATGATAACTGCTCTCACTAGCATGGGCACCGGGCCACCCTGCCTCCCAGTGGTCCAGAAAGTCTCCTCTGAGGACATGACACTTGACAGCAGTTTGAAGGATAGCTCCAAGGCAACCAGGTAATGAAATGGAGCCCTTTCATCTCCTGGTTCCTCTACAGCATGGTTAAGTCTGTTCCAGAAATGAGAGTGCAGATTGGTTAAAGGACTTAAGCATTGCCACACATTCAGAGAGGAAAATGTCTGGCTGCAAACCAGGCTAACCTCTGCTCTTCCCACCAAGGCAAAACAAAGAACCTATCATTTTGCTAGGGTGTGCAATGCCCACACAAAGGTACTTCACAGAAAGTGCATTATTTGTAAATAAAGATCTTTATTGCCTCCCAGAGATGTCAAGTGAACTTAAAAAACTGCTTCCTGCAAGCACTTTCCTCAGCCAAAACCAATGCAGCACACGTTAAGTGCCTGGTCCCAGATGACAGTAATGGGGAAACTGGGGGTCCCGGCACACATGCTCTTTTGGCTCCCCCAAAATGCTGATTGTTCTCTCAGGGGCTCCGGGGCACTGACCTGGTTAGCTCTCCGTTTTACATGCCCCAACCTTGGACCTCTGACACAGTCCCTTTGCTCGTCCCTTTAATTGTTATTGTCATTGCCACTCTTGAGTGAAAAATAAAATATCTCTAGGTTGACATGACACTTTATTTTGTTCTGTTTATTAAAAGAGAGAGAGAAAGAGAGCAGAAAATAAAGCTGTTTGAAGGCAACAAAATTATAAAAGTGGTCAAATTCCACAAACTCCAACCAAATATATAGAAATGGTATCAGAATAAGCTTCTAATAGGACCACTGGTTTCAAGAAGTGGCTGTGGCCAGAATGAGTCACTGTCCCATCAAGTGCCAGACACATTTCAGCAACTTTAAGAAATAAAGACCGGAGTACTTAGCTAGAGTGTCCAGATTTGGTCACCACAGTGGTGATGATTTCTTGTCACTATTGAGCTGGATTTAGAAAGTGAAGACACCACCAAAAAGGGAGTGCCCAGCAGAATGGACGGCCCCTACGCTCTGAGCAGTGGGTGCCTTGAGTCCATCTAGCTCTCCATAGGTCAAAAATAGTTCAGTCATGACCTCATCTTGTCCCACCCTTCAGGAGTCTTCAGAGACGAAGACTAATATCTAAATAAGGAGTTAGCTTCCATTCTGTCTCTCTCATTCTCTCTCAACTGTTGTTGTGTGTGTGTGTGTATGTGTGTGTGTGTGTGTGTGTGTGTGTGTGAACTTTTCTTTAAAAAACTTTTAGGCATGTGTAGTTGAGTCTGCCTTTTGAACATAACAAGTTAGAAATGAACATGATCTCTCATTTATTTGTCTTATTAAACAGTTTTGTTTGCAATAAACAGCACAAGAGTTTTGTTGTTGTTGTTGTTGTTGTTGTTTTACCAGCATAACGTTTTCTGTATCTTGGAGAATGGCTGCTCTTTCATCTGATGCTATTAAATGTGAATACATCGCCATGGAAACCACTGCAAAGATGCTTTCCCCTATCATGGCCTTTGAGATAGCATTCGTGGTCCTTACTCTACACTGTTTACTTCTACTGGGCAAAACAATTCCACTGGGGAAAGATGATTGAGTGTCCTTAGCCAAAGACAAGTTTACAACCTTGGGCTTATTGAACATCACTTATAGTGTGTTGGTGTTTTTATATACCTTCAAACAAAAGTGAAGATTAGAAAAAATGGTATAAATTGGTAATTAAAAAAAATCACAGGAGTATAAGTATAACATAGGAAATATAGTCAATAATACTGCAATAAATATGTATATTGCCAGGTGGGTACTTAAAATATCTGCAGGATCACCTTATAAAATATATGATTGTCTAACCATTACACTGTACACCTAAAACTAATACAAAATAATGCTGAATATAAATGTAACTGAAAAATTAAAAAATGAAATATTATTTATTAGCCCTATCCATCCCAGGAGAAACCCATATGTAAATAAAGAAGAGGGAGCCAGCCCAGAAAGATATTTGGGGTTATGATGGGAGTGGGGAGGACGTGTGCACATCCGTGCACATGCCTGCACACGCTCACTGCCTCGTGCACACGTTAATCCCTACCCCTATCCTAGGCAAAGATCACACATGATCCTCATTCATTCACAGTTAATCTCAAAGGTTAATTTTGTTGCCTTTATGCTGTAAACAAAGAAGATATTTCTTCCCTGGCACGGGGCCTTTTGCCATAAACGAAACAGAGAAGAAAGTCAGTGCATCCTAAGGATTAAAGAGAGGTCGGAAGATCCAAAGAACCTGGTGCTGACAGACCTTCTTATTAAAAAGCATACTCTGGTGGCCCGGCTGCCGCTGATGGGCTGACACAGCAGGACTTCAGAAGGCCAAAGCACAATCGGTGGACTGTGCTGCTCTGGGGACAGCGGGCACGGGGGAGCCTTTTCTAATTTGTCAAAGTTGTATCTAATTCCACAGAACAAAGTTCGCAAAGAGAGATGAGCAGAATCCACAAATTATTGCTCATTCACCAAGCCCTTGATGGAGCGATAGGAGCTGTGCACAGCTAGGGTTTTGTAGAGTAACTCGACCCTGCCAGTCGGCTTTGGGTAATTCCGCCTTGTGGGCATAACAGTTTCCCTTGTTTTTTGTTTAATAGGATTATTTCTCAGAATATTAAAAAGATAACATCAACATCTTTCAGTGGCCCCATAAACTATTTCTGGAAATATAGAAAGAATGGTTCAGGTGGTTTCATTGCTCCTGATAGGACTTTTGTTCTCTCGTCAACTAAAAAGAAAGGAATGTGGTTTTGTGAGGGGTGTGCCTGGAGCAAACAAAACAAAATGCTAAGTTTTCTCAAGAGGCAATACCATTCAAACTTGTATTGCCCATTGAAACTCCCGCTTGCCTATTTGGAAAATGAGACTGATTTTCAAATGAGAGCTTGAAGTTCAAACTCTGAAAATTTGGGAGTGGTTCAAGGAGAAAGTGCAAGCAAGTTAGTTAGCATGAGCCTGGAAAGGCTACTGAAGACAACACCTTCTCCAGAAGAAAGCATATAGAATAATCTTCCAACAGAGTAATGGAGTCTCTGGGAGAACATTGCCTCCTGTTGGTAAGCAGAGGTGAGTAGGAGCAGGTGCAGATCTGTCCAAGTTCCCTTGATCCAAGTCTGCCCACTCCAGGAACCAGGGTGCTGAAGGAAAGTGGTGGTCAGGCCCACCTGCATCAGTGACTTCTCCATGGTAATACCTGACGGGTTCTTATAACTCACTTTTATAATGATAAAAGGACAACTTATGAAGAACTGAACGCCCCTGATGGAATACATCACATACCACTACGAGACAGTTCACTGACATTGAAATACAAATTGCATGTGGACAGAACCAGAGTCCGAGTCAGGTCTTGCTTCTCTCCCCGCCTCGTCAGATAGTTGATGGAACCCTGCCTGGAGGGTGCCCTGGGTCTCCACTAAGCCCCACCCTAATTGGCCCGGCCATTCTTCACTCCACTCCCAGACTTACTCAAACTGGTCACATTGTTTTTCACCCAACAGTAAAGACTCTTCGTTCAGACACCTAAAATTCATCAAAATTCACTACTTGCCTTATACTGAATTCACTCCTATGGCTCTAGATACATAGCTTACTGCACAGGCCCGTGAAAGTGCAGCAATTCCAGCAAACATGACTCTCTTCCAAAATGGTGCACTCAGCTAACTGTCACTGCAAAAATTTCTTTTGCCAAATGTCTGTGAGGAGATGGATATTAAGGGCCATCCTGGTTTTAGGCAAGAAAAAGAAAAAAATGTATACCCGAAAGACATTTTTTAAATGTACTGGGGTGATATTGGTTAATGACATTATATAGGTTTCAGGTGTAGAATTCTATAACACATCATCTGTATATTGTAGTGAGTGTTCACCATCCCAAGTCCAGTCTCCTTCCGTCACCATTTATCCCCCTCACACCCTCTTCTCTCTCCCCCAACCCCTTTCCTCCTTATAATCACCATACTGTTTTCCGTGTCTATGAGGGGTTTTCATATTTTTTTTGGTTAGTCCCTTCACCTTTTCCACCAATCCACCCAACCCCCCTTCCTTTTTACAGTTGTCAATCTGTTTTCTGTATCTATGAGTCTGTTTTTATTTTATTTGTTTGTTTATTTTGTTCATTAGATTGCACATATAAGCAAAATTATATGGTACTTGTCTTTTCTGACTGGCTTATTTCACTTAGCATAATTCTCCAGGTCCATCCATGCTGTTGCAAAAGGTAAGGTTTCCTTTTTTTTTACAGCTGAGTAGTATTCCATTGTGTAAACATACCATAGCTTTTTTATTCACTCATTTACTGATGGGCACTTGGGCTGCTTCCAAATCTTGACAATTGTAAATAGTGCTGCGATGAATGTAGGTTTGCATATATTCTTTCATATCAGTGTTTCGAGTTTCTTTTAATATATTCCCAGAAGTGGAATCACTGGGTTATAAGGCAGATCACTACAGCCACTGTGGAAAACAGTATGGAGTTTCCTCAAAAAATTAAAACTGAAAGAGAACTCTTACTTACAAACCCTTTGCTTCAATCACTGTCTTGTTTTCTTCAAACACACGTTTAGATGGGCCAGCAATTGAAGGAGATCCTTGCTTGTTGCACATAGGCTTTGGAGAGGCAGCCTACCATAGTGGGCAGGATCTGGGATTTTAAATTAGTATCTGACATTACATTCTGGTTGGGAAACTGACTTCCTGTGAGAGCCAAGACATGACTCCTACAATATCTGGGCCTTGTTCTCATATAAAATGAAGCTCAAAATGATGATTTCTACTTTTCAGAGCTGATGTGAGAAATAGTGAACCAGGGTATATGAGGATATCTTGCAAAATATTCTACTTATGTTAGCTGCTGATGTTGTTTTGTTGTTTGGTTTTGTTTTTTAATGCTTTTTGGCTTACTAGCTTTGTCACCTGGTTGGTCAGTCCACATAACACACTTGATCTGTGGTCCCATCCTGTGAGGGTGGGACTTTCATATCCCATTCTATTAAAACATAAAATGTTTATATAAAAGTCAACTTTGCCATTTTGATTAGATTTTTGGTCAAATAAAAAATGTTTTAAACCAGCTGTGTAGAACTGGGCATAGAGTGTGTTTATATAAGAAAAACTACCCACGTGATATTACTTTATAGTCTTTACTTTCATTTCTCTCTTCCAATTTACAAAGGAGTTTTGAGAATACTTAAAATATAAAACACAAATATCATAAAAGTGAAAAATTATTAAAATGACTGAAGAGACAAAAGAAAAATAAAAAGCGAATCTATACTAACATGAATTTCTGCAACCAAACACAAAAGTCAGCACCAACATAATGACATTCAAAGCAAAAACGACCATGCTGTGGGTGACGTCGCTGTACTTTCCCAGCATAAAGAAGCCTCAGAGGGAGCAGGTCATTTCCAGGCACTAAATATTCTGGAAGAAATTGTTCACAGCAGTCTTCACATGACTGATTTTGAACAACACTGTTGTCTCCATAAAAGGCTTTCTCTAAACACGAACACTTGTATTGGTTATCTGCCCTATTGAGAGAGACTCTGAATTTGGAAGCCCAATTTGGAAAAGGAAGCTTGCTATTTGCAATAAAAACTTAGTAACTCTTGTCATTATATATCTTACTGTAACTTACATTTTTAATAATGATCAATTTACACAATATAGATTTTATAATGTATTTATTTTGTTATAATTAGCAAAGATATGTCAAGTTTTCATCATGAGTCAGGCAAGTGCTAAACCCTTTAAATCTGCACTTAATCTTCCCAAAAATCTTATGCTACAGGGATTATCATCCCACTCATTTTACACATGAAAGAAAATTGAGACTTATGGAGGTGAAGAATTTTGCCTGAGGGTCACAAGTCATCATGGAGTTTGACCATGAAGCCAGCTCAGGGTTTTGCTCCAGACCCCTCACCACTGTGCAAACCCACCTCACACACTTTTACACTCACCTTCTGAGGACTCCAAATAACCATCAAATGAGCACAAAGGAACTTTTAGATTTGATCAAAAAAGCAAATTCCCAGCCAACACAGATTCTATATTATACATTGAGAATTTCTTAGAAGTAAGTTTATGGAGTAAAAATGGGACGTTATTTGTGGTCTGCTGGTGGCCAAGCTTGAACAGCCAATCGGGATACCTTAAGAGAAGTGTGAACTCTTCCTTTTGAAAGTTGGGTCAGAAGCCCACTGGACTTCTGCTTTGCTTCCCTAGGAAGTCAAGCACAACTTCTCTTTTGTGCTACAACTTCTTCCTCCAGAGTCAGAGCCCTGTGCTAAGATGTCAGATCTCTGCTTCACCACCCGTGTGCAGACAGCCTGGTGTCTCTACAAGCTGGTGGGCATCATTCTGCCTCTTTAGGCAGCACAGTGCTGTGTGTTGTTAACTGCCAACAAACATAATGATTTTCATTGATTCTCGGCCTCAGTTCCCTCATCTAAAAAATGAAAAATTATTATGAATGAGAAATGGATCATGGTGCTTTCAAATTCTAAAATTATGTGACTCTGTGAAGGAATTTAACAAGATTTCACAAATTTCTTTTCTTCAAATCTAAACAAAATATTTCCTATAGGGTTCCTATAGGGAACACCCTAAGGTCAAATATTAATACCTCTCTTCTTTTGTTGTCTCTTACCGAGACTTAAGTTAGCAAAAGCTGTTGGTACAACATACTTATAACTGTGTGGCTTGGCAAGTTTTTAAGTGTGATTCCTCAGTTTATTCATCTGTAAAGTGCATGTAATAATACAATCTACTTCATACGGTCGATAAGAACTTTGAATGAGTTAGTAGCTGTAATGTGCTTAGGGCCATGCTGACAACCTAGTAAATGCTCAGTAAATGATAGCCCTTCACCACCTGTCTCCAACTCAGCCCTCCTATTCATTTCAAGACATCATTTGTGTTGTACACATCCCCTAGTCTCCTATCCTCTAGAGCTGTGACTTATCCCAACCTGACACGAAGATCACTCCCTTCAATATCCATAGCCTGCCAAGGCATCTCCCTTTAGCCAGTCCAACAGTAACTGGGAGAAAAATTGTTCACCAAATCTACTCCACCTCCTTCACTCACTTGCAAATGCATCTATCCTTTATATGTGTTACTCGATACTTATTTTAGAAGGGTTTGCCAATAGGGCTTGAAGCCAGTACAAGAGGGAATTGTTACCTTATTTTTTAATCCTTGCCTGAGGACATTTTTCATTGTTTCTGGAGAGAGAGGATGTGAGAGAGGAAGGGAAAGAGAGAAACATGCACAGCAGAGAGAAACATCAATTGGTTGTCTCCCATACACACCCAAACCAGGGATCATACACTCCCAGACTAGGAATCGAATCTGCAGCCTAACTTTGTGCCCTGACAAGAAATTGAACTCACAACCTTTTGGCTACAGAACAATGCTCCAGCCAACAGAGATACACTGGCCAAGGCTGTTACCCTTTTTTGATACACTTCAGTTTTGATACACATTTATGGGAATGTCAGATAAATCAGTACACCGAAGTACAAATAAAGCCATCATCTGTGGTTGTCTTGAATTAGAGAAAAAAATTATAAACTTTACCTGAACAGGGAGAAAAAATGTGTTGTCTCTATTATTTCATCATTCAAAGCTCCTGTCTTTGAAGCGCAGAAGTCATCTATGGCTGTTTCACTCTCTTACTCCCTGGATCTAATCATGCTAAGTCCTATTAAACTCTTTTCCTGGATCTTTCTGAGATGTGCTCAGAGTGGTATGTCAGAGGACTTTCCCTTAGCATCCCTAGCAGTCTGTTTCATATTAGAGTTACTTACACACACGTCTGTCTTCCACACTACATTTTTTGGACTGGGAGTTCCTGGAGCTTGATTTGTCTTTGTATTTCTAGCAGCATCTAGTACACAAGGCCCGTACTACCCTGTGCCTCCCCCTAAACACACACACACACACACACACACACACACACACACTGCTGTTTCACTCTTCCAGCTTTTTCATTCCTGTTCCTTTCACCAAAACAGACCTCATCTCACACCCTCTCTACATGGTGAAATTCCTCTTATGCTTCAAGTCCAACTCCTATTTCCTACTCACACGCACTCTCTTCCTGTAGGGTTCCATTGTCTACATGTCAGCACAGTGAGTATTTCAAGGTATTAGAGTTCTTTCATATTCTCTGTCTCCCCTAGTTAACTGTAATGTCCTTGAGGAGCAGAACCATATCTTCTCCATCCTTCTATTCCTCACAGCATCTGTCACAGGGCCTCACTCAGTGGACACTCAGAACTATTTGTGAAGGTGAATGAATTTGAATCCTCAGCACCAGCTTCAAGAGCAAATGCTCTCTTTAAACTATTACCCTGAATCTCTCAGGTAACTTGCCAGAAGAGTACTAAGCGCAGTCTGTCCATCCATATGTCACCCTATGGCTTTGACACATGAACACAGAGTTGGGGACAAAACATGAAAATGACACAACAGGAAACTCATTCTAAGAACTCTGACTCCACTGCGGGTTGCAGAGCCCAGTGGGAAAGTTAGAGAAGGAGGAAAAAGACCAAGGCTAAGGCTCATGTAAATTCAAAAGCATTAGCTTAAGAAATACTACAAAATGACCCTGACCAGTGTGGCTCAGATGGTTGGATGCCATCCCCGAAAGCCAAAGGTCACCAGTTGGATTCCTGGCCAGGACACATGCCTGGGTTGTGGGTTCGGTCCCCAGTCCGGGTGTATACAGGAGGCAAATGGCCCGTGTTTCTCTCTCACAGGAATGTTTGTCTTCTTCTCTTTCTCCTCCCTTCCCCTATCTCTAAAAATAAATAAATAAAATCTTTAAAAGAAAGAGAGAGAGAAAGAAAGAAATACCACAAAGTGAACCACATGTTGGTTTCTAGTAAGTAATTGGTAACCCTGCTGGAAGGAGCCCAAAATTCTGCTTGGCTGCAAGGCATCAAAGGCCCTGAGAAATCTGTGTTCTGTGTCCTCGTTAATGCCAGGGCCTGGAACATGGGCCTCTCTGCCCCACAGGTAGCTTCAAATCTCCCTTCCGAAAGGTCTTCAGGAAAGAGGTCATGACTTGTCCTCCAGGAACAAAAGCTGTCCCCCTCGTCTCCAGAGCATGATATTAACCTTCATTTTAGTGTGCGCTACAATTCAAAAAGTCTACCCCAAAACATTTGACAGCCACACAGATGATTTTGTAATTCTTTTACTGAAATGGAAAGGAAAGGTTGTGTGAAGCCTTCGGGTGGAATTTCCACTCCTTCCTTTTTACTTTATCGGATTAAAATGTTTTCAGTGTTTTCAGAGAGGGTTCCTCTTAAGAAGATGCAAATTTATACCATCTTTCTGCATTCTTGGGATCACACGCTCCGCTTAAAATCCACACTCCACTTCAGTTATACACACGTAATTCTTCCTGACCTAGATGGAACGGAATACTCATAGCAAATTCAGAATACAGATCGGCTTGAAAGCCAAGGAAAGAAAGCTAATGGTCTGCATGTCATTGCCACATACAGACTTCTTGGGGACTTTTTTCTTTAATTGAACCTCCTTTTAAAAGGAAAATAAGCTGTTCTTTCATTTCTTATTAGAGTCTAGGAGAGATCAGCACCTAAAGAGGACTGCAATATTGAGAGACACATGTGGAAATCGCTTCCATGATGGCAATTTCCTGAAATGCTTTCAAAAGCCCTTTTTTGGCTTAAAGAGTCCATGGAGCCCTTTTAAGATTTTATACAAAGAAACTGATCAGTTTCATAATGTGATGAAATTAGAGCCCAGATTGCTTAGCTGGAATGACTTTATACACAGTAGCTATCCTTCTCCTAGAGATGGGCTATAATTGTCTGGGGGGAAATCACCTCTCCAGAGGATATAAAACAAGGTAGAAGGGCATGGAGTAAAGAACGGAGGCTTGAACCTCATTTGCAGTAACTCGAAGGTTTGAGAGAATATTCTGACTCCCTGATTGCCATCCCTTTTTTGATTCCCACACTCGGGGAAGTAATTTCAGTGAGAGAACATTTCCTTTCCTCTGCTCTAATTCAGTGGGAGCGACTTACATTTGTATTCCCTGTATCCTGGATGCTGCAGGGCTGAGGAGTTGATGCACGGTGAACCCTGGGTTACCAATGCAATGCTACCTTTGACAAAATCCCCATACTTGACCCAATCCCAGAACTTTTTAGGCCTGACAGCAAATAAATCCCACACCACTTCCCTGGCCACAGGAACTGAAGTACAAACAGATGCAGCTAAGGGACTTTTCTGCATTCAGAGGCTGGGTCTCCTGACCCTCAACTGCCTCCCTGGTATAGGAATAAAACACATTTACTTTGGTGACTTTCACCAATTTCCCTTGCTATGAAGTCACCAGGGTTAAGCAGCTCTGCTTATCTGTGGGGAATTTCCCTCCCAGTTCATGAAAGAAAAGAGGTACTTCGTTTAAAAATGGTGATTTGATTTGTTTTGTTTTGTTTGTTATATTTTTTTTAGATTCTACATGTAAGTGAAACCACACAGTATTTGTCTTTGTCTATTTCACTTAACATAAAACCCTCTCAGTTCATCCATGTTGTCGCAAAACAAAACAAAAAGAGATGCATAGAAACAAACCTAATGGATGACTCCCAGCAGGGAGAGGGTGAGAGTGGGTCATAAAAGTGAAAGGGAATGTAGTTCATAATGCTTTAATAAGTTTGCACCATGACAGATGATTACTAGAATTAGTGGAATGATTGCATTATAAGGTATAAAAATGCCAAATCACTACACTGTGCAACTGAAACTAATATAACTAATATAATATTACATACCAATTATACTTCAACTTTAAAAAAAAATAATACCACTAAAAAATGTGATATGTGCTTTAGCCTCTGAAATTTTTCAGGCAGTCATAAAGTCATGGCCACATGTGACCTTCATGGGCCACATGGACACGCTTGCCTGGGAGGCCCTTTATTCATAAACAAGAAAATATTAAAAATTATATTTTGCCACTGTATTATAAAAATGTATATATTGTCATTATATATAAAAACATTTTTAATCTAAAAGTTTGTTTTTATTTTTCTGACTTAATGAAATTATGAGATTTCTGTGGGCCCTTAACATCACCGTGCAGCCTCAGCCCTGTACCCGCTCTGTCTGCTGGATAAGTCGACTCTGACAGCAAATACATTTCCCCAGTTGGATGGTTCCAGTTTTCAAATTCCACCCTTGAAGCTGGCTGAGTGGGGCCTTCTCAGTATAACATGACAGGACTTGGACTCCCCAAGCTACATTATCTTGTCGGCTCTCCCCTAACCTGGTGGAGTAAGCATTATTCTAATTTTCCAGAGTCAGAGATTCTAAGTGATTGTTCCAAATTGCCTCATCTGATAATTGACAGTGTTTCTTGGGAAAGAGAAGGGAATGAGAAAGAAGAATTACCTATTAGTCTGTACTAGATGTTGCACATTCAATCCACCCTCAGAGTCCCACCAGCTGTATGGGGTGATATCTGAATCACCCACGCAAGCCAGCCAGTCAATGGAGAACTTAGCCGGGAGTGAGGAAATTGGTGTCACTAGGAAAAGTTGGGAAAAACCCATGACAAAACCAAGTCCAAAGGGTCAAAGAAAGGCTCAAAACAAGGGACAGAATCAAGGTCCCTGAGAGAGACAGAAAATGGAATGAAATAGGAGCCTGCGGGAAATGAGAAGAGTGGTGACCTGTTGCAGCTGACATGCCAGCAGGTGGCAGGGCCCATGTGTCATAAAGGTGTAAAGGGAAAGCTAGATAATATTAGCCCCACTTTGCAGCTGAAGAAACCAAGGTACAAAGTGCTTAGGTAGTCTCAGGTCACATAGCTAAGAATTGGCAAAACTACATTTGACCCCTAGGCCATGTTCACTCACAGAACAGACGTCCATACAGAGGCTAAGTCTCCATTATGAGCTTTATCCATGGCCTCCTAAAAAGATACCCCATTCTTGGGCATTTTCATCCCAAGAAAGCTATTGCCTGAAAACTTTCCATGTTGGTCTCCACTCATCTGAATGACTGCACATATCCCCAATGCAATACTTGTGGATCAAACTCATGAAGAAAGTGCGCAATAGCATAGCATAGCTCTTGCCAACATTCTATGCTCAGTGAATACACAGAAGCTGTGGAAAAAGGTAAGTTTTCCCCTTTAGAACTTTTCAAAGAAAAACTTGAGAGAAAATGGAGTCCCAAAGAGGCAGAGAAACCTGACCACTCAGTCTGCAGTAAAGAGAGAAAAGGGACCTAGAGCATTTTAAGTCATCTATGTATTACGATGTGTTTGACATTTCCCAACCAATCGAAGTGCTCAGGGTGCCATTTCTGTTAAAGGAACTAGCTCTAATACTGGGCTGTAGGGAAACTATCTGAATAAGAGCCCATTTCTGCTGCCTCTTTCCAGCCAGCTTTTCTGAATCTGAGTGGCCAGCCTCCTACTCACAGCACAGAAGGGAGAACGCTGCAAAGGATTAGGAAGGCTGGCCAGAGATGACGGCTGTATGGAGCCATAGCACAGGAATGAACCAAGTAAGGCTTCTTCTATTCCTGCCAACAACTGGCTTCAGGAATAAAATCCAGTTCACTGGGTTTGCTTCCTAAAAATCTACTTTTTAAAATAGAACCCAAAAAGACATTTCTCCAGAATCTATGTCCAGCCTGCACCTATTCCTTTATGTGTTTTCCTAAGGGTCATCCAGGAATACATTACCTGATTAACTTGGTTATTTAACGGCAAATCCAAGCAGAGAGAGAGCCCCTTTATCAAATGTCTGCACCCTCTAAGTCAGCTGACCTGCTAAGTGATCTGGCTCACACACTTGAGAACTGTGCCACATCTGTAAATGGCCAAATATATTTTCCACAAGTCAAACAAACCCCTGGAGCCTGGTAAGAATTTTTTTCAGAGCCAAAAGAGGACACAAAGCCGTATTCTCTACTGCTTTCAGGAGGAGAGGGGGGCCCTAGCCTGCGCGTCAGGGTCCCTTTCCTTGCCGTGTTTGTTTGTTGACTCCAGTCTCAGGGGGAGCTGGAAGGAGGGTGCACTGCCATTACAAGGCTAAAAATGAGAGTCTGAGAGCAAAAGGCTTTGAAAAGTTAGTCCTGACTTAGTCTTGTCTCCATAAACGATAGAACCTAAGTTGTTCCACCAACCAGACTTTACAGATCCCCTGAAATCTGATGTTCATTTACTGAAGCATTTATTATACATCTGCTAGCATATGTACATCTCAGCTTTAGCATTTGATCACAAATATGGGCTGGGAACACTTAATGCACTAACATCCACATGAAAAAGTGAGGAGTCCACCACCAAGAAGACGTGCATAGAGCCCTCCCGAGGCAGCTGGCCCACAGATGGTCCTCACACCTGACGCTGTGTTTCCTTCAGACTCAAGTCGGGATCCCAGTTCTAATAGGCCATCCAACTCCACGCTGATTTTCCTAAGGAAAGCTGGCATGTGTCTATGTCTCTGCACTCATGAATTTTGGGGGAATGAGGGGGAATTGAAGTCATAGTTGACAACATATGAAATCTTTAGATGTGTCACAGCTGCTCCAAATGGCATTTGTTCCCTGAGCAAGGAATTCTAGAACGTCACGTTTTTAAGGAGTCCATTTTCACAGTGCACTTCAATGTGTTAGAATGCTCTCTTGGAGAGCAAAGTCAATCCTAGGTCACCATTTCAATGTAGTTTCCTTTGTACTAAATCCTACTTTCAAGAAAATTCTTGCCATGGTTCACTGGTGTTTAACCTATCATATAATATCCAGGTTTACTGTGTTAGAAGAAGCAGAACAGTATTAAGCTTTTCCCACAAGCCTGTGATTGCATTTGACCTAGTAACCTGTATTAGATTAACATTTATTCTACAACCGCACAGCAAGCCCTGCACCTTGGTGAGCTGCAGTTTATAGAGGACACTAACCATTTTTACAAGTGGAGCAGGAAAAGGGAATTGAATCTGAGGGAGTAATTCCAAGCAAGTATGTTGCTGCAGCAGTTAAATTGTTTATACGAGGAGTAGGGGAATTACTTCTGACTGACCTCTCTTTTTATCTGCTTAAAAGACAAAGTGCAGGTCTCCATCACCGGGGCAAACCCTGGGGAATGCAGCTTTAAAATGTATGGAGCCACAGGGCCTGCCAGTCCACCAATAAGGGGCAGCTTCACAGGCAAAGCAGAGCAGGAATGTAAACAGAGCCGAGTCCCTGGACTTAGGACAGTTCACAGTAGCCAGCATTCACATCACCCCCGGCGCCAGCCCTGCAGATCAGGTGAGACAGAAGTGAAACAAGTTCAGAATGAGAACAGGCTTTTGTCCATCATGCATATTTTGATGAAATGGCTTCTTGATTTTCCTTGGCCACAGTTCAGTGTGTGGTGGCTTCATTAAGGAAAAGTCTGGCTTTGAGGGAGGCTGAAAATGTGGCAACAAGGGATTGGTGGAGGCATCTGTTTGGGATCCCCCCGCCCTATGTGGAAAAAAAAGGGTGAATCCATGAGGAAGCAATTCACAGGAAATCAAAATCAGAACTGTCTGAGAATCCACCCAACGTAACAATGGGAGGAGGTGACCCCACATTAAACAGTGTCATGTAATGAAATCCTAGTTATTTTTTTCAATGAACACCAGCTTCACCAGCACGTCCACAGCGCCGGCTGGGTATTGACCCTCCTGATGGAGTCTGAGGGAAGCTGTATCTAAATGATGGGCACCTCTCAGAAAGTCCAATTGTGCCTTGAAATGAAGCAGGCGATGCAGCAATAAAAGAGAGCCAGGGCCTTACAGTTGAAATTACACAAAGAGACTGCTAATGTATTCTTCATCACATCCATGCAACCATATCCCCTCCCATGGAAAAAAAAGATATCATAGGATTACAGCACAATTCCAGCATTTCTTGTCCACTTCTCTTGGTAAATTTGACTGTTAGTTTGCAACAGAATCCTCCAGAGGGTTCCGAGTAGTCATTAATGCTCATTAAAATAGCCTTTAAAAAGAGCTTATTTATACAATTACCCAGCCTCTTGCCCAAACACTGAATCAGAATCGGCCAGAGTAAGGCAGCACCTTCAATATTTTTACCACGCCCCCAGGTAATTCTGATGAACACTCTCTGCTGAGGACCAGTGTTCTAGACCTTACAGCATGTGAGATACTTTCCAAATGAGGGTCTGTTAAAGAAGTGTCACCCAGAGCTCCATCACAGCTGTTTAAACCCAGCAGCACAGCAAAAGCCGACCCTGTTCTATTAAGAAATCAGCTCAATTAAAGGCTGATGAGACATTCACACCTACACCACAATCAATTGGTACAATTCAGCAGCTGGCAATGTCATGTGGTAACTTGGCTCTGGAGATGCCAACCCTCCAAAATTTTCCTTCCCATTTGTGGAGGGAGTTGGGCCCTGGAGATGTCATGTGTAATGCTGTCCCTCCTCAGGCCCCCGCTCTTCCCAGATTTGAGATTTTGCCAGGTCTTTTTAAACTACTTCATTCAGAACAACAGAAAGCTATTTCTAAATTTTCTATAAAAAGCATGAATAACTTTTAGCCAAACATCGCAAAAGAGGTGGCTTTTTTCTTTTTCCTTCCCTTCCTTCCCTTCCTTCCTTCCTTCCTTCCTTCCTTCCTTCCTTCCTTCCTTCCTCCTCCTCCTCCTTCTTCTTCTCTCTCTCTCTCTCTCTCTCTCTCTCTCTCTCTCTCTCTCTCTCTCTCTCTCTCTCTCTCTTCCTTTTTTGTTTTATTGAAGAGCAAGGAAAGAGTAAGGACAGATAAGGGGTTCAAGGCAGGTAAGAAAAAAGAAATAAACAAGGTGCACCTGGGAATTTTAAAAAGCATAATGAGTGAGTCCTGAGGCCTGGATAAGAATGGAATCTGCCCTCAGGACGCCACCTACACACAGGCCTGAACACAGAGAGAAAACTGTCCAGCCGAAGCAACGCCTGTCAATATGATGATCATTGGGATGAAAAATCAGTGTGTGCACATGTCCTACTTTTAAGCCCCTCAACTCAAAGAGGCGAAAGGAAATTCCAGACAGCCAAAGAGACAGCTAAATGTAAAGGGTGTTATGTGATCCCCAGTCCTTGCCTCATCTACAGCTACAAGAGCCTTAGCCTTCTGCTCCCGCCTGAGGTGTTCAGAGAAAGAGAAGGAAACAAAAGAAGGTGCTTCTCGGGGACAGAAAATCGCGAGCCCGCTGGCTAAAAATGTTCTTTCACCCAAACTCACCTTAATCTGCGGCACTTTCATTCTATAGGTAACCTCACTCTTGCTACTTAACCCTTTGGGAAAAAAGTGGGAGAAAGTTTTAAAAATATAAACATTGGTGGTAGAAATAGACCTTTTTTTACATAAATTACTAAAGTTGTGTTATTTCAAAGACACATACATGTCACAAACAGGCAAATTCAGGTATATGTCCAGCTACATCTGCATTTATACACACACTCTCCTACCCAGATATATGCACATGAACACAGTTGTGCAGGAAGTGATAAAGGTGGTATGGCAATGAAGTGCGAGACTCTCAGAATTCAAACTGGAAAAGACTTTTCACAGATTATCCAACCCCACCCGTTTGTTTTACTGGTGAGGAAACTGAGCCAAAGAGAAGTAGGAAGTGACTTGCCCAAGGTCACAACCACCTCCTGGGAACCGAGTCTGAGCTGGAACCCTGTCTCCTCTCTCCCTGTCTGGCATTCCTCCCACAGAAGCACACTGACTCCGTGAGGAAAGGGGATGGAAAGCATGGCCTCTAATGCCTCACTGTCAGTATTAGGGTGAGTCATAAAGCATCCAAAGGCGCTTCTCTATATGGTGTGCAGAATTTCAAGTTGTCTGCTGTGGATAATGTGTCCATTTAGCTGGAGTCTCTAGTATTAATTACCTCTGTGAGATACAATATGGCATCATGCAGCTTTGGAATCTGTACCCTTCATTAACTGTTTCCCCATTAACCTTGACTGGAATCATATTCCCACTCTTACCGGTAAGATGTGTTCTATTTGTAAGCACTTCCATTTTCTCTTTGAAACCATTCTCATATTCTTATTTCATTGTAAATGGTCCTACTTGCAATAAAGTGCCATTGAACATATTTACTATTTGCTGCTTAATTTTGTCCTCTTGGAAGGAGACCGATGTCAGCTCCAACAGTAGTTAATATACCTTTGAGCACACACTGTGACCTTTCTCCTGCTCATGCCTGACTTCATTCTCAGATCTCATTAAACTGCAGAAATTATCTTTGGAAAGAGCAAAACCAGAAATGTGCAGGTTTTGTGCTCAGCTATAGAGAAGAATTTGATTTAAACAGCCTAGACTGGCACGCACGTAGGAAATAAAAGAGAGGATGGTACTTTCAGCTAAAATGGCCTGTTCTGTCCACAAACTGGGCAGTATTACATGCACTGACTTGAAGATGGAGAGGATTTGAATGTTTTTGTGTACCTGACTATCTTCTCATGTGCTAGAATATGGCATTGCCAGTGGTATGAGGTAGGAAATGAGCCTCTGGGATTTGTAAACAACCTGAGAGAGACTTAAGGGAGTGGGAGAGGAGAAAGGAAATTTTGATGAGTAGAAGGAAAAAGTTAACATTTGGAAAAGATCAAGGAATGGAGTCAGCTTTTAAGAAAATCAGATCAAGGTAAGACATTGCAGAGGCCCTATGTGTTTCCCCAAATACCAGCAATAACAAAAGGTAACCCTTAAAGCAAATAATAAAAACCAAAGATGGAGATATCTACAGTCAACCCCATCCTTCAACATTGACCCTGTGTTAAGAGGAGAGGGTAGGGCCCTGGCCAGGTGGCTCACTTCATTGGAGCATCATCTGATAAGCAAAGGTTATGGGTTCAATTCCCGGTCGGGGCACATACCTAGGTTGCAGGTTCAATCCCAGGTTCAGGCACATACAGAAGGCAACCTATCAATGCTTCTCTCTCACATGGATGTCTCTATCTCTCTGTCTCTCTGTTTTTCTCTCTCTCTTCCTCTCTCTCTAAAAGCAATGGAAAAAAATGTCCTCAGGTGAGGAAATAAATAAATAAATAAATAAAATGGAGAGAGAAGGACCAGAGATTTGACTCAGAGTAACTAAAACACCCAAGCTCTTCCAAGCTGTACCAACCTCCCAGTTTTAGCCTCTGACTCAGTGAATTCTCTCCACCATGAACCCTGTGGCAGTGACTTCAATGTAGGTAATTCTTCCAAGCCCCTGGCCTCTGACTGCTATGGATGATTTTTTTCAATCCACCTCAGCTAACCACACCCACCCTTATACTATAGACTAGTGGCTCTCAACACTGGTCATCTGAAATATTTGGGACAGTTTTTTTTTATTACAATTTCCAAGGCTGATATAAAGCCAGGACTGAGAACCAACAACTGGGATATTGTTGTTACGAATAGTCCCCAGTTTTCAGCTCACTCATTGTGGTACCCCAACTCCAAAATTCCTTGATGCCATTGGGGCTTCCTAACAACATAGTCCTCCACTTTTTTAGCCTATCCATCCTACTCGTGCCCTTATTTCTCTGTTTATTCAGCTTAGAGTCCTTTTTCTATTGTCATCTGTCCCTTGAAGACTCTCACAAATGCCACGTTCCTTTCTTCTTTTGTTAAGTTTTCATGACTATGACCAGGTTTGCATCAGTCAGGGTCTTACCAGAAAGTAATAAAACAAAGAAGCAAAAGAAGAGAGTGTACCAAAAGAGCTATTTATAAAAGTGTGCTCAGGCAAAGGGAAAACAGCGGGGATAGGGAAGGAACACCCCAAGGCTAACAGCAGTGGGGAGCAGTTACCAGCCCTAGGCATGAAAGACTAGGAAGAGGGGTGGGTTTCTGGGACCTAAAGGGAGCCACAGGCAAGAGGGGGCTGCCTGGCAGGAGCTAGGGTCTTCATGGGGGGATGTAGCCATGTGCACCAGAGGCCACTGGGGAAGAAGTGGGACAGTACTACAAGCACCTCACTGCCTCCTGCCCTTTAGTCCCTTGCCTGTGCCTGCCATTGGCCAAACCCAATTTAGAGGCCAAGGAATCAATCCACTGAGTCTTTCACAAATGGCAGCCTCCCAGATCACCAAGCAGGGTTAAAAAGGTGGAGAATGGATCCAAACACACAAATGGAGAATACCCAGCACATGCTTAAATTAACCTTTTTGCTTACATCTCCTTGGCATCCAGGCCTAGCTGGAAAAATTACACAACCATGCTGATTGGACTCACCTACAGCTAAGACTGCAGACTTCAAGTGGACCCACAACACTGCCCAGCAGCCCTTCTATACTTGCAGGTAAATTCACTTTCTCACCACCCCGGACTGCTATTAACCCCTCCCTATCCTTATTCCCAACTCACTGACTTAACTGATATTTTACCAACAAAATAAAACCAACCAGAAGAATTAATTCATTTTCCCACCAACTCTAGCAGCCCTTCCACATCTGTTCCCTTCTACTCTACCTTCCCTCTCATCCCAGAGATCACCCATTCCTCCTTCTAGCCAAGGCCAGTCTCTCCCACAGAGTTCATCTAAAATAAAACTTGTTTCTGAAAACTGGCTACCTTCTCTATATCCTACAACATAAAGCAAAACAAAGTAATTTTTCTAAAAAGTATT
Organism: Phyllostomus hastatus; assembly: GCF_019186645.2. Classification (NCBI taxonomy): domain Eukaryota; kingdom Metazoa; phylum Chordata; class Mammalia; order Chiroptera; family Phyllostomidae; genus Phyllostomus; species Phyllostomus hastatus. The sequence goes on along the minus strand of NW_025334041.1, from coordinate 88,344,770 downwards.
GCTTACATCCCAGCCCCACTGATCAGCTTGCAATTCCATGACTGTGCTCAGCAAATGAATTATTTATTTGCTCTTCCATCATCTTGGGGTATTCTTTCTTAAGCTATTGGCATGGCCCACCCCTTCCCTTCATTTAGGTCTCTGCTCCTATATCACTCATCCTTCCCCAACCACCCACCTAAAATAGATGCTCTGCTCCTCTTGCCATTCTCATTTTGTTACCCTGATTAAGTTTTCCACATACTCAATATCACTATGAGAAAATATAGGGTATGTTTAGTAATGTTTATTTTCTTTGTAACTCTCCGTAGAATTTATTAAGTTCAATGAAGAGCCTGGAGGTCTTGTGTTCCACTTTATCTCTAGTACCTCAGATAGCATCCGATGTATGACGGACTTCTGATGGGAGCTGGGGGAAGGGACAGGAAAGAGGGAGGAAAGAAGAGAGGACTCAAGCACAGAGACCATTTGCTTGCTGATGCTGCAGCAGAAACCAGGCTCACGACATGAAATGGCTCAGGTCTCAGTGCCCTAGAAATGGGCCTTCAAGCCCTAGGGATGGGTGTAAGCAAGCATAGGAAATGAATGTATATGGTGAAGATTCCAAAGGCCTGAGTCGGAGCCTGTTTCTAGTACTTCTTAGCTTCGCCACTTAGAGCAAGTCACTTAACCTCCTTGTGCTTCTGTCTCTTTATCCGTAAATGAAGGAGGATCAAGGGAGGAAACAGATACAGCAATATTTTGTGAATTTTAAAGAATTATATAGTTGCTTCTTCAGAACTACAAGATCCAATCAATAGTGTAAATTTTTCAACTCTGTCATTTACCTCTTATTTTCAAATTAAATTGTTTCATTGCAAAAGCATCGTCAAGGCCATCACTCATCATGCGGGCAATTACCCATTATGGTCTTGTATTAATATATTGCTGAATCTCTACTTTCTGAATTATGACTATTTCAAATCAAAGGCTTAGCAAAAGTGTAAAAACTATATTTTAGCCCCAAATCTCACATGTATAAATGCCAGTGACACACTATGGCTGACCTGTCCAGTGGGGCATGGTGTTTAGCTCAAAGAGCCCTTGTTTTCCATTTCGTCCACCTGCTCCCAGAACTCTAGAGGATCCTGCAGCACTCAGGATATGGTTTGAAATCCTCTGGTCTGCACATGACCATTGGGATGCTTCGAGAATCTAAATCAACTCTTTCCAATGTGATATCCTCAAGGAGTTTCAGAAGTCAGTGGAAATTGGAATTGCCCCTGAGAAAAATAAATACTGATAAAGGCAGCATCAAAGTGCCAACCATCATACCAGGGGCTGAAGTCTTCCCCCTCTGGATACGATGCCTCCCAGCCTTGGCCGCTCGCTGCTCTGCTACAGACATGTTGGCAGAGCTTCAACACGTTGCAGCTCTGCTGCAGAATTAGCTAGCTATACCCTAATATGTATTATTTTATTATTTTGCAAAATAATAAAACCCACTATTTTTACCTAGCACATGGCATAGAATAAAGACTGCATTTTTAGCCTCCCTTGGTTATATGGTCATATAACCAAGTTCTGGACAAGAGAATGTGAGTGGAAGCGACGTATTCAACTTCTAGGGTGTGTTCTTAAAAAATGATTAAGATCCCCCTTCCCTCTCTCCTCCATTCACTTACCTAAATCAGAGATGTAGGGAAGCCATCGTGTATCATTTCATTCATATCAGGACAACACCGTAAAGATGAAAACAAACAAAATAAAAGGAGTCAGGCCTTTGGACAACCTTGTAGATCAGAGCTCCACGCCAGCCCTGGATCTCCTGTTTTCAAGCTATTACATGAGAGAAATATTAAGTCTGTATTATTTAAAACATTTTTGTCTGAATCTCAATTTTATGTAAGTGAACATTTATCCTAACTAGTATAACAGCCAAAGTCAGAATACAAGAGCACCACCTCAACTTATTAGTCCTCCAGCCAACTACTTAGTCCTAAAATCAGTTATCTCTGTGAGTGAATATAGTCCCAGGGCAGCTCCTAGGAACTGCCACCCTCTAGCATTCAAAACTCAACCCTCCTCACCTTAAAGAGGGAAGTCATTGGAATAAGGCAGGAACACCAAATTTGCAACCACAGCTCTTCTCTATTCTATCTCTGCATGCTCTGCAGGCCCTGTTGGGGCTTCTCACCTCCAGAGCCAGCAATCATGACCAAGCCACAGTGCCCCACACTCAGGGACAACCTCAGAATATGCTAAGTTCTGGTGAGAAAGAGACAGCTGCTGAAATAAACCAAGGCCTCTGTTTCCCACTACACACAGCCCCTATTCCAGCTATAAGAAGATTGTACCACTCCCCATGCCTAGCAGACCCACCCACCTCCACCCCACACACTCTGCCCCAGGTCCCACTCCTCCCACACATCCTACTAGATTTTGCCTCCCAAAGAGATTTGTTTCAGAGTGGAGGTGACCAGGACAATGCAATATATTTTAATGGAATTTTAGCAAGTTTCAAAATAATTATACTGTGCCTTATAAAAATAATATTTAACAAAATATTTGTAGCATTCTTTGATAACTTCCTATATATGATGTGGTTTTTCCCAGAACCATTCATTTGTACATTTGAAATCTCAGAAAGATGCAAGGCCCCTGAAGCGGTGTGGGTGGGCACCTAGACACTCAATCGTCTCTGTAAAAAGGTGGGAGGAAGCTCCCAAGCTGAACAGATTGGTGGTCGGCCAGCCAGCCTTCTCTGCCTTGACTCCCTCCTCTCTGCATCCAGCTCACATCCATCTTGGGAGATTATAGGATGGTAGAGCTGCAAAGAATCTTAGAAGTTATCTTACCAGTTATCTTACCTGGTGGTGTTTATTACAGCAAGGGTACCCTTAATAAAAATGAAATCTTATGTGAAATTGTAACACTTAAGACAAATAAAAGCACAAATTCACTAGAATATATTTATTTCATGTGTTCAATTATGATATATATATATATATATATATATATAAAATACAAAGTATATCACTGACAATTCTGAAACTGATTTGGTGAATGTAAAAACTTGGAATAATCACAATCATATTATCCTCAGCATAGATTTATTTTTTTATTTTAGTTTAGTTGAACAACATTTAGAAAGGACTGATTCACCATGCTAAGTAGCTGCAAGTGTTAATAGTTTTTATGTCATCTTATTTTAAACCTCAAGCCTTGCAGCTTGAGTTTCTACTCAACTAAACTTAACCAGAAGCCTGCAAGAAATGTAATAGAAAATATCTGCTTCAAAGTTGAATTGTTAGTAGCACCTAATAAATTCTTGCATTTCTAATCGTAAAGTCAGAAAGGAAGCATTCATTCTAGCTCTAATGTGATGTTTTCAAGATGTGAGAGAGTCCGTTGTAGGTGCACAAACACGTCTGATGCCATGAGGAGAACAAATGTGAATAAACTTGATCTGGCACTTAACTGAGCAGGTGCAAATGTACTGTGGCCACAAACACACTTGTGCAATTTTAAGTCAATGGAGACATGCAGCATCATGTTGGAATTTAAGAGAGACAACCAGACTACTGCAGAATATCAATATCCCTCATCAAAAATGTGCATACCCAGATGTCAGAATTTTATTCTGGTGTTCATTTCAAATAAGTTAACCTACCAGCACATTTTAATATGACAATGTTCTTAGATATGTTAAAATGTGAAATAAAACACTTCTGAATGTGTGTTATTTTTATTGCTGTGTTTAAAATAGTTAAAATGTCTTCCACAAGGGAAACTGAAATGAAAATTTGAGGAACTACTAAAACCCATCCATGGAGCCCTCCAGGGTCCCATAAAACTGAGTCTGAAAATGACTCAGGAGGTCCACACAAGGATCTGAAGTCCAAAAAAGTCAATGTATTTGCCTGAGGCCACACAGAAAGTTTGTGATAGAATTAAGACTAAGGCTTGGGTTTCTGACTCCCACTCTCGTGCTCTTTCCACCAGACCGACTTGCTTCACACAGAGATATGACCCTCACACCTGTCATCCAAGGGCGCTTTCTAGATATGGGACCTAAATCCTCGGGGCCCAATGGAAGAAACCCATTTAGATAGTCGTGTGCCCAGAAATACCAGACTGGCTCTGAATGCTAAGGCTTTCACATTCCCCCAAACTGGGGAAATTATAAACCTAAAATGTTTGCCTTTGAATAGGGCTCTCTCTTTATAAGTTACTAGAGATGAGATGAGTACAGTGGGACTCCTCACAGCTCAGGATAGGTGTTTTTTAATCCATGGTTTCCTATGTTAGAACTTGACCTCTAAGCAACTGGTGAAGGTAATAGTAATATCCATAGGACATTATATTAGTTTGCTAGGACCACCATAACCCAGTATCACAGGCTAGGTGGCTTACACAACAGAAATTTATTTTCTCTCAGCTCTAAAAGCTAGAAGTCTGAGATCAATGTGTTGACAGAGTAGGTTTCATACTGAAGCCTCTCTCCTTGGTGGGCAGATGGCTGGCAGATGGACTTCATGTCCTCAAATAGTCTTTCCTATGTGTCTGTCTGGGTCTTATTCTCCTCTTCTTATAAGGACACCAGTCATATTGGATGAGGGCCAACCACATGATTTCATTTTACCTTAATTATCACTTTAAAGACCCTATTGCCAAATACGGTCATAGCCCAAAGTACTGGGAGGTAGGGCTTTCACATACCAAATTGGGGGGTGGGACACAATTTATGTCATAATAGACAAATGGTCACTTTGGGTTGTCATGCTCCCTTAAAGAGACCAGAGTGTGAGTATCAAGATGGCAACACCTGTCAGAGAGCTGATCTTTCAGTCCTCCTCCCCAACCCCGCTCTGGGTAAGATCTCAGAAACCCCAAAGGAAAGGCTGAAACTGCATTCAAACACCTCCTCCCTCTATATTTCTGTGCAGATTCCTGATCTGGAATCATCAAAATGACACCAGGATTTTAAAAGATCAGGATACAGTTTGCGTACTTTTCCTAATGTAGCAATCTAGGCTTAATATTTTTATTAAAAATGGTTTAAGATTAAGAAGGGTGGATTCTGAAGGTTTTTAAACACCCAGAATACTAGCAGAATGGGCAGTTGGATACACCGTGCAAACTTTAAAATCTATGAAAATTTAAGCTTTTGAATCAGCTTTGATGAACAAAGCCTAATTTTGTTATTAAACAAAGAGCTTTTATAAGGGAATAAAAGGGACAAAGGAGTCCATTATAAAAATGGGCAGATGGCAATAGTAGGTGTATGTAAAGAGAAATAGGAATGGTTAATTTATTGATAAATGATGTTAAATATCAGTCATAATAAAATGCAAATGAGAGTAGAATGAGATACCATGTCTAGTCACCACTGACAAAAAGATTCGAGTATTTGATAAGATGCAGTGTGAGAGAAGGTATGAAAAAGCACATGTTGTCTATAGATACATAATTCGATGGGGAAATTTTGCAACATTTTTTCATCTAAAACCAACAGGAAAACTTCAAACATTTTCTGCACTAGGTAAAGAAAAGGTTTGTGCCTAAACTGCCAAGGTGACCCTGGCCAGGGCTCCAGAATCATCTATCATTGCCACACAATTAGGGCTGGGTAGATGACTATAAAGGAGAATCCCTGAGCACTGGCTGGTGTGGCTCAGTTGGTTAGAGGGTCATTCCATAACAGCAAGGCTGTGGGTTTGATTTCTGGTCAGGGCACATACCTAGGTTACAGGTTCAATCCCTGGTCTGGGAGCATGTGGTCCCCAGCTGGGGTGTGTATAGGAGGCAATCAATCAATGCTTCTCTCTCACGTTGATGTTTCTCTTTCTCCCTTCCTCTCTCCTCTCCTTTCTTTCTAAAAAAGCAATGTAAAACTGTACTCAGGTGAGGATAAAAAAAGAGACTCTGAGGTTGAATTATATTTATTTAAAACATATTTCCCCCAACCTTTCATATATTCTTAATGCCAAGTCAGTCAATAAAAAGAATCTTAGCTCTCCTACAGTCGTCTACAACAAAGTCTGACATTTTTTTTCCTTTCATATCCCTCCGGAATGAATCCCAAGCCATGCCTACTCACAATGACCCATTTTACACCATGTACACCTCTACCAGTATAGCCACCACTAACTACCCTCTCTACCTGAAGCTCCATCCCCCTGACTCACCACTTATGTCAGGTGTTTCTTGCTTAGGAACCTTCAGTAGCTACCAATTACCTATTTCATTTCTTCGAAATTTCTCAAGGTACTTAGTAATATGGGCCCTCTGAACATTATTTCCTATCGTTTCTTCTAATGAGTTACAACCCCTCTCACTCTAAACCCTTGCTCATCTCTACCTCCCTGCCTACCGTTTCCCTACCAGCAATTCCCTCCCTCCTGCCTTCCCAAATGCTACTTCTCCTCCAAAATCTAAAAATGAATCATTTCATTTTTACCAAGTATTATTTAATGTGGTTGTGGTCCATGGTTTCCCATGATAAATATCACAAACACTTCCATTCCATCAAATATTCACCAAATTGGTCTCTCACTGGAACACCTGAAATACACCAAACATTCTGATGGACACTTGTGATACACAGATAGGCTCGATGTGACCCCTACTGGATGCAGAAGTGGAAGAAAGGTGCTCTGAGCAGAAGGAACAGTGCCAGCAAAGGCACGGAGCCATGGGTGTGGCTTATGCAGAAAGTAACATCTGAGGGAGGTTCAGGATGATGTGGATCAGGTAGGAGATGAACATTTTTACATGAAGCCAATGCATATCCTCAAGGCACTGCAACAAGCATATTACCACGTGTCATTAGAGGAAAATATGCTTCCATTAACATGTGAACTCCCAGAGTTAGGCTCTCTGAAGTCTCCCCCCGGCACCAGCTTTCTCTGGTTTCAATTGGGTAGATACTCATAGATTTCCTTTGGTAATTAATATGGCTTTAAGATTTAATGAATCAAAAAAATATGTCAGGAGATATTTGTGTGAGGCGTAAGGCTCAGGCAAGTCAGGACCAATCATGGGCTGGGGCTGAGGGTAGGGAAGGTAGGGAAAGGTGGCTGGCAGAGTCAGTAGTGAGCAGTGCTCCAGGTGAGGTTGTCCTCACCTTGGGAAAGGGGCAACAGATTTTAGACTGCTGTGGTGCCTTCCATCAGATGGTCTCAAAGCTTTATGCAAGCACTATTGGCTGTGTAACCTGCCAAATCCTAGACCCCTGTCCCAAATCAGGCCTCAAAGGGCTGGTGCAAGCTGCTGTGTGGGCTCTGGTCCAGGACTCACATGCTATAGTGATGGACAAGATTGGTGTCACTTAGTCTTATCAACCTGTCATCTGGGTGACTGGGTATGATTTACATTCCTACATATATCTGCTCCTAGCATTGCCAAAACTTGAAAATCCCAACCCTGTTTTCCCAAAAGCCAGGCACTTAGTGCCCAACATATGAGAGTTTATGAAGAAATTGCCATGCTTTTTAAAAATTCAGGTTCTATGACTTGAAAAATATCAGTTCTAGCTTCTTCTCTTTTAGCTGGCTCTGATAATTGTATCCTGCTTAACTTTTAAAAATCACATTTTCAGGGTCACCAAAAGGCTCAATAATCTGCCTCAACCACATAATTTGCCAAAATGTCTGCCAAGAAGCTCAACTTTCAACAACCCAAACAAACTAAAATTTACATTTCAGGAAAGCAATAAACTGCTAGAGATAAATGTTCTCCCTACACCAAGGTTTTCTGTTGCTTTCTAAAACTGCGCATTCAAGGTGATGTGTGAACCTGGAATGTTCCCTCTTCTTTGGTTGGTGATCTAAGTGGCAAACACCAAGCATTTCCAGGATCAATAAGAACATCTTTTTCATGGACACACAATCTCTGATATTAGAAAAATTCAAACCTTAATAACAACAAAATTTTTCCCAAATTCATATTTCCCCTGTGCAGTCTTGTTCCTGGTAGCAAAACAAAACTAAGTACAAACCAATGGAGTATTCATGGAGTATTTGACTCCATTTGTTTTGTTCCTGAAAGCATTTCCCTGGGGACTCATGTGTTCCCATTGTCGTTGTCCCTTCTCTTCACTACAGCCTGGCTTTGGAGAGCTCATACTCTCTGGATTAATAATAACCAAAAAAGGAGCTAGGAAAATTGCAGAGCATCTGCTCAGTGTGGTCTAAGCCCTCAGCAGGTGTTGTTCAATTGGGGTTGGGTGGAGTAAAGGATATGGGACTCAATCAATCCCTACCCAATTTCAGTCTTTAGCGAAACTCTTAGGATAAGGACAGGTTTCTCAAAGAATCAAGTTAAACAGCAGGTTGGAGACAGGCTGGAGCAGGAATGGAGCATCGCCATATTATAGAACATACTTACGCCCTAGGAAGGAAAGAGAGCTGAGAGAATATAGATTCAGAAACCCATGAACCCTGGGAATAAATCTCAAGATCATCTCTTCACTGCCTTTGAATCAGTAGTAGCTGCAGCCTTCAAGACTTATTTTAAAGCTATGTCTCATCCAGCACTCTGAGATTTGGGGCTCATGGTTTACTCTTGGAGGAATCAAAGACCTTTAGGAGGCTGAGGTAAAATAGATGATTGCTGCCCTACAGCTCTGTGGGCAGCTGAGCACCCTGCTCTGAACTTTATTACAGCATTCATCACACCGCTGTAATTAATGTTTATCTCTGTCTCTCTCTCCCCCCCCCCACTGGACTGTGAGCTCCCCAAGGGCAGGAATCATTTCTCATTTATCTCTCTATCCACAGTGCTGAGCTCTATTCCCAGCACAAAGAAGAGTCTCCAAAAACATTTGTTGGTGGGTGGGTGGATGGATGGATGGATGGATAGATGATTGAAGGAAGTGGTTTTGGAGTTACAAAAATAAAAACCTGAAACAAACACACAAGAACAAGAACAAAAAAATAAACAACAACTACAAAAAAACCTATCTCCCTACCTTTGCTGGAGAGGGAAATGCTTGTGCTATGTAAGGATTAGAATCTGTATTGAAGGACATTGTTTTTTTCAATACTATTCAAATATTTCAATCCAAATTTTTGTGTCTTATCTTTGGAAAAATTTACTTTGATTAATTGTCCAACATATTCCCAATATTTTCAAACAAGGTTTAGACAGAAATCATTTTCCCCTCTAGTGTCAGGATGGCCAACAGTACCCCAAAAAGGTGACCTTGTAACAGGACGAGGGGGCAGCAAAGAGAATGGGGTAGGGAAGGGGCAATCTTGAAGGTTGAATTGGCCAGTCTCTATGCCAGGTCCCATTGTACCACCCCTGACCCCCGACACAAGAGAGATCCAACCTGGAAGGACAGTCCCACCCCCAGTAACTTACATCACCCACTCTTTATTCCACAAGTATAAAACTGTAAAAAAAAATCCAAGCACCTGCTAAAATAATATGGAAAATCATGGGAATCCTGCTTTACACCAAGGATAATGACTTAACTTGAAGTAGAGCCAGAAAGTATTGCTGGTTACAACTGCTAGTTTAATCATTTGTTGATACTTTTTCCTCACATCTCCTTTTCCTTCTTAAGTGTCTACGTCTTTCCTCCCCTTCAGCCCATTTACTTCTTTCCTTCCCCCATGACCTGTACTTTAGCTCCATCATTAGAACCCACATTCCCCATAGACCTTATTTAACCCTACTCACGGCTCTCAGAACTAAAATGCATTCTGACCTCTGGTCTAGACACATAAATATTTATTGCTATTCATTTCCATGGTCACTTTTCTAAAGGGTTTCTCATGTTTCACTATAATCAGATATATTCCATGAATCCCAAGAAACCCAAGAGATGTGAGCCCAGTTGGGCCAAACAAAATATCAGCCACAGCTCCCCACACCCTCCCAAAGCCGACCTCTGTCACCTCTCGACCCTTGCACAGGGCCCTCAGGTACCATAATTTAGAGGGAAAATGTGGTTCCTATTTAGGGAAACTGTTGTCTCCTGTCTTGGAAAGTTGTTTTTCCTTCCTCTATTTTCCAAACTTCAAACTAAATCTGAACTTTTGTAAAGAAAACAAAACAAAGGCCCTTTCCATGTGAGGAAAGAGAAGGACAGAAAGGCCTTATTACCCTGCTCAATAGCTTGCACTTCATCTGCTGATGAAGATGATGGGGAGGGAACAATGGACACACCAGGTCTAGCTGTGCTTTTTTGGAAACACATCTGGGCAAATGTCTATCTGGGAACAAGTCTCCCATCCCCTCCACCGGGAAAATGGAAAAGGAATCCCCAGGGGCCTCATTTAAATTTCATGGATATCTTAGAAATTTGGATCTTTAGATAAGTAAAATGTAGGAAATGGAAAGTGAAGAGAGAGCCAGGATTAATAGAAAAGTGTTACTTTTATGATTTCTAAATGTTATCCATCTAAATTTCAGAAGAATTGGGTTTTTATCACATCATCAAAGGTGATAGACTCCTGCAGGCTCCTGCATTGGGCCATTTTGTGTTTCTTGTTTGGAGTCTGATTTGTACTGAAACAGCCAGTAATAGAGACAGAGAGAAGGAAAAAGTTGAGGGAAGATGAAGGGGATACCTTGACCTTTTCAGCAATAAACTAAAGTATCACATTAGCTAGGAGAGCTTTCCCAACCACTCCATGTAGTCTGACTCCTACTGCGCCAGAGCCAGTTCAACACCGTTTAGGATTTAATTGTTCTATAAGTGTTTGGCATCCAGGTGCCTTAGCTCCCCAACTATACAGAGGGCTCACTCAGGCCAGAGACCAGGTTTACATGTCCAGGGGAGAGCTTGTGGGAGCCAGCACATGGTCAGTGCGTGTTTGCTGACTGATGACAAAGTGTGCCTCTTTTGACTTCATTTAGCAAAACAAGATTGGTCAGAAATGACCAAAGCAATATAGTTTATACCCACAATTAAATTCTAGTGCCCATATTAAATAAGAAGTTTAATGAGAAAGTGCATGTTGGAATATCACAGGGGAATTTGGCCATACAGAAACTACCTTTTTGAATAGATCATATAGTCCCTTTGGGCTCATATATTTTGTGTGCACTTTACACATTTGAGAATTTGATATTGTTCAGAGTTGTCACATTATTTTAATTATGTTTCACTGGTCATAACTTGATCCTCAACTTTAGAGTCATACATGGAGCAAATTCATTGGAGATGGTTTTGGAACAGGACCAAAAATGCTGGAATTATATGCAAACAAATCCAAAAAACAACCACAGGAGCTTCAAGGCACTAGCCTTTCCTTCTGATTCAGCTTCAATGTTAGGGAGAAGTTAAAAACATAGTGAGGGATTTAGATCCCAAAAGATCATGGGTGGCAGCAAACAGTGGGCATAAAAGGAAGCCACAGAGGGAGGTAAAGCTGCCCAGTTGTAGGACCACCTCTACCTCCCAGCATCACACATAGCAGAGGCTAAGAGGAGAGCTCCATGCACAATGTAGGGAGAGCTGGGTAGGAAGCAAAGTCTAAGCTTTATAATACAAGGATCTTTGGGAAGATTGAAAAGAAATCAAGTTGGGGTCAGAAAATTAATGATTGCTAGTTGTTACAGCAAGCCAAGCAAAACTGTAATAAACCACTATAACCTGAGCAGCTTAAATGACAGAAATGTGTTTGTTGTCTCACTCTTCAGAAGGCTAAAGATCAGGAGGAAGTCTAAAGCCCAGGTAACAACAAAGTTGGTTCCTCTTGAGGACTGAGAGAGAATCTGTCCCAGGCCTCTCTCAGCTTCTGGTCATTTTCAGACAATCTGTGGCATCTCCTGGCTTGTAGAAATATCACCCTGATGTCTGCCTTCATCTTCACATGGTGTTCTTCCTATATGTGTGTCTGTTCCTGTGCCCAAATTTCCCCCTTTTATAAGGATGTCAGTAATATTGGATTAGGGCTCACCCTACTGACCTTATTTTAATTGGATTATGTCAGCAAAGACCCTACTTCCAAACAAGGTCACTGGATTTAAAATTACAATATATCTTTGGGGGCGGGGGCGGAGTGGGGAGTGCAAAATTCAATCCATAACCAACGGGAATTATAAAGTAAGAATCTGTGGTCAGGAGAACATCGGTCTGGAGTCCAGGGGCTCTGGTAGAAAAATCAGAAGCAATAGTAATTAAAACCATGGTCTGGAACTGTGCAAGATTTCCTTGTTCTTCCTGTCTTCAGTCTCTCCCTGTTTCCAGGTACCTTCAACAATGCCGCCGGGTTTCTATTGCATATAGAGAAGATCATAGCCATTCTTACACTCAGAACCACCCTTGGTTTATCTGCCTATCTATTCAAGCATAGAATGTAAGGCTATTTGATGGGCCAAATGTCTTCATTTTGCATTAGAAAGCTCAGGCTCAGAGAGAACAAAACCAGATGTCACTCAGATCTCAAACCCTTCTGCCACTCTGCCCTGCTGTTGGAGTCCTCATTAAGAGAAAATTCTAACTCAGATTAGTCAGACTCATTCAGCAAAATGTGGAACCACAGGGCAGACTAAAGTCTCCTTTCTAAAAAAAAAAAATTCTATTTCATACATTATACTATTACAGTTGTCCCAATTTTTACCCCTTTGCCTCCCTCCACCCAACACCCCTACTCCCTCAGGCAACCCCATACCATTGTTCATGTCCACGGGTTATGCATAGGTTCTTTGGCTACTCCATATCCTATAATGTGATGGGCTGAGGGAGCAGAGAGAAAATGAAGCAGCAGCAGCCAGAAGCTATCTATCTTCCTGGCCTCAACATGTACTATTCTTGTTAGTTACATTTTCCTCTGGCCAGTCACCTCCATGCGGATTCCCCAGGCTGCACATGTGGGCGGTGTGGTGTGGGCAGGAAGGAGGGATGACATGATGGAGTCAGCTATAGCACCACAATCCATGCATCACATCGACAGTACATCTTTATTGGGCCCTAAGTACAAATTTTCACCAAGACGGTCACTGTCCTCAGCATGGGGCCAAATGGCATATACCCCGTACCAAGAACTAAGCCCAAGGATGGTCCCATACACATTTCTGCTATGGCTTCCCCAGAGCACTTATCTCAGTGTTCCATGCACAGAAGTGGGAAGGTCTTGACAAAATGTTGATTGGCTCTCTTTTCTTGGATGCTCCCTTCTCTCTCACATTCCTTCTTCTGCCTTTGCCTCATACCTGCTGTATTTCTTAAACCAAAAATCAGGAGACATGGTCTAGTAACTACTATTTATGAGAGGTTATTTTGTTCCCACCAAAAGTCTCATTCAGATAGAGATATTGACCATGTTTAATAACAATTAATGGCTTGACCTCACTGAACCAAGGATAGAAAAGCAATCGGAATCTGAGTAGAAAGTCAGGCAAGGATGGATACCTCTTCCTGGTATATAGGAGTCTCCTTAATGCAAAATACAGCCCTAAAATGAAGAGAATGCACCGAGGGGACTAGCACAGAGCCAACTCCAGAGCAGCTGCCAGAGCCTACCCTGCTTTAGAGTCAACGCCAGCTGAAAGTCAATCAAAGCATTTGTTTTCACTTCACCTGCGCCATGAAGCAGAGGCAATACAAAGGCAGAGACAAATCAGTTCTGCTGGCCACGCTCCGATGCAGTCCCCATTCCAGAGCTGATAATTAGGCTCACTAAATCTTTTAATCTCAAAATTGGAAAACATGACTTCACGTGGCTCTGTAAATGTTAATGACCAATAAAACCAGCTGTAGCCCCACATTTGCTTCAGTTTATTAATGTGCTATTCTAGATGAGCTGAAGTAAAAAGAGATCCCATTATCCCACTTGGGAGGGCCTCTCTTGTGTGCACCCATTTATACAACGATTTTACTCTATCTTACAGCCAGAGTCTCAATTTGTCCTTTTCCTTTTAGGGCTTAGTTTGGTTGTGGTTGTTTGGTTCAGTTGGTTGGTTTTCACGTGTGTTTGTGCAGCATCATTTTGGCTAAGAAGCAAGTAAGGAAAGATGAGCAGTCCTGAGGGATCTAAATACCTCAACTCCCACAGTCATTGCTGCCTAGAACTAAGACACTTACCTTTTCTTCTTGCTCGAAGGTTTACATTTTAAAGTCCTGAGGATCAATCCTGTACTAGTGTGTCTGACCCATGGCAAAAATGAGTAACTGCCCCACTAACAGTCGTGCAGAGAGAGCCCATTCAAAAAAAAGAAAAAACAATCAATAGTTGCCTAAGCAAATGCTTATGAGCACTAACTCTGTCCAGCTTGGGATATAAGGCAATTTAATTAAGTAGGAATAATTCATTCCTTCTCTCATTCAGCAAATAGTTAAAGACCTACTATGTGCTAATTAATGCCCCAGATGCTGAAAAAACAGAGCAGAACAAGCCAGACCACCCTGTGCCTCCACAAATCTTTTCTGTGTCAGTGAAACAGACCACAGATAAACACATAAGTATTGTACTTACTAGAACATTAGGTAGAAGTGGGTGCCATGAAAAACATAATAATCCCAGGTAAGTATGTAAAGAGTGATGGGATTGCCCATGTAGATGAGGAAGTTGAGAAGTGGGCTAGATATAATTATAGAGTCAGCCCTGTTCTTGTGGAAGGAAAAAATGCAAGAGACAGGAGGGTGCAAGGAAGGTTGTTAGCAAATGCTAGCAGGGTCATATGGATTAGTCCTTTGCAGGCTACTGAAGAGTTTGGGAGAACAGAGTTTTAGGATCTGATTTATACTGTAAAAGGATCACCTGACTGCTGGGTGGAGAAAGAACTCCAGGGCTCAGGAGAGGAGAGAGCAATAGAAGAATAAGACCATTTGGGAAGCTGCTGCAATAAGCTCTAGGCAAGAGACATGATGGTGGTTTAGCCAGGTCGGAAGTGATTGAGGGGTCATAGATGGCTAGATTCAGGAAACCTCCCATGGTGGTAGCACCAATGGGATCCGCTGATAGATTTGAAATAATAATAATAAGAGACAAGGATTTCTCAAGGGCTAGCAATAATATAGGATGTTTTAGTTTGTAAGACACTTTCTCATTTTTTTATCTCATTTAAGATTCACAGAAACCATGCTTCTCAAAGTACAATAAGCAGACAAGCATCATCAATGTTACCTGAGAGCCTGTTGGAAATACAGACTCTCAGGCCCACTCCAGACCAGAGATAATCGTCATGAATGTTCAAGTTTGAGAAGCACTGGCCTGAGTGGAAGAAATAATGAAGAGGCTAAGGGTGGTGATAACAGTGATAGGCGATTGATGATGATGATGATGATGATGATGATGATGATGAAGAAGAAGAAGAAGAAGAAGAAACCTCCTCCTAGAGGTTAAATAAAGCACTTAAGTCCACACAGTCAGGATTCTGGGATTCTGGTGGCAAATCCTGTGCTCTTTCCACCACTTCATGTTCTAGAGATAGAATTTCTTCCCTTGGGGGTTTACAGCCTATCAGAGAACCAGAACCTACACCATGTAACAATGGTTGTCTGAAACTTCACAGTTTCATTGGAGGTCACAATTTAAGGATCATGGGACAGGCATCAGCCAGAAGACTGAACTCATCTTGGTCTTAGAGTATAATTTAGACAAGGAAAAGAGCAAAGAGGGGTGTGTGTGTGTGTGTGTGTGTGTGTGTGTGTGTGTGTTGGCACAAGGAGGGGGAAGCTATCATGAAGAGGAGAGCCCCGTGAACAAAGCCCAGAGCTACCCCTGACACTGATAAATCACCTTCTCCACTACATTCTGCCTACAAGACATATTGATCCTGAACTAATCAAGTAGAAAGAGTCATTGGGGAAAAAATAACGGTCTTAAAAAAATAAATCCCCCTCACACAATTACTGATCCAGGAAGAGTGAGCTGTGCCCAGCTGATGGCGAATTTACCAAAGGGCATGGTGGACATGAAGGACAAAGGAAGAAGGGACAGGGATGTGGGAAGGCAAGCCTCCACCTGAGAGAACCCGAGCCCACCGCCGTTTGCCTTTAACCTGTATCCACTGCACCATCCCCGGTGTAACATATGGGCTCGGTGCAGGCCTGATTTAATAATGTGTTGGGAGCTGGCATTTGCTGCAATCCCTCAGCAGCAGTAAATAGTGGCAGGGAAGATGTGTACCAGACCTAATTTGCCCCCTTTTTCTACTTAGAAAGGCACATTAATATTTAATAGAAGAAAAATAATTCATGCAGATTTGAAAGCAAAATTCATGAAAAGGCACATTTAAAAAGCTGGGGGGAGATGGGTCTGTTTCAGAAACGCCTGACTTTCCCTCTAAATGAACTTAAAGGTGTCATTTGTGCCCATGGAGGCAACATAGGCAAATTTCACCCACCCGTCTCCTCCTATATTTTGGTTCCAGGGCTGTAAACATCCCTCAGCTTCCCACCTAGACTTTGTGTCTCTGTCACCTCTGTCAGGTGCTGGCAATTCAGCAGCAAAGGCAGGGCAAGATGCTCACAGTGTCAGGTGGGAATCTGGGGAGAGGCTGAGTCATTCTATGACATAAACGCCTCTTACAACAACTTTGGGGTCTAGGTTTAGGGCCCCCCTTTCTGTTAACTACAGGACAGGGAAAACAGAATGGTTGGGTCCCTTAAGAAAACACCATGTGTGGTGGTACTGACTTGAATGGGAAACAACACCCCCGCTCAGGGCAGGCCCTGAGGAAGAGAGCGAGGTGTGTCTCAGACTGTTCTCATTCTCCATCCGGTAGCTTTCTTCATGGGTGTCCTAGGTGGCCAATCCCGCCGTGCTGTACTTTCAACCTGGACTTGGTCCTGTGACACCCCATAGAAAGAGAATCTATGCCCAGGCCTTTCCCATCCTCCTTATCAAAACTTATCAGTTTGACATCCTATCATAGCAGGAGCCTGCTCTTGGCATGCCACAGTGACAGTTGCCAACTGATCCATGCTGTGTATTCATCAGCTCATTGATAGCATATCCAGGAAAGCATGTTTTGTATTTTATCAAGAATCCTTCAGAGGCCAGGCCTCACCTTCAAAGCCTGCGTTTACAGGTGTAACTTTCAGACATAGTGACATATTGGCAGAAGCATTGGTCAGGTCTTTTGGGTCCCTTATGTTATACCATGTCAAGGGGTCTGACCCTGCTTCTTTAAAACATATTCTGCAGTGGGCCTCAACCGAGGACCCCACGTCCTCTCCTCTCATGTCACATTAGCTACTCTGCCACACCGGTGTCATTTCTCTCTGCATCCTAAGAATTACCTTTAAAAAGTAAGAATTACCACCTGCTTCACACTTCTACAGCTTAATACTTGACTCCTTCTGCCTGTGACATGTTCAAAGTTGCTTGGATGGTGAGAAGACAAGAAAGTTTTGAAAGTGGGCAGGTGGGCCCAGCCTACCCTTTGGAGACAGACAGCAAATCCCCTGGCAGAAGGCAAAAACTCAACCCACCCCCAACCCCGGCATGGCTGGTTTAGTGTTCAGTCCTTTCCCAAGCCAGTAGAGGTAATTCCCAAGCCACACCAGCAGGTTTTCATTTAGCCCAATTTTGCCTTATTTCCTCTAAAATCATTACTGCAATGATTTAATGTTAAGGGCTGAGAACAACACATCTTCTCCTCTCTGCCTCTCTTACCTCTAGCTGCCCCCCTGGGGCTGTATCGGAGACTTCAGCATGGTGGGCCAGAATCATTTAATAAATGTAAAGCAACATGGTCTTGCAGGGCAAATGTGTGACGACGTATTTTCCACGTAAATAATGTAATTTTTGTGAGGAAGGGACGTGGGATTTTTTTTTTTTTTGCTATGAATAGGCCTATTATAAGCTGCACCTGACCAAGGATCATTTTAGAATTGTTCTTTCCTGATATTTCTACTTGGCAAATACTTCCTGATGCTAAATCACCATAAGCCACATTTTATGTCACTGTGAATTTGCTCAAAATAAGTTTTATCCACTTCCTTGGACTCTACTTGGAAAGGTCCCTCAGCAGAGATTTGGCTGTTGAAGAGCTTTTTGTTGTGGCTGCTGCTGTTGTTGCAAGCCTGCGAGGACATGGAGGGTGACGGCTTGGGGAAGGAGGCGGGGATATGGAAGGAGAGGGAAAAGTCAGAATCCCCAGAAGTGTTTGCCACTAAAGCAAAGCTTATTTAGAATTTGCTTATTTTCTTAAAACCAACAGGAAAGAAAGAATTGCGCTCACGCAGTGGGCTGCTGTCCAGCTAGTGGCCCAGTGGAATAATTTGCAGGGAGACTAGGTCAGCTCAGCCTGTCTCTGCCTCCAAGAAAAATACTCAGGAGAAAGCTACAACTTCTCCAGGGGGCAATATCAGCAGGTAACCACGGATGGAAACAGAGTATTAATTATCCCTTCCTGTGTTTTATACTTTCAGATTTAACAGACATTGGAAAGCCAGACATTGATAAAAATGACAGGAAATAATCTTAGTCAATTAAATCGCCACAATGTCAGGCCTAACATCTGTTCCATGAACCCTGCAGAAATGTGTGGCATTAATATTTAATAAAAAATAGCCCTGGTTTGGACTCAATGGCCATTTCACACTGTTCTCCCAGGACATTTACTTCAGATCTTATAACCTTATAGAATTTAAATACATATGCCTGTCCCCTGAGCCACCCTCTTCCTTAGTATTCAGAGGCGTGCTCAGAAGAAGCATTATTTGACTCTTACTGGACCACACGACTTCCAATTCTACTGGAGTTCCTACCAGTTTCTGCTCAATGAAGGCAGCAGTCACAGGATCGATCTTGAACCACATTCATCTAAATGGAAAGATATCATGTGAGGTGACAGTAAGTTCTGTATCCCAGGGCTCAGCCCCACCAGTTGCTCCTTACCTCTGTGGCTCCTGTGCTCAGTTGTCTTCCCTGGAAAAGGCTGAGTTCACTGGTGAGTCTCTCACATACCATTTTCTTCTCTATTGGGCCCATGAAAAGTGGCCCTCAAGTGGTCCCCAAGTACCTGGGCAACTGTCACCAATGTGACTTTGCTGCCCTGGGGACTCTCCATTGTCATTTCCCTGTGGTACTTAGAGTACCTCAAGTAGAGGCCCTGAGAAAAATATATTAGGAAAACTTGTATCACTCTCCTTCAACAGGGCCATCCCCTTTTCCTCCTTTTCTCTTACCTGGAATTTATATTCTTGGGCAACCAGAGGGTCAGCCCCACGCTACTCACGGCAACTCCCAGAATGAGTGCAAGCATCTTTCCTTTTCTCCAACAGGCTTCTGTGAAAATCATTTCTTCCAAAACAGTTATTTGCCCCCCTCTCCTTTTCAGTCAACTCTATTTCCCAGAATCTAAGCCATAGATTCAACTTAAGTTTAGGAAGGTGGGATGGGAATTGGCAAGTTCATCCTCTTGGAACAAAAACAAAGCTTCCTTTACACAAAGTCTGGGCAGAGAGAAGGAGGGGCAAGGTCCATGCCTGGCTGGAGGTCAGTGCCGTTGAGGAGATGGAACGGACGCTACCTCCGGTCCAGATCTCTCTGGAGGCGTTGGGGCGGTACCTAAGTCTCATTCTTCCCTCCTGGGCTCTGACCAGTTGAACCAACCTACCCAAGGATCATGAGTGAAAGAGGTGCCAAGGCATTCGTTTTATTATTTATTATTATATTATTATTCATTATTACTCTCCATACAAATACTCAATCACCCCCCAAACTGGACTCTCTGATAAAACTGGATGGAAGGACACGGGTTGGACTTGGGGTGCCAAGTAGAGGTTTCCTTCTCCATTTGCAAATCTCACCCTTTGGATGTGTCTGTGAGGAGAATGGAGTCTAGAGGACCCATCCCAACACATGGCCCAGTAGCAGGCAGAGATGCCAGCCAGGGCAGGGAAAGAGAGAATGAAGAACTTGTTTAATCTGAGGACCACATGCAGACGGAAGTATGTATGCCCACCAGCCCTGCCCACAGGCAGAGGCACCATGCCACACTGAACAATGACATTTAATGACCCCATGGAGGTCAGCCTCCCAGCAACCCTCTTATCGACTCCAACCTTTGGAATAGAGGGAGTGGAGTAGGAGAAATCTGAAGTGCCCCGTATTGCCTGCTTATAAGGAATAGAGAAGTTTCTTTTGGGAAAATGTGAGGAGGAGGAGGAGAGCTCTACTTTAATATAATTTAAGGAAAGCCAGGCACCAACATTCCTCAGGTTGTATAAAGCTTGATTAAAAACGGAAAAGCTATCCGAGTCTTGGTATGACACTAGGCTGTCGAATAATCCCAAGATGGAGGAACTAGTCTCTCTATAATCTAAGTATGTTCTGGAGCCATAATAATTCACTTTACCTGGAAAAGAATGAGTAAGGTGGGGCCTGAGAGAAGCCACACCCTAAAATGGGTCCCTGTGCTTCCCTTCTCCTGCCAGCCCATTACCAGTAAGGAATCATCTGGGAAAGACAAAAACAGCTGGAATCTTTTCTCTCCATTAACAGGGTGGTGGCCACACTTGGGAGGTTCAATTAAAATCTTAATCTAGCCACGTCCCAGAAAATGAATAAACTTCTTCCTTGCACACTAAAATCAAATAATAGGCTCTGGGGTAAGTGGATAAAATGTGTTCTTCCGAGTTTATGTAGTGCATTAGGTTATAATTGCCTTTATTACACTATACAGACTCATGAAAACTAGCCAAATGAATGTCAAGTTCAGAAAAACATTTGATTTAGTTCCTTGAATTTTGACAAATAATTTTTAAGAGTCATCACTTACAAGTGGAATCTTTCTGCAGAGGCAGCATGGGACGTGTTAAAAAACACTTTAAGTATCACTGGGCATAAAGGTTATTTAAAAGCCCTGAATCCTTTACAGTTTCAGTCCGCTCCTTGGGATCCTCCAATGTTGACACTCCATCCATCCTTTTGTCTTTACCCATAAAATGGAGAATATCTGGACTTAATAGGACTTTGCTTTACCCCTCATATTCACATAGCAAATCCATCCCAAATTCTCCCAGGAAGTCAAGCAGGTAGGCAGCTGGTGACACAAGGACTTGGCATCTCAACCTAGGCCTGTCACCATCTCTGCAGTGGGCAAGTTGCTGGAGTTAGCATCAAAATCAGCTTGTTTTGTCAAACCCTGTTTTCCGGTTGCCTTTCAGTTTAGTATTTACTATCAATAATTCTTTATCTTAGTTTCAGGTTGATTTTTGTTTTGCATAAGGGCCTACATCTTTAGCTTCAGGTTTCTCGGCCATACCTTCTCCCAACCGAGAAGTTAAGGATCCTTAGACTCACATAACAGCTAACACCACTGAGTGCTTACTGTGTCTGAGTCACTGGGTTGCACCCTTTTACCACCATTGAGTCATCTTATTTAATCCCCACAACTGTCTGATGAAGGCACAAGTATTCTCATTTTGCTGATAAAAAAAATTGAGGCAAGTAAAGGATTAAGATGCCTTCCTAAAATCACACAAAAAAAGTTGTAATAGAGGCAGGAATAGAACTCAGACCCCTTCAAGGCCTGAACTCTAGTCAAAAGCCATAGGTAATCTTATATCCATCAGCACCTGCAGGTGAGACACACTGCGGTGCCCCAGGTAATCCTTAGCCTAGCCTAAGAGGCTTTCAAGTCTTAACATATCACTATTATTGATTTGCTCAGAAACTATACCCAGGTGCTTAGCAGAAGCTAGGAGAAACTTGAAAAGGACTCAGACTTTACCTCTTTTTCAAAGGAAAAAAAATCAAAGGAAAAAATGGTAGAAAGGAACTCTATTTCTTCACTTCTTAAAGGAAAACCATAAAATTGGCTGTGTATAAAATGTTTTTCGCAGGTGGAGACTGGATTGAACAGGAAGGAAGCAGTTTCTCCCTCAGTCACGCCAATTACATATGCACCTCCCGGAATTCCTTGCAAGGGGCAAGAGAGAAAGAGCTAGTTTTCTATGCACTCTATCGTCTACCACTAGAGCTGATGATGATAACCAACTCCTCGCATTTGTAGAGCATTTTGTCTTTTCAAAGCAGTTGCACATTTCATCTTTACAGCCTTCCTGCAAAATGTATAGCAGGAACTTTCAACCCATTTTGCAGATGAGAGAATGCCAAATCAGATATTGATTTGCTCAAGGTCACTTCTCACAGAGGATTACAACAGGACACAAGAAGTCTCAGAAGAAAAGCTAAAAGAATTTTCTCTTTCCTAACTTTTCTCATTCACCCGTTCTTGGTCTTATGGACTAGGGATCACTTTAGACAAATGTTAAAAGGGTTCGTGCCCTGACATCTTCTATTTCTCTTCCCTTTATATCCTTTTCAGCGTCTCTCTTTTCTGGGGTCTCTGGCCTCCAGCCACCCTCAGACCCCATGCAGGAATCTGCCCAGGTCTGTTGAACCCTCACAGTACTCCACAACCCAAAGTTCTTTTGCTGCCTTCCCATCAATCAAAACAACAAGTTCTTCAGGGACAAGAGAGCCAAAGTCAGTGCTCAGAGGAAAGGGATCTAAAAGAATTCACAGTGAGACATGGATGTTTATTAACCTCCAACATTTTTGAAAGTTGCAGCAGTTTTTTAGAAGATGAAACTAGCTAGCTCTCAGGAAACTCTGTTTGTTCAACTAACCAAAATTCCCTGAGTTAAAATGGAGAAGTTTGGGTAGTAAACTGCTACTCTTGGGTAGAGTAGTCACCCAGAGAGCATAACCTTGCTGGGAGTCCAAACTGGGAACTGATCACAAGATACATTGAGCTTCTCATTTCTTCCTTTCTCCTCCCCATTTCCAGCTTCCAGTGTGTTAAGAGCTTTAAATCACAGCTCCCATGAAAGTAGTACCATGGCATTGGCAAAGGGTAAGGCCCCAAAGTTCAGAGTTTATGAACCAGGCTGTTCTTCAGCACTCCAGCACTCCTTGGGAGAAAGGCATGCTAATGACAAGGCAGGACAATGTCAGGCACAGATGGCCATGGTGACAGCTAAATGCCATCCCCCACCCTCGAGAAAGGAAAAAATACAGTACACACATTTCTGTAGTTCAATAAGAAAAAATAGATACCTAAAACATTCTCTAAATAATACCTTTAAATGTTAATCGTTCATTTTCTGAACAGGCTATCTATATTTTTTAGTTTTATAATTCCACATAATTTCCAGTTCAACCAGTCTACCAAAGACTAAAGCAGCTGGCCCAGGAGATCATTGTTAAGGTTAATAATCTACAGATGGATATATTTTTTTCCTCCGAGCCTCAGAAACACTTTAGGATGTGAGAGTGTAAAAACAAAATGAAGGAGAGCAGATTGACCCATATACTCAGGAGAAAATTAACCAAACTAATTAGCTAGGGGAGTAGTAATTATAGCTTCCATTTATTGAATGACACCATATGCCATGTGCTGAACATGTATATCTCATTTAATCATCACAATATTGCATAGTAAGCATTATTATGTTCATATTACAACAAATAAATAGGGACTCAAGCAGAATAAGTAATTTGCCCAAGGTCATATGATTAACTCAAGATTAGAATACAGGTTTGTCTGATTCCAAAAGCCCAAACTCAACTATGTACCAACTAGAAGTCCGTAAGCCCTTGGCTCTATAGACACATTCTTAAGGGTCCAAAATAATTATCCATGAGAATTTTGAAAATTTTTTTATCTTTGACTAAGAAGATGGTAGTTTGTAGGGCACACCAACTCAGAAGAACTTTGCTCTGGCACTCCAGACAAACCCACCGCATGCAGATTCACTGGGTGGATCCTGACTTCCTATGAGCTACTTAGAAATGCTGATTAGCAATAAACATAGTAACAAATGCACAACAAATACTTTCTCCGCCCTAATTCAAGCAATAATTGGATTATATGTCCACTTAATGCAGGTTTAACTAACAATGCAGTACTAGCCCTTCCCTCCAATGAATACAGCAGTTAGGGGAGTGAGTAGGAGACAACTCATTAAAATGGGCATTTGAATGCTGTTTCACGCAGAGTTTGGGCTAAGAGAAAGGTCAAATTATCCTGAACTAGCAATCGAGAGCCTCAAGTTTTTAAAGTAATTTTCTACAGCATTCTTATGCAACCAGGCTTTCTCTGCAAGAGTAACGACAATCAAAATACAGAAACATGTAAGAGGTAGTATTAAACTTGAGGCTGTATTTTGCAACTAGTAAACATAATGCACACAATTTTATTTCAACAAAATATTATCAATCATTAATTCTATTTAGCCTTTATATATGATTATTAAAAAATGTTTTGTGTTAGTTACATAAAAGCTATAAGTCAACGGAATTGTTCCTTAATTTCATGTACATACTTACCTAAAAACAATTATTAAATAAAGTGGTCCAAGAGACTTTTTTTTTTCCTTTGAGAAGTATTCTATACATTCTAAAGTCTAAGAAACACAGGTATTGGTCATATTTTCCTTCAGATGTGTTCATAAGCAGAAACTAACAAAGGAAAGTATTTAGTGTCAGCATAGACTAGGCTTTTATTATAAAAATAAATAAATCCTAAAATCTGTGTGGTTAACAAAGCAATGATTTATTTCCCATTTGTGTCCCCATTTGCAGCATATGAGGCAGTTCTTGTCATTTCTGCTCCATCAGTGACTCAGGGCACCAAGGTGTTTCCATTGCACCGCTCTGCCCTCCCAGGGTCTGCTCTGCTACGCCCCCCCTCCTCCTCCAGATCAGGAGAGAGAACATGAAGAATTCACACCGTGGCCAGTTACAAAGCAGTCATGGGCATGTAAAGTACAGCATAGGGAATATAGTCAATAATATCATAACAACTATGTAGGGTATCAGAGGGGTATTAGACTTATCAGAATGATCACTTTGGAAGTTATATAAATGTCTAATTACTTTGTTGTGCACCCAAAACTGATATAATAGTGCATGTCAACTGTAATTTTTAAAAATTAATTAAGAAAGAAGAATTCACACCAGCTCATATTGTCTCAAAGAAGTGACACCCATCATTTGTGCTCGTGTCCCATGGGAAAGAAATAGTCACATGGTTTCACATTAAAGCAAGGAAAGCTGAGAAGTAAAGGGGCACACAGGGAATATT
Organism: Phyllostomus hastatus; assembly: GCF_019186645.2. Taxonomy (NCBI): domain Eukaryota; kingdom Metazoa; phylum Chordata; class Mammalia; order Chiroptera; family Phyllostomidae; genus Phyllostomus; species Phyllostomus hastatus. The sequence continues at coordinate 88,319,783 of NW_025334041.1, read as the reverse complement.
TAGGGAACATGAACTATCACTGCCACCGTAAGAAAGCAGAGATGAAGAGAAAACAAGGCTGAAAGTGTAATATGAATTCTTTATTAAATAGTATTTCACTTATAAAATTTGATTTATATAAATTTCCAGGACATATCTGATGTGGGTTGGCCAAAAAGTTTGCATGGGTTTTTCTGTAAAATAAAAGGCACATATTTTGCCCTGGCTAGTGTGGCTCAGTAGACTGAGCACCAGCCTGAGGACCAAAAGACTGCCAATTCGATTCCCAGTCAGGGCACCTTTCTGGGTTGTGGAACAAGTCCCCAGTAGCTGCATGAGTGACAACTACACATTGATGTTTCTCTCCCTCTCTCCCTTCTTTCCCCTCTCTCTAAAAATAAATAAATAAAATCTTTTAAAAAAGACACATATTTCATTTTCATCAATAAGTTTATTGATTTGGATATTTTAAGTATGTTGGCTATCTCCTGCTATTGGCTTTTACTGGGTAGAGGCCAGAGGTGCTGCTAAACATCTTCCAATGCATAAGGCAGACCCACAGCAAAGAATTATTTGGCCAAAATCAATAGTACCAAGAAACTTCACAGAACACTTTTGACATGTTTGATCAGTCACAGCACCTTCTCCATACACTGCACATCTTTTATCGCTTTTCAGTTGCATTTTTACCTTTCTTAAAATAATAAAGCATAAGACACTGAAAAAGACACATATTTTCTTCCATCTTCAATATTAAAATGGCTGCAAAAAAATTCACCAATTTTGCTGAGTTTTTTCTAAATGCATGCTGATGTGACAGCTGTCACAATACAATCTAACAAAATGGTTTTAAATGAAGTTACAAACAATTAAGCACTAACAGAGCCATCGTATGGATAAAAACTAAATGAACTTTTTGGCCAACCCAATATAAAAGTATACATTGATTCACTAAGCATTATTTGAATGCCTGTTATGTCCCTGGCACTGAGGATGTAGGAATTAATAAAAAAAGAAGTTGAAAAAACACCCCTATTACCTAATAACTCATATGTAAGGATTTGTGAAGACAAAATGGTGTTAACTTTAATCTTCAAATGCATTGCTCCCCTGCATTGCCCCCAAGCTCCTGTTCCTTGGAAAAGTCTTCTCCTAGGTAATGAACTAAGAAAAAGATAAGCTCAAATAGATTAGATTTACATGCAGTAAAGCCTATCCTTAGGGCTGATTGATTAAAAGCTTATGTAAAATGTCATGAGTAGTCAAAGTTTGCTGGAAAAGCAGAGGAAACGAGAAGGTCTTAACAAAGGATTGCTCAAGAGTAGGAGCGTGGGGTCTAGTCTCCTTAAACCACCATCACAAACCAGAACAGGTGAGTTAGCTCAATCCCATGGCAGCAATGCCTTGGTTTGTGAAATCGAGATATGCTGCCTTGCCTTTCCTCCTGAAGGTGGGAGGTGGGCTGTGGTATTTCAGCAAAATGCTGCCTGGAAGTGATTCAGGTGAGTTACTCAGAGACAGTGAGTTTTGAGCTGAGACTATGCTTTAGCTGCTAGCGTGCTTCTTTCTCTGCTCAGAGTAAGACAATGCTAACTGCCTTACAAGATCACATTGGAGGCAAAATCCAAAAGTAGACAAGGTCACCTCACCCTCTGCATTGTCCCTTTCCATGTACTTTTGAAACTGGAAAAGACACCGGAATTCGGGCTGCCTGTCACTACCAAGCCCAATAAGCAGAGACAGGGATTGAATCTTTGTGGGCATTTTATTCAGGTAGTCAGCAATCTGAGAAGATGGCGGGTTCATACCCTAACCATCTTGTCTTTTCTTTCCAGGCCAAGGTTTTTATAGCAGGGAATAAATAAGGTACTTGAGGGGTTTTGAAATTTAGGGAAAAGTTAATTAGATTAGAAAAAAAAAAACAACTTCAGCATTCTTGTCCTGGGCATAGTCTTCAGCTGTGACCCAGGCAGTGGTCTTCAGCTGTGTCCCAGGCAGTGGTCTTCAGCTGTGTCCCAGGCAGTGGTCTTCAGCTGTGTCCTGGGCGGTGGTCATCTCACGCTGGAGTACAATGGCTCAGATATCACGCAGAGTTGCTTGCAGTCCTCTTGAGCAGAAAGGTGGAACTGCTTATGGTCTCCTGGAGTCAGGGTGGATCATACCTTCAGTTCCTAGAACAAAAGCTTTTACATGCATTGATTACTAAGCTTATTAGCTATTACTTAAGCTAAAATTTTCCAACTCCTAAGTCCCCTATCACTTTTAGTGGCCCCCACTGCATCCCTCCTCAAGACACAGCATTGCCATTTTCCCTCCAAGTTTCCTTTTAGATAATCCTACATGCAGGAAGGAGTTGATAAATCCATGTTCTTACTAAACAGTGTGACAGATATGAAAAATATTTACTAAACTCCTACAAGTGCCAGGTAGCATGCTGGGTGCTGGCTTATAATGATGAGTGATATAACCCTACACCTCAGGAGTGCACAGTGCTAAGGGAGTCCAAAAGTAAAAATGCTGCTCCTCTAGGGAAAAAGCCTAGAAGAGAAAACAGAGGAGGCTGTATAACCTAATCACAGGGATCAAGCTTCCCTTTAGACACCATGGATGAGTACAAACAGCATAAGAAACTACTCCTGGATTAATGTTTATTCACATAGAAGCAAAATCTTAGAAAAAAATGTCTAGTTATGTAATTTTAGGAATCTGAACACCAAGGTAAACTGGTATCTGAAGAGACAGAGATGGTCTTTCCAGAAAATTCTAAATCAAGTGTTCCTTATGCAAGAACCTTTGAACCACCTTCATCAGAATCACCTGGAAATCTTATTACACTACGAGGCTTAGTCCCACAGTTACTAAATCTGAATCTCAGGGAGATAGAACTCTCTAAGCAATACTTACGTCAAGTAATATTTGAGAGCCAATGCCTAAAATCATACCATGTGAGCCACAACCTACTGTTCAGATAGACCAGATGTGGCTGAGCCTACCTGCTTATTGGAATAACAGGATTTTTTTGTTTTGTACTGTTTTCATATTGACTCCTGGGTTCCATCCCTGGAGGTGCTGATTTCATTCATTAAGTATTGTGCCTTTTTCAAAAGCTCCCCATCCAAGTAATTCTAATGCAAAACAACTATGTTCTCAATCCATTAAGAAAGTCCCAGTTCTCAGAATTAAGTCTCGCCTCTGCAGTAATTTCATTGTTTGTATGAAATAATTAACAGTGTTACAGCATTCATCTTCAACACCGTGTGACTTGTGACTTGTCTCTGTGTGACTCCCAACTCTGAGGCAGTGAAATCAGCTAAAATTCACTGGTTAAAATTCCTTCAAGGAAAAACAATTAGGAAATTCACAGGTTGTGTTTTGATTAGCTTTATCTTCACAAGACTAGTAATTTCATCAGGAACTCAGCTGATATTTACTTTTTTAAAATACACAGGATAGCTGACAAAACATAACCAATGAACACGTGCATATATTTCTGTACCTTTCCCCAAATCAAGCTAAAAATATAGTCACACCAGGAGAAAAAAGAAATAGTGATACAGTAGTGGAAAAGAGATACCACCAACTTTGGGGAAACATTGAGAGCATGGAGAAATTAGCTGAGAAATCAGAGTAGCAAATGCCCATGGAGGGGGATGCAAGAGAAGTGTCATATAATGGCTCAGAAACATTTAGTGAAGTGGTATGCTTTGCATGCAGAAGAGAGACCGTGTGAAAGAGTAAAAGCAAACATAGAATTTATAAGCAGAAAAAGTACTGCAGAGAACCTAGCAACAGGGAACCTTGTTAGCACATTTTGAGGAGTAAACTGATAGCTAGCCGCTAGGTAAAGAGGTAGGCTGGACCAGCCCTGTTAAAATACTAAACTTAACTTAGATTTTCTATCCTAGCACAATTAGGGATTTAAAATAATTACAAATGGTAGGGGCTCTCCAGAAAATTCTGAGGTTCAGCTGTGGAGTATATGTGACTGTCTCTGATGGAAGTGTTGAATGTAGTTCTTTCATTTAATTTAAGCCAGATCTGCCCCATTTTCCTCCTTAGAATGTCTCAGAAGTACATACAGTTACTCAGAAGAAGTGAAAAAAGAAAGGAAGAGCCTTTTACCAGTAGGGGGAAGAGGTAAAAAACATTGTTGATACATTCAGTTAGACTCACAGATCCTCCCCATCATCCTCTGGCTTGGTGTCTGAGAATTGCTTGGCAGTGTGGCCAAACCCTCCACATACACACTGGGATTGAAGTCAGAATTTTCGTAATATTTATAAGTTTTGATTTACAATAGAAGGTACTGGTAGGAGAGGAAAAGTGCTTATGTGGGAGTATGTATGAAGAGGGTCTATAAGAGACCCAAATCTTTATTTTAGTAGGTAGCCAGTAGGTAATGTCTACATCGGATAAATCAAAAATAGCACATAAAATATCATTTATAAATGTGGTGATAAATAGCTGCAGTGACAGCTAAAACAATTGAAAGCAGTTTCCTCTGGGACACGTGACTTGAGGGCAGGCCTAGAGGAGGGATCTGCCGATTTCCATGCTAAGTCTTGCATGACTACTTGATTTTTAAAGTTATGTGAGTGCTTTGTTTTGATTAGAAAAAGAGAGAAGCATATCTTAAAATCTTCACAGTGGGTACTTCGAGGTGAAGAGACCACTGCTTTTCAATTGTGATGGTATATTTTCTAAGTATGGATAATCTTGTAATTATAAGATAATCAATAGATGTATTATTAAGTATTTTAAACAAATAAAGATATAACATGACCTGGAACACATATGGACACGTGGGTTTCTCTGTCATACACAGATACTCTGGATGTTTTCTCTCTCTTGTGGTTGAATGTTCTTTAAAACAAAGTTAATGCTTGGGCATATTTGTCCAAAGAACTGCATTTTATTTGTGCACTTTCTCTGGACATTCCAAGATGTATGCAAAGGGGAAGAGCATCGCAGGCAGGAACTCCTCCTGGGGAGATGCCCTGTCCCTCACTCTGGCTGCACTCACAGCTGCACTAGCAGTGGCCCACTGTGAATTCTCTTCTCTTCTCCCTCTCACCTTACTAATACATGAACTTCAAAGTCTCCTTGATGCTCTTTACTGCCAAAATCAGTGGGTCAGTAGGGAAGAACTGGAAATCAAAACCTTTTAAATGACCCCCTTAAGAGTTCAATTCAAAGGCTCTTAGAACAATTTAGGTGGGTAGATAGATGAGGATAGACAGAGAGATAAATACATAGAAAGACTGACGGGTAGGAAGATAGGGCTAAGACAGGCAGACAGTGGATACAGACATGCTGCCACACCCCCCGCCTTTGCCTGAGAACGGATCCCATATGTGTTTCCCACTGCTCTTGGAGAATAAAGAAAACTCGTGATTTGGCCTCTCCTTCCCAAGTATGTCTCTGGCAGTTCTGAGAGATATTGATCATTTTGCTAAGGCGATGAGCAGCCATCCCAGAGCTGGGTGGAGGTGTGAATTGTTTGGAGTTGGTTGCAGCAATCAGCATTTCCCAAACAGTCGCCCTCACTCTTCGTTCTGGGGCAGGAGAGGCACTGTGAGCAGTGTCGTGCCCAACACCCCTCCTGAAATGGGCTATGGGATTAGTGCTTGTCATATAAAGATTCCTCCCAGCATTGTTCAGAACAGGACATGTGGGTGTCAGGGAGAGGGTTGCTGGTTTTGTGGGACCACTGAAAGCCCAAGTTAGGTCACTCTGTGGGGGTGGTTCAGAGCACATGTTCTGAGCTGCCTCCAAATGTGTCCTAGCACTTGCCATCAGTAGCCAAACCATCTCAGTTTTTTTTTCATTTTTTAAAATATATTTTATTGATTATGCCATACAGTTGTCCCATTTTCCCCTCCTTTATTCCCCTCCACCTTGCACCCAAATTCTCCCCCTTTAGTTCATGTCCATGGGTCATACATATAAGTTCTTTGGCTTCTACATTTCCTATACTATTCTTATCCTCCCCCTGTCTATTTTCTACCTCCCATCTATGCTACTTACTCTCTGTACCTTTACCCCCTCTCTCCCCTTCCTACTCCCCCACTGATAACCCTCCATGTGATCTCCATTTCTGTGGTTCTATTCCTGTTCTAGTTGTTTGCCTTAGTTTGTTTTGTTTTTGTTTTTGTTTTAGGTGTGGTTGTTAATAACTGTGAGTTTGTTATCATTTTACTGTTCATAGTTTTGATCTTCTTCTTTTTCTTAAATAAGTCCCTTTAACATTTTATATAATCAAGGTTTGGTGATGATGAACTCCTTTAAATCGACCTTATCTGTGGAGCACTTTATTTGCTCTTCTATTCTAAATAAAAGCTTTGCTGGATAAAGTAATCTTGGATGTAGGTCCTTGCCTTTTATGACTTGGAATACTTCTTTCCAGCCCCTTCTTGCCTGCAAGGTTTCTTTTGAGAAAGCTGACAGTCTTATGGGCATTCCTTTGTAGGTAACTATCTCTTTTTCTCTTGCTGCTTTTAAGATTCTTTTCTTATCTTTAATCTAGGTTAATGTAATTATGATGTGCCTTCATGTGTTCCTCCTTGAGTCCAACTTCTTTGGGACTCTCTGAGCTTCTTGGACTTCCTGGAAGTCTATTTCCTTTGCCAGATTGGGGAACTTCTCCTTCATTATTTGTTCAAATAAGTTATCAATTTGTTGCTCTTCCTCTTCTCCTTCTGGTACACCTATGATTCAGATGTTGGAATGTTTAAAGATGTCCTGGAGGTTTCTAAACCTCTCCTCATTTTTTTGAACTCTTGTTTCTTCATTCTGTTCTGGTTGAATGTTTCTTTCTTCCTTCTGGTCCACACTGTTGATTTGAGTCCTGATTTCCTTCCCATTACTATTGGTTCCCTGTACATTTTCCTTTATTTTACTTAGCATTGCCTTCATTTTTTTTTCATCTAATTTGGGACCATATTCAACCAGTTCTGGAGCATCCTGATTACAAGTGTTTTGAACTGTGCATCTGATAGGTTGGCTATCTCTTCATTGCTTAGTTGTATTTTTTCTGGAGCTTTGATCTGTTCTTTCATATGGGCCATTTTTTTTTTGTCTCAGCATGCCTGTTAGGTAGTATGGAGCGGAGCCTTATGTGTTCACCAGGGGCAACCCCAGTCACTGCGTTGTGATGCCGTATGTTGGGGAAGGGGTCTAAGAGGGAACGAAGCTGCTTGCTCTGCTCTCTGCTGGTTTTCAGTCACTTCCCCTGCTACCCACAATCAAATTGGGCCCTTCTGGTGCTGATTCCTGGGTGGGTGGGTTTGTGTACATTCTAGGACCCTATGGATCTCCAATAAAGTTTCCTGTGAGGCCAGAAGTTTCTCCTGTAGCTGCTTCAACCCCCACAGGTGTTTTCAATCACAGGTTTGAGGCTTTATTTCCCCACATTAGAACCCTGTGTCTCATGGTCTGTCTCACTGCCCAGTTGTTCCTCCTGGTTTATCTGCATGTGAATGTGGGACCACCCAGTCTGTGATACCCTGCCTCACTGGATCTGCCAGCTGCTTTGCCCACCTGGTCCTCCAGCTGCTGCCTTGCTGCAAGTCCTCTCTGCTTGGCTGTCCATCTCTGCCCCTCCTACCAGTCTGGATGAATGTTTCTTTTTTAACTCCTTAGTTGTCAGACTTCCATACAGTTCGATTTTCTGTCAGTTCTGGTTCTCTTTTGTTTTTAAATTTGTTGTTGTCCTTTTTTTGGTTGTGTGAGGGGGCACAGTATGTCTATCTATGCCTCCATCTTGGCTGGAAGTCCCCCAATCTCAGTTTTTTAAAGTCCAATTTCCACATTTGTGAAACTTTCCTAAATGGAATTGTTTCAGGATTGAATGCGCAAATGTACCTGAAGAGCATCAACATTGCCTGATATGTCAAAAATAGGTAACTGGTGTTTTTAATCCTTATCTATTTTTTTATCTTCTATTTAAATCTATTGAGTTGTTATATCATATGCACAAGCTCTGCATGCATGCCTGAGAGGGGACAATGAGATATTACCATCCCTATTTTATAGACAAAGAGACTGAGATTCATACATGTGAGTTGCCTGGCTTTACGCACAGTGAAGCCAGAACTCTGTCCCAGAGCCTCCAAATCCCCTGCTATCCCCTTTCCTGAGCCCAAAGAAGCACCTGCACTCCAACTCCATATATCATGATGTTACTATCAAAATCTTGTACTGGTCTGCAGTGAAATTTAAATCACCAAGGATCTTGTCATTGACTAGGGTAGTCAAGCCTGAGTGCTGGGATTGTGGCCTAAAGGTGGGCAAACTGGAGTTGAGTCCAACTCTGACAATTAGCCCTGGACAAGTAAGTTACCCTCTCTGGGCCTTGGGCCCCTAATCTGTAAATCAAGGTGGTGAAATTAGAAGGTCCTAGCTGATCATCTCTGAAATGTATGGTTCTTTAACCTATTTTCTCTTCTTTGAACAACTTGGTTGCAGAAAGACAGAGATGCCCTGAAAAGATACATCAAACCCAGACAGCTCTTGCACCCTTCAACAAGCGGCATACTGAGGAGTACTGAGCTACTAGCCAAATAGGATCACTGGTTATCCAGGGAAAGCACCAGGGATTGTAAATTCCAAAAGCCAAATCTCAACAGCCAGATGGCATCTATCTCTAACCCTGAAGAGTTTTCCCATTCACTCTCAGAGGATCTCAAAGAGACTTAGGAATCAGTCCAGTCCTCTCATTTCACAGATCAGAGAACAGAGACAACAGGAAGTTCAGTGCCTCACCCAAAGATGACACAGTGAATTAGCAACAGAGATGCGACTGGAACCCAGGGTTCCAGGCTCCTCGCCCACGTGCTTTATGCCATGGTGTGCTTTATTCTCCAGGTTTAGCAAATCCACATCAATGGTTCAGATGTCTCCTCGCCAGGAGACAGCCGTGTAGGGATCAAAGCATATCTGCAAACCTAATGACAGTCTAATTCACTATTGGCAGAAACATGGGAGTTTGGGGAGAAAATTGCAACAGACTGTTACAGACCATTCTGCAGCACATTGCTGAAAAGGGAAAACACCTCTTAGATCACAAGGCATCATTGCGAGGGGGAGCCAACATTCCCAGCTCACTTCATGTTCAGTTCCTTTGGATGGTTTGTGGGTCCCCTAGATCAGCTTGCTCCAAACACACATCTGCTTCCAGGCTGGAGAAACGATAGCCAGGGTTCCGCTGGACGCATAATAAATTTATTTTTTCAAAAGCGGACTTAAGAGCTTAACTGGATAAACTACAAAATCAAGTGAGCATGATGCAACCCCTTCATGTTCCAAAAAACAGCCACAGTCCCTGACATCTAGATAGCTATCTCTCCAGACTTCCCCCAGCCTTGCCAGCTGTCCTCTGAGTTGAAATTCACTTCATGCAAGGGAAGGACACAGCAGTGCTCTTGCGTCGTTGACTGAACAAGTTTTACTGACCACTTTCTAGATGCCAGGGACTGCGCAAAATCATTGTAAGGACTAATACTATTAGCTAGTAACTAGTCTACTAATTCTGGTTTTGGACTAATAATCAAGACCACCTTAAAGAGCTACTGATCAGCTTTAAACAGAATTTGAGAGTGGTGTTTAACAGCCCCAAGCCCCACACTGAAGCCCCTTCCCCTGTTTGGTTACAACACTTTGGTCTCAAGGTCCCTTAAAGAACCCAGAATATATTTATTTTTACACATCATAACCATCTGCATAGGTTATATTAACAATATAAATGTATATTATGTATATACACATACACACATATATAATATGTATATATGAATCCATTGAAATCACAATTTTGGGTACTTTCCTTATTTATTTTTTATTATGAAAATTTTGAACACACACAAAAGTAGACAGAATTGTATAATGAAATTCTGTGTACCCATCACCCAGATTCAAGTCATCCACATCTTTCCCTTGTTGTCTCTTCTATTTCTCCTTATTTAAAAAAACTGTAGTTACGCATTTCTTAATGAGGCCCTAATCTAGGGTAACCATACAGTTTCCAGGACAATTTCCCAGGACAGTGACAGAATAGTTCTATGTATCAACTAGTGCCTGTTCATAAATTTTAGAGCTCCTTTTATTTTCCAAAGTTACCTGGTTTGGATGAGAAATTCTGTGGTCACCTTACCTATGAGCAACATTACTAGTTTGAGGCACTTAAGAAAGAATTTGTAACTTTTACTATTTGTAATTACAGAGAATATAAGCTTGGAAACTATTTCACAGATTTCATTGCTCAATTCCACCACTAAAAGAATCTGCCATTGCCCTCACTGGTGTGGCTAAGTTGGTTGGGTGTCATTCCGCAAAGCAAAGTGTCACTAGTTTGATTCCCACTCAGGGCACATGTCTGGGTTGCGGGTTCGGTCCCTGGTTGGGGTGTGTATGAGAGGCAATTGGTCAATATTTCTCTCTCACATTGAAGTTTCTTTCCCTCTCTTTCCTTTTCCCTTCCCCTCCCTCTAAAATAAATAACTAAATAAAGTCTTTTTTTAAAAACTCGACAAAAGACTTATAAGGCAGAAGAGAAAGAATATCATTGTTCCCTGGCTGCAGCAGGAACACAGGCATTGAGAGAAAGCAGATGGCAGATGCGAACTTTTGCCTATGGCTTCTTAAGTGTTCTGAAATTCTTGATGGTGGTCTTATCTCTGTTCTTGAGTTCATTTTTTATACAGACCACCAGTTCACCACATGAAGCCTCTTCCATCTTGAAATACCTAGAGTGGATTCCATTTTCCTGATGAAGTACTGACTGAAACTATGAGAGCAAATCCCTACTTCTCAAGTTTGTGCAGGCTCTGAATGTTGCCACCATGAGCTCAGAGTACACAGATGCTGCATGCGCTGCACGTGCTCCCCTCCACCCACACCTCCACCCCAACCTCGGCCACTCTGGCCCCATCAACTGCTGACAGCTTGCCAGAACACCATGCTGCTTGTCATTTCCATGCCTTTTTTCATGTTCACCTATACTTCCTTCTTCTCCTTAGCCCACTGCCTTGGCTAACTTCAACTACTTGAACAGAAAGCTAAGTGCTTTCTTCTCAAGAACATTCTCTCTGATCCCTCAGCTGGCTGGTTGTGTGTCCCTCCTCTGTGCTCCTGCGGCAATCCAGTATCTCACCATGGATTTGCATTTTTAAATGTATGCTTCCACATGCTCACAAATGTATGTTTTAAATATGCATGTCCTCCACAAATACAAAAACCTTGTTTTGTATGCCTAACACAGAGTTTGAGCCATAATAGGTACTCATAAAATACTTAGGAAGTAAACAAATGAATGAGTAGTTCCTGACCAGCTTCAGTAGCTTGAGGATAATGAATTCTGCATCCAGAAGGGACAGAGTCATCTCAGCTTTGAACCCCATGCCTAGAGCTCTTTACACCTGCATTGCCCAATAATGTGGTGTCTGCTATCCCCATGTGGCATCCACAACCCCCATGCAGCTATTTTAAATTCGCTTTCTCAACCACACTGGCCACATTTCAAGTGTTCAATACCCATACATGGATAATGGCTACCATACTGGATAGCACAGATGCAGGACATTCCCATCATTACAGAAAGTTCAATTGGACAATGCTAGTCTCTGGAACTAGTGGAACAGAACTATCTTAAGAGACAGAGCTAGTAAAAGTCTTCTCATCTGGATTCACTTGGAGATGACACATTTTTATAGGCTGACTCAGGGACAAGATGACCAGCCAGAACGCTCAGTGATAAACTAACACTGAAGATGTGGGCTACAGCCAGAGCACGGCAATTTCAACTCTAGCCGTCATTTACTGGGCAGTCAATGTGTAGGAGCTGCTGCAACAAGTACTTTATACACACCTTATTTAAGAAAGTAACCTTACGAGTAAGTGCAAATTCACTGTTCTTTATTTGCAATTCCAAAATCCCCAAATTCCTGAAAACTGCCTAGTTTTGTCATAAGTTTGCTACAGGCTCAATTGGCAATAAAATCTGACCTGAATTTTAATTTCTATAAACTTATTCCTAATCTTCAGTGCAAACAGTCTTCTACTTTGCTCATACTGGATTAATAATAGGTTTTGGAATATTAATAGAAATAGGTTACAGAATACCACCAGATTTTAACTTTGCTGAGGGTTTAATGTAAAAATAGGGTGTATTTTACATTAAGTAAATGTAAAAGGAGCTTACTTTTCCAAGATATAAAGAAATTTGAATTCTAATATACATCTAGCCCCAGAGGTTTCAGATAAGCAATTATGGACCTGTATTTTTATTTTCCTGTTGTATAAAACTTGAAGCAGTTAAAGTACTTGTGCCAAATCATACAGACAGTAAGTGGGAAGCAGAGATTTAACTCATACAGTCTGTGCCCGAAGCCCAACCCCTAACCACTAGTTACTATTGCCTCCCTCAAATGTTGAAATATACAGTACATTCATATGGCTGGCCTCTGCTACAAATGTACAGCAGAGGCCAAGCCACAGAACCTGCAATTATAGTAAAAAACTGCATTTTCCAGAGAGTTCCTCAGGACTCTCACCAGCCCTATAGCCACAGTCACAACCGACGGTGTTGGATTCACGGTGGCTTAATAGACATGGAAGAATGAGTACTTAGTACTTGCAGTATTTGAAAGGAAACTGAATCTTTACATTGAGTTCTCCAATAAATTACAGTAATTAACATTTTCAGACTCAGCTATTTAATTCAAACTATTCCAGGGCAACGGGTCCTCAGCAAGAGAGAAGCAATGGGAAAATCCCCCGTCTCAAGAAGCACAGCTTCTTAAATCAGAGCTGAGAGCAAAGACTGTCTCCCACTAGGAGAGGCCAACGCAGTGTCCTTTTCCCAACCCTGTTGACAAAGAGAGTGCCTGGAAAACCCTTTGGGACCTGGAGGCCTGGCCGTCAGCATCCAGACCACTAGAAACATGGGCAGGGAATCAGCCCCCAGCCACACCAGTGACAGGGCTCCCAGGCAGAGAGCACAAAGGAGCGGTCCAGCATCCTCTGGTTTTGTTAAGAAATCATTACAGAGCTGGGGAAGAGTAGAAGTTACTTTCGCAATATTTTGCAGCCTGAATAACTTTCTACATGGAATTGTTTAATTTGTTAATGAGGTTGGGGAGCAGTTCTTCTTCGGGATCATTGGTTAAGGTTTCACAGATGAGAGTGCAGTAAATTCTCATTAGTGTCAGCCGATCTCCCTTCTCCGTAATGGCGAATCCGAACATCCCCCCCCACCCCCCCACCCCCCGCCCCGTGTGAGTTTAAGACACACTGTCTGAAATGCTCGTTCAGGAAAGTTTTTTCCAAATTCTCAACCAATGAGGCTCTGAGACAAAATAGGGGGAAAAAAAAAGCCATTGTTATGGGGTTTAACACACGGAACTGGGCTGGGGCTGGTCAGGCGTGAACTAGCATTTCTCACTACTTCTGCTCTGGGCTCCTAACCGTGAGCGTAGAGCGGCCCGGCCCGGTGCTCCCTGACACTTATCCCTGTAAAAGCATCAAGAAGGCTGTTTGCCCACACTTGTTTTAGAACAAAGGAAATAAGGCTCTTGTGGCCCGAACAAGGAGAAAAGCTGCCCGATCCCCATTCAAGCAGGGATTAGCACCATAAGTGCAGGTAAAGTGCTGCTGCCTCACTCCATCTGGAATGTTCTTTACCCCCCAAAGCACGGTGAAAACTCACAAATCACTCATGTACATGCCTTTGAGTCCTTCATGGAGGGAAATGACTTCAAAAGATTAGATCAGTTGATAATTCAGGAAGCCATTAGTTCCAGATGAACACAAATTCTCTATTCTACACAGGAAGTTCAAACAGAGACATGCAGATATTGGCCATGATTAACTCCTCACCTGGAAAGACTGTCCTCTTAGGGTCAACAGGACTCAGTTCTGCATAATCCTGTGGGAGAACTGTCTGATCAGAGGATTACCACTGTGGGCAATTGTGTCTGGGTCAGGCGAAGTGAGAGCATCAAGACAGAAACCCAAAGTCACGGGGGGAACTCATGCCTGACTGGGGATGTTTTTTATTCCAGTCAAGAGAGAAATAACAAAAACTAGAAGAGACACACTGCAAGCCAATAATCAGTCTCTCTTCTATATACAGAGTTTTTGAGCTCCCTGCTCCACACTGTTAAGATCAAAAAAGAGAACTTAGAAGAGGCTTACAGCACATATATACTAAGTCTCCGGTCTACAGAGCTCCTCGCCATCTTTTCTTGTAACACCACAGGCCAAGAGTAGTAGGGTCCTCTGACTAAAACCAAAGGTTTCAGAAACAGGAAGCCCCGTGGTACTCACTACTATGGTTCCAAATGGTGGCTCGTGGAATGTAGGAGTCAGAATCTACTGAGCTATAATAGCAAAACTTCTAAGGTTTCTGGGTCTCAAGTTCCTCATCATATGCAAGTTATATTTGATTAAGAGCATGAACTCTGGAGCAAAATTCTCAGGTTCCACTCTTGACTTTATTTTGTGAACTTGAACTTAGAACAGCACCTGACTCAGAGTTACTGCTATACATATTTTGCTATTATTGATGTTATGGGTAAAATGAGAATTAAAATATTGGTACTTCCTATAGCCAGGATTAGTAATAAGGAATAAACAAGATGAGACTTACAAAAAACATTTTAAAAGAGTAAGAAAACTATTACATAAGCAAAATTCCTATTATGTTTTTTAATGACACATTCAACTAATGTGGTATTTCATTGATTGATTCTAACAAACTTTTTAAAACATGTTAACATTTCTGAAATTGGATGCAACTTACAATTGATGGAGTGATATAATTAACTTGGCAATGTTTTTTATTTTTAATGATACATAAAATGATATTATAATTAACATCTTTCATTCAATGAAATATGATAGTATGTTTTCAATAAAACTCAATTGGTTATTATTGCTGGATTCAGATCTCCAGTCCTGCTGATGATAATGATTTTATTTATTCTTCAGATACCTCCTTTTTTATTTCAAGCTAATTTCATCTAAGAGTACTGAACTCTGAGGCAGAAAGACTGGGATCTAATCCCAGTCAAAACAAGCACAGGAGGGTGGAGTCAGGCGGGCTTGATAAAATGAGGAAAAAAAAATCTCATCTACAGAAAAACACATGAAAGAAAGCCAGGACATTTATGAAGACCAGTCCCAAAATACAGCCAGGTATGAATTATGGGATAAAAACAGCATTTCAAACCCATAGGGAAAGAATGAACTTACTGATTAATAAATTGGCTAAAGACAAAAAGGCAGCTACTTAGAAGGGGAAAGAGGAAGTAGAGTTGAAGACTCCTTACTCCTTACAGTAAAATAAATTCCAAATGTATTTAAATGTGAACATAAAGCCATGAATTATTTTAACATCAAAAACTTCTTACATACCCACTATGGACAAAGTACCATAGAGGACAAAACAAAGTCCCTCCTCTTCTGACACTTTCCAATGGGTCTAGAATAATAAGTGCTATGAAAATAAAGAAAGGCAAAGGCGGTATAGAATGACAGACATTTGCTACTTGATTTATAAGCCCTTTGTTTGGTACAAATATGCACTAGAAGAAACATTTTTCAAAATAAGTTTGGAGTGCAGCAGACATTCTTAAAGGTGACAAAACCACATACACACCATAAAGAAAAGCATAATAAATTTAATTTTATTTAGATTTTTAAATTTCTGAACAGGAAAAAGTCTACAGATAAGTGACAACCTAGGGGGAGGGGTTCTGGATGCAACATTTAAGGCAAAAGGTGAATTTTCTTAGAAGTGTGCATTAATTTTACAATTTTCAAAATTCAGTTTAAGAAAGAAGAAACAGGATTCCAACTCTGCCACTGAGTAGATTTGTGACCTTGGGCAAGTCGCAACGCCCCCTCCCACCCCCCAGGCTAGAGCTCTGCTTCTGTTACCTGAGAGAGTGGGACTAGCTCTTGCACAAGGTCCTTCCCTTCCGACTCCAGCACTGTGCAATTGTCTGCAAATCTCCAGGTCTGCAAAAAGAGAACAGGAAAAATGTGCATGGAAAGAAAATGAAATTTCATAGAGGATACAACATAGATTAAAAGGCAGGTTGTTTTGCTTGAATTCCTACACAATTACACTACAGAAATTCAAAATGAGACTTCTCATTTGTAACTCAAAAAGTTTTTTAAACCACGATGGATGAAAAGTAGCACAGAATCATATTATTAGCCAGTTCACAACCAACAAATTGTAAAATGTATCCCTCCTTTTAGGGAAAGAAATAAAGGGTCATTCAGGGGCTACCTTCCCTACAATGAAAATTGAATTCCTGTAAATCTGGAAGGAGGGCAGCATGTCCACGGAGTGAACCCAACACCTACCAAACCGCAGAGGAAGTGAAAGGGAGGGGGTTTTCCATCAAGAGCAGTGGGGAAATGAGGTCCTGGTAGGATTGCTGCGCAGGGACCGGCCCCGCTTCCCACAGAGCCTAATTCACGGCCTAAGTGACTCCGGAGGCCAGGGCGAGGATGTGGGTAGACCCCAGCTGGCTCCTCATATTTCCGTAATCTACAATGCTCTGCTTAACCCAGACTATGTCACTTTTCACTCCCAAGCTTATCTGCAGACCTCAGACTGCAGGAAAACTCTCTCCTAACCCATGACGTCATTCCCACAGCCCTCGGGGCTCCGCGATGCAGCTTCCCTCACTCAAGTCTCCCGCCGTCCAGAACAGTGGCACATCAATAAAACACAGCAGTCTGCGATTCAAGTTTCATTAAGCTTTTGAGGAAATCTTTGGCCTTGGACAGTTAGAAAAGGAAACAGGGCAAAGAAATAAAACAGCAGCTCATTAGACCTGAAGCAGAGCATAGCGCTGAATCCCATTCGCTTGGAAAGGGTTGCCGAGGCTCTCGGGAAGTCTGCAGCCTCTGTGAAAAGGTACGCTTCTCCTCAGACATGGAGCAGGAAATTTTGTCAGCGTTACGCATGTGCAGGGCAAGTGGTCTAACCCAAGCATGAGGCTGTGAAATTAGGACAGAACAAAATCGTTCTAAGGTTGTGAGCCCCCTTACCTGGCAACATTCAACCCCCGTGGACTGCCTTGTGCACCAAAGGCTGCTGGACAATCCCAGGACTCTTACCCAGCCGGTCTTCCCCTTTCTCCAAAAAAGTCCTCCTTGAAATAAGGTGTGCTCTGGGAAAACAGCTTTTTAAACAGATAAGTACACTATGAAGGGTCTTTCCTCACCAGCTGTCACACTCCACGCTCTGGTGTGTGTTGCTCTATTCCGAGGGCACCCAGTTGCCATCAGCAGCAGTGGGTGTGCTGAGCCCTGACGAAAGTCTGCAGAGAAGCCCCAGAAATGAGATCCCAGTTTTCCAAGCTGAGACTTGGAACAAGGGGAGTCACCTGGCTCAGGGCTCCTTCCATGGGGGATCTCATTAAAATGCAGACCCTGGATCTGCAGATCTGGGGGGGAGCATGAGAGTCTGCATTTCTAACAAGCTCTGGGACCACTCTTTGCGCACCCAGGCCCTGGTTCCTGGAAGAGGAGATGCCACCTCCAGTTGGTCACCCCAGCCCTGGCTGAGGTGGGAAAGGGGTGTGGCTTCTGGGGATGACCAGTGCCATCAAAGGATCCTTGAAGTGAAAACCCTCAGCTCTCCACCTTTTCCTATTTCAATCCCCTAAAGAGATTTTTCTTTTTAAATAAACCTAGTGGTTAACAACTAGCTTGTTAGTTAAAGGCCTGAGGGACACAGAGGGAGGCTTACGCTCTTCCACGCAGTTCATTAACTAGAGTAACAACCAATTTCAAGGTGATTATTGCTATTATAAGCTCTGATCAATTTTTTAAACATGTTTCTAGGTTTTGAAGCTAAAGCAGGCATATGAGAGCAAGGAGAGCAGCTGTGTTGAGAATTAGTCATATCCCCAGATTAATTTCTGATCTCTCCATCAAAGGGAACGCAGGACACATTTAGTTAGGGTTCTAATTGTGCCTCCCATAAACCTCCACCACAGTGAAATATGAGCGCCCATAATTTTTAGTTTCAACTTCCTATACCTCATCCATCTGACTGGATGGTCTCGAGCAAAGGCAGTTAAAGCAATTTGTTTCACTTATATAAAGGAATAAATCAGTGCTTAATTATGTGAGGTTTATTATTAACAGTGCTGGCAATCTGACCATATGCCATGACTTCATCTTTTTACATCAAGAAAAAAATATGAGAATATGCTGATTGCTGTTATGATGCCTTTCCCCACTCCGGAGTGGCACACGGGGAGGAAGGTGGCACACAATGTGACCCAGTGAGCAAAAGAAGAGCCGGCCGCTGGCTCCTCTGCGCATGGGCAGCGGGTCTGGGATGCGTGCGGAGTGGTCAGCGAACAGTTGCCATCGAGCAGGCACAGGGAAACTTCACACCATCCTGAGTACCACTTCCCATCACAAGAACAAGTCCATCATCTCTTTTTCTACAGGATATCAATGTCTTTTCTAAACCAGCATTCGATCACCAGCCTGCAACAGAGGACAGAGATAGATTTGCTGTCAGAGGTGTGGGTCAAAATCCCAACTCTGGTTCTTACCAACTGTGAGTTCAGTAAGTGATATAACCCCTCCAGACTTCCAATTTCCCTAGCTGAAAAACCGGGATATTGGTGCCTCCCATCTAGGGGCATATGAGGATTAGACATAATAGATAGGTAACACCTGGCTTGTATTAAGCACATGGTGAAAAGTGGCTATCACTATGGGAATTCCTGTGCTGGGGAGAAATTGGAGACCTGAGACTTATCCTGTCCATATCCTGTTGTCCTTGGTGAACTGATGACACCAGTGACAGTATTTCAAATTGTGCTTTTGCACTCTTGCCTTTGATGTCTATTTCCAGAATCCAGGGCCCAATTCCACTCCTCTTTAGATTGCTGTGTGTCCCAAAGCAAATTGGAGAACCTCTCTGAGGTCCATTTATACCAGTCCATTTTCTTGCCTGCATCACACAGAATACTGTGAGGCTCCAAATTTACAAAGAAAGGGTGTAAAGTCTTTGGCATCAGAACTGGGAGCAGGGAGGCTTGCCCAGGGAATGCCTCCCGCAGGCTCCTGGAACTCCTGCTGTGGCTGATGGATGGTGCCCAGTCAGTGCACATTCTCCTGTCTTCCTTGGTCAAAGAATCCAGTTGCAGATCCCCGGCTAAAATTTGACCCTGCAGATCAGAGCGGCCAGTGATATGCTGTGGATATTGTTAAAGGGGATTTCCAGAAAACTGCCCTGGGGGCCACATAGCAAGCATCTCCTCCTTTTGCCCTTGACTCCCTACCTAGGCATGCAAGTGGTGGTGACTAGAACTCCAGCCATCATATTGGACCATGAGGCAGCCCTGAGACAGAAGCCACATGCTAGGATGGAGCAACAGGAAGATAAAAAGAACCAGGGCCCTGATGACATGGTAGAGTTGCCCGATAAGCCTAGACTGCTTGTCTCTGGCCTTCTAGTACACAAGAAAAACACCTCATAACATATATGAGCTACTGTTATTTCTGACCCATGTTATTAATAGCCAAATGAAATTCATTTTTTCATTTTTACACCTCCACCCCACAACAGGCTTTCACCCTGGAAGAACACTCTTCCCGATCTGTGCTAAAAATGTGAAGAGCTGAGCTTTCTCCAACACCAAGTGATTAATAAACCAGTATGTTACCCATAGATGGCTGCAAATGTGGATGTTCCTTCCAAAGAGAAGGATTTATTCAATTTCATACTACTCTGGACTTGTAATAAATACCAAAGACACACCTTCCTCAAGGTCTCTAGCTTAATTGGGTCCACGTTCTGAAGCTTATGAAGTCACCAGTCCTAAATAGCTCTGCTTTTTATCCCTCACCAAGGCAGCCTTAAACTTTTTACTAGACACCGCAGCAAAATAAAATGTTCTTGAAAACATTAAGGGTTGATGAACTGGTTTGGATTTTCTCCAAACCTCTAGACTTTCTCTCCTCCCCATAGATCTAAAACAAAGTCCAGTCACTTTGAAATGAAGGCATTTGATTTGGGGCCACTGCACACTGATTTATCCAGCAGAAGGTGCTTGCAGTTTTCAAGCCAGAGTAAAGAGCTTCCATTCACTCTACTGCCGCTTTGGTGTGGTGCACCACTTCTTGGCTGCCAGGTTGAATATACTGTCCCATTTCTCGCTCTCATGAAGAGGCCACTGAGATGGCCTGACTTGAGAAAGTAATCATTCAGCACTGGAGAAATATGTAAGTCAAAAGAAATCCAAATCCTAGTTTGTTTCCCTCACCATATCATACTTTAGGTAACTAAAGTAGAGAGAGAAAAAAAAAAAACAGATGGAATCCATCTGAACTTTAATGAAGCATTCAATCCCAGTCCACACAACATTTCCATGTTGTCTTAACTTTGCTTATCTTATAGTGCTGATAAAACATGGATAGGCTGACACTTAGCAGGTGGAAATTAATTGTTTGACAACATTCAAGAGGGATAACAGGCTGGTCTCCTGGGTCCTGGTGTTATTTAAAATCTTCATTGAATGATAAAAAGAATAGCCCTGGCTGGGTGCAGTTGGTTGGAGCATCATCCCACACACCAATAGATTGCAGGTTCAATTCCCAGTCAGGCACATATCTAGGTTGTAGGTTCAATCCCCAGTTGGGTTCAATCCCCAGTTGGGTTATGCACATGAGCAATAGAATGATGCTTTCCCCTCACATTATCATTTCTCTCTCTCTATCCCTAAAATCAATAAACATATCCTTGAGTGAAGATGAAAGTCTTTAAAAAATAATTTTTTACATGGGCAGATACAATAACTAAGTGGAATTTTTCATGTGTACAAAAAAGTAGAGGTAAATTTTTAAATGTCACTATTTGATTAGACAAAAATGGTTCATGTGAACACATTGATAAATAACAGAGAAAAGAGCAAAGGAACCCAAACACAAAATGAAGGCCATCCTAAGTACAACCGACAGAAAAACCTGGTTGAAAAGAGAAGCAAAGGAGACCCGTAGCCGCTCAGAATTCCCCGAAGATGATATAAGACTGTGTTCAATGAACTCCAGCAGCTGGCTAGTAATCCTTTCCCCAAGTTCACAGGTAAACACTGTTTGACATCCAGAGCACACACCGAAAGCTCAGGGTTCTGAATCTGGGGTGCAGTGACTCAGAATTTCACTTCCTAGCTCTAGAAAACCTAAAGGAGACTAGTGGGGCCAGCAGACCACCAGCAAGGAGATCTCAGTCCTGCCTTCCACAGTCTCCAGCAAGGATTTAGCGAGGCGTGAATTTGCACAGCAAAGTAGATTTCTTCATTAAGTAGTTAATTAAACTCTTTTGAAAAGGGGATCATGAACAGAGCTGATAAATTCAACCCAAATTAGAGCATTAATTAATCAGAATAGACTTCAGCACAAAAGCACAAACAAAAACTGTACAATGCCCACCTCCTCACATATATTCACACACACGTGCAGACACACGGTTAATTATCCAACTCTAGTCTTAAATTTCCTCTTAAATAGGGTCAAAAGGGAGCTGGAACCTGAAAATGTGAATGTAGGAGAAGCCAGATCTTAGACCAATTTGCACTGGGAGGTGTGGAGGGAACCTGGATGACCTCTGCTTCCAGGGGTGAATCCATTTCCGGTCAAGCTAACAACTTGTTGTCTAGTTTTTGTTATGAGTTCAGTAAATTAATAGCTCCCTGACTTTACTTGGAAATCTCAAAGTACGATTTCCTCTATATTCATCTTCGTGCTCCTTAGAACACGCTAGATTTCCCCAAACTGTAATAATATGCTCAGAAATGACAGCAATATTCCAGATGACTTATTTTGCAGCATTTGATCCTTAGCCCTCCCAGACACACGAACACACCATGTCTTAGTAAACTGTAGAGGAAATAGGCAAAATAGGCAGTCCACTTTTTAATACTATTTTGATCTGGATTACAAAACAATGTATAAAATATTTTAAAGTGAAAAGAAAACACACCAAAAAGAAAAAAAATAATCTAACCTTTCTGATCAGAGAAAGAGACCCTAGTAGCATTTTAGTGTCTCTTTTATTCAGTCAGTTTAGAAAAGGTATATCATATCTAATTTTTAGAGATGGGTATGATTTTGCAGAATATTTTTCCATGGTATTAAATATTCTTCTACAACATAATGTTGAGTAACTGGATTATATGCTATCAAACTTCTTACCATTCACATAAAAGTAAAAATATTACTTTAACTCATCTTCTATTACTGAGTATTCAGATTGTTTCTAGTTTTTTACTCTAAGGAACACAGCTTCAATGCCTCTTTAGAGGTAAGTCATTGTTCACATTCAGCATGACTTTTCCAGGACAAATTACTAGATTTAGAATCCTTGCAACAAAGGGTGTGAACAACCCTAAAGCACTGACACAGGTGGGCCGAGCGCCCTGCAGGTAAGTTCTACCGATCTCACTCTGCCATTGACACACGGAAATGTCCCCAGGCACAGTCAGCTTCCCCAGGTCCCACCAGCTTTTTTTTTCTCTCACAATTACAAAAGGCAGATCAATTAAAATTTATTTTCTTATTGCTAGTGAGGTTGAACATGTATTCCTTTGCCAATTATTCATTTGTATTTCATCTCTGTGAACTATTTATTCATGGTCACTGCCCATTTTCCCCTTAGACTACTGGTGTCTCTTCTCTGGTTGGCACGAAGGTTGCGTGCATCAGGGACGTGCACCTTTTAGCTGACATCAAGCCTGTGCATGCTTTTCCCAGTTGTTTGTCTTTCGACTTTCACCATAGTTTTCATATACAGAAACGTTGGAGAGTTGTTGTAGCCTCTATCCTTCTTTTCTCACTTATTTTTATAAAGTCTTTTTCTGCCTCATATCATTATTTATTATATTCATCAACTTTTTCTTTTGTCACACTTACTGGTTTCTGTTTTGCTTTTGTTTATAGCCTACAAACTTAATCCATCTGAAATTTATTTTTCCCATCGTGAGAGGAAAGTTCTCTCTGGCCCATTCTAAATGGTTATTCATGAGTCCCCATTTACTTCATTCTATATGCAGTCACTACTTTATTTATACAGCACTGTATTTGGGCTGTAATTTTAGCATAATGATTAAAAGCTTGGGTTTTGGAGTCAGACAGGCCTAATGCAAATTTCTCTCTCCTGCCCCTGTGACCTCAGGCCATTACCCAAACTCTTTAAGCTTCAATTGTCTCACCTGCAAAGCGCTTAGCAAAGGACCTTGCATGTATTTTGTGCTCAATAAATATTAAACATTAGCAATGTTTTCAGGAAGATCTCAGAATGACCACCCAAATTCTACATCTGCATTTGATTTGTTGTCACCTCGACATTGCAAAATCGTTTGGACAATCTCCCCAATAGCCTGAAGCCAGTGAGGGAACTTTCCTCACCTCAACCATGCCTGGAGAACCCAGTGACATCTCACGGTGAACAGTCATTGCATTTCCCTGACAAGCTCCTCGCCTCCCCTCCTCCTCCTGTCTATCAGTATGAGCCTCCACAGGGGGCAGCAGAGCCAGAGGGATCCACAACCACAGGTCAACACATCTGTCCCCTGACCCTCACCTACAAAACACAGTCTCCACTCCAGCCTCTCTAACTTGGAGAAGACCACTGGTTTTACTCTGTGGCTTAAAATATTATTTTTCCTTAAGGAAGAACTAGTGTCATTATAGGTGGAGACTTGGATAGTTTAGACTTCAGGAGAAAAGAGAAGTGGGGAGAGGACTCCAACATAAGATATTAAGAGGGTTGTCAATGGTGTGCAATTAATTCAGTAAACATTTCCAATCTCAGATGATTTCTAAGAACCAAAAAAACATGACCTGGCTGAAGAGCCAAGCAGTTAAATCTGAAGCATAAATCTTAGTTA
Organism: Phyllostomus hastatus; assembly: GCF_019186645.2. Taxonomy (NCBI): domain Eukaryota; kingdom Metazoa; phylum Chordata; class Mammalia; order Chiroptera; family Phyllostomidae; genus Phyllostomus; species Phyllostomus hastatus. The sequence goes on along the minus strand of NW_025334041.1, from coordinate 88,295,877 downwards.
CAAAGTGCCCCACCTCTCTCTTAAATCATTACATTCACGATAATATTTCCTCTGCACAGAGCTGGGAGGCAGCTTGATAACTCCAAGGAACCCAGTCCTTGGAGTTAGACTTACCTGTGTGAACCTGGGCAAGAGAATGGGTTTGCCCATCTATAAAATGGAGACAAAGCTGCTAACCTCACAGAATTGTGGTGGGGCTCAAAGTCCCTAACACAGAAGATGCTTGTGAATGATTAAGACTTGTTCCCTATAATCATTGGCACTTCTGTGTATATATTATTTTCTCTATATTCTCTCCATTAAGGTCCTAAGATTTGAGAGCTGGAAGGGACATAGATCTAATCATCTGACTCTTCATCCTGTACATGAGGAATCAAGACCCACCACAGAGGTCAAAATACATACCCAAGACACACAGTCAGATAACCACCAACCCCCGTCACCTGTCTTCTAGTCTAGTTCAGTTCAGCATTAAATTTAGCATCTACTATATGCCATATGCTGGGGGGAGGAGGCCATTTGAAATGAAGAATGAGACAGTCTTTTCCCTTGAGTAGCTCAAATTCCAATTCCTCTCTGGATACCCACTCTCCCCCATTAGGTCATAAAATCCTCAACTAGGAAGACTGTGTCTGACACTGCCTTCTAGAACCCCATAGGAGCCAAAGTCCTATGGTGCATACAATAGTACCCAACACATTTTGGAAAGGACTGAGATACATCTTTATTTCCATGTCAGTTCTGCTCCAGATGGATAAAATCATTTCCCCAAGTAACCCAGGTCTCACACTGCAACTTACCTTATTCTCCAGGGCACCGTTCTCTCCTTAGCCTCAGGCCAACCCCACAGAGTAAAAGAGTCAGACTCCAGGTCCTCCAGGCCTCTCATGGTACCATCTCCCCTCTTGCTCTCTGGCAACCTAGAAAAAAATGCAGCAAATAATGTGGGGCAGCCCACTCTCTGAGTTACAGGCAAGAGCCTCCTGCATGCATTCTCTCCTTTGGGTACCAGTGGTGTGATGGCGTTATAATTAAGGGCTTGACTTCATTATCCCTTCTTCCTGAGCCTTCACTGATCCATCACTTTTATCCATCAACCCTTAGAGTTCATACCTAGGCCTTTGTTATCAATGTTTCCATGTCTGCTGCACTATCAACTAATGGCTGCAAAGAATTCTCTGTAAGTCAGCCAAGTACCATGGGATCCAAGTGGCTCCTTCCTTTTGGCAGATGGTGCTTGTGACTTCCCCAGTCTTCCAGTCATCATCAAGGCAATTGCAAGCCACTTGCAAATTGCTTACTCCCTGTGTGCATATTCCTGTCTCCTTCCTCTGGCTAGAGTTGAGAGGGCCAGGGAGTGGGGTCTTTGTCTCTGAAGAGGATCTACCTCTGCATATAGCCATAATTTGATGCCTCTCCCTGGAATATATAGTGGGAGTTATTGAGCCAAGAGTTTATTATCGAGCTTAGCATGAATATAGAGTGAGGAGAGTTGAGTGCAAAACCAAATGTTCTGAGTGTTCCTAATTCCATGTGTTTTGAAGTGCCTGAAGCAGGATTTTTATGGAAGAGGGGGAAACTCTTCCCTGGTGGTAAATTAAAGCTACATCTCTTTAGCTTTGGATCATGATCAGGCCCTTAGCAGTCAACTAATCCCATTTTCTCTTTATTTTCTAATTGCATTCTTACCAACAAGGCTGAGCCTTGTTTTCATAGTATAGGAAGCCTTGCTAAAAAGCTTCTCTGTTCTGAGGCTCCCTCTAAAACGTGTCTTGGCTTCCAAGGGTAATGAACTCTTTTATAATGAACGCTTCACTTTAATGCACGCTCTCTTTGGTTTCCAGGAACTGCTTTATAATTATACGGCTCAGTATTGCATGTCAGAGGTTTGCTTTGTCTTTAATATTTTATGAAGAAATTCATATTTTGACAGTAAAAATATTTAACCCAGAGGACCTGAAACCCAGGCTATTATTTTGTAAAGTAGCCATCGAGCTGCACACTTGTGCACCCCTGGTTTCCCCAGTGCATACTCACACTCTTTGATACTCTCCAAGCAGACCCAACCACATGCTGTCCAGATGGAAACCTGGCTGTATCATTACATTATATTGAAATAACCCAATACCACCTGTTTCTGTTGGGGCTCCTGCCAACATTTTCCCATAAAACATTTATTTTGCTAATATTTTAGTTGGTCACCACAGAAGGACACTTGAAGTTAAAGATTTACCATGTGTTGCAGCCACTCAGAGCCAAGAGAGGCAAAAATAAATAAATAAATGAAAAGCCCTTTGAAACCAGGCGGCAGAGTTCGAGAAGAGCAAATGTCTATCTATTGTTTCCAAAGGTGGATGCCTCACCTGGCATGATGCAATCGTGGGCACGGGAATTCCAAAACAAGGTTTTCTTGGCAATCTTCACAGAATGAACCATTCTAGCATCTCTGGTGCTCATCCTTGGATCGTGAAAATATTTTCAGCTTGGTAAGGAGATTTTCCTGTTTCTTGGTAAATTTCCCCCACTCCAAAAATGTTGCATTTATAAATTCATTCATACATTCACTATAAATGAATGAATGCATTCATTATAAATACATTTTAAAATGTTGCATTTGTAAATACATATGGAAGCACAGGCATATACTATTTCCATTCCATCAAAAACAGGATGAGGGGGTAGAGTTACATATTAAGAACTGCTCCTGAATATGATGTTCAAAGTCGTTAGACACCCTTGGAAGCCAAAGCAATGAGCTTATCTTCAGGATTGAGCACTCAAGTGGAACCCCATAGTCAAGAGACATAGCATAACCTTAAACAAGTTGCTCAGTGCCTTGTTTCTCTTTTTCTGTCCTCTACAACTGCATAATGACTTGCTATAAAATACAGAATTAACACTTAACTAACTCAAAAATTGGGAGGCCACTGGAATAGGTGTCACTTGGAACTGCTTGCACCTAGTTAAATCTTTAGAAGAAAGACCTTTGTCATCTATGCCTCTGTATCACTGTAGCTGAACCCAGCTTCCCTGCTAGTTTCAGCTTATGCCAGCATTACTATTTTAACTTTCTCCTGCACTCTGAACCCCTTCCCCAAAATGAACCCCAGAGAACTAAGGAAAACATACAAAGAGATGAAATGGAGTTTGACTACAGGTGCTTAACTTCTCCAATCTTTGGCTCTCACGGTGCCTGGAATCTCCACAAAATTTTCCCAGAATTCTGAGTCACTAAAAAGTGGTATTCCTTCCTATGATTGTAATTGGTGATTCCATTACAAAGGTTAACTGCATGGCCTTTGCCCCCTTCACACCCCCCCCCCCAGTTAATTAGGAGGCCGGGTCTTCCCCTGACCTCCTTCTAGACTGACTGATCACCAGAAATCAGAGGAAGAGAAAAGGAATGGCATTAGCCTGGAGCCCCACTCATCTAACGTGTCCATTTTTCAGCCCAAGCAGCTCTTTTACGCCAAAATGCCCACTTTGCATTGTAAAAGTAATTTATATTTTTAGATATTTGTTTTAAAAGCCAACTTGTAACCTATAATGGCTATAGATATAGATTAATAATCACAAGTAAATCAATGTACCTCTCTTGACAGCTCCCATTCATGCTCACATATCCTCCCTGAAGACAGATAATCATATAATTAAGTGATCCATTTTTCAGCATGTATGTGCTGTACAAAAGACAGTGTAACAATGAATGTGGTGTGTGCTTTGGTTCAAAGTAGGAAATACTGAATAATCACCTTTCTTATGAAAGCACTTGATCTTTAAATTGATATCCTCCCCAACAGATTATAATTATTGTTCAAAGAATTGCTGAATGCAGCATAGACGATCCAAAGGTGTCCCGTCTGTTACTCACTGTTACAGTTTATGTCCAACGGGCAATATCAGCTGACTGCCGTTGAGAGGCCAGAAAGAATCGGTTTTGATTTTCCATCAATACCAGCCTTGATTTTTTTCTTTTCTAAGATCATGAATCTAAATTCCGAAAACCGACATAAATGTATAAATATCACCTGCAACTGCATCATTCTACTTTTAGAGAATCTCAACATTTTGGATGGTATGAACCAGGACAAGTGGTAACTCAGCCTGAAATGTTGAGTCTGCTCCCAAAATAGAAGAATTTCTCTTGAGGAGAGGTGCCAAATTTAGTCAATAAAAATGCCTAGCTAAATTTGAACTTCAGAGGTGTAAGCATGTCCAATACAGCAAACTGTTCACTGTCTATTTGGAATTCAAATTGAACTGGGCATCCTGTAGTCTCTCTGGCAGCTCAGTGCCCAAGCACTCAGTCTCTGATTTGCCCTAGTTGTCTCTTCTTCTTCCGACAAAGAAAAATATCGAATATGGACAGCTACAGCAGCCAGCTTACACAGGTCGCTGAAGTCTGAAAACCAGGAGGGCTAAGAACTCAATATCCATCATCCTTTCTGCTGTTTATTTGTGTTTGGTACTGATTGGACTGTTTCCCTGCTCATGATTAAACAACGCTCTTAATCATTGCCGCAATTCCTGGAATCCTTTATCAAGAGCAAGGACAACTCTGTCCAGTCTGAACAAGGAAAAATGGGAAACTTATGCTAATATTTAAAAGCTTCTTTTTGCCTTGCCAGCATCTTTCAGAATGAGCACATTGGGCAGATTAATCATGAGAAAAGAAATGCTCAAGGAGAAGCAATGGTTTCTGATGTAGTCAAATCTTTTCTTTTGAGCACTGACACTGTGCTCTTTCTTCCCCAAGAGTGCCGTCCCTGTGCTCCAAACTCAGGTCTTGGCCCAGGGAAAGGGCTGGAGCTGCCATGGTGGGCAGAGGGCCTTGAAGCCAGCGCCTGCAGAGAGAAGACACCCCACAACAAGGCGGTGAAGCTGGAAGAGATCCTGGCTCCACAACAGCAAAAACTCCCCCTTCACCACTGGCCATACCCCCTTCCTTTCCAAGGCTGGGAAAGAAAATCTTCCCCAGTTTCTTGGTCTGGTTCCCTTCCCTCGTGCTGTGGAGGGCCACTACAGACTAAATCTGAAAGGATCGCTTCTCAGAGGAAAGCTAAGCTAGGAATCCACATTAAGTCAGGAAACCAAGAGGGCAGAGTAAAAACATGAATCTTTTCTTTATTGAACTATTGAAATGATGAGAATCAATAGCAATCTTAAACATTTCCATTTCACATTTAAAATGTTTTCTATTTGTCTATTAGTTTAGAGTTAAAAGAGCATGTTCACTTACTTCATTTTATACCACAGTGATTTATTGTTCAAAAGAAACTTAAGAGCACTTTGATCAATCTCTAAAAGGCATGAAATGTTTTTCTTAGCCAAGGGTTCTCAAAGTGTGGTCTCCAACCAGCAGCATCAGCACCACTCCAGGTCTTGTCAGAAATGTGCTTTCTCGGTCCCTACTCCAGGCCTGCTGAATCAGAACCTCTGTTGTGACAGACGCCCAGAGGACTTCTGTGCATCCTATAATCTGAGAACCACTTTCCCAGCCTTCTAGAGACTACCAGCCCAAGTATCTCTTCACCATCTGACCCAGACATTGGAAATTTCAAGCACTGTTTGTAAATACTCTATTAACTCTCTCTGTCCATGGTGGTACTGGCACTTTAGATTTCTGTGCCAGACCTAAGAACAGACCATTAAGGTGGTAGTTTGTCATATCGAGAAGGTGGTTGCTATTTATCATTCTTTATAATTCCTCCCTATAAGACACACACAGGCTACCTCTGCCCATTTCATAATACCTCCCCCAATCCCTCAAGCCTTCCTTTTAGGACAACCCACATGCCATCTTCAATAAAACGCAGCCCTCTTGAATCTTAACCTCCAACCTGTATCACCTCCAGCCTCTACATTCACCCATCCCCCACCATTCTTCTTCAGCCTCCATCTTTTGGGGGTCTCCAAAAAAAAGATGATAAAGTTTCTTTCTCATCTACAGCCTCCCCCTATGCACCATCTTGCACCCAGCACCCTCTATCCATCTTAGAAACGTAGCCTATCTCCTCACCTTCCCACTCACTCCTACCCTGTGCCCCTTTTCTTTCCTGAGGAAACACCGTCCCCTTTCCCACACATCAGCCAGCCTCTCCACATCTGACTGTTAACCCCATTTCCACTGTCTTCCTGATGGCTCCTGCCCTCTGCCCACAGGACAGGAATTACCAGCCCAGACCCACTTCTCTCTCCCCTGCTCTGACATCACCAGTCTTTGGCTTTTATTTCTGCTGTGAAGGAATTTTTTTTTTCCTGAGGCCACAGCCTTCTCCAACTTTCACACTCATCTCTTTATATTATCTATCCACAAGTTTACATTTAAATAAACTTGAGTGAATATGATAGTTTATTTGAAGGGAGATATGATAAATAATTATTCAGGTGATAAGAGAAAAACCACAAGTTGTGGAGGTGCTAACAGAACAGACGCTGATGTAAAATGTTGATGCGGCAGGAGGGAGGGGTGTTTCCAGAAGCAGGAAATGTTGAGTAACTATCCCGAGGAAGTATCCGGGGCAAAGACCACAGTGGGCATGCCAGTATGGGAAGAGCAGAGGGAAGGTTCAGGTAAAACAAAGATTTTGAAACTTCCTTAGGTCAAAGACCACTTTGAGAATGTAATAAAATCCAAAGACAGTCTTAACTTCTTTCTTAAATATAAATAAGCAAAAGTTTGTGTTCATTCCTGGCAATGGGAAGGACCCGAGAAGCCCAAGAGTGCATGAGGGCCTGAGACCTCAGGTAAAGAAACATGGTAGGTTTAGAAAGATGGGTTTGAGCGCTAGTCAAAGAAATATCAATGTGGGAAATGTGAGAGAACGTGGACCTCACCCTCGGGGGCAGAGGAAGACCTTCAGAGGGCAGTGCACATTTTCAAATGCCTGGCTGTGTTTGTTTCAACATAACCCATGCCCCACTTTGACCATGATTCTGTAAAATCCATGTTTCAATTTCAGAAACCCTGGGCCAGCAATGCTGGCTTGATGCCAGAGAGCACTAACATATTTTGACTATGATGTCATAAATAGAGTCCAGGAAACGATTATCACTGGGCAGATAAAAGGAAAACATCTTAAAAGAGAATATAAACTTCTTAACCTACTCTAGAGGCATCATGGTGAAAATTTCTATGCATCAGAGGAAGGAAACTCAGTAATGTGTGTAAGTTGTGGTTTGCATGTGTGGAAGTTTAGAGGGAAAAAAAACACACCTGGATTGCAAATGTATTGGTTCCATCTACCAAGAGCTAGTCTACCAATCCAGAACAATTACCCTGTGTGCGTTTTCGGTGTGATAGTATCAGTTCACAATATTCATATTGTTGCTGTGTGCCAAGCACCTTACATGCATTATCTCAGTTAATCCCCTCTCTTACCCTGTGAGACTGATACTCATGCAAATGACCAGCTAAGGCCCAGAGAGCCCACGTGAAGAATGGCTAAATCACTGTCCCGGAACCCAAAGGCAGCATGATCTGCACCAAGATTAAGCTGGACAGCCTGACCCCCCACAGAGTTCCATTCTGGATCCAGCAATGGTTCTTTCTCTCAAAGACCAATGTGGTTCAACATCTGAATTCCCCCATCAGACTGTTTTCCAACCAGACCCACACACTATAATTGGATTATGCAGTTGGAATCTGAGAAACAGGAAAGTGCAAATGGTCGAAATAATGAGCACTCATTAAGCTCCTCAAAAAGAACAACATAGCCTTTCAAGGCAGTTCCTACAAACAAGTTTTGTTTGAAGGCAAGAACTATGAAGTCAGGCACAATGGCAAGGATGTGATCTTTGCTTTTAGAGATCTTGGTTGTTTTCCCCCAATAACCACTCCTCCACTTGTTTTCCCAGAGAAAATATGGAGGTGCTCTCTTATTAAAAATAAGCTTGCTCCCCAGTCCACCCCAGAGTGAGATCAAGTGGCTACCATGGGAGTGATATGAAAATGGAGTCATTTCTGTGAAATTCCCAAGGGTGCTATTTTGCTTTTAAGAGCAATGAAATCACTTTATAGTAGTAATTTATTATTTCCACCAGTTATTCAAATATTTTGTCTACATGTTGAAAAATTAGTCCTTATTCAAACAAGTTTTTGCTTTTAGAGCAAAAGCATTCTAAATATTCAGCAAAACGAGGACTCTAGCAAAAGGATACATGGAAAAAAGATCAATTAAAGACACATGCCTTCTCTCCCCTTAGATAAGCAAACTTAAAAAAATATTTTAAATAAAAAATAAAAGACTGTGCCTCTCTTCAACTAGCTGGGTTTTACACACTGAACTGGATGCTGAACCTCAAGGAAGGAGGTTTATTGCATCTGAACACCACTTGCTTGCCCACTGCCCCAACTCCCATGGTAAATAGGTTCAATCGGTTCCAAAAATGGTGGTTCAGGTTGGTCTTTGTTTGAACCCTGATATTCTTAGCCTCAGACAATAATGGTATGAAGACATAAACTTTACTAAATGTTTACTAAATGTAGGTGGTGGCTGACATTACAAGAAAGAATTATAGTTTGTTGTTCAATAGTTGTCATGTTATAGATGTTTTCCACTGCTACAGTTATTGTTATGTTTGCAAGGATAATTGTCCCCTTTTCATCCAAGTCATAGATATGCTATCAGATGAGGAGAAAAAGGAAATGAGAAGGAACAGTAAGGTGCATAAGAGGAGGAAAGTACTATTAGATGCTTCCTGACTTCCCATTGGGAACAAAGTGAGTACAAGAGACCAAGAATTGTACCCAGAAGTGTAGCATTCTCCCTTCTAGAACTCCTGTGCCCTCGGTAAAAGCAGATGGAGACGTGAGTAACATTAAGCAGGTTTTCTTCCTGGAAAACAAGGTCAATTGCACTTTTTAAAAGAAATACCTTTTACTAATCTAAATATTTCCATACCATTCCCAGCAATCTGTCCTTCAGTTGAGAAAATTGTGTAGAAGGAAGAAGAGTCATGTAACTTCTTCAAAACTGAGGGAGGGCCAGAAAAAAAATGGGAAAATATGCAAAGAAATAAACTTTGTAAATAAATACAACAATTCATCCTAACAGCCTCTGAAACCTCGCTCAAAGCATAACTGATGCCCGGAAGCCAAAATTTCACTTAGTCAGCATTAGCATTCAATATATCATCATCTAGAGGATTATTTTTTCCTGTCTTCTATTTATTGAAACTACCCTCAGTATCCAGCACACAGTAAGTATCTAATGATTAGATTTGAATAAACAAGAAATCACCTCATAGACTATCTAGTATAGACATAGGATCCTTTTTAGTAATTATCAAGTGTCAGGTGCATTAAAGTTATAAAAAAATCTGGTTTAGGTCAGCAACTTCAGTAAGCCAGCCTCATAAAAGAAGTTTGAGGAGAACCTTTGCAATGACCTTTTCTTCACATTTAAAATGCCTCTGAGTTTGACATTAGGTATCAGGAGATTTGCAAAAGGTCATGCCTCTTGCCCAAGTAGCTCAACTTCCTCTTATCTACCTCAAGAAAGTAGTAAGGGGTGAGAATAAAGATTTATGTGTGGAGATGTTCACCATAGCACTATTTAGAATGTCTGTGGACACACATGGCCAACCACAGGGTCAAGTTTAAATTAACCTGAGATCAGGGTAAAGCTATGCAATAGCATATCAGTGACCATTAAATGTGATGTTTTTAAAAGGTTTTTTAGTGGTATAGAAGACATGTTATGATGTAATGATAAATGAAAAAAGTAGGATACAATGCAACTGATACAATATGATCCCTTTCTATTACAGAAAGAGAAAAGGTTATAGGAAGAGAGACATACATAAAGAGTAAATCAGAAGTTAATTCCATAATATGATGAATAGGGGTTACCCTTTGGTTATGAGGTTGTAAATGATTTTTTAATCCCCACATGAGGATGTGTTCATAGATTTTAGACAGAGGAGAAGGGAGAGAGAGAGAGAGATACAGAAACACTTATGTGAGAGAAACATTGATTGGTTGTCTCCCACACAGTCCTCAATGGGGGCTCAAATCCACAACCTAGGTATGTGCCCTGACCAGGTGGTGACCTCTTGAACCAGCCAGATAGAGTTAAGTGATTTTTTTCTTTCATCTTTTCTTGTATTTCCCAGTTATTATGTATTTCTAAATTGTTTTTGTAGTCAGAAAAAAATCATTTTTTTAAGTTTTAGAATTGTTAACTGTTTAAACCAGGTCAGAAAGTCTACTCATGGGGGGAAATAGCATATTCTACATAAATTCCAAATGTTTCAATCATATTGATGAAAAGGAGTGTTCCAGCACACCTGCTACCACAGTATAGTATAGTTCCCCTGCGTTTTCTTCATGCATTTGGGTAGAAGGTTCCGTGCACTTACCCAAATACCAAATATGTGGGCTCTGAATAACAATGGGAGCTAATAACTACAAGGATTTGCTCAGGAAGGGAAGGTGGCAAAGGGAGGTCAGGAGAATCAGACCCCTGCCATAGTTTGTCATTGACTTGATGGGCAAGTCATTTAACACCTTCCGTCCTCCTTTGTGTCATTTAAGTTAGACTAGGTGACTTCTGAACCTAAACAATGGTGATGTGCCAAAAGTTCTGCTTTTCCCACAAGGTATGATTTTTAACACAGTATTCACTTTTACCATAAGGGAAACCAGGTATGTTCTCAAGAATAGAGACCCTCAGCCTTTCCTGGGATGCAGCTACCTTTGAGAATGTGCAGGAAATGTTGAATTCTCCTCAGAAAAATGTTCTTTCATATCATATTTTTGCTGACCACTCCATGGAGTCACAGACAACCTAACATCCTTAGCGGCCCTTGGATGTAAGGGTAAGGAAAAATAGTGACTTATTCAATAGAACCCTAGACAGTTTTAAAGTATGCTTCCTTTCCAAGAATAGGATAATCTTGATAACCAGAAATAATCCATTTAACCAAGGAGGCCCTCCCAGGCCTTATGACTTGGGAGGAAGAGAAGGCAGAGGTATAGTATAGTAGGACCATCTTGGAGTAAACAAGCAACAAGACTGCAGTGAGGAAGGTGGGATCCAGAAACCACACACACCCCACCCCACTCCAGAGCCCATCTATAACCCACAAAGCTGCGATCATCACCATAGCAACCTTTTCCTTAAGGATAATTATAACCAGCATATACTTAGTAGTTATAACATCCCACACATACCACTTGATCCTTACCACAACTCTTGGGCACTATTGGACTTTCCTAGTACTCATATCTCTCTGTTTTACCAGCAAGGAAACTGAGGATCAGGGTGGTTAAGAAGCTTACGCTGATTTACACAACAAGCAAATATCAGGAGCAAATTTTACACCAGCTCTGCCTGGTCCTGTTCTCTCACCTAAAACTACCCAATACCAAGCAAGTCCCCTTGCTTAGTCCAGTCATTGGCTTGAGTCAGTTTCTTAGGAAACATTGATATAAGTTGAATACAATACAGAACCACCTTGTTAAAAGTTAGCAACAGGTGACAACTGAATGGCAATACAGCCTTGATGCCCCAGGGAAAGGGGCATGAAGGTCTGTTCAAAGGGGGAAGTAAGAAGAGAGGTCAGCTGGGAGCTTCTGAAAAACAGCATCTTTGTTTTTCCTATTTGCAAAGTCATCTTTTCCCTGTCTGCTCAAGGCTATGCACGAACAGCTACAGGAGGGGGAACTGCATAGCTCCAGATCACTGCCAAGGCCTCTACTGAACTCCCCAGGGTCAGGGAGCCACGCAGCAGCACACAGAAAGCTTGGCCCCATGTTCCACAGGACCAGCTAATTCTCTTAACAAAACAGACTCTCTCTGTCCCCTAACGATCTCACTCCGAATCGTAGAACTTTAGAAATGGAAAGAATCTCAAATTTTATTTGGTTTAACTCTTCCCTCTTTCTCATCACTCTCACCCTTCCTTTACTATGACTTTAGCAAGGAATAAATTCAAAACCAGAGAGAAGAAGTGACCCGCTTAGGCTTTACAATCATTGTTACAGAGTAGAAGTTGAACTCAAGTCTACTATGGGCCAGGAAATAGACTAGATATTTTATGAATAGCATCCAATTTAAACATACAACCATTTACTGAAGTAGATACTGTTATATCCATTTTATAGATGGAAAACTAATGCTTATGGGGATAACTTACCAAGGTCAAAAAAACAAAGGAAAAGTTATGTTGACACAGATCAGCCTGAACCATAAAACCAAAGCCTTCTTCAAAAAATCCCTGTTAGCTATCAGAGTTGAAGAAGTTACCATGGTCTCAATACTGTGCAGTGTTAGCCAATTTGCTTCCATCCCCCCACACTCCCTTTACCTCTGGCACTGTGTCTCTCTCTGTCAACCCAGAGAATGTGCAGCAGAATAATGACAGAAACCAAACTGAGACCACTCCCATGGATGTAGTGGGGCCAGAGAAAAAAGATTGGAATCTGAAAAAGGAACCATTTTGGGTTGAATATAAACCAGGGTGGATGGCAGACACACCCAAGGGCCAGAAGCAAAAGTTTACACTCAAAGATGCCAGAATGGTCACAGACAGATGGACATAAAGACAACCACACTTTCCCTTTCAGCACCAGAGTGTCAGCTGCCCCGTTCCAACTTAGCATCAACACATGGGGAAAGAAGGGCGTAAAGGAGAGATACCTTGAAATTGACAAGGAAAGAAAGGGGTCTACCTAAGATAACAAGATTATGTTTTCTGTGTCAGGCATAATAGAAGTTCAAAATCAGAGTAAAGCAAGTTACAGAAAATAATGACATTTTTTGCACTCCTAGGTGACTATGAACATTTGTATCTGTTACTTCTCAGGATATTTTTGTGGTTCTGGCACAAAATAAACATATAGTTCTTGCAGTTGCATTAAACTGATTTTTCGGTCATGCTAGCAATTTGGAAATGGTCTATAGAAGTCCTGGACATTATTTGAAATAAACTCATAGTGGAAGAAGGAGTAACTAAAGGAGTCACCTAAAGCCATGTGCTGAATTTCCATTTGAGGCCTCTCCTGCCACCCTCCTCCCACTACCCGTTATTACAGATTTGAGGAGAAAGTGGAAGCGATGGATGAAATAAGATGAGGACTTCCAGACCAATTTTTGCCACCTAGTTTGGGGGTGGTGAGGGGGACTGGACAGTGGGAATAAAACTGTCAAAAGACAGAGTGCACACTCCATGACCCTCAAGAATTGATTCAGTCCAGAAACGAAAATTCTCAGAATCCTTGACCAGTAACTCATCTAGGGTTTTTAATTGTTTTAATTTTGATTTTTATTTTTGTCATCTTCAGGAAAGGCACTGGCTATCTATAGCCATGACATGAGCCCACTGAAATAAGAAGTTCCCCACAGGAAGAGATTCTAGAGTTACCCTCACACCGTCAGCACAACCTACAGAGCCCTGCATTGGGTCTTCATAAGACTAATCAGCATTTGTAATCTATTTCTGTGTGATCATTTTATTCATGTCAGTCTCCCCATTAAAAAATAAGTCCCATGAGGGCAGTCCATGACAGTGTTACTCACCAATGTGCCCTCAGAAACTGCACGGTTTCTGTCATACCGAATCTGTTTCAAACTTATTTGTTGAATGGAATAACAAACACTGCATCTCAGGAATTGGAAATATTCTGTTATTAGATACCTGTACTGCACATGAAGTCAAATAGTGTTACTTGAAAGCAAAATTAGTTAGTTATAGTTAAATATGAATATTGCAAATTCTACAGCAACCATACAAAAATTTTTAAAGAAGTACGCTTGCTATGCAAAGAGAGAAAATAGAAAGAAATCATATAAAATACTCAACTGCAACCAGAGGAAGCAGAAAAACCAGGGAGATGAACAAAATAAAAATACAACAAATAGAAAACAGTTATGAACATGGTAGATATTAATCTAACTATATCAATAATCACTTTAAGTGTGAATTGTCTAAATCAGTGTCGATTAAAAGACAGAGACTGTCAGAGAGGGTAAAAAAATGCATTTGAAATATAGAACTATATTACATACTGTATCCCAGTCTTCCTTTTCTCCTGGCTCCACCCTCTTATACACACACATGCACATACCCACACACACCTGGTAAAATAGAGCTAAGAGTGTGCTATTTCTCACTCTCAGTATGTTAGAGCTTGTGAAATAAGCTAAGACTCTCACAAAAGGATTGAGACCTCAAATCATCTCATACCTTTCTGTAAGCAGGTCCCCAAATTTAGAGCAAAAATGAAGGAAGCCCTTAACAAACTTTTGAAGTCTTGTTCTTACATACAGAGCCAGGATTTACCATGCAGTTGAAAATTAGTTACAGTTTCTTAGGACAATGATGAAAGAAAACATGCAAATATGATCCACATGTTAGCCTTGATATTTGTCCTGCACTATCCCATCAGGTCACCATTTCATGCTTAGCAAGTGACAACCTCTCTTGATGTGCTGCTTAAAGAAAACTGAAGTTTCACTTACCTAAATGAAAATCAGATCGTTCCCACCTATTGGAGCTTAAATTGGGCATATTTTCTCATCGAATTTATTGCTGTTAAAAATGTGCACAATTTTTTCTGAAAAAAGATGAGATTCAACTCTAAACTGAATCATCCACTACTGAAATCATTTTAAACAACACATACAGAAAATGCCAGGGGGCACATATAAGCATTTGTCATTTAAACAAGTACCATTTGGTTAATAATTTGTCAGTCAATTTCCTCTTAAATGAGCTAAGCCTTGGTCTTCACAGTTGTACTCTAATTAAATATATGAAGCAATTATAAAAACTCTGCATGAGAATAACTCTATTTACAGCAAAATTTGCAAATATACAATTCACATATCCTAATTGTCCACCTAGGTTTTCTTACCTCTATAGTGTTTTCTAATGAATTAGTTGCCAACATATTCAAAATAATAAATTTCATATATTCTGTTTGCAGATTTCTCTTGAAAAATAGGTCTTCAATAGGCAATAATGATGTAAGCTAATTGTAACTACTTTTAGACAAGGCTTGAGCTACCCAGTTTGCCTCGGTCACTGCCATTCCATATTGCTTTCCTGACAGTGAGGCCCAGAGCCAGTTGCCATTTATCATCATAATTTTGCTATTATTTTTCTTGCAGTAAAAAGCTACGTCTCTGTATTTATGTCTCTGTCAAAAGAGGGTATCAAGGGTCTTATATTATCTGTCTGTTTCAATTATGTACATTCACTGACCAGTCCACATAACATTTGAATTTGCAACCTGTGTCCTATGTAAGCTCTGTAAGTCAAGAGGTGCAGGCCAGCAATAAATCATGGTTCACAGAGCTTCTTGCATATCACAAGAGTAATCAAGAAGATGGCACTCCACATGGGGAGAATGAAAAGGGATTCAGGGTGAATAACATTTTCTGAAAAATCAAGACCCTCTAGAACATTCCCTATATTAGTTTCCTAGAGTTGACATAAAAAAATACCACAGGCTAGGTAAAACAAAAACATTTTCTCACAGGTCTGGAGCGGCTAGAAGTCCTAAATTAAGGTGCCAGCAGGGTTGGTTTCTCCTGAGGCCTCTCTTTCTGGCTTGTGGATGGCCTCCCTCTCACTGCTGCTTCACATGTCTGTTCCTCTGTGCATGCATGCATCGCTATGTCTCTCTCCATGTATCCTAGTCTCTCCTCTTTTCATAAGGACAACCATATAAGGGCCCACCATAACAGCATCATTTCAAGTTAATTACCCCTTTCAGTTTCTATCTCCAAATAGTTGCATTCTGAGGTACCAGAGGTTAGGGCTTCAATCTGTAAATTTGGGAGAGACACAATTTAGTCCATAATATTCCCTAACTCTGTCTCTAAAGCTAGCATAATTATCTCCTCAAATATTTCTCTTCCTCAATACCTTTTCTCCTTCTCCTTCTTCTCCTCCTCCTCTCTCTCTCCCTCTTCTCCCACCAGAATTCAAATTATACATATGTTACTATGTTTGATATGATCCCAGAATTCTGTTTTTGTTTTATTCTCACTTTTCCTCATTCTGTTTCAATCTGGGTAATTTCCCTAGACCTAGCTTTAAGTTCACTAATTCTTTCCTCAGCTACGTCAAAGCTACCGATGAGCCTGACGACTGCATTCATCATCCTCGTTATTGTGTTTTATGTTTCTAGCATTTCCTTTGATTTTTTATAGTTTCCATTTCCCTGCTGAAATTATCCATCTGAGCTTGCATGCTGCTTGCTTTTTCTATTAGAGACTTTAAAATATTATGTATAGTTATTTTAAATCCCTGTCAGGTGATTGTAACATCTGTGTCATATTTGAGTCTGGATCTGATGATTGCTTTGTCTTTTGGAGGTGTACTGGGTTTTTTTTCTTACCATTTTATATGTTTATAGCTTTTGCTAAATCCCTGAACAGAAACCAGAAGTATAACAGAAGATTTTGATATCAAAATCTGAAGGGACCATTGAAGGAAAACATTGTAGACATCACAAAACAAAAATGAAAAAAATGTATAAAAATGATAATAACCCATGACTAAATTGTGTTTACCCTTCCAATACAAGTGGTTTAATGTCAGAAAAATAAATTAACATAATCCACCACATGGAGATTAAAGGAGAAGAATCATGTAATTATCTCAATATTTGTAAAAAAGAAAGCATTTGATAAAATCAAGACCCTTAATAATGTAAAATAAAAACAGTAAAATAGGAGAAGAAAATTTTCTTAACTAATTTTTAAATAATAGTTTTAAAAACACATCTTATATATATCACACTTAAGAGTGAAATGTTAAATTTATTTTTTTGTGATTCAAACTAAGACAAAGATATCCACTACCACCAACCATATTTAATAATGTGTTGCAGGTCCTAGACAGTACAGTACAGAAATAAAAACCATGCATATTGTGAAAAATAAATAAAACTTCATTCAGATACATAAGAAGTCAGTTTATAAAAAGTGGAAACAAAATTAACTATAAAAATAATTGTACTTTTATATACCAGCAAATATTACTTATAAAATAAAAAATTTTAAATACTATATTGCAAAATGTGTGGATTATCTAGGAATAAATTTACAAAAGAAGAAAAATATCTATGGAAAAAATAATAAAATTGATTTTAAAGAGATTGTTAATATAAACAAATAGAAAGATAAAGTATATTTAAAGATTGGAAGACTGACGTTAAAGATTGGCATCATACAGATGTCCATTTTCCTCAAACTGGTCTATAGATTCAATGAAATACATCCCAAACTGCTTAATTTATTCTACTGAATAAGTGGAGGATCAAAATCCCAATTGTTTTTGTGAGTGGGAGAGAGGGAGAAAGGAAGGGAGGAAGACAGAGGGAAGAGAGGTTAGAGGGAGAGAGAAAGTGTGTGTGTGTGTGTGTGTGTGTGTGTGTGTATTTCAAAATTGAAAGCTGATTCTAATTTTCATATGGAAGTATTAAGAATTGGCTATTCTTGACCAAGACATACATGAAGAAGAAGAAAACTGAGGGACCCTTTTTCTACTAATTATTAAAACTTATCTCAAATCTACAATGATTAAAAAACAATAGTCTAGGTTCATAGATGAAAAAACAGATCAATCAAACAAAATTGAGAATTGAGAAATTAAACAATACCCATCTGGACATATCCAACTGATATATGGCTGTGTTGGCTTTGCAGATCAATGGTAAAAGAATGAAATTGAAAAAATATATATACATCTATAGATATAGATATAGATATAGATATAGATATAGATATAGATATAGATATATGTAGTCTGTCTGGAAAGAGTCCAGCCATTGTTAATATAAGGAGAATGGTTTGCACAACATCAATGTAACCTGGCAGCCAAGGAGAGTGGACTGGAACATGCATGCATAAACAATAATGACTTCACTGTACTGGTCAATGGGAGCAGTAGATTCCATTGAGTTAGCATATGTACTGTGTGGACATTGCATTCAAAATAACTGAGTGAATAGAGCAATGAATCTGCATCAAATTTTGTGTTAAGTTTGAACATTCCTCCATGGAAACTATTTGGATGGTTCAGAAGGCTTTCAGGGATGATGCAATGAGTGCAGCATAAATAAAAGTGTGGCACAAATGCTTCAAAGATGGTTGAGAATCTTTTGAAAGTGATCCACATTCTGGAAGGCCTGCAACAAGCAGAACACCTGAGAATGTTGACTGTGTATGGGCTGCAACCAGCAAAGATCGACAATGGACAGTTAGAGAACTAGAAGCTGATCTGGGGATTCCAAAAACTACTGTGTCTGAGATTTTGACGCAGGGTCTTGGCATGAAATGTGTTGTGTCAAAATTCATTCTGCGACTTCTGCTGCCAGAGCAGAAGGAACATCATATTGCAGTTGCTAATGACTTAATTCAAACCTCTACCAATGAACCAGATTTCCTCAAGAAGATCTTAACTGGAGATGAATGGTGGGTCTATGGCAGTGATCTGGAGACAAAGGTCCAGTTATCCCAATGGAAGTCACCTACTTCTTCACACCCAAAGAAGGTATAGCAAAGTCACAGCAAGATCTAGACCATGTTAACTGTGTTTTTTGATTGGGAAGGTGTTGTCTATCATGAGTACGCCCCTCCAGGCTGAACAATTAATAAGGAGTACCATTGCAATGTTATTCTAGTTGGTAGAGATGAGACGGATACTGGCCAGCAGTACCCATTGCTGCAGATGCTCGTCGAAACACGAGAAAAACATACACACAGACAACCGAGTCCTGTGGGGAAATAGGGATGAAACGGCCACTCTCTCTAGTGGAGAATACCCTGAGTCGCCGCCTGAGTAGGCTTTTATTAAGAATGCAGATACAGTTTGTGGATTACAGTCTGGCAGGGAAGATCAAACAAGTAGGTAATTTTCAAAGGGACTGACACAAACTCCCACTGGAATTCTGGACAGAATTTGGGGTTTTATCACTTAAAAAGACTACAGGACCTAAAGGGTTAGTTTCATTTTCTGCCCGTGCCTTCATATTCTAATTCAAGAGCATCCTCCAGCAAGCAGATCTTACAGGATCTTTCATATGCTATGTCTCAGGCCTGATTACCCCAGGGGTCCACCAACTCTGGTCTGGACTGCACCGCCCCTGTCATTTCCACAGGCCTGAGTCAGGCAGAGGAGACAAAGGCAGCCAGGAGACTTGGATTTCTCAAGAACTCAGGCTTTGACAAAGCTGAGGGGGCAGGGGTCGATGTTGATCACCCCTTCATTTCCACAGCCCCCCAAGTCCTTCCCTGAGGCCTCCACGTGATCATGCCTGTCTTAGATGATTCCCTGCTTGGGAAATCTTACCCGTCATTGGCTAACTGATTAAGCATTGGAGGCCAGGCACAGAACAGGCAGCATTCATGCGAGGGAAGTAAGTTTTGTCTCCTTAGTGTCTCCTGGACCAGAGGTCTCTCACTCAGCCTAAGTCGCAGGGGGTTACAGCTTCCTGAGACCAGAAAGGAGACCCTAACATAGAGAGATACAATACAATGAAAAATGGCCACAGCTATGGGTAACTGGTGATTGGCAGCTTCATCACTACAACACTCCTGCTCATGCATCACACCTGTGCAGAGTTTTTTGGTGAAACATCAAATCACCCAGGTGATTAAGCCCCCCTACAGCCCAGATTTGCACCCTGTGACTTCTTGCTTTTCCCAAAATTAAAATCACCTTTGAAAGGAAAGAGATTTCAGACCATCAGTGAGATTCAGGAAAATACGACAGGGCAGCTGATGGCGATTCCAACAAAGGATTTTGCAGAGTGCTCTGAACAGTGGAATAGACACCAGAACTGTGTGAGGTCCCGAGGTGCCTACTTGGAAGAGAACTGAGTCGTCATTGTCTTATGTACATCATTTTTGTATCTTCTTCAATAAGTGTCTCTTTTTCATAGTGAATGGCTGCATTCTTTCTGGATAGACCTCACGTGTGTGTGTGTGTGTGTGTGTGTGTGTGTGTGTGTGCACGTGCACATATGCTGGAACAATTACTGGGTATTCATTCATTTGAAAAATAAAATCAAATTTACCTTTACCTATACTGACATTAAAAAAATCAATTTTAGTTGTTTAACTAAATATCTATATGTGAAAACAAAGAAACCAGATTTTAGAAGGTAATATTTTCTTGGTGCACAGAAGGATTTTAAACAAGGCACAAAAAGAAAAAGATAGATGCATTTAACTATATTAAAATTAATAACTTCTGTCCATCGAAAAAACACCGTAATGATAGCAAGAAGATAAGCCCCAAGTGGGAGAAAATATTTACAATTTGTGTAACTAATTGAGGCCTGCAGTCCAAACTGCAGAATAATTCCACAAACTATTAAAGAAAGAGTCTAGCTACCCAAATTTTCTGACTTCCTTCTTTCCAGTTTTCTTGCTCCAGAAGTCCCTGATGCTTCCATTCCTGGGACTGAGTCTGTTTCTCCAGCACCCATACAGCCCAGGCCTCTCCCTGCCTTGTAAGGTTCAGGGTCTGCCACATGTTATGGTCTCAGCTCCCCCTCTGATGCTGGGAGAAAGATATGGGGAGCTGAGAGGTCAGGGCAGTTGGTCCACCGCTCTGGCTTGGCTTGATCTTGATTTCTTCTGTTCTTCTCAAATACCTACAAACAATTTCAGATGCATCTTGCACCTGCATGGGGAACTGATCGCCTGCCAATACTTGCTCATTAGGTCCAGACAAGACATTCATGCCCAGCCCCATCCTTGGCCAAAATTATCTGACATAATTTTACTTTATAATCCTAAAATAATATGTGTCTCTTTCCAAGCCTAAGTTACATTGGGAATCCCTCCCTTTAACCTGACATTGCAACAAGCCCAGTGATCCTCTCCCAAGTTCTGGAGTCCCTTGTGTAATAAAGGCCATGATGTGGTGGAGGGGTGTGGGTGGGCGGGTGGGGGCAGAAAATTCTGCCATATATGTAACAATACCATGGCTCTCTGCTTACTTTAATGTCATTCCCACAAGTATCTTGAGGGCAAGCACCTTCTTCAGTGGTATACTCCCAGTGCCCAGGGCAGTGTTTGCCACATAGTAGATGCTGAATGGATGAAAAAATAAAAACCTCATAATTTCCTTGAATTCAAATGCTATGAGATTATGATTTATTTTATGTACAGGTCTTTAAACAAACTTATGAGAAGATGGTTGCAGAGAGGCTTCGGGTATTCACCATCCCATCCCCTTCAAATATGACTTGAGTTATCAGGAATGCCCTGATGGCCCTAACCTGCGTGGCTCAGTTGGCCAGATGTCGTCCTGCGAAGTGAACGATCACTGGTTTGATTCCAGGTCAGGGCACATGCCTGGGTTGCAGGTTCAGTCCCAGGTAGGGGTGCACGTGAGAGGCAACCAATCAATGTTTCTCTCTCACATTGACGTTTCTTTCCATCTCTTTCTCCCTCCCTTCCCCTCTCTCTCAGAAAATAAAAATAAAAATAAAGAATGCCTGATGTTTTGATGCAATGCTGAATCCATAATGAAGGCAAGGGCTTTGATTTTTATGGTAGGACTTAATTTACAGACTTGGCCCTCAAAAAGAAGGTAAATGGGACAGGAATAAGAAATGTTAGCTCTAAAAAAGTGAGAATGGATGGTAGAGAGCCACTGGGTTGAGAAAGAAATGATAAATTCCACGCTGCATGCCAATGTCTTACCTCCCTCTAGACTTTGAAATCATTTAAGAAGTAGAGTGGTTTCCGCTCTTTCTGAGCTCAGGGGCTCAGTCTCCTCCAGAGTCTCTTCTCCAAGTGCTACAGTCCTCTGGCAGACATACCAACAAAGTTCTGCTGTGGTTCTATTTCTGCCATCTCCTGCACTGAATACCCTCCAGCCTTCTTCCACCCATATGAATTAAAAGCACATCAGTGAGAAAATTACCGGAAGGAATAAAATTTCATGGCCATTCAGCAGCCTTGCACTTCAGTGGAACCAGCAGGCGTTCACCTCAGGTTGCAGGCATTGTGCATAGTGACGCTCCCACAAGCCACCAACCATCACCCACAATGACCCTCCCAGCAATGGCCTCCATACAATAATCACACCAGAGTAGCTAGAGGCTGGGGAACCCAAGTCACCATAATGTCTTCCTTCTCCTCTGAACTCGCCTAACCTACCGCCTTCTCAAAATTTCCAGCTATCGGTGCAATCTCATCCCGCAGATCTTCTCTCCGGGAAGATAAGAAAAAGACACGCCCCACCCCAACTGCCCGATCTTCATTTTTGAAATGACTCCAGGAGTGCCAGATGTACAGACTTTTCCCGAAGAGTGTAGGAGAAGAGTGGGGTGCACTGAGAGCACCAAGGCTCCCTGATTACACAAGGACTATAAGAACCCCTCTCTATCTATCACCTCGAGGTACACTATTAAATCTCTGGAAGCCTTCCACACAGTTTAGTAACAGAGATCCATTATGCCCTCCCTCAGGTTCCACTGAACACCAGCAAACAAACATATGGTGCGCAAGTTCTAATGGAATTCCAGGCCACACACGGCCTCAAGCAGAGAGCTCTGTGCTGCAGGAAAGCTGGCCCTGAGCAGCCTTCGATGGCAGCTTCTCTGAAAGGTGTCTGCAACAGGATACTCTTGCTTTCACCATGTGGGCATGAGAGGTGCAGGTAATTTGTTTTATTTTCCAGTAAAGCATTTGAAGAGGAGTATAGTCGCCTTCTTCTGTCCCCATCTCTTAGAAAAGCTTATCTGCTGATCTTGGGCAAGTCACATGGCTCTCCCAAACCTCAGTGGTCTTCTCCTTAAAATAGCCAGAGACAATACCAATTTTCTTTCACAGGTGTTGCAATAATGAAACATCTCAACGGACATAACCATGGTTTGGAAAGCTTTTCAGATTTGTGTAATTATCATCACAATCCTCCTCCTGGATTTCCTGTCTCCAGCCATGTTCTCCTAAGGAGGGTGAAAAATAAAAACAAAACTAGAGGGTTTTTATATTGATATCAAGTACTCCACAACTACTCATAGATTAGCTCTTAGAGACTGTATACCTTGAAAAATTAAAACCTAGCTTCTCCCTTTGTCCTCCCTCTCCTCACTACAAAAAAAAAAAAAGTGATTATAGAGTGAGAGCCATACTGATGATTTTGACTGATCAACTGGAGAAATTTAGATAAATTTGGCTTTTCATTAACTGCAGCTGTTGTTTCTTTCAGTGCCTTAATGCAATTTATCATGTGAACGTGCTGGCTGAGGAGCGTTGCTGGAGTTTTCCTTTTCCTTCAATCGTTAATCTTAACAGTATGAATCCAATTTCTATAGTTAGTCTGGAAAAAAAGTCCATTTCCTCTCCTTTAGGGTTGTTCTTATTGAAAAGTTATGCTTTCAGGCCAGGTCTCTGCCTCTGTCTCTGTGTCTCTCTGTCTCTCTGTCTGTCTGTCTGTCTCTCTCTCACACACACACACAGGTGCTCGAGTGTGCACACACGCAACTATCAACAGACTACCATGCAAATCCAAGTCCAGGTCCTACGTCCTAAAATGATAAGTGCGAAAGCCCAAAGCCTCTCGAGGTGGCTCTCAGACTCCCCACCTCACCCCAGCCCATCTCTTCCCCTCACCCCCACACTCGGAACAATACAGGATTTGGTCCCTGAACACAGTTACGGCCTCCAAACTCAATGAGTTTCCAGCTCCAGTGCACAAGGAGAAAGTTTTGCGGTTCCACATGACTCGTCTGTGAATGCGATCCATGAGGTGACAAATGACCTCCCAACAATATTGGCTGATTTAAATTGAACTATTATTCATTTACACAGGATGATGACTCATGACTGCCTGGACAGAAAAAATAAAATGAAGTAGAGGAAGATAACCGGAGAACTTGTTTCCTGTTAATGTTCTAAGAGTAATAGGATGCTAGTAGTCTTTATGTGGTTTTTCATTATTCTTAGAACTGTAGTTACCATCTTAATTATTACATTGTTTCTCTTGGAAGAGGAGGAGGAGGGGACAGACTCTGTTTTCTTTTTTTATATCATGATGGATTAAATGTCAAGTATAATTAAATGCCATGGGATGGTAGCCACCAATTGATGCTGACACCTTTCAAGACAACCCACCCAGGAAAGAAGAAAATAGAAACATCTTAGCATCTCTGTATCTTTCCTGACTTATTTCTGTAGCTGGAGGAACCAACATCTTAAACTAAAATGGAAAAAAAAGGGCAGAGCCTCTGCAAGCTAATAATTATTCTGTGCTTAGAATGAATATTCAGAAGAACAGCCACTGAGGTTGTAACATTTTCCAAAGTAGAAGTGGGGGCCTTTTCTCCTGTGCATTCTGGCAAATGGAAAAAACAAGGAATGCAAATCATTCCAAGAATTTAGAAACCAGATGGGGCCATTTTTCAAAAGATTCCCACTCTGATTTTTCAAGGGAGTAAAGGTAGGCAGGGAAGTATGGGAGATGTTACTGGCTAATTTATCAATAATTGATAAAAAGGGGTTCTACTTCTAGTTCTATTTAAGAACTAACCACAAACCAAATCACTAACATATGGCTGAGCAAAAACTATCTGAGGTCGGTGGAACTCAGTGAGCCATGCCTACTGAAACACTAAAATCTTGTATGATAATCAGGAAACCAAGGTCAGTACGGTTTTGATAGACTCTGAAATTCAAGTTCACTTTGAAATGCTAATGTCAGTCCATTTTGGGGCTTTTACCCATCCTGGCAAGAAAATAAAATTTTCCCAGTATACATCAGTGATTTTATTCCAGCAAAAATGTTGGCCACTCTGACAGTAGCAAAATCTGTTAGACAAATGATAGCCTAGAGAATGTATTATCCTGTATGAGCTCCCAACTTCCAGTGAAAAGCAGCTGATTAATTTCCGAGTGTTTACCGCAAAGTTCTCCACCCAACCTGAGTGATAACTGACATCTATCTCCACAGCCTTGCAACCACACACCTTCTATCTCTTGCTTTGGTTTCACTTTTTAGATCTCCTCTGGCCATGCACCCCAGTTCTCCTTAATATCAAGGGACTGATTCTGTTGCTCATTTTCCTTCAAAATCAAGTCTTTGGATAACCAGTTAGTCACCCACAGGTCACAGGTGAGGTAAACAGACAAACCAGAAGCCCTGCCAAGCAAAACAAGCAGGGCCTGGCCAGGTGTCCATGGCTCTTAGGCCCTTCAGAGGGAAGGGGCAGTACCCCGAGCTATGAGGGAGGCTAACAGGACCAGAGAGTATAGCCCAGTCACCTCAGCTGCAAAATAAATGTCAAATTCTTAAACACCAACAGCATGTCTTCCTTCTCTGGCCCTGGCTGGTGTGGCTCAGTCAGTTGGAATGTCATCCCCTACAGCAAAATGTGGGTACCTCTATCCTGGTCAGGGCATGTAGCTAGGTTATTGGTTTGATCCTCGGTTGGGAGGTAGCCGATCAATGTTTCTCTCTCACATAGATGTTTTTCTCTCTCTCTCTCTCTTCCTCTCTCTCTAAAAACAATAAATATAGTTAAGTTAAAAAAATCTTCCTTCTCTTTTCCTCTGAAGATTCACCAGTTAAACACCTAACCACAAGATATCCCCTGAAAGCCTGGAGCTCTGCAGCTTCCCTGAAACATAACCTCTCCCCAGGAAGCGGCTCATGTTAATGACTTTGAAGACTGTTTTAAATGGCTTAGGGTGGATGGCTGGCACAGCTGCTGTCCTTGAGGTGTTAGAATTCTCCTCCTCACTCCCAGGTGAGTACACATCACCCAGAAACTTCAGCCCACAAAACCAAATATAGCAGTACAGCAGTAGGTTTCCAAGAGGGGTCCATTCTATACCTGTCTGTCCCAACCACCCCCTTTCTACTCGGGCTCTGTGCCCTCCCCATCTCTGAGTGAGGGGCAAGAATTAGAACATAGAAAACAGGACCCCCAAATCAGCTCTCACTCTCTTACAACATAAACATGTTGAGAGAACATTGCCACCACTCCACAACTGGATGAAAAGAAAACAAAACAAATGCCAGTACTTTGTGGATCTCTTTCCACAGGAGGCCATACTCTTATCATGTGTATCACCCTAGTGCCTAGCTGGGAAACCCCTATTCAACATTATCATCTATGAGTCTGTAGTAAATTGACCAATAAATCATTTTTTAAATATCTATAAGCATACGTATAAAATGCATTGTAGCACAAGTTCAGATTCAATGCCATAAAGTCAAATTCCTCCAAACAAAATTTGCCAAAGGACCATCCCCTCAGACCACTGTCCACTGACACCCTAGGCACCTTGGAGAAGCAGGCCTTCCACCCACTGATAGCCTACTAACTCACTGGCAAGCAATCAAGAACATTCTACACTACGATCTACCTTCTCAGTGAGAATTATGACTCTAAGGACTACAAGAGATGATGTACATAATGAATATTTATTGAGTCCCCAGTACACGCCAGGCAGTGTGTGGTCACCAAGGACGTATGGATAAATTGGATGACCAGGCAGCTTGCCCTCATGGATTTTACCAAGTAATCTTCATGATCTACTGAAGTCTGTGGCAACACCATTTAACCAATAAAGAAAGGTGAAGACACGCGTGCAGTTCCCTCAGATAGAAATGGGTAGAGCCAGGGTCGAAGTCCAGTTCTGCAGTCTCTAAGCTGCTCTTCTTTCCAGGGGATCACACTGCCCCCCACCCCAAGTTAGGGAGGGGTGAATGGGGGAGCAAGGGGTCCTTTTGGCTTCTTGCCTGTTATTAGGAAAATGGCAGGAGACAGCCCTGAGCACCAGGCAGGCCCATTCCCTGGCCAGTTCAGGGCTGGGATACTGTCAGTGGAAAAAGGGACTTCCTATGGACCTCACTGTAGCTCGTGACCATGTGCTGAGGCGAGACGGCCCATTCAGCCTCTGGGCACATGCTTAAGCCACCAGCAACGTTTCGATGAAAAGTGATTCTTTAAAAAGTGAAAAAAACCAACATAATAAGAATTCTGTTAGATTTCTTTTTATGAGTTGTGGAGCTTAGTATTATTTTCATTCTAAATTACATATGGGAAGGGGATACAACATTTTTTTAGTGCTTAAAGTTTCTAAAATTTTTATTCAGACCAGAGAGGGCCTCCTAGGGAGTTCTGCTCTATGCCCCAAAGAGAAGCCGCACACCTGGCCCTCCTGCCTTTAGAAAGAAAAGGCACCACTACCCCACTTTACGTGGGTAACTGCAGCACTCAACACAGGAAAAAGGCTTAGCCAAGGTCACAAGGAATTGGTCACTAGTAGATCAGAGCTGAGGTTTCCCCCTCCTTCATGGTCCTCTGACTCCCTCCCCAGGGGTAGTGAGGATCAGAGTACGGAAGCTGGGAGTACTCTCACCAAGACAACAAATAGGAGACCCAGCCTCTGTGGCTAAACAAAGATCTCCCATTGGAGAGCCATCCATGAACACAAAGGCTCTGGCAGAGCTCAGGAGCCCATTTAGTGAAACTGAGCAACACAGTGGGGTGGGAGGGGAACCTGAGAATAACTGCCCGGGGACCGGGGGGGAAGAACAGCTTCATTAAGCTGTTCATTAACCTTCCCATCCCCCACGCTGGCCTTGCTCAGAGCCAGGAGGGAACTTCCCACTACGTGTTCCCCTCACCAGGAAAGGGGGAGTGGGGAAAGCAACCAGCTTCCCTTGCCTTTTGGAACACTGCACAAGGGGTCCATTTCAGTTTGACCCCATCCAGTGACAGGCCAAGAGGAGACATACAGAGATGGCTGGGAACAAGGAAGGAGAGCAGGGGCTGCCAGTACCTGCCACACAGTGGAAGCAACCCTGGTTCCCAGTGACCTGCTATGCGGAGGACCCGGCAGCTTTTGCCTCTGAGAAACCAATGGGATACCACTTGCAGCTGGTCCATGCCTCTGCTCCTCCTCTCACCCCACAAACTTCTGTCCTCAGCTGCCCAAGGCTGTACGAACAGCAGTCCATGGTGCTCACTGAAAGACCCTACTAAGGTATGCGTCCCACTCAAACTCATCATATTTCCTTTCAACCTGGAGTCTTCAGGATTCAATAGGACTCTCTGGTACTTGTTACCCCAGTTACCTCAGGAACCTCAAAAAAAATCTCAGCAGCCAGGCCTAAAGGGATGAACAGAAAGTAGAATCCAGCATTCATGGAGGAGACAGAGGTCAGAAAGTCTCTAAGCACTCAAGATCCACACTGGTAGCTCATACTCTTAGAAGAGCATCTTCATAGAGTCCTTTTCTCATATTCTATCATTAAAATGAGTCAGGCCCTCTCTGTGCATCTCTGGGTCTCTTTAGATTTTTCTGTTTCTGCTCCTGAAACAACTGCCCATCTCTTTTATTTAATTCCCTGATTGGCTCACCATCCCTCTTTGATCAGAGGTCAGCTTACAGGCTGGCTGGCATGGAAGCAGGTGCCCGACCCCTGCTGTCCAATGAGCTGTGTTCAGGAGACAGGGTCTTGTGCTGTATAGGCTTGCGCCTCTAGATGTGCCTGAGGACCAGGAGCATCAGCTTCACCTGGGAGCTGATTAGAAATACAGTTTGTCAGGTCCCTCGCAGACTTACCAAATCGGAATCTACGTTTTACAAGACCCCCCAGTGATTCACTGGGTCACTGAAGTTTGAGAAGAGCTAATACAGAAGACAGCTCCTCATGGTGGAAAATGCCCTGAGTTGCATCACAAGCATGCAGCTGTGGACAATGCTGACACCGCAGCCCCTTGTCAAGCCACTAACTCCAAACAGCAGTATTTATTTCTTATTTTAGGGATATTTACATCTTTTTGTAATAGACTCTAGAAAATCACAAAATATGCAAATAAAAAAGGAAGAAACTATCGGCCACATGGCAGGCATTGTAATGGTTAGCCGAAGAAGGAAGAATTGGTTGCTTGTTGTGAGAGAAACTTTTATCGGGGGTGTGGATATTATATTTCCCTTGGTTTTATAGCAGTGTCCTTCATCATCTATTAAAGCTTGCCTCGCAAAAGTTTACTTATTCTGTCTACTGTTTTGTCTCTGTGTAAAAACAGCCCTGCCAAAGCAAGAGTCTCTACCTTATGCTGTAATCAAGTCCTTGCCTTGAAACTTCTTTGCTAACTACCTACAGAAAGAGCCTTTTAAGCTCTTCTGTCCCACCTCCTGATTTTACAGGTGTGGAAACTAAGAACCAAAAGAGAGAAGACGTTGAGACAAGGTCACAGAGCTGATTCAAGCTTCAGCTGACACCAGAACTCTGGCTGGCATCTAACTTCTCCATGAGAGTCCCCCTCGCTAAGCAGAGCTGCCCCCGGGGGTACTGCTCCTGAGTGTGGGCTGCCGGTGGGGGGATGAGAAAGTGCAGTCAGGGTGCTTCTGAGACACGGCTGGAGAGACATGGAGACACATATCTGCCAAAGTGGGGATGAAGGCCCAGAACCTAAGGGTCTGCCTCCAACTCAGTCTCTGAAAATATGGCTGCTGCAGGATCTTCCAGAACCTTCTGAAAGAGCTTTTAAGGAGACAGTGAGTACAAAACATGAAAACAACTGCCCCCAGCTGCTCCCGAGGTCGCTGTATTCTGACTGCAGCTGTGGAGAATTGTTGTTGAATTCCATTCTCCGTATTTCTCTAAAAGCATTTCAAAGAGGTTCAGAGAAAGCCGGGTGCACTTTGGTAAATTGAAAACTATTTGTGACTAACCATCCATCACCATCTCTCAACATTCACCACCAGAAAGAGGTGGGGGCCACGGGGGCAGAAGGCCAGACCCAAGTCAGGGGGGCTGCTCGCATTCCCAGTTGCCCCTGTCTTTCTGGGCGACCCTCAAATAATATATGTCCCTTTGTGTCCTTACGGAGGAGATTTCAGAAGAAGAAAAAAAAGAAAGATGAAGAAGCAGCAGACACTTCTGTTTGTCATATACCTGCTTCTAAAGAATTGTTAGTATCTGTGAAGTTAAAATAGAAAGTTCTTCCCATGAACATTCTTTTGTAAATACTAATTATGGTGATGTTGCATTTATTTTAATACCCACCCACTGTAATTGCCTCCAAGCTAGAGACATTTGTTAAGAATCACTGTTATTCAAATACTTTTTCTGATTATTCAGTCTTACATGGTAGAAATGTATTGCAATCTTTTCTAAGGTTTACAAAATGTATTGCTTGGGACATAGGGATTGAGAGGAAGAAAGGAAGATTATAACATTTAGTAAAAGAAACCAGATTTTGTTACTTGATTAATATAAAGTTCAAAACCAGGAGAGACTAAACTGAAGTGTTTAGGTGTGCCTGCTAAGCTGGCAAGCCAGGAAGTGATGACCACACCACTGAGGACAGTGCTTCCTCTGGGGGCCGTGGCAGACGGAAGCACAGGGCAGGGGCAGGGCACTCGGAAGTACAGGTCGTATTCTGTCTCTTCCCCTGGGGGGTGGCTACGGGACAGCTCACTTCATGATCAGTTTTTGAACAATGCAATTTTATTTTCTGCACTTTTTAATTTGTGTTTATTTCACAATCAAAAAGAAAAAGTTTTTTTTAAAAAAAGGCCAAGCCGAGGGATGAGTCTCAACCACTAGGTCTTTCACCTGCGCAAAAACCTACTTAACTGTTTTCCCCTTTGAGTTCCCTTAGTGACAGGAACAGACTCCTTCCTGTCCTATAGGTTACCACAGAACAATTGACTGGACCCCTTCTGATTCCCATTTGCACAAGTTCTCTTAGCCTTATAAAGTGCTCCCCAAATGTTTTTTTTTCAAGTAAGACCCTTCAAAGGAACACCTAAAAGAATGTTGCATCTTATAAAACCTGTAAGTGGTACAGCACAGGTATAACTGCATTGCAGGCCTGGGGCCACCCATCCTGGCTCCTCCTTGGGCTCTACAGTGGCCCCAAGGCACTTTCGTGGGACCCCATGGGCTCTTTAGCACAGTGTGACAACCCATGTCTAATGAATAGCTGTTTTTTTTTAAAATGCTTTATTGATTGTGCTATTACTGTTGTCCCAAATTTTCCATCTTCCCCATCTCCATCCTTTATCCCCCATTCCCTCCAGCCATCTCCCCCTTAGTTCATGTCCATGGGTCAGGCATGTAAGTTCTTTGGCTTCTCCATTTCCTATACTGTTCTTAACATCTCCCTGTCTATTTTGTGCCTACCAATTATGCTTCTTATTCCCTGTACCTTTTCTCCCATTCCTGCCTTTTCCCCTCCCAACTGATAACCCTTCAAATGATCTATGATTCTCTTTCTGTTCTGCTTGTTTGCTTAGTTTGTTTTTTAGATTCAATTGTTGATAGTTGGGAATTTACTGACATTATAATGTTCATAATTTTGATCTTCTTTTTCTTAAATAAGTATAGTCTTTTTCTTTAACATTTCGTATAATAATGGCTTGGTAATGATGAACTCCTCTAACTTGACCTTGTCTGGGAAGCACTTTACCTGCCCTTCAATTCTAAATGATAGCTTTGCTGGATAGAGTGATCTACATTTGTTAGCTACAAATAACCTAGAGTCAAGCAACTCAGTGCCACTGGGTACCAGCCACTGGGTGCTGGGCAGAAAGCTGAACAGGGACCAAATCATGGGACTAAGTCATGCAGCCAGTTAAAATGAACACAGTTCTCAAAGGTCCCCAAGGAATCCTGCTAATGGTGGGAGTGGTAGGGACTACAGGAGACCTGGGGGAGAAACTTTGGATCATGCAGACCTTTCTGTAGTTTTGAGATCACAAGTAAGAAGTGACTGTCCCACATTCCAATGAAATGGAAAAAGTAAAATAGCTGTGATTTTTCAGTAGGACACAGTCACATGGAGCATGACCTGTGGCTACCAGACAAGGCTCTCCTTCCCTCCCCTCCCTTTTATTGAAATGGAACTGAGAGAGACAGGGAAAATTCACTGGGCGGTCCTCTACTTTTCTCCAAGTGGAAGAGAAAAAGGAATGTTTCACAGTGACCTTCAAGCTACAAGGCTTTTCAACTCAGCTTCATGCTGAAAATCCTTGCTTCAGGCTAGGCTCAGTTTTGCTTTATGTTTTTAATCGAATAAGACTAAGCAGAAATACATGAGTATTCTCCACAGCTCTGGGGGTCACTGCCAAGCACTTTCCCACTTTATCCCTCCCTCACCCCACCCAGCCAGCCCTCAGCTCACTCCCTGTGATGGCAGAGTCTCTTCCTCAGCCCACTAGTGACTTCGGTGTCCCATGCAGGGAAACTCATATACAATATTTGGAAACACTATGTGCTCAGTAAATGTTCAGTACTCTTTCCGGACTTGATGGAATAGGAGGCACCATCAGGGGAGTCCACATCCACCACAATAAAGCCCGAAGGCTCAGCACCAGGAGCCCCAGAGGTAGGACATCTACCTAAGGCTGTTGGTCAAGTTGTGCAGGTTTCTGTCCAGACAAACCAATTTCACCTTCAACCAGGTGGTGCTGAAGAGATTGTTCAGGAGTCCCACCAACTGGTCTCCTACATCCCTTTCCTGGATGATCCAGAGATGAAACTTCCTGACTCGTATGGCAAACCTCTGTGGTTGTAAGGAATATAACCAAGAATGTGTGTGTCCAGCAGATGCCCAAACTGAAAGTGTCTGCACTTCATGTGAGCAGCCACGCCTGGATCCGCATCCTCAAGGCTGGGGGCACGATCCTCAGCTTTGACCATCTGGCCCTGGACTGCACCATGGACCGCACCATGGACCCCACCATGGATTGTGGTCCTCACACGGGCCAGAGGTGTACAGGCCCCAGGAACACCTCACAGCCACATCAAGCCCTATGTATACTCCAGGAGCCACAGCTACAAAAAGCAACACCAGGTCTTACCTTGTTATTGAAAGATTTTGGCTGCTGAAAAAAAAATAGAGTAAAAATAATGTTAAGTACTAGTGGTAATAGCAGCAGCAGTAGTAGTAATAGTAGTTAAACAGCCACTGAACTGCTGAACTTCCCAATCTGCCCCTATGAACATTGAGCATGTGGGTAGAAATTGCTGACATCCCCACAAAACATAGTACTGAGAACAGAGGATTTACTAAATCTGTGACTACAACACTTGGCATTTGAGGATCTATAAAGCATCACAGCTGGTAAGGACTACAGTGGCCTGTGTTTGAAGAGAAGCCAACTGAGAAGCAGAACTCCCCCACTGAAGACAGGATGCCCAGGATTACTCTCAGAATCTCTGCCAGCACCATGATCAAAGTCGCCTGCCAACCACCTAACTACGTGTGGCACCTTATGGACATCCCAAGAGAACAGACTCAGCAGAATGAGCACAGAATTTGGGAACACATAGGTGCTCCCTGCTTCAGCCACCTGTAAAAGTCCTTTGGCTTCCCTAAAACCCCGTATCTCACTCCTGACTACTTAGTTGAGATTCATCTTTAGAGCCCAGTCACCGTCTTTGTAGTGCTGCTCGCTTTCCCTCCTGCACATCCAGAGATGGTGCTGATGCCCTTCCCCTGCATCCTCCCACCACCACCTGAGGGTGCCTGTGTGGACAGCGACATTGGGGTGGGTCAGTGGTTCCCTAGCCCTTAGTCCCAGGACCCTTTTATGCTCTTAAAACTGGTGTCCTCCAATAACTTTTATTTATATGAGTTATATCTATCACTTTATCATACTTGAAATTTAAAATAAGAAATTTTAAATGCTTATCAGCTTGCTTAAAAATAACAATAAATCCATTATATTTAAGCATAAATAGCATTAAGTCTGCATTCAGTTTGTTGGGGTCTGTTGTTTTATGTGAAATATATGAAGAAAACCTTGCCTCACACAAAGGTGTGTGAGGAGAGAGAAAAGTGCATGTATTTTAATAGTTTTTTCAGATAACTCTTCACTGACATTACAGCAAAAATCAACAGTACTGATTTAATATTACACTAAAACTCAACAAGGGCTACTGAGAACTCTGAAACCATATTTATAACTTTTTAGATTCTGTTACACTAAAATCCATTAGTGTACCTTGTATTTTGAATGGAACTCTTACTGATGCATAATTTTAGAACATCATATATTGGTGATTTGGAAAATATTGCTTTATTGAGCTGTGCAGTTCTTCCCAACACACAGTGGAAAACTCTACTATGCATTCTTAAGAGTGAAAAGGGGAGATATACTATTATTATGAAAGTTTTGACCTTGAGGACCAACAAGGAGCCCTGGACCACACTGTGAGAATCTCTGGGTTAACTCATCACACATAAAGTAAGAGCTGTGAATGTGCGATTTAGAGAATTGTCTCCTCTCCCAGGTGAATGACTTAATTCACTTAGGTAATGCCTACTGCTTCTCCTTCCAAAGCTTTCAAAATGAGAATGGGATCAGGAGGGTGGGCCAGAGCCAAGCAAATGCTGTATGAATGATTCATTCCTACCCCTACCGACACCTTGGAAATGCTTCAGCACAAACAACAGTTATGCTGGTGAGTGTTTAACAACCAGCTCTCCCAAAGGGGAGCAAAGAAGTCCTGGGTTTTAGCATTTGCCAGTTTGTATAGTGTAAAAACTTTCACTCCAGCTGATGTCAAGCTACCGACAGGACATCAGTGAACAAGATGCTAGAATGAGATGTGCTCGATCGGTTCTCACAACCGGCGTGGGCCCGCTCCAGCACACCATTGAGAAGGAGACGTAGACTCACCTCCCAGGGGGAGCAGTGTCAAAGAATTTGCAGTCATTTTGTTTTAGTTTCCACATTCTACAGTCTGGACATATATTATTTACATTCCTGTGACTCAGAAGAGCCAATTTCATCCCATTACAGTATTGGACCTAGGCTCATGGTCCTCCCAGTACCTAGTCACCCACACCAGACCCAGGTTTTGAGGAAGCTCCTCAAGTGTCCTTGTCAAGTTAATTCCTGTTGCTTTAAAGACCTGTGAGCTAACTATCACCGACTATGACGAATGACTTGCCTCTAACATATCCAGCACTCTGTACATCCTACATGCCACAGTGAAACACCGCTAGAATTACCAGGCAGACACTCCTGTCCAAAAATCAAGGGAAAGCAAGGCAAACAGCAATCAGTGACCCACAGCAGTTCTGAAATCCAGGCTGGCACACGTTTTAAGCTTCTTCATTAGGGCCCAAGACTGCTCCTGGCTCCACCCATTGGGCTGTGGATTCTGCCTTCTGGGTCTTTTGTCTATAAGAAATAGCTTATTGTTTGCACCTGAGAAACATTCTTTAGCCTGCTTCCTTCCTAAAGTAGTCTGAGGTTCAAAGTGTACTGTCTCTGTCTGTTTTTGACTAGAAAGGAACAGAGACAATAAAACCAGGTTAAAGTGGGCGGTGTGGAATAGTGTGATAAGAGAAAAGAATCTGGGAGGTCAAAAGGTAGCCTGAGAAACATGTGAGAATCAGGGGGGAAGCTGTGCCTTAGGAATAATCTATGGACTGATGATTAGATCTGAGATTCCTGTGCGGAAGGAGGCTGTGTCTCCACTCCCAGAGAGACCAGGGAGCGTGGCTCTGCGACCTGAAATTTGAGACTAGCCCTAGTTTTACTATTTGTGTTTTAGCAAGAAGATCAGAAAGACATATATCTTCTTACTTGGTCATTTTTCTAGTTTATTTCTTTTTTTAACCTAAGTAAATACTCATAAATTTCAAACAGTCCAAAGTGAAGTCTTCTTGCCATTACAATTTCTTGGACCATTCCCCAAGGCAATACTATTAACAATCTCTTAGTGCACCCTGCTTAAAATAATTTATGGGGGAACACATAGATAGATAGATAGATTTAATTTTTTTACATAAATGGGGTCATGCTGTGCATATTATTCTGCTCCACTGCTATTTATCCTTAATTATGTATTTTGGATATTATTCCCTAAGCACATATGTAAATCTACCTATTATACTTTTCCCCCTAGTTTATGACTCATTCTCCACCTTTGTGGAACTTTACTTCTTTCTATAAACCCCTCTACAGCATCTTGTTCTTCTCCCTTCTAAAGCTCACAATAGTTAATAATAATCAGCAGCCACGTATAGTGTGACACTCACTCCATGGCAGACATCATTTTAATACTCTGTAAGTGTTACCTCATTGAATCCCTGCAAGGCCCTATGAGGTAGGTATTAGTAGGAAATGAGACTTTCCAAGGACCATACAGCTAGAAATAACAGTGCTGGATTCAAACCCAGGCTCTCCAGCACCAAAGTCCATGCTCTTTATCACGTTGCTGTAACTCCCCCAGAGTCCTGCCTTGATGGAATAAGAGTTCAAAGTCTGCTTTTCTCACTAGATCACAAGTGAGGACCATGTTGACATTGCTCGCTGTCACATCACCTCGATAAACAATTGTCGATGTGAATGCCAGTAACGACATGAGGTTCTGGGTCCTCTCTACTGAGGGCCACTGTGCTAAATTTTCCCATGCTTAACCATCTCACTTAATGCAGCAGCTCCAGGAAATCATTGTGATGATAATCCCAACTTAACAGGTGAGGAAACTGAGGTGGTAGCCAGGTTTGAACCCAAGTCTCTCTGACTCTAAACTGCAGGGGGTGTCCAAGCTGGAGCCCACAGGCTGCAGGCAGTCCAGGATGGCTGTGCATGTGACCCAGCACAAAATCGTAACTTTACTTAAAACATTATGGTATATCTTTGGGATTACGTGTCGTGATATGTTTAATGTGTGGCCCAAGACAACTCTTCCTCCAGTGTGGCCCAGAGATGCCAAAAGGTTACATACCCCTGCAAGCATATACTTAATATCTATGCCAGACCAGCTACTCTCTGACGCCCACCAACCTCCTCCCCTCCTGGAGACCTTCAGAAAACCCTCAGTACCCAGAACTGGCTCCCAAGCAAAGGCTATGGGTCCTAATATTCCAGACAAGAATCGGAAGGTGCCTGGGTTATTGTTGTTATTATTAAACAAGTATCTCTCCACACCCAGAGCTACATTGGCACCAGTGCAGTTAAATTTCAGTGTGTTGTAAGGCACTAAATATCATCTCAATCGTCGTCACAGGAATTTACGTGAGACATTCACACACTCCTGAAGAGAGGAGAAACGGGATTTGTCATTCGGCCACTTAATACTTAATGTCTTGAAATTTGGGAAGAGAGGAAAATCTTAGAAAGACTTCCTTTGGGGTGAAGCTAACTAGCACACATTTACTGTAAATCCAATAGACCAGTTTCCCCATCTAACATAATTTATCTTGAAACACCGCAGGTGGCCTATATTAGGAGCAGTGCTGGCCGGGCCACATCGCTCACAGCACTGTGGTCTCACACTGCCCTCTGCAGCCAGCTGTGGTCTTCACACAGCTCCCCCGACCAGCCCCCAAGTGTCACAGCTGGGAACAAAAAGGGCCTGGTGAGGTCTTTGAACTATTCGGAAGTCATCATTCCGTTGCCTTTAGGACCAAATCCAGTTTTCTCAATGTTTCAAGATTCTTCAACCTCTGTTCAAAGCCAACCTCTCATGCCTCCAACCTCCCACTACCCAGTCCTGGGGCTCCCAACTATAGTTACCCTGCTGCCCACTCCCCTTCTCTTTGAAGCACCCACTTGCCCATTCCTCCAACCCTCTCTGTCCTTCAAAATGTAGTCAAACTCCTTTACTGGTGATCTGAGTCACAACTGCAGCCAGACATGTCCTGTCTGTGGGCAGTCCTTGTTGACCTTCTGCCACTTCTGTAGGGGTTGGGAGCCCTTCACAGGCATCACCCTCATCTCTACGAGTAGACTGCATGTTGCTTGAGGCTGGGCACAGTGTACTTCCTTTCTGACGGACTGGTTCTCTGTCTCACACTGCCCAGGCGAGCTGCCTTGTGACCACATCGGAGCAGAGGGGTCGTGCGGCAGCAGCAGGGCTGTTCTAAGCAGCGATCATCACGTCCAGCCCAGTTCCAGGCATTTTCTGGGCACTCAGCAGAGTTTAATTAAATGAATGAACAAATCACTGGCAGGAAAAAAATGGAGAGTGACTGCCCAAGGTCACATATGCTAGGAAATATGTCAATCCACTGATAGACACCATCCAGTCAGTGAACAGGAATACACTGAGAGGCAAATTTTAAATGATTTGATAGCTTTGCCCATTGCTCCTTATTGTACAATCACAGTCATAAAAGGCTGGTCCATTGTGTGTAATTTAAACACACACACACACACATACATATACACACGTTTTTGGCAGGGCAGATATGTCTGGAGTTTCTGAAATGTCAGTGCTTCACCAGGTCACCGGAATCTCCAAAGTCCTGAAAGGAGAGGCATTTCAGACCAGGAGAAAGGCTGTTTTTCAGTGTGGGCAGGATCTATCAGTAGAAGAACGCCAGCCAGAAGTTTGCACGAGGGCCTTGCAGCTTATCCCATTAGCGAGGCTTGTGCCCCTTGTTTCTCACTGTGGACGCTTCCTCTGATTGTATGGAGGATATCTTACTTGTACCCTCCACGATGTAAGAATAAACACCTAAATAGAAGCAAGAAAGAAAGAAAAAAAGGAAAGGAAAAACATAAAATGAGCCAAAGGCCAAAGGTGTTCAGCCAGGCTTTTCCGAACAGCCTTCGGAGAGTGTCAGCTTTAGGCATGAGATCATAACCTGTGTTACCTCTCCAGCTTTCACCTTCCATCTTAGGAGGGAAAGATCACAAGACACAGACGAGAAGATATGAGGCCATTAAGGTTTTCTTGGGATTTTGTTTTAATTATATCAAAGAAAACCAACTAGCCTTCCCCCACGCCCTCTGAAAACGTTTCTCTCTGCCTCCGGCATGAACCACATTTATTCAGCCAGGCCTGCAGGAGGACTTCTTACGTTCCTCTGTCCTGTGGGTCTGAGTACATGGTCAGCCAGAGCCTTAGGTCAAAGCCACTGTACAAGGCCATCCACACTGTCCAGCATTTTTGAGCAGCTGGGATAAGCTAGTTTTTACAGTGTCAGTCATTTACAGGGGGAAAAAAACGTTTTTCTCAAAGATTCCATTTCTTCAGTCATAAATGGAATTTTGCCATGTTTCAACCTGTCAGCACGAGAGAACAGCTAAAACTTTAGTCAATGTCCAAATTCATTATTCTATTATTAAGCTATAGCGATTTGCACATGACGAAGGAATTCCTGTTTCCAGTTCTATTTGCCATAGAGTATATCAGTAACTGAGTTAGCATATACAAAAAAATAAAAATAAATAAGGAAGGGGGTGAGAAGGAAGGAGAAAAAGAAAGAGAAGAGAAAGATTTACTGTAAGAATTCTTATTTGGGGTGGTCTCTCCAAATACAAAGCCAAGAATATATAGCCAGACCTAAGCTGTGACTAGAACTAAGAACTATAAAATCATTAGGAACTCAGGAAACAATTTTTATATACCTCCCAACTCTGGTTTTCTTCATAAGTGTGCTGCATTCTCTCTCTCTCCTTACCTCCTCTCTCCCCTCTCTCTCTCTCTCTCTGTCTCCCTCCCCATCCCATACCCTACCCCTACCCCACTTGCTTCTCTGTCCCCATGGTGGCACATGGCTCAGTCTGTTTCAAGTGTCCACACGTAGTCCCATCAGACATGGGGTTGGGAGGGGGTCACCTGGTCCAGGATGGTGATACTCATAGATTGAAATCGAGCCATTGGATGTGGCAGACTTCTCAAAAGATATATATCTCATCAACACCTTCAAGCTATTGAAGGGTGTGGAAATGTATATAAATTACAAATTAGTCTAAAACTAAGTATATCTTACACACAATTAGACCGCAGCAATTAGGAATTTATGTATTACAGACTGAAACATTTTACTCTACAATAATGAAAATAAGTGTCATTTAATGTATTCATTGGAGGGCCTCTGAGGGGCAGCAACCCAGAATCAGCTTTATGAGAAGGTGCAATGGTTAATATTTATGTGGGGGAGTGGAGGGAGTCCATGGCGGTGAAGGGATGGTCCTGGGCAAATGAAAGGGGCAGAGGAGTGTGCAAAAGAAAGGAGGGTGCACTCGGAGAAGGAGGTAGCAGTTACCGCAGGAAAATAAACTGCTTTCTTCGACAATCCTTCCGGGAAATAATATAACGCTAGATGTCAAAAAGCCTGAAGTATTTATATCCTTGGGATTTATCACAATTAATATTTCTCCCAAAAGAAAGAATGTATGGTATGAAGATATTTCTTGTAATATTATATATAATAGTAAAACAAAAACCATGAACATTCTAAGCATGTGAGGATAAGGAAAGAGACATGTAAACTAAGGTATATCCACTTGGAAGTTGTACATCCACCAAAATGGTGATTATAAAAGATTAGGGGGTAACTTGGAAAAAATGCACTTGAAACAATGCTAACCCAGAAAAAAGCAAGTTATGAATTAACTGGATGCTATGATTAAATCCATATTAAAAATACGTTTCTAGGGGAACAAAACAAATAAGGAATCCTTATAATTGAAAATAATTGTACAGGGAAGTCTCTATTTTAGAGAGTTTGAATGATGCTATTACAGTGATTATAAAATATTTTGTAAATTTACATGCAGTGAGCCCTGTGGGTTCCTTGTCTTCGGCCTTCTTACCTCACCTAGAACGTGTCTTTTGCTCAGGAAAGTAACTTCCAGTAACAGTTGGCTGCAACCCTGCTTCCCAGGAAAAGCCACTGACACCCAAACATGCAGTCAGCACGTCCTCCTCGCCGGTAACTGCCTCTGCATCCGCTGTGCCTGAAGGACAGCTTGGACTGGTCAGCAACAGAAATGCATTCCTGGATGCTGCGAACCAACCAAGAAAAAAGCCAGACACCCCCAGTGGCAGATGGTTTAGTCTTACAGTTTTTATTTATTTTTCTCTGCACACCAGGAGAGGTTAGCTGATCTACCAGGAAGGTGACCGATAATACTTCTCTGCTTTAGAAAATGTCTGTTTGGCAGCGTGGTATTCACACAGGGCAAAATGTCACATCTTTTGTCCCAGCGTTCCAGGGGAAGCTCTATCTAGAGAGTTTTATCAGTGCAATTAACACAAAGGCTTCCTTCTGTCTTAAAAACACAGGCCTGGGATACATAGTAAGATGAACTAGCCATTGTTTCTACAAGGCACAAAAACTCCTTCCCCCCTCCTCCACCCCACCCCAGCCCATTTTGGGGGTTTCATTAAGGCCCACGGGTGCCTCTGACTTATTTATTTAGGAAACACTGTTATTGTCTTAATGTAAACAGAACTCAAGATCAGTTGACAGTTGGAATGGTCCAGCAGAAAGGTTTTCAAAGGAGCCTCCTTGGAAAGGGGTCCCTCCATTCAGCCCCTGGTTCCTGTATCATACTGCCAGCACTGTTCACAAAATAAACAAATGTTTGTTTTACAACATGGCAAAGGGGGCTCCCATTCAACGCTGGCCAGATATGAAAACAAACTTTCACATATAAGGGCTTTTGATACACATGACTTACTTGGATGACAAGGGGCTCGGCTGGGGAGTGCTTGAAGCTTATTAATATTGCACAAAAGACTTTTGTTTATCATTTCGCTGGACTGCCTGGGAATCACAAGACTCAAGCCGCCACCCGGCTGGTGTCCTTGCATCTCAGCAGCCATAACGTGTGGAGATTGCGAAAGCACTGCTGGTTTGGAGCCAGAAACAAACTCTCCACAGACCCAGGTGAAAGAACTCAGCGCCGCTGGCCTCGGAGAACCAGACTCGGAATTTATAAAGAGTGAAGGGACAAGAGCTCCCCCTGCAGGTAAAAAAAAAATGGATGCCTTGAAGCTTCTTGTTTGCAAGGGGGTAACTTCCAGAACACAAGGAACCTATGTCCTGCCTAATCTAGAGACATTGCCGCTCCCGCTCAAAAAGCCTGGGTCTCCAGCCGCTTTGGGGCACTTCCTCTTTTAAAGTGACCAGCTCTACATTCTTTCAGAATTCTTCTGAGACACTATCACTTTGCGCAGAAATATGAATGTGTGAGGGTGAAAGGTCATGATCAAAAATCTGTTCATTAGGCACTGCTTTGTTCAGCTGGGAAGGCAACTGAGTAAACCGGAAACAACCTCTGTCCTCTAGGGTGGTTTGGTCCAGTACAGTGGCCATCAGCCGCTTGTGGCTACTGCCTGCTTCCCCGTGGCTAGCCCAGCTGAGATACACTGTAAAAGAATGTGATAAATCTTGCTAATTTTTCACATTGACCACATGCCGAAATGGTAATTCTTAAGATATAATGGGTTAAATAAGATGTATTAAAGTTAATTTCACCTATGTCACCTATTTCTTTTAATGACTTTTAATGCGGCTATTAGAAAATTTAAAATTATGTGCACATCACATTATATTTCTTTTGGACAATTGTATAAAAATATAGAATAACTAAAGGCTTATAAAAATAATACATTTTCGACCCTACAACATTAGTGATTTGTGCCAGGTGAGTTGATTTTTTTCTTGAGTATATTTATTCAATTTATTCATAGACCTGAACTTTCTGAAAAGAAGGGAAAGTTAGAAAAGCACTATTAAAGCCTGCCCTGCAATTTTCAGTTTGTTTGACTTGAAGTCTCTGCAAAATGGAATTAAAGTCTTCGATCTGGATTAAGTTCATATATGTTGAAAAAAGCTTTCAAAGGTAACATGTCTTTCCTCCACAAACCCTCCCCTGGCCATGTGTATTTAACAACAAGTCATTCTGGGAGCCAAAAGCATGTCTGTCGTTGTGACAGCCTTACAAAACTGTTGTCAAGTCACGGGACAGCAGGTGTTTGTTCAACCCCTTCCATTCCCGACAGCCTTGCCCACCTAATCAACACCCCCATAGGCAACATTTGGGATACGTGAGGTGTATGGGATTATGTGAGACACATGTAACTCTAAAATGGTCATGCCAACCAGCAAATTCAAAATAATGTTTGTATGAACCACTCAAAAGTCACTTAAAGTGGGCAGCACTGTCATCCTGATTTCTGAGTCAGATTTGAGTGGTACCAACAGCTGCCTTTGATAAACGCACCCAGGTCTGGCCCACGATCACCAAACCCACCCATTAAAGATGGCCAGTCTAGAAAGCCAGCCTTCCCAGCTCTGCTGCCTCGGAGTTGACTTTTCCTTTTGGTCCCAGGAACATGCCAAGATATCACTAAAAGATGAACTATCTTTGTGATGAAGCAGCAATTTAGGGATTATGGAATCTTTCTGAAATCTTTCCTGAAATTTAACCTTAAAATTATGTCAAAGGTTGCCCTGGCCATGTAGCTCAGTTGGTTGGAGTGTCATCCCATACACCAAAAGACTGTGGGTTCGATCCCTGGTTGGGGCATGTCCAGAAGCAACTGATCAATATCTTTCTCTCATATTGATGTCTCTCTGTCTCTCTTTTTTCTCACTCTCCTTCCCCTCTTCACCTTCCTCTCTTTAAAATCAATGAACATAGCCTTGGGTGAGGATTAAAAAAAAAAAACATGTCAAAAGTGGGTTCAGCCCTCCAGGGCCCACAGCAAATGCACTGGACAGGAGGACACTTGTAATCCAGAGACACAGTGAGCTGAGGAAGTGCCCACATGCCCTCTGAGCCTCTTCCTATGAAGTGTACCACTCAGCCAAAGAGGGATGAGATTAGCAAAGCAAACTGTAGCCACCATCTTTGAGGTTACTGATGAAATCGCCAGGGAAAAGAAACTCAAACAAACAAGGATTTCAGTTACAAGTCAGAACAAATACGGGCTCCTGCTGAATAGCTACACAGAGAAAAATTTGGAGTGGTACCCAAGACCCTCATCACTCTCCCCACAGACAGAACTTACGGCTCTGGGGAAGAGAGGCTGCAATCCCACCACATGCACTGTGAGTCTGGGCTAAGGCATTTGGAGGGCACTAGAGTGGGGCAGGAGACTTGCTGAAGATATTTACCAGGATGATTTTCAATCAGACCTTTTTATTCTGGCATAGCTGCCAGCACCTTATAATCCCAGCATTGTATTCACAAGCAATTCCTTTGCTCATTAGCAGAAGCTGCATCCAACTTTGCTCTTGTAGGGGCTTGTGAATCAGCATGGACCAACAGGCAGTGTTTCCAGGAGCTAGGTGCAAAGAAACAAGAGCACTACTCACTGAGGCAAACGCATCTGTATCAGCTGGGAATTAGATTTGATTGCTAGTAGCACAGCCTGGATATAACAGTGATTAAATAAACATGTTTCCTTCTCATGTGAAAGGAGTCCAGAGTGAGGCAGTCCAGGATTGAATGGCAGGTCCATGGTGTCAGGCTGCTTCTTTCCTTAATGTTCCATCACCTTTAGCATGTGGCTTCCATTGTTATGTTTGCCACATGGTCTATGGTGGCTGTTGGAGAGGCTCCAGTGTCACATCCATGTCCAGGTCTGGAGCAGGAAAAATGGCAAGAACTGAAGGGGGTACATGTCAGCTACTTTTCCCTTCTCACAGAGCTTTCCTGGAAGTCCCACTCAACAACTAATTCTTAATCTAATTGCTAACTTCTACAAGAGAGTCTGAGCACATTGTGATTAAATAAAATTCAA
Source organism: Phyllostomus hastatus (assembly GCF_019186645.2). Taxonomy (NCBI): domain Eukaryota; kingdom Metazoa; phylum Chordata; class Mammalia; order Chiroptera; family Phyllostomidae; genus Phyllostomus; species Phyllostomus hastatus. Next base: position 88,251,423 of record NW_025334041.1, on the reverse strand, counting down.
TGTCTGTTACAAAGTAAAGGACACTAAAATGATTATCAGGTAGTAACTACCTTACACTCTGCTTGCTTCAGAAATGAGCAAAGACATCTCTAAGGGAGAGTGTGTCTGGTTTGGAATGTGTATTTCAGCCTTGACAACCAGATTAACAACAAGCATTACAACCATTGGGTCAGGTATCCTGTCAAGACTTCTGTCTTCTGTTGGTTCCAGAAATTAATTATTTCTTAAAGCTATTTGCAACTTGTGCCAACTCTCTGTAACATGCCTTAATGTGAAGGCCACTGTTTGTGAGCTACAACACTGTCCGTCTCTGCAACAGTCAAGATTACATCTGTGCACTTTGAGAGTAAAAAGAACTAAGCCCCATCATGGGCTTAAGATCACACTGTCCCACTCCATCAAACACAGTGTGGCTAAGGAGGAAAAACAAACTTCAACACAATAGTGGCATGGACAACTACACCATCCAACCAGACGATGTGAACCCTGGCCTGTCACAATTACCTGGACATGTTGAGTGAGGGTGGTTATTTGGTTTATAGCGTGCTGGAGAGGAAGAAAGCACAAATATGAAAGAAGTTTCAATGAAAACTCCTGGATGATAATGATGAAGAGAATGATTGTGAAGATGACAACAAGTAAAATAACGAATGAACTCTCCCCCTCTGTGTCCATAGTCCCCCCAAGTGAGATCCCTTCAATTTCTATCAATTCCTTCAATTTCTACTACATTTCACAGTTTATAGGCAAATCTATGATCTCATTTGTGCCTCGAAATTCAGTACTAGGAGGGGTAAATATTATTATCAGTGTTTTAAAATTTATGGTCAAGAAGCTCAAAAATACCAAAGGGCTTACTCAAGTTGTCGCAGTTAGGAGGGAGAAAGCCAGCACTACAATCCCACTGTGGCCTGGTCCCGGTCCTGTGGGACTCTCTATTATACTTCCCCAAGAGAACATTTATGAGCTTCAGATTTCTTTCCTTCATTGAACCCTAAAGTTATTTCATGAAGATTTTAAGGTTTTCAAAGGCAAGGGTCATGTCTATTCATTATAAACTTTGTACATACTAGGCTGTACACTCAATTAATGTTTATTAAAGATAATGGTGTATTAAACAGCATCTAATGAGTTCGGCAACATCTACTGTTAGCATAAGAAGAGCCTGAAAAAAGTGGGGGGATCCTGACCTTTTCTACCAAGAATACAAGGACACCAGCTCTATGTTTAGTTTCTAGATCTTGGGGGAAGGGCGATCAAAATTTGACCTCATTGTGTTAGAGTTGCCTTATGTTAACAAGGAGATGAAAACTGGAAAACCTCTGTGACACTTTTTATTACTACAACACCATGATTCTAACCAGGTAAATGCTAGAGAGGTAATGTACATTACAGGCCAAATCTCAGTTGGTCCTTTTGAAGAGCTCTGAGTCTCATTTCGAACAGCTGGTCTTCCTCCTGTCATTAAGTGGCATCCCAGCAAATCTTCATTCTCCCAATGTAAGCACAATTACCAGAAATAGAGACAACTACACCCCAGCAGAAAGCCCTGCACAGATATGCTCCAGAGGTTTCCTTCCCAGGCCCCTACTTCCACCGAAAGGCTTTGTTCCTAAATGTCCATGATCACTGAAACTGCAACAAAAATTTCCAAAGTTAGGGTCTTCTACATCCAGCCTCCTATAAATCCTTACCCCAGATCTGAGCCAACTAATTCTATAGGTTAAAGCCAATCTTTCTATTTCTCCACAAATGGGGGAGAATCAAAAATGATGAATTCCCATGGCCCCAGTGTTAAAAATAGATTCATGTCTTTAAAAGATTCTGACCTCAGATTCCTCATCCCAACTCTCGGTCCATCCCATTGAATCATCCACCATTAACAATGTGAGAAAATCTTGACTTAAATCTTTCCTGCCTCAATAATCAACCCAACACATCAAAAGCCTCACAAAGTGTTCCATCTCCCAAGTCATGTTCTGGCTGCTAGCCAATGAAAATCTCCTTTTGGGAGGGGAAAAAAAAAGTAGGAGCAGTCAGCCGGTGTTTTTCACAATCCTTTATATGACCCCTGAAATAAGTCACCAATATCCAAAATTCCCTTCTACTCTCCAGTTTAGATAGCTATGTGTTATAATTGCAGATGACAGAGACAACTATGACATCAATGTCAGTGAAGGTGATTTAAGTGATAACAACACTGTCCTGAGAGCTAGAGATACCTTTTCTCATTTAGTCTTAACAACCTTCTCTAGTAATCTTACTAACCCCACTAATTTTCTCATTTTACAGATGAGGAAATTGAGATTCAGAGAGGTTAACTAACTTGTCCATTGCTCCAAAAACCTGAGTTCAAACCCAGGTATGTATGGTTCCAGATCCTGCCTACATTAGACTACCATGCTTTTTGGAGACTGGAAGCAACAGTGAATCTGAGAGTCTGGTCCAGAGCCAGGGGGGAGTGCAGAAGAAGACCCTCAGCCACGAGAGCTGCAGAAAGAGGATCACTTCAGAAGCTAGCCCCACCAAAACAATGATAAACAGGACAATGCCATTTAAACAATTTTTAAAACCAGATTAAACCATGGAAAATCTATTAAATTGGAGGTATTGCTCTCTGAATTTTTATAGCCAAATTTAAGAATGCAGTAATTTGAGAAAGTGTCCATAATTTGGAGATACTAAAATAGTAACAATAACAACTAAAAGCATCAATTTCCTTTCCTTTACCACCTGTGGACCTCATGGGGTAAGGGGCAGATGGTAAATTTGGGGGGAAGCTGGTCTATTTTGAATGCTTATTTACAAGGCTACATTCATGCCATCCACCAAACACCATCTGCTGGGCTATTTCTTCCATGAAACTAGAGCATTTTGTTCCACAGCAAATGAAAGTGCGACCAGAACTCTATCAGCATGCTGTGTTTGGGAGAGCACCAGCACTTCTCAAATCCAGCTTTAATCCTTCTCCAAGTCCAATGCGAAGAGGGCTCCCCTAAGAACAGTAACCCAGTCAACACATTCATTCATTCATTCGCAAACTCACTTTGAAAGAAAGCTGGCCTGCGTGGGCCAGCCAAATGTGGAAAGTTAATTTTACAATGTGAACTGTTTTCACCCTGGGCCAAGAGACAAGTATAGGCACCATATGACCTGGGTGTAATTTAGGAGTATCTCGGGACTGTGAAACATGAGGGTATTTCAGCAAGGAGCCCCCACCTTTCCTATCTCCCCCTCCTCCTGTCCACTAAAGCTCCCAAAGAATGTCTTTCATGTTTGCTGCATTCACTTCTCAACATGCTCCTGGTGCCCGTCCTTGAATTCTCGGCTCATTGCCCACGAATCAAGGGAAGTCAAGTTGAATCTTTCAAAATGGGAGAAGGCAGTGAGTAAGAACATCAGCAATGGGGCAGGAAAATTCACCTCATCCACTTTGCTTTTGAAACTCCAAATACCATTTATTATTCTTAAGAGGGAGAAGGCACTGTCATTTCAAGGGAAGAGCCTTAGATTAGGGAGATTTCAATTTATTTCCAGTCACTGATGGGCTCTATGGATTTGGATGAATCATTTAATCTCTCCCTCCCCCAATTTGCTCCTCCATAAAGGGAAGAGGTGGCGCTACAATAAATACCTCACAATAATACTGGAGCCTGTATTACTGCAAGTTAAGAAGCAAAACCTTCACAGAGTGAGTGAGGCAGGTAAGGAAGGTGGCCCAGAAACCAGAAATTCCCAAAGAAGCTCTATAACAGGTATCGTACATAACCTACTGGAGCAGCCTCAGGAAACCAGAGTGGGCCTTGGACACTCACAGGCCACACTGCCTGCTTCCTAGTGTCTATTCCACTAGTGTGGGAAACAAGCTCAGGACAGCAATGCAGTGGTTAAGAACAGTGTATGGGGAGTCACTCTGTGCCTGGATTCTGTCCTTTACTACCCCCATGGCCTTGGTCTGTTATTTACTCCTTCAGCCTCATCCTCTGCATCTGTAAAATAGGATAGTGATACCTACCTCTATTGGTATGCTCATGCAGCTCTCAAAAGCCAATTGTTACATTTTGTGGAATTTTACCACCTGGCCGACATCACATTGAAATGGTTTGAAACAGGTCATGGTGGGAGCATTTACCACAGAAATCAGCAAGGGCCACAAATCTAGGCATCTTCCCCCAACCCACCACCAAAGCTGGTTGTTAAACACTTAACACATCACTGCCTACCACTGAGCATCACTGGGAGGACTAAATGTTTAGCACAGTGTTTGGTGCACGACAACAAATGGGAGCTGCTGTGTTTGGTGACTTAAGATGCCCTCTCTCCTGTTCTCATTTCTCACTCTTCTCTGCCCCAAGATCTCATGCTTTTTGCCATGCTTCTCTCCCTGAAAAGGGAGTCCCTTCAGTAAAATCTCTTCTCCCTCCCTCCTCCTAATTGCTTGTGGCCTCTCCTTGTTTTACAGATATGAATTGAATACCCACTGTGGGCCCAAATGGGCACCAGGCATTGTGGATGTAAACATGCAATAAAACCTGGCCCTACCTTGATTTATTCACAGGATTGCTGGTGGACAGGAGGCCACTGAGTCTACACAGGGTGCCTTCTACCAAGGACGTGGAAGTCAGAGGAAGGCAAAGCCACTCTCAACATCGCAAGTTCTCCTGCCACCTGAATCCCAAGGCTTTTGAAGCCTTCAGGGTTAACTTCAGCCATAAAGTGCAACCACCTTCTCCAAGATGACATAATGATTAGGACTCCAGGGCACTCGATTAGCTTTCCTGCTCTCCCTGCCCTGATGGCATTACCCTACGACTGGCAACATACTTCCCCACTGGCTATGATGGTTGCATGTATGCCTCCTGGAAACCAGAAATGTGTAACATCAAGTCTGGCCCCTCGCCAAATTTCTACAGGGCATTAGTAACAAACTGGTGAAGCTCATTAAAAAAAGAGAGAGAAACCTATAACCATTAAAAGTCCATTAAGCAGCCTGTCATTTTGTAGAGCTAAATAGCCCACAGTAATCAAAAGCATATGAACCCCAGCTGGGATATCCAGTGAATTGTTTCGATTTAGGGGAGAATTCATCAAGAAAGATTGTTCTTGGGATTGGGTTGATTTTTCTCCTTCAGTTCCCGGCCCCACGTTCCATTATAATTAAAGTGATTGATGCACCTCCCAGACAGAGGTGAGCAGTGACCACCAGAGCCAAAACATCTGCTCCTTCCAAGCAAACAGCTAATATGGAACTTTAGTCAAGAGGCACGTAACCTGAGGTTACCCCTCCACTATCAATTAGGTATGGCACAGTCAACTCTTTGCTTTCCGGCTGGGTTACCTCAGGGTTATCTGTGAAATTTCCCTTTCCAACCATAGGACTTTTATCCACACAGATTTTGGTCAAGAACCAAATATGTCTGAGGCCAAGAAGGGACATCCCTAAAATGAGTGATCAAATGTCCATTCATCAAAAGAAATGTCTTCTTGACCATGGATAGATACTTTTAACTACAGAAATGCAGGTCCAGTTCTTCAAAGTTACCACCACCCTTCCACCTCCTTTCTCCTCTTCCCCACCCCTGGCCATCCGGTTGCTCATTAGCACCTCCATGGGTGAATGACCATCCGCTGAGGAAGAGGTAAAACTCGAGACAGTGGTTTATGGTGACACATTAGCAATTCTGGTCCTCTGATGGAAGAATAATGAGAAAGGACAGAAAATTAATGATTCAAAAAAGGTTTAGGAGGTAATTAAAGGATTTGTTTCTCCATGTTTATTTACTCCATCATGACCCTGAATGAAAGTAAATTGTTGATATAAAAAGAAAGAATAAAGATGTTCAGATTCGGTGTAAAATCTCCTAAAAGCACTCATGTTTCTTTTATATATCTTTATCACTATCTTTAATAAAAAGTACAAAACAAAAAAACTTTCCCCTAAAAGCCAAGAGTTTGATTTTTTTTAAAAAAGTCATACTCAGTATAATCAACAGCCCTCACCACCATCTTTTCTGAATTCCTCTAGCAATGTTGGTGTACCATTTATTGTACCGGCAAATTCCTGTGCCCATCTCCTATCATTGACTAAATGGTTCTCAAGGACAGGGGCATCTTCTTTCACCCCAAATCTCCTTTTGCATCACCTTAGTAGAATCCATGCAACTCAGAGTCCCTCACTAAATATTGATGGAGTGACCTTTCAAGGTCGCCAGGCTCAGCATCCCAATCTCTCAGAAACTGCTTCCCAATATACCAAGCACTTAATGAGCCCCCGCACTGTCCACACAAGTTCATTTGCCGTGGGAATAAAAACAGATCAATGCCCCCTTTGTGCACTGCATGCACTTAAACCCACATCTGAGATTATACATACATACTGTGTATATGAAGATAAATGTTCCCCTAGTCTCTGCTTACCTTCTACATCCAAGTTTTGCCCAAACCTCAAGGCCTGGCTATCCTCCCACTAAAAAACCTTCACAGAACACCCAGTCATGGAACAAGAGAAGCCTTAAACTTTAAGGAAATAACAATCCACTGATACCTTTCAAAACTACCATCAATTGACTTAGTTAAACCAATTATTTAATTCCTTGGGCATATAAAAGGCTCTTCATCTACCCGATAAACTCTTTGAGAGCAGTTCTTACAGTTTACCCTACTTTGTATTTCTCATAAGCCTAACAGAGGGCCTGAAGCACAGTAAATGGCATGAAAATGTGAGCAAGAGAGGCTGTGTTTGACAGCGAACAGGAGTGGACAGGCCGGGGTCAAGGTGCGTAGGGTGAGAATGGGGGTAGGAGGGCTGACTCTTAGGTGAGAAGTGAAGCAAGCGCTTGGCCCAGCTCAGTGAAAGCATGCCCCTTCTCCCATCACTCTGTTTCAGGGAACCCCTTCAGCTTGCAGAGCTGCAGAGATGTGACCTGCTGCTGGACAGAGGGTGTCTCTGACCCTTGTGTTCTTTCTTCCTTGGATGTCTAACAGTGAAGGTAAAATAAACATATAAAAGGCCATAAATCCTCTTGCAAAAATAAAGGCCCCTTTTTAATGTCCAATAGCTAATGACTTAAGTTAAATTCCAGACCCTCACCAAAAAAAAAAAAATTGTAAGACTCCTCCTACTACTTTGCTTCCTTGACCTCCAGCCTTTCCAAAATCAGGAAACTCTCTAGGCTTCTCTTTGTTGATGAAATTCTTTAAGTGGTGCTTATGCCTATATTAAGAGCATTGAAACTATCACACAATTTCAAATCAACTTGAAGGCTGTCCCGGGAAGCAGGACCCCATTTGTCCCCCTCAGAGTATTTTCTCTCAAACCCACAGTTTGTCCTGACTGAAAGGTGCTTTTCCATGCCAACTCACTCTGTTAAGTGAGGCTGTCACATTCAGTGTGTCCTGTGGTACTTGGGAGGACCTGTTCTAAGAGAGACCGAGATAGTACCTGGTTCTTGTTCTGTCTCTGGCACAAGGTCACTGGCAAGAAGGGTGTCTATCAGCATCCCCTCCACTGTCTGAAGTCCTTACTCTCACATGGCTTTCTCTCTGCAGGTGACCTGGATGCTTAGGACAGCGATGAAAGCACAGAAGTCATGGGGAGACCTGCTCCTATTCTCAGGTCTGCTTCTTGCTAACTGAGTGACTTCTGCTCTTTGACTCTTTTATAATCTGCAAAGTGAAGGAGTTACATTACATCACTTCTAAGCCCTCCCCAGCCTGGCTTCCTTCATCCTCACTACTCATTTTGTTACTCTCCACTCAAGTTGTCTTGCTTCTGCTCCCATATTCATATCAAAGGACACACTGTGCTACCTCCTTTGTAATGCCCACCGCCTACCCATGTCTGGAGACTTTCTCTACTGCCTCCTCCATGGTTACTTCTACCTCTACCTCCTATCTCATTCACTCTAGTATTTTCAATCTCTTCCTTCCATTATAATTCCATCTCCTCTGACCACTTATCTGCTCAGATTTTTTCTAAATACCAAACAAAGCAACCTTATTTAACCTATTACCCTGCCATTCTCTCCAGCTTTTCACCTCAGACTTCTCCATTGAATATTCTCTACTGAGTCTCCAGCAAGCTCCTATCCAGTTGCTCCTCAACCCTTTACAGCCTGGCGTCTATTTCTCAGCAGTCTCAAGGTTTCCTAGTGGCTGCTTCATCAGCAGGACTGTTCTCCCAAGACCACACTACCATAGATTCTGTTCCCTAGAGAAGACCCTGCAATGAGGATTCATGAGCAAGTGATCCTGGGGGAAACAGGAAAGGGAGTAGAAAAGCAGAGCTGTGTAGGGGGAGAAGCCAAGCAAAGTCCCACAAGGGAGCTCCAGAGTGTGAATTATACCATGGAATTGTCCCCACCTAAGGGAAAGGGACTGTGGCTTTCACATGCTTCAACTAGCAATTATGGGCTAAGGACTGGGAAGGGAGGCAGGGGAAGGTAAATTCCAGGCACTTCCTCCTCTCTGAGCATTCCAGCAAAGTTGCTCTGTAGCCTGAAGGTGTTCTTAACAAGAAGAGTCACAGGTGTAGGCAGTGGGAGCCAAAAGCACATTGAAGCTGGGCACAGGACACCCAGAAACACTAAAGGACCTGCACGAGAAAGTAACAGTGCATCTGCAGTGTTCGTTATGATATGCCTTTTCATCCTCCTGCAGGTTTTGACAGCATTGAATACATCCTCTTTTTAAAATGTCTCATCTTGCCCTGGCTGGCGTAGCTCAGTGGATTGAGCTCGGGCTGTGAACCAAAGTGTCGCAGGTTTGATTCCCAGTCAGGGCACATGCCTGGGTCGCAGGCCATGGTCCCCAGCAACTGCACATTGATGTTTCTCTCTCTCTCTCTCTTTCTCCCTCCCTTCCCTCTCTAAAAAAAATAAATAAAAATCTTTAAAAAAAAATGTCTCATCTTGACTTTGTGGAAGGAGAGCACCCCAGTCTTACTGTTCTTCCGTTAGTTCCTTTCTCTGCTGCCTTGTCCCCATTCCCCTCCCAGCTGCCCCATATCTTTTCTTTATTTTTATCACTTAGTGATCTCATCTACTCTTACAGAATCAATTACCACATCTAAAGTCTCTCAGTCACAATTTCCAACTCCATCAGAAGCTTCTACGTGAATGTCCACCTAGCACTTCAAAATCAATATGCCCCCGAAATTGAATTATACATCTTTTTCTATGACTTACTCCTCTCTGACTTCCCTGAGCACTTTCCTGAGCTCACCCATGGAAACACCTTTCACTCCAGCCTTTTCTCTGCCCTCACATCCAATCAGGACTGAATTCCTATGCATCTTTCATTTCCTTCCCATTTCCTTTACCACCACCTCAGTTCAGTCCTTTATTGACTCTTGAGCACACTTGCAGTGTACGCTTGTAGGAAGCACATTAGTAACTTCCTAACTGGTCTCCTTGCCTCTACTTCTAGATTATTCTTCCAAAGGGAAGCTATGATCAGGTTCCTTCCCTGCCACCCTCCTCCTCCACTATCATTGGCTTCATTCTGTCTACAGACAATGCGGTTGAGAACGTTCTGGTTTTCTTTCCCAGCCCTCTCGCAGTTGCACAAAACCAGGCAAGGAGGTGACCACTGGATGGTGAATGAAAGGACATCACTTCTGGACCAAGGCATTGAGAAGTAAGTGTGAGGTTTCCAAGCTCCATTTTTCCTGAGGTGGTGACCCAAGAAGCCATGTGTTGAAATGATGGAGCCACCTGGAAACTTGAGTCACCCAATGGAGGAAGACTGGCTATCATCCTGGAGACTGACCTCGACCTCATCAAATTTTGTGTGCTAGAAGTAAGCAACTATATGAAAAGACTCTGGAAATAATTTCGTATGTCTTTTTGGCTTATTTGTTTGTTTGTTTATTTGTTTTTATTGATGCTAGCCTGGACTGCCCTGACCAATACAGTGATTTTTTTCCTCATTACCCTCAAATTAAAGTTCAGATTACTCAGTTTCACATCCATTTGTTTAAGAACTGATCCACATTTAATTCCAGGTTCTTCTTTCCTTCTACCTTATCACACCTGGGCCATTTGCCCCTCATAATCACTGTTACTATGTGCCTGCATCCCTCACCCACTCATTCCCCCTAAACACACACACACAGAGTTCCACTCCTACGTTCAACCACTTCAGTTCTTATCCTCCCTTCAAGGCCTGCAAAAGGGGTTAACTGTTGTGCGTGGGTCCCCGGCCAGCAGTGAACACAGAACGCTGTGGATGGCTTGATGAAAAACACGCGAGAAAAAACACACATGCACAGAGACAAACTAGTTTCTGTGGGGAAGTAGGGATGAAATGGCCACCCCCCCAGTGGGGAGCGCACAGATTTACAGTCCATACCTGCTTTTATTGAGCTCATTCTGCATAATAATTCAGGTAAAGTACAGTACTCATTAGGGGGAAGTAAGGAACTATAGAAAACAAAGAACTCTGCCAGTCTATTTTGAGTCGGGGTGAAAGAGCTGTAAGACTTTGAGGAACAAAACTTCCCCCTTGGACCCCTCTCGTTCAACTGAGAGCATTCTAAACAAAGAAGGTTTCACGGTAATTTACATATTCTTTCTTAGGCCTGATCACCCGGGGAATCCGCCCTTTTCAGCACAGAGCTGCACCACCCTGTCATTGTTTCAGGCTTAGGTGGAGCAAAGGAACTAAGGCAACTGAGAGACAAGGAGTTTTTCTCCCAGGCGATGAAAACTCAGGCTATGTCAAAGCCGGGGAGTGAGGGTACATCACCCCCTTTTGCTGCAGCCCCCCAAGTCCTTCTTTTGGGGGGCCTCCCAAAGTGATCGTGCCTGTCTTAGGTCGTTCCCCCCTTTGGGGAATCTTACCCGTCTTTGGCTAACCGACCAAACTTTTTGGGGTTCAGCAGCAGAAGCAGCATTCCTGCCAGGGAGATAAGCTTTTGTCTCCTTGCTGGCTTGGGGTTCCAAGGGCGTTCCCTTAGCCTTAGCCTAGGCGGGGGTTTCAGCTTCTGATACCAGTCAGGGTGGTTCCCAACAGTTAACAAATGATAGCCCGTAGGCTAAATCTGGCACATCATCTGTTTTAGTAAATAAAAATTGTTTTGGAACATCACCATATCACAACCATAGAGCTGCATAGTTGCAACAGAGACCATATGATGAGCACAGCCTAAAATCTTTACTATCTGGCCCTTTATAGAAAAAGCTTGCTGACTTCTGTTGAGAATGTCATTCCTACAAGTCTCACTCTTCACAGCAGGCCACTGCCCAGAAGTGATTATTTCCTCCTCTGCACCCCCATGGCACCTCGCTGTGTCTCTGCTCTGCATTCCTATGCCGCTGCATGCACCAGAATGGCAAAGCATCTTCCTTAATTCCTTTTGGCTTCTCAGTGTCCAGCACCTTGCTTCACCATAGGAAGTGTCCCATTCATGTAAGTTGAAGAGAAAGATTGAACTCTTGAGGCCTCTGATATATGTATTAATGAGAAGAAAACAGGCAACGAGACTAAGAAATTGTAAGAGTTGCAGTGCAAGAATTAGAACACAGGGACATTTTAGTTCAAGTTTGGCAAACACTATAATACAAGTTAAAGTTGATAGACATAGGATTATTAACTTTAATAGCTTTCCTTTTCAATATCATTTGAACAATATGTAAATTATCTTTAAAATATTAAAGTGTTGAACCACACTCACAATTTTAAACAGCGCATTTTTATTTCAGATTCTGTGGGAAACTGAAAATAACCATAATCAAGAAGGTAAATGGTACCTCATAGCTTAATGATACAATTAAACTCATAGCATCAGAGAAAAAACTTCAGTGTGCCTTTAAATGCCATTTTAAAGAGTGTTCCCATCATCCCTACAACCTACATTATTAACTTTTAAAATTCTGACATTTATAAAGTGCACAGAACCTTATAAAGGCCCCATTCTGTGAATCACTTCCATGTGTCAGAGGACCCAGCTCACTCACCTTTCCTCCCCAAACACCAGCTCTACCACCAGGCAAGGTGACTTTGTCACTGTTCTTGAGCTTTGATTAATCAAGACAAGTGCTCTGGCCACTCTGGCCTGAAGAATTTCCAGGAGGAAAAATTACTTTAAGCCACTTCCTTCACAAATATCATAAAAGATTGTGATAAAAATATAAGGATCTGAGACAAGTGTCCCTCATACATAAACCCATCGAGTCATTGCCCACCATTCCCCACTGAAGACATCCCAAGGAAATTCACATTGCAAGAGATGAGTGAAATACAGCTTCCTTCCAGCACCCCTTATAGCTGTGAAAGGGAAAGACTGCTGCTCATGAAAACAGTGCTGTCCAAAATGTGGTCCAGAAACTGAAACTGGATATATACTGCCTGTTAACCATGATAGGATAAGTGCAGAAAGTGAGAGAAAGCATTCAGAAACTTGTTTAGCAATTTGGCATTGCCTGGACATCCAACAACATTATTTTATATTTTAGAAACTATCAATTTGCAATGGATTAGAATTTTTTCATTGTTCTTTGTCATGAATAGTTTGAGAAGCACTGCATTAGAGAGAACAATATTTAATTCAGTGGAGCCTCCATCTACGCAAGACATAAAGATGGCCCCCACCAGCCGGAACTTGGACTTCTGTTTCCTGCCTTCCCTCTGTCTATAGCAGGGGTGTCCGACCTTTTGGCATCTCTGGGACACACTGGAAGAAGAGTTGTCTTAGGCCACACATTAAATACATTGAGACATATAATCACCAAAAAATCTCACAATGTTTTAAGTAAATGTACAGTTTGGTGTTAGGCCACATTCATAGCCATCCACAGGTTGGACACCCCTGGACCGGAAGCTAATACAGTGAAACGGTGCTAATAGGACCAAAGGCCCAAACACTCTCTCCCAACCCCATTCCCCCAAGGATATATTGAGAGAGGAAAGTGTCTTTTCAACTGACTAATAATCTGACAAAAGCAAGAAAACCAAACAAGGGAGACTGTGAAAAGAGGATTTCTCAGGAAGGCCCAACCACATTACATGTTGAACTAACTGTGGGCCAATCACACACTCTTCAAATTGAAACATCTGTTCACCTGTAGCACTGAGACACACCCCCCTTAGTGAAGAACATTGCACTGCCTCAAACCCTAGGATATTTTCAATTTATTTGCATTCCTTCTCCGGAGTAGGAGGTTTCATGTTTCAAGAGTAGATTTTTCTCTAAGACTTGTCACCTAATTCATTCCTGGACCAAACTATGCCAGGATATGTTCATCTTTCAGGGGGAAAAATAATTAAAAAGAATTCATTCATCCATAGACTATATAAGGAATGACCCTAGAAAAGAGGAGCCATTAGCAGAGAGGTATCTAACTGATTGATAAGAGCTGTGATCACATGAAAAATAAAAAACCAGCCAGGAATTTGCATAAGCCTCCCACACAAACAGGAGAAAGATGAGGATGGATTGTTTAAACCAGAAAGCAGAGGTTAGCACCTGTTAATGACCAGTTTGTTGGCTCACAAGCTGTTAACACTCAGACAAACTGGTCGTTAAATGTGGTCATTACTTATTTCAATGCGAAATTTATTGGAGCCCCCATTTGAAGATTTAATGGAAGGGCAACACATACCGTGCACACCTGGTATACCCCGAGGAGGCTAGGGGCAGGCTTCTAGCTGCCATGCCCAGGTAAAAATAAATAAGTAATACTAACAATGGCTATCCCGTCACTTTAATTACCGATTTCCTTCAGCAATCAGAATGCTAGATGAGCTCTGATTCACAGCTTGATACCCAATAAGGACCACTTGAGTCTTCATTACTTTGTAGCACCATTATGGTTAAGTGGATCTGATCTGCTTTCTTCACAAGCTTGCTACAGGACTCATTATTATTAGATAGACTTTTGATTAAACTCAGAACAGTTTTTTCATTTTTCCAGACTTTTTCACATCATAAAAAGAAATAAGGGGAGAGAAGGCTGAAGATTTACAGTGACACAAACCTAGGGAAACTGGCCAGTGGTGGGCAGTGGAGTTGTGAGTAGCATTTTTTGCCTCGGGTTGTCCCCAGTATGGTGATAAAAGGGTGGCCACCTGGAACCTCAAGGTCTAGACATTCTCAAAGAAAAATCTTCACCACAACACCTAAATCTACTTTTATCTGTGGGTTATACAAAATAATCTCTGTTAACAACTCGTGTTTTTTACTGAGAGGAAGCTTGGCCAGGACAGCCCCGTGTACATCTCAGAGGGTGAGAGATAGCACAGGACAATGTCCACCTCTCTTCCTCACAGGCCTGCTATTGCAGACAATGAAACACTCTGGGGTTAGTGGCCCCCACTAACTGGTAGATCACATGAATCACCTGGGAGAGAATAAAGATTACCAGGTTCTACATCCTGAAGATTGTGACCAGGAAATCTGTTTTGTTGATGATGATGGTGGTAGTGGTGATGCTGGTGATGATGATGATGATGATGATGATGAGCTAGTTGGGGAGGGGGCAGTCTTCTATGATACACTTATGAGAGGAGACCCCCCCAAAACTAGAACTGTCTTCTGGAGGACAGGCCCCTTGTAGTACAGGCTTCCCCGACTAGGTGAATATTCCAGGAACCCATCTGTATCAGTGTACCATTTTGGTGTTGTTGTGAGAGGCTGCATTTGGTTTCAGTGAATTTTTTTTTAAGACTCTTTCAATGCATTTGCCCATTTCACGATGGGTGATTTATGAGCATACCTGCCCACACTGTGCTGAGTATTCAGCAGTTTTTGACCAAAATGGCATGACTCCCATGCCCCATCCTCCCTAGTGACCTGATCTCACTCCAAGTGACTTGTTTTTGTTCCCCCAAGTGAAAAAAGTCCTCAAAGGAAAATATCTTCTGATGTGAAAGAGGTGAAGCAAAAAATGGCAGAAGCACTAAAAGGCATCAAAATCAGTAGGTTCAAAAGCTGTTTTGATTAGTGGAGAAAATGTCTCAATAGGTTTGTTGCATCAAATGGAGAGTAATTTGAAGGTGACCAAAGTTTAAACATGTAAGAATAAATACACAATTTTTTATAAATAAATTCTGGGGTGGGGGTTGGGTGCCCCCCCCTTTGTAACTACATTACTCTTAAAGTTAAGAAGGAAGAGTTCATTGGTGGCCTAAGAGCTCACAAAGGTTGGTCTCACAAGGCTCCTGAAAGTCTTATTCATTCAATGAGATAGTTCCCGAGTTTCCACAATGAGCAGGATTATGCTCTTGGGGAACCAAATTTCAGTAGAGGGAGAAGACCAGAATTTAGAAGACAGATATCTATGGACAGTTTTTTTTGTGCCAGTGGCCACACTGGTGCTCTATATTACTTGTCTCATTCAGTCCTCACAGCGGCCAAGGTAAGCACCACTGATCCTACTGGGACAGATCAGGACACTGAGATTATGGAAACTTAATGTGCCCAAGATGATGACATTAGCAAGCACCAGAGGGCACGTTCATGCCCAGATTGGTCTGGCTCCAAACATTTGCTCCTTGTGCAACAAGCTCATATCCAATAAGCACCAAGTAAGTGGAACAAATTAAGTACAAGAGAGAGTATCTTGGTACTGGATTCAAGTATCAGTCAGTCTGGTACTTCTTAGTTCTCTGAACTTGAGTCAGTTACTTAACTATGCTTCCAAAATTGCTCCTGCTTCACAACTGCCACCCTGCTGCTCAGAGATAATAAATTAAGAAAATCTTCAAGGTGGGATGTAAAAATATGTTCATAATATTAAACTACAACAGAGGTCACAACAATGAGAGACCAACAAAGGGGAAGCTTCTTGCCAAACTGGGCTCAAGGAGCCAGGTTCCCTTCCATTCTAGAGCTCATTGGCGCTGTGACTGTGAGTAGCAGTCTCCATTTAATCCTTCTTTGCAGATGATGCCCCCACAGGGAGGGCTGTCTGTGTCTGCACATCCAGTGGTGCTGCCCAAAGCCTCTCCTATATATTAGTGGTAGAAGAAGAGTAAAAGTTTGTAGGAATTGGACATATTAGCACTCAGGGTTTTATGAGGCAGAGCATATCAGGTATAAGGTTCGTGGGCTTTAGATAAGTACTTCCTAAAGTCAGACTAGCCCTCATGTTTTATATTTCAAGACAAACAGTTATTTTCCTTACCTAAGCAATTATTTTCCTCATTTCAATGGTTTCTCTGAGGATTAAATGAGATAATGTATTTTATTTTTTATTTTTTAAAATATATTTTATTGATTATGCTATTACAGTTGTCCCGTTTCCCCCCTTTCATTCCCCTCCACCCTGCACACTCCCTCCCACCCACATCCACACCTTTAGTTCATGGCCATTTGTCATACATATAAGTTCTTTGGCTTCTATGTTTCCCATACTATTCTTACCCTCCCCCTGTCTGTTTTCTACCTACCATCTATGCTACTTATTCTCTGTACCTTTTCCCCCTCTTTCCCCCTGCACTCCCTTGTTGATAACCCTCCATGCGATCTCCATTTCTGTGGTTCTGTTCCTGTTCTAGTTGTTTGCTTAGTTTGTTTTTTTTTGTTGTTGTTGTAAGTGTGGTTGTTAATAATTGTGAGTTTGCTGTCATTTTATTGTACGTATTTTTTATCTTCTTTTACTTAGATAAATCCCTTTAACATTTCTATAGTAAGGGCTTGGTGATGATGAACTCCTTTAACTTGACCTTATCTGAGAAGCACTTTATCTGCCTTTCCATTGTAAATGAAAGCTTTACTGGATAGAGCAATCTAGGATGTAGGTCCTTGCCTTCCATGACTTGGAATACTTCTTTCCAGCCCCTTTTTGCCTATAAGGCCTCTTCTGAGAAATCAGCTGACAGTCTGATGGTAACTCCTTTGTAGGTAACTGCCTCCTTTTCACTTGCTGATTCTAGGATTCTCTGTTTAATTTTTATCTTGGGTAATGTAATTATGATGTGCCTTGGTGTGTTCCTCCTCGGGTCCAACTTCTTTGGGACTCTGAGCCTCCTGGAGTTATTGGAAGTCAATTTCCTTTGCCAGATTGGGGAAGTTCTCCTTTATTATTTGTTCAAATAAATTTTCCACTTGTTGCTCTTCCTCTTCTCCTTCTGGTACCCCTATAATTTGGATGTTGGAACGTTTAAAGATGTCCTGGAAGTTCCTAAGCCTCTCCTTATTTTTTTTGAATTCTTGTTTCTTCATTTTTTTCTGATTGGATGTTTCTTTCTTCCTTCTGGTCCACACTGTTGATTCGGGTCCCAGTTTCCTTCCCATCATTATTGGTTCCCTGTACACTTTCCTTTATTTCCCTTAGTGTAACCTTCATTTTTTCATCTAATTTATGACCAAATTCAACCAATTCTGTGAGCATCCTGATTACCAGTGTCTTGAACTGTGCATCTGATAGGATAGCTACCTCTTTGTCACTTATTTGTATTTTTTCTGGAGCTTTGATCTGTTCTTTCGTTTGGATCATTTTTTTTTCTTGACACACCTGTTACGTAGTGAGGGGAAGAGCCTTAGGTGTTCACCAGGATAGGATAACCCACGTCGCTGGGTTGTGATGCTGTATGTGGGGGAGGGGTCTGAGAGGGAACAGTGGCTCTTGCTCTGCCCTCTGTCAGATTTCAGACACTTCCTCTGCTTCCCACAAACAAATCAGGCCCCTCTCATGCTGATTCCGATGTGGGTGGGTTTGTGCACATTCTAGGACCCTGTGGGTCTCTCCAATTAACTCTTCTGTGAGGCTGGGAGTCTCGCCCAGCACCTCAATCCCCACAGGTGTTTTCAATCATAAGTTTAAGGCTTTATTTCCCCAAGCTGGGGCCCTGGGTTGTGCGGTCTGTCCCACTACCCAGTTTTGCCTGGTTTATCTGCACATGAATATGGGACTGCCCAGTCCACCAGCTACCTTGCATGCCATGTCCCGCTCCGCAATCCGCCACCTCACTGGGTCCGCCAGCCATCACCTTGCCATGAGTCCTCTCTGCCCCAGGCACCCGACTCCACCCCTCCTACCAGTCTGGATGAATGTGTCTTCTTTAACTCCTTGGTTGTCGGACTTCCATACAGTTCAATTTTCTATCAGTTCTGATTGTTTTTTGTTTTTAAATTGTTGTTCTTCTTTTGGTTGTGCAAGGAGGCACAATGTGTCTACCTATGCCCCCATCTTGCCAGAAGCAGATAATGTATTTTAAATGTTTTTTGCAATGCCTTGCATATAGTTAGAGCTCAGTAAATGCTAGCTGCTATTATTATTATAATTTCTCTCCTACCAAATTGTGAGCCCCTTAAGGGCAGAGACTATACTGTTCTTTGTATGACCCAAATTATCAGAGCACCTTATTAAAAGAACCAAGTAAGTGGATGAGTAGGTGAGTGGATAGAAGGAAGGAGAGACGGAAGGAAGGAAGGAAGGAAGGAAGGAAGGAAGGAAGGAAGGAAGGAAGGAAGGAAGGAAGGAAGGAAGGATATATGGGTGAATTAATGGATGGATAGATGGATGAATGGATAAAGGGTTAGATGAATTCAATAATGGGTCTTCTGGCAATATTGTCTGGGAAATATTGTCAGGGAAGATCTTCATGGAGAAGATGAGAATGAAGCTAAACTATTAAAGATAAATCACATGACAATTTCATGAATTAAAACTTGCATAATACCTTTATTCTCCTTGTTTTTATCCCTATAGATGAATTATAGGACACCAGCCTTTGGGAAAGATACCGATAACAAGGTACAGCTGATTAGCATAAGACTGTATACCCAGTAGATGCTCAAAAGATACACTAATTCATTTATAAATGTTAGTAATTTACCTTTATCTCATTGGGGAAAATTTTTTAGTTACCTACAATATTAAATTCATAATATTCTTTAAAATAAAATCATATCAAAGCAAGTAGCCAGGAAGGCAAGAGAAGAGCAGATGTTTTCATTCTGTCCTGGATTT
Source organism: Phyllostomus hastatus (assembly GCF_019186645.2). Lineage (NCBI taxonomy): Eukaryota > Metazoa > Chordata > Mammalia > Chiroptera > Phyllostomidae > Phyllostomus > Phyllostomus hastatus. The sequence goes on along the minus strand of NW_025334041.1, from coordinate 88,232,509 downwards.
CATGGGTTTCAGAGATCATTGTGATTGCTGCCAAGACTTCACTTAAAATAGAATAATGGGGCCAGTAAAATTTGAAAAGTATATTTTAATTTGCTCTAGTCTGTGCAAGCTTAAAGATGACAGAATAAGAGAAGAATATGATAGGAAAGAAAAGAAGGATGTGAGGATGAGAAAGACCAAACGGTAAATCAAGGACCAGCAGGCAAAGGACATGAAAAAGAGCCCAGCAGAATTAAAATAATCAGTAACTAAGAGGAAAAACCAAAGTTCAGAAAAAGCATAAAGGATTCCATTAATATTCATTTCAGAAGGCAGTAGAAGGTGGACAGCCCTCGCAAGGGAAGGAACAGGAAGGAGTAAAAATAAAGCAAACAGCTACACATTCCTCCCTCAAACCCCAGCAGTCACCATAGACACAGCTCTGGACCTTGCCCGTGGAAAGAGTTGCTAAAAGCAAAAGCACAGGCTGACCAGCCCTCAGAGGAGGGAGCTCTGCCCAGGGAGCCTTAAAAGTGAGCTGGCCCGCTGGAGTCAGGGACATCACCAACATACTGAGGCCACTTTGTGTATAAAAATAAGTGGCAGCCTACACCAAGTGACTTTGAGGGTTCAAGCCCTGCATACCCCCCAAATAATTCCCTAACCCACTGGCTGACACCTGCAATTCTGCAATTACAGATACATTTATTTCATCATTTTTTATTCTTAGTTAAAATGAAGATCCCTCTAGCAAATAGAGATGAACTGTTAGCAGCCACCCATTCTCAGTGTAAGGCCAGCAAAACATCTGAAGTTACAAATGCCAGCCCAGCAGGTCTTGCTGCCTGCTTCCCAAATTGTGCCAACTTGTGCTTGCTAAACAAGAAAATAATCCCCAAATATCTCTATGATGGATATTTCTTAGCTATTTCAACTTAAAAGAACACACGAGAGGTAAACATGAGCTCTCCTTTAATACAAAAAGTTTCCAAAATTCCCCTGAACTCATCTTCCAAAAATGATTGTGTATTAAGAGTGACAAGCTATTGATAATTATTAGCACTGGATAATGAGTAGTGGGCACCTGAGGGATCATAATCTTCTCTTCACTTTTGTATTTTTTAAATCTGCACACGAAAAATGGAATAATAATCACTTATCAAGATTGTTTCTACTTAATTAATCTCACTGAATTAAAATTAATAATTGAAGAATACACAATTCAGTCTCTCAGTTGATTTATCCACTCCCAGCCCACATAAAATCATGAATTCTTAGAAATACACAGTTGCTTTTACTTGAGGGGAGAATTTTCACTTCAAAGTCTTGATGGCAGGTGGACACTGCCCGAACTCGATCCCTGCTCAGCGGGGGTTCTCAACTTTTCTCCAAGTCTTTCACGGACTTCACCATTGTCATTCCTTAGCTCTTCACTTTATCCTCGTGTTACTATCCCTGTACTGCACAGTTTCTGTCTCCAGTCTTGCCACCAGCTTCACTCTTTTTAGAAATCTTTCTTCTGCCTCACAGATTTCCTGATTCTTCTTGACTGCCTCACTCTCCTGCTGAAGGATGCTCCTTTTTTCTCCCTCCTCATCCTGTGTCCATCCTGTGTGATTAATGCTCTCATCTGGCTTGATCTTTGTCACATGATAGCTGGCATTAGTTAACCCCATGGAGTCTCTGTCTTGTTGGAAGCAAAAAAGAAAAGGACTGCAACACTGAGGTCTCGTGTTGAGAGAAAGAGAGAGAGAATTTACGTTAATTCTAAAAGACAGGACTCTCAGCCAAACCACATCAAAGCAGACTCCTAAATTAGCACCCATTACTCCTTGGGGCACATAAGGCAAACATATTCACAAAATTCACCCTCAACAACAACAACAACAGCAACAAAAACCCTACACTGGGAAAACTGTTATTTCTGTATTTTATTTGGAGTCTTTCACAAAGAATGACTGATTGAGGCTAAACATGAAAGTCAAACTAAAAAATAGAGACCAGGCACAAAATCTCAACACGTGATCAAGGAGCCTGACTCGCCCTCAGCAAGCAGGTGTAATAACAGAGGCCCAGTCCAAAACACCGGGGTCAGGCCTGACCCGTCTAAAATTTCTGTGACCTTAACACTTGTGTTCACTCCAGTGAGTTAAGAAGCAAGAGAAGCTGCAAATTAACAGAAAGAAGCCAATTCTATGCTCCATGCCCACCTCCAAAGCCGCTGGCAGGATAGACTTGCTATAGATTCTTGGTAAGGGGGGATCAAAATTCGAATCTCTCTTAAAGAGAGGAAATATAATCTTTTTTCGAAATCTTTCACTTCACATTATATCTGTGAGATTAACTCAAATCACATAGTAGTTCATTTTAAATCACTATGTACTGTTGGAATTGTGGGAATATGCTACAATTTATTTATTCTATTGATTTACATTTGGTTATAATGAATAAAAATATCATAAATATCTTTGCATGCATATTCTTGTGTGCCTGTGCACACCCACCCATTCATGGGGACCACACACCTAGGAGGCAGTCTGGGGTCACATGAGTATGGGCAGTTTTAGTTGTGGGGGTCACTGCTTTTAACCACCTAACAATATGGTAGACCTTTATCAATTCTCCTGTATAATTCCTCCTTTCCTAGATTTGAACACCTTCACTTACCCTTATGCATTCCTCTTTCTCCCAAAATTCTTACCTTCATTTCCTCTGTCTCTCTCTGCACTGTGTCCTCTAGTGACCTCACTTACTTTTACATGTTTAACTGGCCTTAATATTAATTAGCCACATCCTGACTTAAAAGCATCAGTCATGTTCTTCCATCTTCTAGCTCAACATTTACACCTAGATGTTCTTCAAGAAGTTAAAACATGTTGAATAAAACTCTTCTTCCTCTCCTCCCAGCTTCTGAATTTATCCTTCCTGGTTTATTGCCCTTGTCCTGGCCATCTGGGCTGTATCCTTGGCAGCCCAACCCCTAGGAGGAATTTAAATCCTACCAGTAGCATGGCTACAACAGACCTCAAAGGGGGATGCCCTATCCTTACAAAAGAGTTCCAACTGTTCGTTGATTTGAAATAGCTACCAAACTGAGAAATAGAAGAAAATTATTTTTATACTTTCTATCTCCCACATCATAAGGATGCACCACTTAACAGAACATGATTAGGGACCTAACCCAATTGTCTTCAAATTCCACTTTAAAAGGAACAATTGCTCTTTTAAGAAGAGATGTTGGAAAGGGAAAAGGCTTTTTAAATAATGTTTAAAATCATGGTTTTGGAACAAATAGACCTCGGGTTAAGTCCTTCTCCCATCACCTTCTACCTGTGTGACTTCAGGTAACTTATTTCCCTCTGTGAGCCTCAGTTTCCTCATCTATGAAATAAGGATAAGCATTTGCCACCTTATCCATATGTTATGAAAATTAAATGAGATCAAGAGACTTTATACAGCATCTGACACATCTATACTCATTAAGTGTGGTTGGCACAGCTGCTGTTGCCAATTCTCTAGGTGGGAAAACTAGATAAATTGCAACTCGTTCAGTGTCCCAAAGAGGTTGCCACTGGACAAGCAGCAATTTCAAAGTTCTAATTTCTTTTACTTTGCTCTCTGAATAGCTCAGAAGGGATGGATAGGCTGTGAAAAATGTTCTCAGGCTGGTCAATTTGAGGTATTTCATTTCACGAAACTGTCTAGAAACTGCCAGCTCATTTCATTGATCAATGGCCATTCCAGGGTTGGAGTTTAAGTTATTACCATCCTAAACTAAAGCTGAATGAGATCCTTAGGAGCAGGGAAGCTCCGACAGGCGCTCAGGCTCCTTCACAGACATGGCTGTGCTGTACAATCAGACTTCAATCCACTGCAAGAGCAATTTGCATCTGTACGCAGACTCCTTTCCCTCCTGCTGGAATTGTCTCCGCCGGCTTAGGGATAGTTTTTTGCAGCTGCCTCACATGGTCCTTTTCGCAAAGGTTTCAGTGCCTGCATTTGAACTTATCTATCCTCTCTCACCCTCAGCACACCCTGCCTCCTAAAATATAAGCTGATCCTAGCAGACACTGTGCCAATCAGTTTATCGATCAAATATACATCAAATACCTGCTACGTATACTGCCAGGAACCTCACCACAGGAAAATACAAAGCAAATACATTCTTTGATCTCAAATCGTAAGTAGCTAACAATAAGGATGAGCTCGGCTAACAGGGTGACTCAGATAGTTCAGTGGCAAGATATTAGGGAAAGAAGTCACTTCCAGGCTCATGGAAACCAGAAACGATGGTAACCAATCCCCACCCCACCCCTCTGACACAAGGACGGACCCTGCACAAAATGGGTGCCTAATAAATGCTGACAAATAAAGGCCAACACACACTTTTTTTTTTTTTTTTGCAGGATACAGAGAGTTTATTCCAAGTCCAGCACAGGCCGGCCAGATTGCCTTCTCCAGTGTGAACAGAAGAAAGCCTGCAAAAAGGCCAAGTTGTTATAAAACCACTGTAATTCAGTGCTCTCAGCATGACAGGCCGTCAGGCAGGCAATCAGATGTGCCATGCTCTGTGTTATAATGCTGAGCTTGTAATTGCTGGTGTCAACATGTACACTGTGTCATCTTAAAAAAACAAAAAAAAAAAACCTGTGTCTGCTGCCCCTCATGTCTTACAACAAGTATTAAAAATTATAAACATGTACACCTTTGTCCCACCCTGACGTGGAAACTCGGGGATATAGGCCCTAAGGGAAGGGCTGGCCATCATACAGTATTTTTAACATGTCCTTCAGTTGCTTTTTTTTCTCAGAAAAATCTTTTTATCCTTGTAAGCAGAAGTATAGATGCTGATTCCTCACAAACTAAAGTGATTTATCATATAACACAGCAGAAATATTTTAAGTTTGGAGAGAAGGGTTATAGGATGGGTTTAGATTCCTAACCTTATTACTCATGAGCCATAAATTCTGGGCAAGTTATTTAACCTCTGAGTTTCTGTGCCTTCATCTGATAAACAAGAGTAAGACATTTCTTTTGCAAGATTGTTGCCCAGACTCAAAATAGTGGAAGTAAAACACACAATGGTACCTAAAAATGAGAAATAAATTATATCGATTACCATTATTCTGTAGAACACAAGTAGTCCAATTCATTCCTCCCCCACTCCTTCCATAACGGGTGAAGCCCCCAGCCAAGCCATACGGGACTCTGAGGTCAGAAGATACCTACAACAATTAACAAAACTCAAATTTTCTTGGTTCTATCTCATCTGGCCTTCTAAGAGGAAAAAGACAAAACACAATAACAGGCATTAAGAACTTGGAAGAAGCTCAACAAACTAAAATTTTCCCTGGGTGCTCCATAATCCCTGCTCTCTTAGAAACTTCCCCAAGTTTGCACCTACACTTGACCTTGAATTATACTCACAGACCTCTGACCTAGGGTTATCCACGTGGCCTCTTTTAAGTGATTCTCTACAGAACAGAAATTATCTTTAAGAGATTATATTTTCCCATTGGTAACTGTTTACCAAGACCAATTGCACAAAAATTGATAGAACCTCTTAGGAGGATGGGAAAACTCAAATCACTTCGATTCATTTGCATCAAGTCATCTTCATACCAAGATTTGTCTTCTCTATAATTTCTCAATTCTATCAGCTCCTGTGGGGGGTGATGTGAAGAGATAGGACAAGTAAGCTGCAGGGCACATACACGCTACTGGAGAGGCCAAAAACATGGAGGCACATACACATTAAAGAAATGTTTTCTTCTCATTTGTACATTGGGCCAGCTCTCAGGGTTGCTGTTTTAGGGTCAGGCATATCCCAGGTACAGTGAGAGACAAGAGTCCCATTTGCTGGGAATGGAACTTGGATGAAGCTCTTGGAGGTCCAGGGAAAGTAAGGTCACTGCAGCGCAGCCAAGGTTCTAATGAACCATAAAGGAGAAGAAATAGCACTTTCCTCTGATTCATGCAAAAACTGTTTACTCTCAAACCTTCTAACCATTCATGGTCTGAAACCGTGGTGCAACTGGCTCCAGAGCCACCCCACTCTGTGGCGTCCCCAGCAGCCCCGTACTCAGCTGACACAGAAATCAGACCAAAAGTGAACCTGAGGTGGTGGCACTCTACCCTAACTGTTGACAGATGGAGAAAGGAAGCAACATGAATGCTCTCTCTTGTGACAGCACTATAAAAACGTCGGACTGACCCATGAAAGATGGAGAAGGAAGCTCTGGCAGCCATTAGGAGCCATGCCTTACTCCAAGCAATAACTCATTCACGGTTTCATGAAAATGATTTTATAGCAGTGGATTATTTTTCCCCCCTCTGCAAAAATTACTGCTTATCAGCACCACAGAAATCAAGCTAAAAACTCCCCACCTTTTCTCCTTTCCAATACAATGCCTCCCTCTGACCAGGAACTTAATAAAATGGAACATTTCATTATTCCGGTCTGCATACCTCTTTCGAAGCTGAAACTGTCATCTCCAGTGAGCGCCCTGATGTGGCCGATGTTAGAGTGATTTGATGGCCTCTCGTGTTTGCTCAGACACATGTGAATGCCTGAGGAGCCACTCTGTGGCCAGGCCTCAGGCCGGACTGCATTTGGGAGTTGAAATGCAAAGGGAATCATATAAAAGCAGCACTTTCCAATTCCTTCAAAGTGCAATTTACACATGGCTTTTTCATGAGCTATTAACTGCCTGTCAGATGCCTTAAGAGGGGAAAATAAAACCAGGTGTATTGAAACTTCGTATATTCACAAAGAGCTCAGTCCTCTCTGTCACTTAAGACCCATGATTCCCATCAGTCAGCCTGGGCAATAGAAACATCAGATTGAGCTTATTGCCTCCCACAGAGGAGGCTACCAACTAAACCTATTTTCTGTATTCAGAAAACAGAGCCTCTGTGGATGAACACATCCAAGTGTAATCCTCAGTTAATACCTTTATGTGGAGTATGAAGTCTTGGTAGATATGCAGAATCTCAGGCCCGACCCCAGACTAACTGAATCAGGATCTGCGTCTGTACCAAATATCCTCTGGATTTTGTAAGCACAGCAAAGTTTGAGAAGCACATGGGAAGAAGTACTTACTGGCCTACTCTAGTTTACCAGTTTTTTCAGCTAGTAACCAGTGGGCCTTCTCTGAGTAAGTCACCATGGCACACACTGCTGCGGTCATAACAACCAGTAAGGTATGGCCCCTGCCTTCCAAGAGTTCAGTACCTGGGAGGACACCCTGCAGGAATGGTTGGTATCCACAGGGCACTAAGCACCTTCAGAAAGGGCCCTCACAAACCTCAAGACTTGAAGTGGTAAGTATCAGACCCATTCTCTATGGTATGGTCCCCTTTTAGGGTAACAAGACCTCTGCCTGCTGCCTCTGAAGGTCTCCACCCATCCTGTTTACTTAATCCCAGCAGCCTAAGCAAGCCCAGTGTTAACTCCAGCTCTTCAGCTTTCAGAGAGCCTTGACCATATCCAGTTCCAGCAGTTCAGCACTCTGCTAGTTTCTCTAACACACTCCTACCACTCAAACACTGCTTGTTAGCAAAATGAGACCCTTTCAACATAGCATGGGTCCCATTTATGCTTTGTGACAGAGACATTGAGCACTCACTAGCTATGCGTTCTCCCACATTTCTCAACTCAGTTGCAGTTAGAAGGGGTACTGTGACTACTGTAATTATGGCCAATATGTTGCAAGCAGAAGTGATATATGTCACTTTGGGGATGGAGCATTTAAGAGCCAGTATGCAAAGCTCTTTCCCATGCTTTAATAACCAAATGGTAGACATGTGTTCCAGGTGGCCTAGCAACATATTCAAGCAAGCTACATCTCTTGGAAAGGAGCTTCCTGGTGTGCTAGAACACCCACTGGTGGAACATGCACAAGGAAAAAATAAACCTTTATATGCTAAGCTACCAAGATTTGGGGATTGTTTGTTACATAGCATAACTTAACCTATGCTTACTTATATATCTTTGCACCATTGTTTTTTTCCAAATGAGTTTCACATTAGGTAAAAATGTGGCAAGAAGCGATGCAGCATAGCAAGGACTTTTCCTCATGTTTTCCCAGGTAAATGTTTTCATTCCATTTTTCTTAACAATAGGAAATAGAATGGGACTTGCCTTCATTATACAATGGTTTGTATTATTGCTGATTTTTTATTTAATTATCTCCGAGTTCCATTCTCAATGTTAACAAGGTTGTTGACTATTGGACATAGTAAACAAATGAGGTCCCTAACAGAGTCAATGATGAGATCTGAAATAGCAAATGAAAGCAGTCATTTGAATAGGTCAGTAGCCACATGTTGGGAAACAGTGGTTTGCTAGGCAAGGTGACAGGCTGCCTGCCCCAGTGGAGACAATACTTTGGTTATTCCTTTTCTCATCAGCTGCCTAGATGTTGATGAGCAGTGGCAGGCTTCTCTTTTACTAAGAATAACAACTCACCCTAGATTTTCTCTTTTTCTGATTAAATTGATCTAATCTTGATAAAGTAGCATGTCAAATAGCTATTTAATGCTGCAAGAATATGCACAAGCCCATGTTGCAATGTCAAATAACATGTAAATAATATTTAATCTGTATGTTCCAAAATTATCTGTCTGCCAATTTTTTTTTTAGAAATGAGCTTTTCATTTTTTTTCTTTTAGTTAGCATTTAAAATGGGGGAGAGGGGCCACACCCACAAGAGATACTCTAATACAATCACTGGGTATTAGCAATCTGGTTTAAAGTGCCAAGAATCCAGGGTAATTCTGATTTGGGACTGAAGCTCCACCCTGAATTTAGCTTGTGTATGGTTATGAAAAAGCTCCTATTGCTTAGTGGGTCAGAATGCCCACAGTTAGGAAGATCTTTCAGATAATGGACCATTCGAGTTATAACACCAGGGTAAGGTGACGCAGTCTGAGCAGAGAGTTCTGCTTCACCCCCTGGGGACTCTTCAGAAGCCAGGCTCTGAAGAGATGGTTTTGGTGTTTGCCTGTTTGTTTTTCTGCTTAAAAATAAATCTATTATGTGATAAAATAATAATAATAAAGTCATAGAAGTAAAGAAAAAAAGGCCGAAATATTTATAGGAAATGTGAGTAAAGACTAATCTTGTAGACTGGAAAACAGAAGAGAAAAGGCAAAAAGAAAACAGTATTTTTCAAAGAAAGGAAAATACTGAGAGAGAGGAAATGATGTATACTCCCTCACATATGCTGGCCTGTGGGCAGGGATTGTGTTTTCTATTTTGTACATCCCCCCCTTCTTAAAACCTAGCTCGGTGCTGAAGACCCAGCAGGCCCTTGACTGACAGGCAACATAAATTGAACTAATGATCTTTGTTCTGGACTTGGTTCATAGTATCATAAACTGGTTTCGTTGAGGCTGGAAATTTTTGGATTGAATCATGAGTATAACAACCGACACTGAACAAAGAATCCCACAGAAGAGTCATGGTGCTAAATGGAGCCCATCATCCAGTTACACAGAGCTTAGCACTTCCCTGGAGTTCTTTGCAGTTATAAAGACCTGCATGATACAAAAAGGAAAAAGAAAAAAAAAGAAAGAAGAACTCCTTCCATGGTCTTCCTGACAGCTGGATATGACACTGCCGATAGAAATAAACTAAACATAAGTGGAAAATAAAACCACTGCATAGCTCTAACCGGGGACAGTTAAGAATCAGAATTTGCCTTCTCAGCTGTTACTTCAGTGTAACCCAGAATGATGAGGGGTGCCATGCTGCCCTGTAAAATCTGCTTACCACGGGCCTGGACCAGAACTGCACATCCTGTGAAAGTCCATGTGGGTTCCCAGAAGCTAACCGTCTCAAGGTCACCCCTGAGTAAATGCTCCTTTTCAGTCTACATCAACCCAGAGGTGAGACCCAGCTCTTGTCCCTGGATGACACGCAGGAACACGACACAGAGCCGCACTCACCAGGGAAGTCTGTGTAGCTCACTTTATCTGCAGAAGAACCCATGCAGGTGGCTGGCATTAGAAAAAGTGAACAAAAACAACTTAATGACAAACCCAGTCTACATTATCAATTTGCACTGAAAACTCTGCCAGACTCCCCACCTTCTTGTTCCTCTGGTCTTTTTTCTACTTCTCTTTCCTCTTGCCCCCAAGACAACAAATTCTCCCATTTTCTTAAACACTTTCCATTTTTTCTGCCCTCTCCTTCTAGAAACTTCCCTGAGAACTCTATCTTCTTACCACCAATCGACTCACCACATTATTTCGTGAAGGAAAGTCAGTTCTTTCCTAAAGAGATGAATTTAGGTGCCAATTTTTTTAATCATAACCCATATATTAAGAACACTGGACAGGCCACTTTGACTGGAAATAGCTCTCTCATTCATGGCCTTAGGTTCATTAGGCATTGTGCATTCTAAGAAGTTGTAATCTTAAGTAATCAAATCTTCATTAAGTCTCCTATCTATGAGGATGTGTATATCTATGCCTGTGTCGATATCTCCATCTGTATCTACATCTATAATTATGTATATATCACAAATTAGCCTGTAAACACATTTCAAACCAGCAGGAACACATTGTGCCTAGAGGTTCAAGAGAAGGGAAAAGAAGAAAGAGAAGGAGGGGACGGAGAGGCAGAGGAGAAGGAAGAGCCACCACTACCAAAGAGCAAAGATCAATTTCCTCTTTCACCATTTCCCATGGGCCAGTCCTGAATACAACTCCTATTGGATCCAGCAGAAAACCTCCTGGCACAGTAGACCACCCTTAGCAACTATCCCTGAACCTCCCCTCCCTGCAAACCAAGTGGATAAAACAGCCCCAGGACAAGAAGCCCAGCCAGCCACGCAGTCTTCTCTCTGTCTATTTGGGGACTCAGGCAGACAACCAACTGCTCCAGGAGAGGAAACAATTAAGGAGAGGGACACCCCTCCCTCTCAGCCTCAGGCTGCCCAGCAGCATGATTAGCATAATTACAATATGTTCATCCAGCACCAGGATGAACACTTGTGCGAGGGGGAAAAGTGTTAACACACACAAGGCAGCCAAACAACAGTCAGGCTTTATAATTAGCTAAACTATAAGTTTCTCTTTTGGACCTGTCCTGAAGGCAGCGGCAGGAATGCAGTCCCTGCCTGAAAGAGGGGGCTGAGTCCCTCCCTCCTAACATCACTATTTGCCATTTTGAAGGGAAAGGTGACGTCTCTAGACTTTTCCAATGGACATCAAGGGAACACTCTTCACCTTTTGACTAGCCCTTCTGGACTGGCCTTAAGGGAGACCCAACCTTCCTGGGCTTCAATTTCCTCTACACCGAAGAAGAGAAAATAAGTGAGCCTATTGTGAGAAATAAGCAGATAATAGCTAGGAAACATCTAAATAGCAAGATTGCCAAATAAATAGCAGGTAGCAATGATGGTCTAGGAAGTATTTGCCTGGATTTCAATTACTGACATCATCAACCATCCAGAGGCATGTTCCCGTCCTCTCGGTCCCAGAGTTTGTCATTTTCAGCATCTCCCTCCCACAACCCTTCCCATACCCCACCACCACAGTGGTGCATTAACACAGTAATAATAGGCTTCTTCAGATTCTCTGCAACATGTTTCCTAACCTATTTGCCTGTCATAGCATCCATAGAAAATGGTATTGACAATAACCTCTGGGATAATTGGTTGCTCATAGCAACCCAGTTCCCATCCTGCAACCCCCAAAGGCTCATGTGATCAATAATTTTATATCTACCCAACACATCTATGAGACGTGCGTGTCCCTCCATGTCACTGAGAGGCTCTGCTGTACATCACCGGTTTTGTGCTGGGGGTTGCATAGTTGGCTGGTGGTTTTGTTTTGGTTTTTAGCAGTCGTAGCTCCCTGTGGTACTGGAGCCAGAGGTGGTCCCAAGCAATCACTCTCAACCTTGACTATGTATTAGAATCACTGGGGAAACATTTAATAAACACCAACACCTGGGCATCACCCCGAGAATTCTGATTTAATTGGTCTGGGTGGGGCCTGGCATTAGGTGAACCTGACATGCAGCCAAGGTTGGAACCATTACTCTAAAGCAGCCTTTCTTAGAAAAAATAAAAAATTAAAAATAAACTATTTTTTAAAAATTATTAACAGCAAAAACAATAAACTTTTTAAAAGATTATTAAGAATAAAAAATAAAAAATCAAACAGCCTTTCTCAAGCTTTAAAATGTAATAAAAAATCACCCGGCAACCTGGTTACAATACAGATTCTGATTCAACGGGTCTGCAAGGTGGTCCTGAGATCCTGAATTTCTAGTCATCTCCCAAGAGAAGCTAAGGCTATCGCCCACATACCATATTTGAGTAGCATGGTAGATGTCAGATTTGAGCATGACTGTTCATCACCTAGAAAAGCTTGCTAAAATAGTCTGTCCCCAGAGCTTCCCATTCAGTCTAGGATGGAGCCTGATCATTTACATTTCTAACACATTTCCACATGGTGTTGTTGCTGCTGGCCTAGGGACCACACTTTGGAAATCACTGCTCTAAAGGATTCGTGAGGAAGATCTTAGACTTTAGGAACAAATGAGCTCTACCTGACAGACCAGAGAAATTCTGCTGTCGCAAACTCCACAGTTCCCCAGAAAGAAAGCCAGAATGAAGTCTACCCCCAAAATGATGAGCACAGGCAAACTTCTGAGGTGGTACAAGCTGACAGCCTCTGATAACTGCCTGGAAAGGTCTGGATGCAGGCCTCCCACAGAAGGCAGCTTCCTCCCTCCCTGTGCTGGGAAGACCCAGAGGAACTCTGCGGGCCCTTGGTTTCCAGTCATACTGTGACCTCTCTGGCAATTTAGGTCACTGGCTCCCAACAAAGTTTCCATCCTTTCCCTGAGAGGTGAAGGAAGCTCAGTTCATCTTCAAGCACAGAGCATCTCACTCCACCCTACCACCTAGGAGTCACCGCACAGTGAATCAAAATTACACAAGGGTTCTACCTCCTTTCATAGTTTCATGAGTTCCAACGTGAAAGAGTAGGATGGAGCCAGGGCAGATTAAGAGAAGAGGGGCTGGAAAAACAATGCACCCAAAGTGCCTCGGAAATAGCGCTCAGTGGCTCTCAGTTTGCCAACACTCATTTAATGGGCTGCCGGTAATTGACCGTAACGACTATCCCTTAGCCAGTTTTCATCACTGGATCTGGACAGCTCCCAGGTAACAAGCTCCAACTGGGAGGGCTCACTTGCTATCAGCCAGAGTGAAGAAGGCCTTCAGCAAGGTAAAGCTGCCTACTGGCAGCAGCATGTGTGTGATCCATGTGAGCGATTTCCAGCTCCCAGATGTCCCAGAAGAAAAGTCTGTTAACAATGCAGCAAAAGAGCCAGAACAGAGCGAAAGCACTGGGGAGAACATGATAATCATTTGATAGGACATCCTGCCCAGCCCCAGGCAGGCTTACTAGGATCAGCACTGCTCCGTGTTTGCTTGCAGCCTTGACCTGCCTCATAGGACCCACTGACAGTAGGAATTCAGTTGTGTGAATGAATAGAGAGTAATTAACCAGGATCAAGGCAAGGTCTGGTTTCTGAGGGACTATATCACATTCCAGACCCCCAGGAGCTAGACCCAGTTGCCTTATTCCTTTTGGTGGTGGCAGTCGGATGATCATCCAAATAGAGTGCCATTCATCTGTGGGTGCCAGGCTACCATTCGGACTTCATATTTCCCTTCAGTGGACCCCTGAGTCTGTGATCACAAAGGAAAAATCCCCAACAATAAACAAGAAGTCAGACATGACCTAAAATTTTGGGTAAACCTAGGACGACTTCACTCCATGGACATTTATTCAAATAATGGCTTCAGCACTTAACTAGTTTTTATCTATGGGAAAATAGCCTAACTATACCAATCCTGTTTTTTCATCTATGAAATGACATTGTATAAATTTTAAAAACTATGTATAAATCACAGTGGGCACTGTATATTATCATTATTACTGTGATGATAGCTTTCAGCTATTTTTATTACTAGCATTACTATTCTTGGTTCCAACCTCTCCCCCTGACTCCCAGCAAGACTCTTTAACATTCTTGAATGGCTTCGCCAAAAATGGTGTTCTGTTGGACAAGACCTGTAGACACAAAAGGTAAGTTCCAAAAAGAAAAATATAGATTTTAGGACTGCTGGTCACTGGTCTCCACTGATCATGAGGCGATGCTCATGGCCAAATGTAATGCAAGCAATGAAATCCAGGGATATTAGCTTCCTTAAACAATGAGAAAAATAAATTTTATTCACTTCCAGTCAAGATGGCACCATAGGTAAGGGTCAAGGAACATGTATAAAGGACCCATGGACAAAGCAATGGTGGGGAGGATTGAACATGGGAGGTGGGCAGATAGTAGGGCAAGGGAGAATAATGGGGGGGATGGGGACACGTGTAATTGAACAATTGTAAAAAAAAAATTAATAAAAAAATAAAAATAAAAAAGATGGCAGCGTAGGTAAACACAGCTCACCTCCTTGTACAACTACACCAAAATTAAAACTAAAATATAGAACCACCACATTCAGAACCATCAAAAATCTAGTTGAATAGAAGTCTGACAACTACAGAATTAAAGAAACCGTATTCATCCAGACTGGTAGGAGAGTCACAGATTTGGAATGGATTGGTCCCACGTCCACATGTGGTAGATAAAAATTTGGTAGGGATATCTCGAGAGTGAGGAGTCCCAGACCCACACCAGGCCCCCCCTCCAGCCCTTGGCTCCAGTGTCAGGAAGATAAGTCCCCATAACTTCTGGCTGCAAAAACCAGTGAAAATTGAGTTGGTGAAATAAACCTCTAGAGTTCCAAGCAGTTCTCCTTAAAGAACCCACACACAGGCTTACTCAGTCTCACTCCTTCCAAGCCCCAGCAAAAAAGCAGCAGATTGAAAGGTACCAGTGCCATATGTGGAGGAACTGAAGTGTCTGGGATTAAGATAAGAAGTGGAGCACAGCTTTCTCTTAGACAGAAAGTTGGTCAGAAGTCATTGTTCCTTTTCTGAGGCCTCCCCCTACATATCTGAGACTCCATCAACCTGGCTAACACTGTCCCACACTGGGGATCCCCTGTGATTCTGCTTCCCACCCAGCCTATGGGCCCACCCAAACTGTTAACCATGGTTTTTCTATATCAATGGTCATGCTTCACAACTTCCTAAATCCTATCAAATAAGCAACAAGCCAGCCTCCAAAGCCCCCAAGCTGCATACCACTTGCTAAGTGGCCCCAGGCCCAGTACTAGCAGCAGCCAGCCCAGATTCACAGCTTGGCTTTACCAGGGAATCTCCAAGCCCAGCACAAGCACCAGCAATCTCAGATTGCTTTAGAGCTCATGCAGGGTAGGACTGGGCAGAACACAGGAGGGGCTGACCTTGGCCTGTACTACCCAGGAAACCCCAAATCCTGTATATCCAGTGGATAGCTACAGACCACACTGGAGCACCACCACCCTGCCCCGGCACAGCTGATCCTCTGTGGAGGGCAGAGGCTGGTGGTCAGTGGTCATTAGGCAGTACTGGCAGCTGATTAGCTTGGGTAAAACTCTTCCATTGACCTACCAATGGTAATCAAGGCTCCACTACAAGAGGGGGAAGTAATCAGCACACAGGAAGGGCACACCTCAAGTATGCAGCTTGGGCAATAGGGGAGGCTGTACCACTGGACCCTATAGGACACCTACTACATTAGGCCACACTACCAAGACAGGGAGTCATAGCAGCTCCACCTAACACATAGAAACAAACACAGGGAGGCTGCCAAAATGAGGAGACAAACAAATATGGCCCAAGTGAAAGAACAGAACAAGACTCCAGAGAAAGAACTAAACAAATTGGACATAAGCAATCTATCGGATGCAGAGTTCAAAACAGTGGTTATAAGGATGCTCAAGGAACTTAGTGAGCACCTCAGCAGCATGAAAAAGATCCAGTCAGAAATGAAGGATACACTAATTGAAATAAAAAAAATGATCCTGGCTGGCGTAGCTCAGTGGATTGAGCGCGGGCTGGGAACCAAAGTGTCCCAGGTTCGATTCCCAGCCAGGGTACATTCCTGGGTTGCAGGCCATAACCCCCAGCAACAGCACATTGATGTTTCTCTCTCTTTCTCTCTATCTCCCTCCCTTTGCTCTCTAAAAATAAATAAATAAAATATTTTTTAAAAAAAAGAAATAAAAAAATGATTTACAGGGAAACAACATTAGAGTGGATGAAGCTGAGAATCAAAGCAATGACTGGAACATAAGGAAGCAAACAGCAACCAATCAGAATAACAAGAAAAAAAAAGAATTCAAATAAATGAGGCTAATGTAAGCAGCCTGTAGGACAACCTCAAGAGGTCCAACATTTGCATCATAGGGGTACCAGAAGGAGAAGAAAAACAGCAAGACATTGGAAATCTATTTCAAAAATTAATGAAAGAAAACTTCTCTAATTTGATGAAGGAAATAGACATGCAGGTCCAGGAAGCACAGAGCATCCCAAACAAGATGGATGCAAAGAAGCCCACTCCAAGACACATCATAATTAAAATGCCAAAGGTTACAGATAAAGAGAGAATCTTTTTTTTAAAGATTTTATTTATTTATTTTTAGGGAGGGAAGGGAGGGAGAAAGAGAGAGAGAGAGAAATATCAATGTGTGGCTGCTGGGAGCCGTGGCCTGCAACCCAGGTATGTGGCCTGACTGGGAATCGAACCTGTGACACTTTGGTTTGCAGCTTGCGCTCAATCCACTGAGCTACACTAGCCAGGGCTAGATAAAGAGAGAATCTTAAAAGCAGCAAGAGAAAAGCAGTTACTTACCTATAGGGATTTCCCATAAGACTGTCAGTAGATTTCTCAAAAGGAACTTTGCATGCTCAAAAGGATTGGCAAGAAATATTCAAAGTCATGAAAGCAGAGACCTACAGCCAAGATTGCTCTACCCAGCAAAGCTATCATTTAGAATCGAAGGGCAGATAAAGAGCTTCCCAGGCAAAAAAAAAAAAAAAAGCAACTAAAGGAGTTCATCATCACCAAACTATTATTATACGAAATGTTAAAGGGACATATTTAAGAAAAAGAAGATGATCAAAATTGTGAATGATAAAATGGCAATAAATACATAATCAATCAACAACTGAATCTAAAAAGCAAACTAAGCAAACAAGAACAGAAACAGAATGATGGATATGGAGATTGTTTTGATGGTTGCCAGATGAGAGCAGAGTGTGGGGGAATGGGTGAAAATGTGAGGGGATTAAGAAACACAAATAGGTAGTTACAGAATAGCCAAGGGAATGTAAAGTACAGTATAAAAAATAAAGTAGCCAAAGAACTTAAACACATGACCCATGGATATGAACAATGGTGTGGAGATTGCCTGAGAGAGTAGGGGTTGCTGGGTGTTGGGAGGCAAAGGCAGAAAATTAGGATAACTATAATAGCATAATCAATAATATATAATTAAAAAAAGAAATATAGATTTCAACATAAAAAATCCAGACTTCAGTGACTCAAAGAGTAGACTTCTCAATACAATGTCATCACCTGCAGTTATTGAGTCCCTATGCTTAAGCTGGTTTTGGAGTTTAAAAGGAGCATCTGGCAACTGGACTGTTTCAATCAGGAGTTCAAATGCAGAAAACTCTGCCTTTTTAGCCCCAAAACTATGAACAAAAGTAAAAGGGAAGCTCACCTAAGTGAGAAGGATTCTGGGTCTTCTAGTCTCTCTGACTTTCTTCAGCAGAAAAACCTTGGGATGAAAAACAACTTTCTTACTTGATATATTTGGCCAATTCTGATGGGATTCACTAGAACTAATCAATCAGCAAAGTCTCTTGAATGAGGAGCTACAAATGGGGTATGCAAATCAGCTCCCAAGAACTCATGAAACAAGATTCACAGATGTGATTGAGCTAGAGAAAATTACACAGCTGAAAATTCCAGGCCATGTACAGATGGGGTTCAAGTTCTATAGAGCAGAGGTTTGACTGGCAGCACATGCCCATGGGGCATAATGGAATGGAGTTTGGGAATCACTTTCCGATGATTTGTGCTGGATAGATTGGTGTGCCATAAGAGACTATTGAGAGAGAGAAATCAAGCAGAGAGACCAACAGGAAGTAACTGCAAAAAGAAAACATCCCCTAGGGTAAGTTACTGTGCACATGAATATTTGGGGCTGATGCTCTTAATAGTTGGAATCCCCTTGGTGGTGATGGAATGGAGTGGACAAGATGGATGTGAGATGCTCAGTGCACAAAGAAGAAATAAAAATTGGAATCCAATAGACATCTAGGACATCTAGCTCTGAACAAAAGGCTCTTCTCTTCAAAGAGGCTTCAAGTGCAGAATAACCCAGTGAGGTCCAGCTGAGCTTTGTTCACGTGTTTCTCATGTTAGATGGACATCTCTACCTCAGAAAGACAAGCTGTTTAGTTCCCAGAGTTGGCAAATAAAAGTGAATAATTGTTATTCATTGTTTATCTGAAACTCAGATTTAGCTGAGTGTTCCATATTTTATCTAGCAACCTCAGGAATTTTCCTCTAGAATTTAAGAGTTAATTTCATTCCAGCAAAGAACTTTTTCTCCAAGTCATGGGTAAATCCCACCCTTCTTCTACAGTCTTTAAGTACTAATATTGACCATCAGCATCCATATTAATGCTCTTCCTTGCTTTCCTAGATGCAAACCGAATGTAAAATAGGAGGGAAGAAAAAAGCCTTTGTCCAATAGCAAAAGCAGATATAAATATACATTTATTCAGACTGGTAAGAGGGACAGAGACAGACTGCTGGGATAGAGAGAACACATAGCAAGTTGGCAGGAGGACCAGGAGGTCCCAAATTCATGTGCAGATAAGCCAGGAGGAACAAATTGGAAGCAAGACAGATCACACAACCCAGGGTTCCAGCATGGGGAAATAAAGCCTCAAAACCTCTGACTGTAAAAATCTGTGGGGGTTGAGGCAGTGGGAGAAACTCCCAAATTCACAGGAGAGTTAATTGGAGAGACCCACAGGGTCCTAGAATGTACACAAACCCACCCACCCGGGAATCAGCACCAGAAGGGCTCAATTTGCTTGTGGATAGTAGGGGAAGTGACTGAAAGCGTGCCAAGAGCTGAGCAAGTGGTATTATTCCCTTTTGGACCCCTCCCCACATACAGCACCATGATGCAGAGACGTGGGTTGTCCTGCCCTGGTGAATACCTAAGGCTCTACCCCTTACAACATAATAGGCATGGTGAGACAAAGAAATATGGACCAAATGAAAGAACAGATCAAAGCTCCAAAAATAGAACTAAGTGATGAAGAGATAGCCAAGCTATCAGATGCAGACTTCAAAACACTGGTAATCAGGATGCTCACAGAAATGGTTGAGTATGGCTCCAAAATAGAGGAAAAAATAAAGGTTATACAAAGTGAAATAAAGAAAAGTATACAGGGAGCCAACATTGAAAGGAAGAAAACCAGGACTCAAATCAACAGTTTAGAACAGAAGGAAGAAATAAACATTCAACCAGAACAGAATGAAGAAATAAGAGTTCAAAAAGAAGCAAAGAGGCTTAGGAACCTCCTGGACATCTTTAAACATTCCAGCATCTGACTCATCAGGTGTCAGAAGGAGAAGAGGAAGAGTAACAAATTGAAAACTTATTTGAAAACATAATGGAGAACTTCATTATGTTCCAGTCTGGCAAAGGAAATAGACTTCCAGGAAGTCCAGGAAGCTCAGAGAGTCCCAAAGAAGTTGGACCCAAGGAGGAACACACCAAGGCACAACATAATTAAGTTACCCAAGATTAAAGATAAGGAGAGAATCTTAAAAGCAACAAGAGGAAAGCAGACAGTTACCTACAAAGGAGTTCCCATCAGACTATCAGCTGACTTTTCAAAAGAAACCTTACAGGCAAGAAAGGACTGACAAGAGTTATTCGAAGTCATGAAAGGCAAGGACCTACATCCAAGATCACTCTATCCAGCAAAGCTATCATTTAGAAAGGAAGGGCAGATAAAGTTCTTTCCAGATAAGATCAAGTTAAAGGAGTTCATCATTACCAAGCCCTTATTATACAAAATGTTAAAGGGATTTGTCTAAGAAATAGAAGAAGATCAAAAACTATGAACAGTAAAATCATAACAAACTAATAACTATCAACAACTGAGCCTAAAAAACAAAAACAAAAACTAAGCAAACAACTAGAACAGGAACAGAACCTCAGAAATGGAGATCACATGGAGGGTTAGCAGCAAGAAAGGGGAGGAGGAGAATGGGGGAAAAGGTCCAGGGAATAAGAAGCATAAAAGGTAGGTACAAAATAGGCAGAGGGAGGTTAAGAGTAGTACAGGAAATGTAGAAGCCAAAAAACTTATATGTACGACCCATGGACATGAACGAAGGGGAGGGGGTGGAGAGGGGAATGCCAGTGTGCGGGGTGTGTAGGGTAGAAGAAAATAAAGGGGAGAAAAAAATGGGACAACTGTAATAGCATAATCAATAAAATATATTCTTTTTTAAAAAAAGAAAATTATTTAAAAATAAATTTTTTTTAAAAAATCTATCATGTAGGAAGTCAGGCCCAGGAGGTTTGTAAGCTACCAAGAAGATTCCTATGTCCATCCAAGGCATGAGTACCTTCCTCTACCCTACTTCTTTCCCAGGTAATGCCTACTAGTCTTTAAAGACCCTCTGTAGGAATCCTCCCTGATCTGACCCTGACCCCATTAGAACATTTACCCTGTGTACATATCCGTACCATTGGTCTTTCCCCATGGAACTGAGAACAATCTTTCATGTCTGTAAGCTCCTGGGGACAATAGTAACACCTTACTCTTCTTGGAACTGCTGGTGTTTATCACAGGTAGTACATAGTGAATGCCCAAGAACTATTTGTGGAACTGAACTCCCTTCATCACAAGCCCCATGAAGTTAACTCATCTTCACACGGTCTCTCAAATCAGCCCCTTTCTAAATCCACTGTCACTATATCATCTCTACCTGCACTATAACCATAACCTTATAACTGGGCTTTCTTTCTCCATTATCTCTCTTCTCCATTCAGTCTTTCCCACCATCTTCCTATGTCCTACACATCATATGAATTCTGCTAAAACAAATACAGTATCAAGTCCAAATCCATCACCAGGTCCTCAAAATCTGGCCATAATCTTTTTCTTTTAATCAAATTATCTAAACCTTGGGAATTAGGAAAGAAGATTACTGCATGCCTTTCCAAAGTCATCCTAGAGAATTGTGAAAAAAGCCTGCTTTGGGGCTATCAGATACTCTAGAGAAATACAAATTGTATTTGACTTAACCATTTAACATTGACCCTGGCCCAGATTCTATAAATTTGGGTGAATGTGTATAAAATTGGCAAGCTACGAATAATTTTCTGTCTAGCATAATTACAAATGAATTATGTCTAGTAGAAAAAATAGCTCTACAGGTTATGGCCTTATTGTTCTCTAGGACATTAACCAGATTCACATCCAACAGTGCAGCCTTCTTTTAGCATTTCTTCTTTTGTTGATTACATATGCATTGGTCTCTTAGATCCTTTTATGAGCCAGCTTCCCACTCTGTTGGTTCTCTAATTAATTAAATCTTTGACATGAGCTCACTGTGTATCTCTACAAGAATTTATTTTTTATTTAAAAAATTTATACTTTGGCACCTCACACCAGAAGTCCAACCACATGATGTACTTATCAGCGCCACCCTCTGCTCTGAAGCCTTTGCTCTTGTCATTTTCACTATCTAAAAATTCTCATCTTGACCCAACATCTTTCCAAACCTTATCTTTCAAAGCTCTTTTCACAGTGCCCCTTTCTGTGAAGGCTTTCCCAATCTCTTAAGCCACTGTATTCTGTTCTTCTGTGTTCTTCCTGTGGCTGGCTTGCCTCTATCCCTGTTGTGGCAGCTCCTGCTCCGCATTCTACCTACTCCATTGCACGTCTTCCTCCTGCCACAGCATCCAGCTCAGTGCCTGACCAATGAATGTTCACTGACTATTTGTTTAATTGGGAATAATCAGTCTTAAGCAACCCACTATTTCAACACGTGGCCTCAGCCAAAATCTAAGCAGTCCAATAGATGATGGCTGGGGTGTTTCCAAATTGTTTTTTGGTTTTTTTTACAAACCACAGAAGATGATTGAAATTGAACAGGCATTTATTGAGCACCTTCTAGGTGCCAAAAGCAAAGATGAATAAGACATGGAACTAGCTTATCCTCTCAGGAGTCACTGAACTTGCTTTCCAAGCCTTCTGTGCTCTGTTTAAAAAGAAACATTAAATCCTAAATGGGTTACTGAGAGCTGCCCAGGCTACATTTACCAAGTGTTTTCCTTGGCCTGCAGTTTCTTCCTGAGGTGGAGGCACTGGTGGCCGTGAGGGTTCTCAGCCAGCCCTGGCCCCCAACCTCCCTGTGGTGGTTTGGCTCATGGTGGAAGGTAGCAGTTGCCCAGTAGAGGACCTATAAGGACCCTGGGGACAGGACACGGGCTGAGCCCAGGCTCAGCCTGGGATTCTTTAGTAGCCATCTCTTCCCAGAGTTCTCTTTACACCACAAGCCCACAAGCCTGACTCCAAGTGTGCCTCAGCTGTGCCGAAAGGTACAGCTCTAGAGTTGACACACTATCCAACTGCAACAAAGGGATGTGTTGGAGACCTCCCAGTACCCCACCAACACTGCAAAACAGCTCTCCACCTGCTGCTTTGGGCTTCAAAGGGATATTATGTTTTAATGAGCTGCTGTATAATTAATCAGTCTTTACCTCACCCAGTCGAAATTTCTAACAGAAATAAGCAAACACCCAGAATTTGCTATTTCCCTTTCCCTGTGCCAGCAGTGAGGAAATGTTCCCATGTAAATCAAGGCTGGGTGTGGATGGGTTCTGGGCTCCGAGAAGTCTGCTCTCCAGCCTCATAACTCAGCCTCCCTGCAGAGACCTTGGCTCCTCTAGGGGATGTCAGAGGTTACAAACCCTGGCCTCATCCATCCACATTTACTGTGCAGAGGGCATGGCTCTTGGTGTGGTCCACCTGGACAGACTAAGGACATTCAATCAATCTAAATTCCTAGGATCCAGCCCCATAACCAACAAGGGCCACAGGAGGCCAGTGGCTTTTAATCTCAGCTCTGCCCTGGCCTGTGCTGCCTTGGGAAAGTTATTTACCTCTCTTGGACTCAGTTTCTTCCTAATAACACAGAGTCAAACAGCCTAGGTTATAACCTGGCTCCATCATTTATTTGCTGTGTGACACAAGCAAATGCCTTAACCTCTCTGAGTCTCAGATGCCATATTTGATGATAATGCCTACTTCACAGGGTTATTGTGAGCATTAAATGACATAATACAAATGACAAAGTACTTCATAGCAAGCACATAACAGGTACTCTTTTATATTAGTTGATAATATTATTATTATTATTATTATTATTATTACAACTATTTTTATTACATATCAGGAAATGTGCTAAATGTCTTAAAGATATTTTTTTTGTTCAATCCTGGCAGTAACACTATGAGGTTGTATCTCTCTTTGTATCTCCATTTTATAGGTGAGGAACTGAGACTCAAAGCAAAGAAGTAACTTAGTCAAGGTTATAACTATTAATAGTAGGCCTTGGATAGTAAAAATCTATACCGCTGCAGAACCACCATAAGGATTCGAGATGGCTTATCTAAAGTGCTAAGACTGGCACACCAAATTCTTAGTAAATGTAATAATTATTAGAGAAGAAACAGAGATGCGAAGAAACAAGGCAGAATGCATTTCTGAGCCCTGTTCCTGACTCACTTGTGCAGCTCAGACCCAGCCGGAGGACAGACACTCTTCACTCCATGAACAGGAAGGAGGACACATGTAAGGAGCAGGGGACTCTGGTGGCAAAATGCAGGCAGAGGGCTTTTTCACTGGAAACTGTAGCAGAACCTGTGCTTCCACCTCACATAATTCGAGAAATCCAGAGCCCACCTTAATGTGGGCCTAGACAGAAGGCTGAGGCTTTCCTGACCAGCTCTGTCTCTAAGTTCTCCTGCTGGACCAGACTGCCCCTCCTCACCACTGAGGCCCTGGAGCTGACCCCTACTCTCCACACTCCTCCAGGTGTGGACGCAGACCTTGCCCTGGTCCCCAAGCACCACCAACGTGCAGGCCTTCTATGTGGCAAACTTTACTTAATGCTTGGGAATTCATACAACTCAACAGTCGTGTGTTGTCCCCAGCATGTGGAATTTCACAACTACTACTCCCCTCTTTACACTTTAGCCTGCTGTCATTTTTCTTGGGCTCCTTCTCTCTCTTTGCATCAAAACAAGGCCTTCTTATCCCTTCTTCTCTGAGTTCAGCACTCATTTACCAGCTCATCTGCCAAAAATTCAGAATACCTGTTTGTTCCCTTTTCATTTGAAATGTCTTCTACCTACAACAGCATCCTGTAAAGCAGGATCTGATCAGCAGTGTTGGTCTATGAACTCTGGTTCTCAGCCCATAACGAGATAAGTACAGACATTAAGGTTTTACAGTAACATGACAAAGTAATTTTATGTCTGCTGCATCTAATAATAAAATAAAAATAGGACTTGTGCTTTGTGTGTCTTTTATTTTATGTTTTAATAATATAGCTTATTATATTTTTGCAGAAGTACTGGTTCACAATGGATCAAAATTTCAAAGTTCTGATGCTGGCCTTTCACCACGGAACACTTGAGAAGCTTTGACCTAGACTGGCCCAGGAGGTCTGCCTTATGGAGATGAGAATATCCCATTACTGCTTATTCCCAAAGACAAAGGCCTTTTCCCCCCCTCTGAGGAATTCTGCTCCTCTCCTAGGGCATCTACATTAATTCATAAAAACTTTTTGTCAATCTTATCAGCCACAAAAAAAAAGAAAAAGAAAAATCACAACATGACTTGCTAGTTATTGCAGCTGTCTGGGGAAGAGGAGGATGTAATGATAACAAAAGTGCTCATTTTTGCCCCCATTAGTGTTCAGAGATCACGTTCCCATGCATGATTTCATTTGACTGTCACGACATCACAATCAAGTGGCATTAATATGCTCCCTACTTTATGGCTGAGGAAACAGAGGCATTGAAAAGTAAAGTATCTCACCCAAAATGCTTCACCTAAAATCTGAGACCAGAATTCGAAACCAGGTGTTTTGATTCCAGAGTCCATGCCAGCCATGGTATCAAAATATGATAAAAAATCATTGGAGTCACTCATTCAGATGATAGTCTATGAGGCTGGAATAGCTACCCAAATCTACTGTGTCTTACCAGCCATCTGGAACTAAAGCTGGCCTCCACACCGCTAGTTAATAAAAGTAGCTGGTTTTATTCTATTTTCATGTTGTTACACCCAGAAATACAAGTGTCCCTTTCACCTTTGCTCAAACCCAGTTCTGCTTTCTGGTCTTGCTTCCCTAGCTGCTACTTCCTTGACTCAGAAGAAAATGGGCCAGGAGTTGCCAAAATGCAGGGACCAATTTCAAGAACAAAAATCCAAGCTCAGATGGGAGTTTTGAGCTTTCCCTATGGTGTCCCTGCCTTGACCCCAGCCATCTAACACGTGCAGTTTTCTAACAAGGCAAACACTTGGGGTTGACGTTAAGTGACTTTCTGGGGCTTAGACACATGCCACCAAGAAAAGAAGGCCCAAAAAACAAGTGTGGGGCACAAGTTGAAGAGCTATTAAGGTTATAATCTTACTCAACTACTGCCCAAAAGAAAACAAGAGGGGTTTCTTAGAACTTTACTTCTGTGATTTCAATTTCTTCTATTTTTATAGCACATAAGCAATTAAAACTATGCCCACAATACATTTGCCTTCATTCAGCAGGCATACTGAAGAATATTACAGTTAGGAATTTGCATACACCAGAAACATAACACACGAGGTTACCAGAAAGTTGAGAGCAGCAGGCCAACAGGGACTAAGCTCCTGTGTAACGTCTGTGATCACCGATTGCAGGTGCATAAAGAGAGGTTGGATTTTCCTAGGAACCATTTTCTTGCAAATGAAACATTTAATTATGGAGCTGAGTCCATAAATAGGCCGTTACACTGGTAGGGGAAGATGGATGCAGCTATATTGCTGGATTAGCAGGGGAATATCTTACAAGGAATTCATCAATGCCACAGATAATTAATTACAGCTCACCTTCTCCCCACATAGCCATGCCTTTATCAGCCAGTGTTACGGAAAGCAGCAGATGGCCAACCAAATACAGAATGCAATTTTCTGTCAACTCATTACTTACAGAATCTTGGATTAGGTATGAGACCCCTGGAAGGTCACCGAGGCCATTCCCCTGTGTCCAGAACAATCTGCACCAAACTTGTCTTGGTCACGCAAGTACCTATCTCCCTTATTTGGAAAGTGACTCCGGAGAAAGAAGTGTATGTCACTGTGTGCAGAAGTCTTGAATTCCAGGGAGTTTGAGCCCTTCCCTTGGGAAGTATTCCCTGAAGACTAAATTTCTCAGGGCCTTTTCCTCCATATATGGACCAGTGTCCACAAGTGGTGCCAAAGGACTCAGATCTGTTGGGTCTGACATACCCCGGAAGGGTCCTGCCAGGTTGCTGGGCGGCAGGTGTCCATTGCTGGGTAACAGCCAGACAGCGCAACCAGGAGTCTCCTTCCCAGGGAACTCTTACAAAAAGGTTCAAAAAACAACTGAAAACTTTCTAAAGGATTCACGACTATTTTAAGGCTGTTTGCTTAAGATGAAAGTATTTGAAAGTTCACCACTTTATTTTTAACTGTATCTATCAGGGTTGCTCAGTTACACCACAGTCAGGTGTACAGGGAAAATGAAGTCTCTTTATTCCCCGAAAGGCTCTGCTCTTCCTCCCAGGCCCCTACCTCGCTGGGTAGCTGCAAAATCTTAGACTTCAGAAATAATAGAATTTTAGTTCCATCCCTTAGAAAAATGTCCCCTTACACACTCAGTCTTTTCAATATTGAATTCCCTATTAGTACTCATTTAGTTGTTCCGTTTTGGATGTCAGTGTATTTAAATAAATGTTGGTCTCTCGTATTTTATCTCTCCTTTTTTCTGAGATGTCTTAATATAGGGAGGGATTATTTTATCCTCTTGCTAGCAGTGGGGAAAGTTCTCTGTATATTCTCTGATCCCAGCTGCATATCACCCAGAACAGATCTGCTCCTTAGAATAGTGACAATAGCAGTGATAATGATCAGATGGGTTTGGGGGTAAGTGGACACTGTCATTTGAGACAAACATGTGATACTCACCATGGAGTGTGTGGGCCCTGCCCACTGCAGCCTCTTCACTCTGTCCACAAGCCTCCAGCTTGCTGATAGATGCTCCCAGCCCACCCCTATGTTCTCACCAGGTAGGTGGGCCCTTCTGGGCTCCTTGTAAGCCACAGTCAGACCGTGGTACCCAGCACTATGGCCTCTGGTTTTGCCATCTATCCTGCTTCTGCTGCCTACCATCTTCTTCACCATACCCCCAAGCTATGATGGAGCCTCCTAGAGACTGCCTCTCTCTCTCTTCCGCCCCCCCCACACACACACACCCCACTCAGGAAAGCACACCACCATCCCACTACCCCAGTGATCTTCTCCCCCATGCTTCCATGCTTATCTGGGCACACAGATAAGGACCCAAGGGTGTGAAAGAAACAAAAACCCTTAAGCTTGCTTTCGGCCTCTACTCGAACCCACTTTCCTTCCTACATTAGCCAGTGCAGTAAGGCAGCCTTTCCCTTTTACTCCAACTCATCTTTCCCCCAATCTGAGGATGCAATCTCATGGCCCAGCCATCAAGGTAGAAGGGCGTCCACTTCCTGTGCATGAGCACCTCAATGACCTAAATCCCACAAATGTAGTGGCTCTTCAACTGCAAATTCATTTGCAACTAATACTGAGAACAAAAATAATTGATTTGCTATCTCAAAATGTATTCTCATTACATTTACTTTTCTCCTGTAAATCCTGTGCCTCTCAACCAACCACCTTCACACACAGACACACCCAGTCTTGCACATACATCAGACACACACAAGTACACACACTCCTTGTTACCTCAGATCACAGAAAATGGCAGCACCAAGATTCAGACCAGCAGACTGCCCTGGTTTACTAACTGACCAAGGAGTAGGACTGAATCCTTAAATCCTTTTCCAGAAGATCTATCACCATGATAGAGTCATAACAATCATGGAGATGGGTAGTTCATTCCATGGTGATTTATTTTATACCCTGAAGACTTACAATATTCCACTATACATGAAAAAGTATATCAAATGCTTTTATTAAGCGTTACCATTACACTCTAAAACAAACACACACAAAATTTTTTCCTAACTAGATCTCAAATCAACATGTTTTCAAATCCCATTCTCTTATCAGTTGTATTTGTGAAGTCCTCAGTTAAGTCTATGTATAACCCTTACTATGTGCACATGGCATAAAGTAGGCTCTTTAAAAATGCGTCATGGGTCCAATTCAACCCTCAAGGTCATGCCATAGTAAGGGGAGGAAACAATATCAGCTAGAAACCCCTGTAGTTTCTAGCAATATGAGATCAAACCTCTTAATCATGAGGCATTTTGTGAGGAATTTTTTTCCTTAGCTATTTATTTACGAGCTCAGTTCTCATCATTATGTGTAGAATATACAACACAGTGGAAAGATTTATGGGCCAGATTTTAATCTCAGCTGCAGGGCACACATCAGTGCTTATCTGTAAATGGAGGTGTGTTTTATGTGGTCATTGTTTCAGGTGATCACAGGGCTCACCCAGCCAAATGGCTACATACCTGAGGCCCAGGAGAAACAACACCTTGGAGGAGTAAAAGGGGCTGGAACAGAGGGCAAAGTGCCTGAGAGAAAGGTGTTTGTTATGGACTCTTATGCCATGGCACATAAATTCAATTACTCTCAAACATGGTTGGTGGAAACAAGGAATTTATGCTTGAGATGTGAAAATCCCTTTGGTGTAGCAGATCCGCGCCCTTGCCCCCCCAACCATGGTGCTTCCCTTAGGTGTGAGCTCCTGCAAAGCACATAAACACAGAAGCCAGATTCTTTCCTGGAAATCTGATCCTTCCATGCCCTTCCTCTGCATTCCAGGCTGAGAGAGGAGCTTCACAATGAAACTGAAGGGACACACAAGATGTGGTTTAAAGTTGCTATCCACTGTGTCTCAGTGACCTTGCCCTGCCCTCTGAGGCCCAGCCAAGCTGGCTTTCTCATCAGGGCCGCAGGGAGGAGCCGAGCTGGGCTCCGCTGGAGGCAACTCCTATTACAGGACCGAGGAAGGTCCTATTTAATGTCCCGGGGGACTTCAACACTTGATCCTCAGTCACTGTCTTCCACTGACCTAATGGGCTGGAATATGTCTTTCAGATTGGAACAATATTTTTTGAACTTGAGAGTTCATCAATTTTTTTCCAGAGAAGACACATTTGCAGTGACCCTCAACTGTGTTCATTCATTTATTCATTCAGTAGCTGTTAATGGCCTAGTTTACTAGGTAAGGTATATGGCACTTATTAAAGAACAGAACTCTCTTTAGGTTCATGTTTATTTTTGCCAAAATTATCTTCAAAGGAGATGAAAGATGATATGAAGAAACAACTGCCCAAACACAGCCATAAAGAACACTGGGCCAGAGTCACTGCACTCCTCAGACACCTGGGCTTGGAGATGAGGAGCATGACTAAGTGGAAAAGCACCCCAGGCTTCACAGACCACTTCCCCTGCTGACCTGTAATCATAAATCAGGAAACAGATTACAGCCTAAAGGATGTTCTTGGAAGTCAGGGGGAAAGTGTCAAGGCCAGGTTGCTATTCTGTTTCTGCCTACCCCTCTCTCTAATCCTTTCTGTACTCTGTGTGTGTGTGTGTGTGTGTGTGTGCACGCGCCCACATGTGTGTGTGTAGGAATAGTGTCTCCCAGAGATTTCTGTCCACCTTGGATTTAGGACAGGATTAAATTTAGGGTGGTCCTAAAATCTAATGACTAATGCCTTTATAAGAAGAGGAGAGACTTCTGGTCAAGATGGCAGCACAGGTAAACATGATTCACTTCCTCAAACAACCACATCAAAATTCAAAATTACAACTAAAATATAGAACAACCATCATTCAGAACCATCAGAAATTAAATTGAATTTGAAGTCTGACAACTACAGAATTAAAGAAACCACATCCATCCAGACTGATAGGAGGGGCGGAGGTATGCAACGGGTTGATCCCACACCCACATGTGTGTTGGGAACCGCCCTGACTGGTATCAGAGGCTGAAACCCCCGCCTAGCTAAGGCTAAGGGAACGCCCTTGGAACTGTAAGCCAGCAAGGAGACAAAAGCTTATCTTCCTGGCAGGAATGCTGCTTCTGCTGCTTTATTCATAACTGAACCCCCCAAAAGCTTTGTCGGTTAGCCAAAGACGGGTAAGATTCCCCACGGGGGAAACGACCTAAGCCAGGCACGATCACTTTGGGAGGCCCCTCCCAAAAGAAGAACTTGGGGGGCTGCAGCAAAAGGGGGGTGATGGACCCTCACTCCTCGGCTTTGACAAAGTCTGAGTTCTCAGCGTCTGGAAGAAAATCTCCTTATCTCTTGGTTGCCTTAGTTCCCTTGCTCCACCTAAGCCTGAAACAATGACAGGGTGGTGCAGCTCGGTACTGAGAAGTGCGGATTTCCCGGGGTGATCAGGCCTAAGAAAGAACATGTAAATTACTGTGAAACCTTCTTTGTTTAGAATGCTCTCAGTTGAATGAGAAGGGTCTTAGGAGGAAGTTAGTTTGTTCCTCAGTCTTACAGCTCTTTGACCCCCCAACTCAATAGACCAGCAGAGTTCTTTGTTTTCTATAGTTCCTTACTTCCCCCTAATGAGTACTGTACTTTACCTGAATTATTATGCAAAATGAGCCCAATAAAAGCAGGTATGGACGGTAAATCAGCGTGCTCCCCACTAGGGGGGGTGGCCAATTCGTCCCTACTTCCCCACAGAAACTAGTCTGTCTCTGTGCATGTGTTGTTTTTTCTCGCGTGTTTTGTCGAGCCATCCACAGCGTTCCGTGGTCACTGCTGGCCGGTGACCCACGCGCAACACATGTGCTGGATAGAACTTTGGGAGGGGTATCTCAGGAGTGAGGAGTCCCAGCCCCACCCCAGGCCCCCCAGCCTGGGGTTCCAGTGCTAGGAAGATAAGTCCCCACAACTTTTGGCTGCAAACACCAGTGAGGATTTAGTCAGTGGAAGACACTTGCTGAAGCCCCAACCAGTTTCCCTTAAAGAACCCACACATGGACTTACTCAGTCCTACTCCCTCCAAGCCCTAGCAACAGGATAGCAGCTTGAAAGGCACCAGTGGCATACAGGAAGGAAATGAAGTGTCTGGTAACACGACAAGAGCTGGGGGACAGATTTCTCCTACACACAAAAGTTGTCAGAGGCCATTGTCCCTTTTCCAAGCCCTCCCCCTATATAGCTGAGACTCTATCAACCTAACACTGTCTCACCCTGGGGATCCCTTGAGACTCTGCCTCCCACCCTATTTACGGGTCCACCCAAACTGTTAACTGTGACTTTTCCATATGAATGGCTAGTCTTGACTCATGCTTTACAAATTCTTAAAGCCTATCAAATAAACAACAAGTCAGCCTCCAAAAGCCCCCAAGCTGCCTACCTCTTAGTAAGTGCCCCCAGGCTCAGCATTAGCAGCAGTCAACACAGATTCACCGCTTGGCTTCACCAGGGAATCTCTAAGCCCAGCACAAGTAGCAGCCATCTCATATTGCTTTAGAGCTCATACAGAGTGGGCCTGGGCACAATACAGGAGGGACTGACCTTGGCCTGCACCACCCAGGAAACCCCAGAGCCTGTGCACCCGCTTAATAGCTACAGATCACATTGGAGCACCACCACCCTGCCCCTGCACAGCTGATTTTCCATGGAAGGCAGAGGCTGGTGGTCAGTGGTCACAGACAGTCCTTGCAGCTGACTGGCCTGGGTAAATCCCTCCCATTGATCTGCCAATAGTAATCAAGGCTCAACCACAAGAAGAGGAAGTAATCAGCCCAGAGGAAGGGCACATCTCAAGTATGCAGCTTGGGCAATAGGGGAGGCTGTACCACTGGACCCTATAGGACACCTACTACATTAGACCACACTACCAAGACAGGGAGCCATAGCAGCTCCACCTAACACATAGAAACAAACACAGGGAGGCTGCCAAACTGAGGAGACAAACAAATGTGGCCCAAATGAAAGAATAGAACAAGACTTGAGAAAGAACTAAACAAATTAGACATAACAATCTATCAGAAGCAGAGTTCAAAACACTGGTTATAAGGATGCTCAAGGAACTTGGTGAGTACCTCAGCAGCATAAAAAAGATCTAGTCAGAAATGAAGGACACACTAATTGAAATAAAGAACAATTTGCAGTGGCACAACATTAGAGTGGATGAAGCTGAGAATCAAAGCAATGATTTGGAACATAAGCAAAAAGCAACCAATCAGAATAACAAGAAAAAAAAGAACCCCCAAAATATCAGGATAGTGTAAGCAGCTTTGGGACAAATTCAAGAGGTCCAATATTTGCATCATAGGGGTATCAGAAGGAGAAGAAAAACAGCAAGACATTGGAAATCTATTTGAAAAACTAAGGAAAGAAAACTTCTCTAATTTGGTGAAGGAAATAGACATGCAAGTCCAGGAAGCACAGAGCGTCCCAAACAAGATAGATGCAAAGAGGTCCACTCCAAGACACATCATAATTAAAATGCCAAAGGTTAAAGATAGAGAATCTTAAAAGCAGCAAGAAAAAAGCAGTTAGTTCCCTACAGAGGAGTTTCCATAAGACTGTCTTGAGATTTTTCAAAAGGAACTTTGCAGGCTCAAAGGGGTTGGCAAGAAATATTCAAAGTCATGAAAGCAGAGATCTACAGCCAAGATCGCTCCACCTAGCAAAGCTGTCATTTAGAATCGAAAGGCAAATAAAGAGCTTCCCAGGCAAGAAAAAGCTAAAGGAGTTCATCATTACCAAACTATTATTATATGAAATGTTAAAGGGACTTATTTAAGAAAAAAAAAAGATCAAAACTATGAACAATAAAATGGTAATAAATACATACCTATCAACAATTGAATCTAAAAAACAAACTAAGCAAACAAGAAGAATAGAGATAGAATCATGGATACAAAGACCATTAGATGGTTGCCAGATGGGAGGGGGTTGTGGGAGAATCATTGAATAGGTAAGGGGATTAAGAAGTACAAATAGATAGTTACAGAATAGCCATGAGGATGTAATGTACAGGATAGGAAATGGAGTAGACAAAGAACTTACACACATGACCCATGGACATGAACAATGGTGTGAGAATTGCCTGAGGGAGTGGGGTGTGCTGGGCAGAGGATGGCAAAGCAGGAAAATTGGGACAACTGTAGTAGCTTAATCAATAAAATAATATTTTTAAAAAAGGAAAAGAGGACATAGAGAGACACACAGAGATGAAGGCCAGGAATTATGGGGGTAAAGACTGCAATATGTCTACAAGAAAAGTATGGCTGGCAGTCACCAGCAGCTAATAGAAAGTCAAGGTGTTTTATCCCATAGAGATCCCAGAAGACATCAACTCTGCCAACACCTTGATTTCAGACTTTTTGACTCTAGAACTCTGAAAAATATATATTTATGTTGTTTTGAGCCACCAAGTTTGCGGTCATTTGTTGCAAAAGACCTAGGAAACTAATACAATTTGGAAGGTGTCTACATTCCTCAGCACCAGATCTGCCTCCCCCTTGCCATTGTCTTCCTCTGAGCAGTTCCTGCCACCTACATCCTATTCTAGGACTAGAGGTGGGTAGAAAACAGAAGAGAGGCAACTTTCCCCATTTTGCTACTCAGTGCTATGAAGGTGATACTTTTTGTAAGAACCCATCATCTATATCTCTTCCCAAATCCATGTTCAATGACATCGTGTTAGTACCCTGAAATTCAGTCACAGTGGGGGTATTTATAGCACAAAAATTGGCAAATAGTACATATCAGGGCTCTTTCCTTCAGAGAGCCAACTATTAAACACTTAGCAGCATATCACTGTCCCAAACGTTCACAACTCTCTTCATAGCTCCACTCTGTCCTGTTCCTGCCAGAGAATGAGGGGATCAGAAAAATGACAGTCGTCTGATTGTAAGCAAGGCTGCCACCCTCTCCTTACTACGAAAGCACTCGTTTAGCTCCATTTTCTCTGGGAGCTCTGATCATTACTCTGTGTATTATTGTGTATGAGGTCAACCCCCCACGGGCATTTGATTATTTATAACTTCAGAAAGTTTCTTTTGCATGGTTATTTGCCAGGCTTTCATCTGCAGCAGGCAGCATTTGATAGAAATATGGAAAATGGCCTGAACCTTAAATGACAAACAGATGAGGAGGTCTGATGAAAATCACACATGTTTGAACACCATGTGTTTTCACATGAAATATATATGGGGTTTTTAATTGATGTTGACTGTAGCTCATGGTAACATTTTTAGCTATCTTAATTAGTGGGTTACAAGAAACAGTAAAGAAAGGAATGTGATCAAGGTGACCCTAGAGAAAACCTGGCTTTGAGGCACTTCTCTTTATCCCCCTGTCTACCCCTCCCCAACCCAGTCTCCATTATCTCATTGAAAAGGAAGCACTCTCTTGTCCAACCTATTCCTCCAAGCACAATACAATATTGGCAGTCCTGCCTGACTTGGCTGTCTTCCCTGGTCATGTAGGATCTTAAACGGACATTGTGGCATTAATATAGATTTTAGGTGGTCATTAATGTTGCTCTCAGACTTTTCCAGTTGTCCATCCTTGGGGCACATGGTAGGATTGTAACTCCTAGCCCCCTGTGGTTCAATGGGCTCGTGGGACTAGTTCTGGTTAATGAGTTAGGAGAAGCTGTGGCACATGTCACTTCCCTGGCTAGAGCATTTAATTTCCCATCTAAGTCCTTTCAGAGCTTCCTTTCCCTCAGGCAGAGTGACCTACAACCTTAGAGCCTATAGCTGCCCCATCAGCTTGGGTTCTAGAGGACAACTGAGTCCCCTCACACCTGAAGAGGACACATAAGCACATAAGATGTAATGCTGTGTTGTTTAGATTAACACTGAGATTTGAAGGTTATTTGTTTCCACTGGAAAATTCAACCTATCCTAACTATTAGTTCTTTCCTCCTTGCAAAGAGCACTAGGGCTTGAATAGTGCCAGGCATCAACTTCAATAAGAGCTCAGGAAATGAATAGTGAGGGTCACAGACTCAGACCACTTTAAAAATTATAGAAGGTAAGACCCGAAATAGATTTATGAATTATGAAATGAAGGTCAATGCCTTCACTTACCCTGGAAGAATCTGAGGCCCAGAGGGGGACACTTCTTGTCTTATATCATCCACGTTTCTGTATATACCACCTCTTCCACTAAGGAGCAAATTTCCCTTGATCTGATCACAATTTCTTTAGATTTTAGTATTGTCATTGTATAATCCTACTTAGAGGTTTCATGCTGGAGAGAATAGGATCAGGAGTCAAACTGGCTGACTCAGCTATGCAATTTACCAGCTGTAAGCTTTACCCCAGGTTCCTGAAGCGCTGCTGGCCTTGTGTCCAACATCTGCTGAGTGGGGATGGTAATAGGGTTATTGTTACGACCTCTAAATGAGATCTATTAAAAATGCTTAGCCTAGTGCCTAGAACATACAAAGCCCAATAAACACTTGCCATTGTTATTATATTCACAGGGTTTCTTCTGGGTGCCACTCCCAGGAAGGAAAGCTGGGACAACTAAGAAAATATCCCCAAAAGAAAGGGTGCAGATTCACTATATTGTTCTATTTGGACAGAAACTAAAAAGTACTAAGCAGATTCACTGTGTCATTCTATCTGGATAAGTCCAATCTTTGCAATACATCCAGGACAGTTGGTTGTTTTGCCCAAATTATTCAGACAATTACCTCAGCTCTCCCTTTGCTTTAGCTGTAAAGCCCAGTACAATAGCAATTGATTTATTAGACTTCAAGAGACTGTAAGTTCTATTTTAGCATTAAAAAAAAGAGGAAAACATCCCACAGAAAGCTGGCAAAGGCCCAAGAAAGAAGGACATAGTCCCTGTGAACCCTGTTGAATCTTAAAATGCCAACTCAAGGATTGTTACTCAGGTAACAGTGCATGGCTGTGAGTATAGTTTGAATATCATCAGGGAAAGAGTCCAAATTACAAAACACAGTATGTCTTTGCAAGGCAACTTTCTTATTTATTTTCTCCCAAGTCCCCAGTGAGTTAATGACCATCTCTAGAATACTTTGGCAAAATTAAAGTGCCAGCTGTGGGCACCAACCATAGGACTCAGAACTACAGGTTATTATTTCCACAGAAAAACACAGACCCATCTATCTCAGAAGTATTTCCACCACCTGAGAAGATCCTTTTGAAAGGATAAAAGATTTCTCATCCCAATTAGAAATAAGATTTGAATTGTAAGACAACCTAAGAAAAGTGACATTTAAATATTTTCTGAATTTAAGCAGGTTCTTTTCTGATATGACACTGGTGGAAGAGAAAGTTCTATATACCTTCATGTGGGGAAGGAAGGGAGGAAAAGCCCATTGAACCATTGAAAGAATAGCCTGGAGGTGGTGTGGTAGATGATTTTTACCCAATTTCCTCTGCCTCTGCCTTTATGGACAAGCTCAAGGACTTCTCTAGACCAACACTTGAGTCCAGGATCCAGCTAACCAATTTCACTTGGCATTCTGAGACTTCTCTCTAACACACAGACAGAAGTAACTATGGAGTTATAGGCCAGAAGAGATGATTGTAAAGCAGGACCAGCAGCCAAAGGATGAAGCCTGTGTCCAGCAAGACCTACCTGGCATTTGAGTTTCCCAACTTCTGTCCTTGGCTTTCTGTTCTCTTTAGTACAGTGTCCAGAGTATCACTCTGCAGAGAACTGAATTTTGGGCCCAGGAATTGTTCTTAGATCTCAAGCAGGAAAGGGATGGGACAGAGTAGTGCAGAGGAGGAGACAGGGGATGGATTTGTCCACACTAACATATTACAGATTTGATGTCATAACATTTTGCTTTTCTTGGGGAGGGCAGAGCTTGGTCTATGAGTCAGCTGTGTCAGACTTGGCTGATCTTGGATGGGCTCATTCCTGCACCTGTGTTCAGCTGGTGGGACTACTGGAATTTGGTTGATCTAGGATGGCCCCAATTTGGAGATCTTAGCTTCTTCTCACATACCTCTCATATTTCTCTAGCAGATTAGTAGCAAGAGTCACAGGGTAAAAATCATGAAGACAAGACTGGCATTAATCAGGACCATTAACGAAATCAATCTACTAGTGCATCTATCTCTCATTCATACTTAGGTGTGAGGC
Organism: Phyllostomus hastatus; assembly: GCF_019186645.2. Taxonomy (NCBI): domain Eukaryota; kingdom Metazoa; phylum Chordata; class Mammalia; order Chiroptera; family Phyllostomidae; genus Phyllostomus; species Phyllostomus hastatus. The sequence goes on along the minus strand of NW_025334041.1, from coordinate 88,195,115 downwards.
AATAGAAAGCCTATTGGAAGCTCTGTGGAGGAGCATGGAACACGTTGACAGCTGGAGGTCACTGTGGGATAATCTGACAACAGCTGGCCTTTTCATGAGGGACCTCCAAATGTCAGCATATGGCTCTTTTCTTGGAGATGTTTAGCTTTTCCAGAGAAAAATCTCCTAGGATGGGGGATAGCCCCTGATCATTTTTTGTTTTGGTTTCTTCCCAGTTTTATTGAGATGTAATTGACATATAATATTGTCTAAGTTTAAGATGTATGATGTGAGGATCTGGTACATGTATCTATTACATAATGATTACCATAATAAGGTTGCTTAACACATACATCACCTCACATAATTACTGTGTGAGTGGGTGTGCATGTGTGTGTTGAGAACATTTAAGATCTACTCTGTCAGCAGCCTTCAAGTATATAATATGGTATTGTTAACTATAGTCACCATGCTGTACATTAGATCTCCTGATCTTCTTTACCCCATCAATGAAAGTTTGTATGCTTTGATCAACATCTCCTCATTCCCCCCACTTTTATTCCACTGTTTAATTTTTTATATTCCATATAAAAGGAAGGTCATATGGCATATGTCTTTCTCTCTGATTTATCTCACTTAGCATAATGCCCTGTGTTGTTGCAAATGGCAGGATTTCTTTTATTATGGCTGAATGGCATTCCATTGTATATGTGTACCACATCTTTATCCATTCGTTCATCAATGGACACTTAGTTTGTTTCCATATCCTAGTGATTGCAAATAAAGCTGCAGTGAACATGTGGGTGCAGATATCTCTTCAAGATAATGGTAGTAGTTCCTTCAAACAAATACCTGGAAGTAGGATTGCTGTATCAGATGGTAGTTCTCTTTTTAATTTTTCAAAGAACTTCCAAACATTTTCCATAGTGGCTATATCCTCACCAACAGTGCCCTAGGGTTCCAGTTGTCCCATAACCTCACCAACACCTGTTATCTCTTATCTTTTTGATATCAGCCATTCTAACAGGTGTGAGGTGACAACTCCTTGTGGTTTTGATTTGCATTTCTCTGATGACTAGTGATGTTGAGCATCTCTTCAGGTACCTACTTATTGGTCTCTGTATGTCTCCTTTGGAAAATGTCTATTCAAGTCTGCCATGTATTTTTCAATCAGATTAGTTGTCATTGCTTTGCTATCAAGTTGTGTGAGCTTCTTATGTATTTTGGACATTAATCCCTTATCTGATGTATAGTGTGTCAATGTTTTTTCTCATTCCATAGGTTATCTGTTCAATCTGTGGGTTGTTTCCTTTGCTGTGTATCTCTAAGCCTGATAATTCTGAGAGCAAATCGGAGGGAAAGTCTCACCTCTGCCTTCTCTGTGCTGAGCATCCCCAAGTCCAGGGCTTCTCGGATTCCTTTTTGCCAGAGATTAAACCTCTAGACTTATAGAAGTAAGGATGAAGGAGAGGGTACTATGGGAAGAAATGTGGCAAGGAGAGGTTGCCTGGTTGTGATGGGTTGGCGAGGGAATCTTGGTCCATGACCCAACCTCTGTGTGTTCAGGCTTTCACCCAGCCTCCCTGATGGTGTCTGATGGTGTCTGATGGTGCCTGATGGTGCCTGGCATCTCCCAACATGGAGCCTCTTGGTTTTCTGTCTGGAAATTGGGGCATGTCCCAGCAGTATCCCTTTTCCAAAAACATTAAAGCTCCAATTTAAAGTGGATTATCTCTGGAGAACATGAACAGGACTTGGAGAGATAACTTACATTTTTTATATGTTAGTACTGCTTGATTTTAAAGGACATGCATATGTTTCCATAATAATTTTTAAATTTAATTTTAAAAGAAAGGTAGACAGGAGTGGAAGAAGAGTTTTGACATTTTTGCTTGAGGGTTTATTTGGAAACCATAGTCTGAGCAACAATTAGCCCAGTCCCCTCTCTGTGTCTATTTGTTTTTATGAAGAAAATGTGGCACTTTTCAACCTTATTCACCTCATGGCACAGATAGAAGATGATAATATTTGTGTAGCATACTGATTACTCCTGACCTGAGGCAACTTGATCGGATGGCTGATCCCAGGATTCCCCAGGCCTCCCTCAGGTACAGCAAGGACAAAGGGCACAATAGCTAGACATACCTGTAATTTGAGTATGGCACACCAGTAAGGAAGCTCTGCCTCTAACTATCTGTGGTAATGAACCCATTTTCTCCTTTATGTCTAATCTATTACAGCCAAAGACACACTCTACTTTAAGTGACTGGTACACAGCTCACATCCCACACCACTCACCACCCACTAGTTCAGTAGCACCCAGAATGGTCCACACCCTATTCAATGAAACAACCCACTAATCATACACTTGGAGTCACAGCAGTGTCAAGTAGATTGAAATGTTTCTAAATGCTTCTCCATTTCTGTAACTTTCTTTTCATGGACCAGTAATAAAGATCTAAAAGTTTCCTCCTGACCAAGGAAAGCTAAGGACCAAAAAGTCATTTAGATCTGGAACAATGACCACTTTTCTTTGCTGTTTTTTAAAATCTGTTTTATTCCAATCAGTTTCATGTGTCAAAAAGCATACCCACAGTCTTTGTAAGACATTCTTTGGCCTTGCAAAATTAACTCAAATGCCTCATTTTTCAGATGAAGATGTTGAGAGCCAGAGAGGTAAGGGACTTTCCCAAGGTCCCACCGTTGGTCTGTAGCAAATCTCTGAATCCAGCTTGGTGTTTCCCCCACAACTCCAATCTGACCTAAAACAAGTGTGTATCCTAGTTACTGAGTCTGTTCCACCGAAATCTAAGGAGACTTTCGGTTATGCTAATGCCCTCATTGCCAACTATCATTTAAAATAAGAATGGGGCTAAAAAAAAAAAGAATGGGGCTGCCAAATTTATATTTGGTGTGTACAGGAGTGTCTTAGTCCACTTCAGCTGCTATGAGAAAATACCACACAGACTGGGTGGCTTTCAAACAACAGAAATTCATTTCTCTCAGTTCCTGAGACCCAGAAAGCCCAGACCAAGGTGCTGGCAGATTTGGAATCTGGTACAAGTCTGCTTCCCGGTTCATGGACGGCAGTATTTCCCCTGCGTCCTCACATGGAAGAAGGGGTGGAGAACACTCTTGCATGTCTTATAAGGACACTAATTCCATTCCCAAGGGCCTCGCCTTCATGGCATAATTGCCTCCCAAAGGCTTCACCTCCAAATTCCACACATTAGGAGTTAGGATTGAAAGTATGAATTTCAAGGGGACACAAATATTCAATGTATAGTAAGGCACATACACTTCTCCAATGGCCTCCAAGTCCCACTCTGACAGGTGGCGAGGGTCCATGTGGAAACCTGGCTCCTGAGGCCGGGCCTTCCCTGGCACAGCAGACATGGGCCTTGACGACAGGCACAGAGTCATGTTGATCGGAACCATTGTTCAAGCTGCCGAGTCCCCCTGGTCACAAGGGCTCTGAACAAGCCAGAGCACTTCACAGGAGGGTCTGTAGTCCTGAAACAAGATCCTGTGAGGAAAAATTGAAACATCAGATGTGCAGGCTGGAAAAGAGGAAAGTCAAGGAGACACAGAGCTATTAATAAATATCTGAAATGTTGTCACATAGCAGAAGAATTAGACATATTCCAAGGGGTTGTCACGAGGAGCATATTGTGGGCATGTCCTCTTAAAGTATGGAAGAGCTTTCTAGCAACTGTAGCTATCTAATAATGGAATGATTATTTTAAAAGGTAGTGAGTTCCCTGTTGTCAGAGATATTCAAGGAAGAATATTTGGAAAGGTGTCAAGTATTGTCAGATAAAATAAAGGATGCTCAGATAAATTTGAGTTTTAAATAGACCATACATACTTTCTTAGTATAATCCCATCTAAAATATTACATTGAACGTGCTCATACTAGAAAAGTACAAGTATTTTTCTTTGTTAACTCTGGCCACTCTAAGTATTAGGGGAACAATCTGGGCTGTGATTTTACCGCTCTTTTAAAGATTATAGGATGGTATGCTAAGACAGTCAGGCTGTTGTTGCTCTAAATGAAAAACATAATTTTTCTAAAGAAAAACTGCTCTCCCGAGTCTCTTAGAGCTAATACAAACTACCCAGCTGCTCCAGCCAGAGCCGTCATTACAGAGCTCAATAAAATGGATCCTCTTCAGCTCTGGGGGATTGAGGGCTGCAGGGCTTCCTCACGCAACAAGGAGAACTTGTCTGTTTTGTTTAGTAAACATAATGTGTGACACCGAAACTCCCCTCGGCTTGTCTATATCTGGCTGCACTGCCAGCCAGAGGCGAGGCCTGTGGCTCCTCCGTCAGGGATCTTGTTAGAAAGAAAGCAAAGACCACAGGGGTTCCCTGGAGAAAAGACCTAAGATCCAATCAGAAAAGAATTCCTGCAAAACTTCACTGCATCCCCTGCGAGCCACCTTTGTGGGAAAAGAGGCTTCATCATCTGGTCTCTCTCTCGAGCCACACCCTGAGCACTGTGCCCTCAACTCAAAAATCACATCTGTTTCTTGGCGGGGCAGAGCCCTCTGCAACTGGCCCACCCCATTGCCACGATAAAAAATCCTAAACTGAAGCAGAAAGTATCAAGAAGTAATTCTGAGCTGACTGCCTTTCATCAGTTGAAGTCAGAAGTCTGCCCCTTAGTAGCTCATCCCACCAAGGAAGGCAGACCCTTGCACTCAGCCAAAGCATTAATGCCGTAAAAACTCCCAAAGCCTTGTGGTCTTAAAAAGGGAAACAGAAACTGAAGTCCAAAAATGCCTCGCCTGGCTCCCATGGTTCTTCTCACACCTAGAGGCCTGCTTAAAACTGGCCCACTGCACCTGAGTGTCATTCCTCATCACATCTGGAACCAGAGTAAGCTGATACCACCCAGCTACCGACTGTTGGTCCAGCTCTGAACTGCTCCATAACAGCCCGAAGAACAAAGAACGTGGCAGTGGAAAGTGTGCCCAGCTTTGGGTGGAGGTTAAAAAGGGAAGAGGGGAGAAGAGATGCAGTTCAAGCTGCAAAGGGCCAAACCCATTCATGAACTGGCAGAATGGGAAACAGGGAGGCTGGCTTGTATGAGTCAGGTATCCAAACCCCATTCACCTGCTGCAAAGCAGATGGGTGCTGAGCAGCCAGAGTGTAAACCGATTGGCCTCATGGCTCAGATGAGGCTGAAGGGCAAAGCTGAAAATTGACCCGATACATCCAGCCAGCCAGCTTGGTGGGACTGTGACAGGGATGGTTCTGGTAGCTCTCCTCCAGAAATTAGCATTTTTTTCAGAGCCCTGGTAGGCCAGGAAACCAAAATTCCAACTTTGTTCTATCAAGTACTGGGAAATAGAAAATGAATCAGCAAGAAATTGAAGTGTATGCTTCCGTGTTTTGGGGGACTTGACCCAATAGATGACCCACAAAATCAACAACAGTCCACGGAAAGAAGAAAGGATGGGGAGGGAGGCTGAGAAGGGGAGAGTGATAATTACAACACTGTTCTTCTTTAGCTCATCCTTCCTGGGAATAGTTTCACTTATAAAAGGCAGAGACTGCCAACTCCGAGGCTGCCCAGGGTCTGCAGGATTCTAGCCTCCAAGGCCTGGGCAAGAAGCAAGGGGATAGAACATGACAGAGCACCTTCTGCTGAAGCCCCTGGGGAGAGGGGCCATGGAGGGGTCAGAGAAGGATGTCAGGGGTTCCCAGGGCCCCACACAGAGGTAGGTCACAGGTGGTTCAGGCCATTTACCCATGTACCCTGGGGCAGGTTGGGACATGAGCAGCAGGGACAGATGTCATTCCCTAGGCTTCCTCCCACCGGAGTCCTACATTGTTTGGGATGGAGTCTTTCTTTTTCTCTTCACTGACTTCCCGCCTTAAGATCTCCCCATAGCTTTTGCCTCTTCGGGGCACTGCAGAGACCCCCAACTTGCAGTCCCTTCTAGAGTGCTGTAGAAAACTAGAGTAAAGAAAGATGCTGAAAGAGGCCAACACAAAGCAGTCCATGTCCATCTAGAAAGGAGGATTTGACAGCAGGGTTCTCAGAAGCCTCCACCCCATCCCCACTCCTAACCACTTACCCTTAGCAAATTGCCACCCTGCCTGAAATTCCACCATTTATCACTTATCAGTTACTGATGCCTTGTGAATTGGCTTATCTGATTGCACAGGAAAGGAAAAGGGTATTTGAGGCACTCCCCACCCCATAGTCCTAGGGCCTCTGGCCACACTTGTGTGTATAAATGCACCTATATGCATATTCATACAGATCACATCCACAGAACCTTTCCAACTACCCCATGCCAATTCATTTACATATGGTGTATGGCCACTTTCACACTACAATGGCAGAGCAGTTTCAACAGAGACCATATCATTCATAAGTCCTAGAATATTTATTATTTAGTTCTTTCCTGAAAAGTGTGCTGATCTCTGCCTTAAAACCATCCAAGCTACATCTCTCCCCTTTCCCAGCTTCCTTGAAAAAAAAAAAACATATGTACTCCTACACGTACTAGACTCTCTTCCTCTCTAGCCCAGAATTGTTAGTTGAACCAAATGGGGTATATACAGCCAATGTACATGTACAACTCCTCTTCCCTTTACCCACAAAGGCCTTTGGAATTGCTCCTGTCTATACTGAACTTCTCCTTTCTCTGAAATCCACCTATTGTATACTAGTTACTGTGACAATTTACTATGTTACAGTCTTTATGTTTTGTTGTGTTAATACTATAAATTTCTTGAAGTAGGTTCTGCGTGTTACTCAATTTAATACACATGGTTTGAGCTCTTGGTATGTGCAAAGCACTGCAGAGAATTTGAAGAAGCTTACAACACAATCTCTGCTTCCAAAGATTTATAATCTGGTGAGGGAGAATTTTAATTTTTATGATGATAGATAGATAGATAGATAGATAGACAGACAGACAGACAGACAGATGCATTCAAAAGGGGGAAAGACCTCCTCTAGCTGAGGGCAGAGAGAGTGAGGGCCAAACCGAGAAGCAGCGTGAGCCTTCAGGGATCAACCAAGGGCAGTAAATACAACAGGGATGGTGAACCCCAAAAAGGCAAAAGTTACCCCTGAGTAAACTATCCCTGCCCACCTAGGGAGTTTCCCACCGGTTAGAAACACAAGGGTGTGAGCTTCCTCTCCGCAGGAGAGATGTCTCCTGGCCTTGCTGTACGTACGGTGCAGCACCGAGTGCTACAGCCAGAGCCAGAGTTGACAAGTCCAGGGAGTGGGACTTTGGCTGCAATATGAAGAAATGCCATTACTCAGAACTGTTGGAAGATGGAACAGACTGCCTAAAGAAAATATGAGTAGCTTTCTACAAAGAGAGGTCTAAACATACAGTAGATGTTCATACAAGACAATACAGGCAATGATTGGATTAGACCCTATACACAAAAGTAAATATAATTTACGAACCAGCAGCAACTACATCACCTGGGAGTTAAACACTGTAAATTCTCAGACCTCACACGAGAGTTGCTGGATTAGAATCCCGCAGACTCTGGTCATTAGAATTAACTAGACCTCCAGATGATCCGTAGGCATGTAAAACTTTCAGAAGCACGAACTAGACAGATTTTAGATTTCCTTCCAACCCTCAGAACCTTGCCCTCAGAACTGGGATCTTGGACCCCTTGAGAGACTAGACATTCATGATGTTATTTTGAATATCATTTTTACTATTTCTTTTAAAAAAATTCTCAAAACTACCCATGAGCTTTTTCAGATATTCAGTATTATTAGGCATCAAATTTAAGGATTAAGGAGGTTCAGGAAATACACAAATAGGACCTTCTAAATGGTTTGCCATTATAGACAACTGAATTTTCACATGTGTGTAGTTCCAATAAGCCATCATGCTCACACCAACCAGCGCCTCCCTGGTTCACCTCAGACCCACACCACATGCTCAGTCACAGCCAAGACAAGCCCTGTGGTCTATTTTGATACAATTCCAAGAGAAAGCTGAGTTCCTGGGAGCCTCTGTGACCCCAGTAACCAACATCTTGGGGCCTACTGCATGTCTCATACTATCTGAACGTAATTCCCCACTCTCCAGACCAAAAGGAAAAAGGAAGGCAAACACTCGTGCAGTTCCTTCCCTAGCTCCCCACCCCCACCCACATTGTATTCTGCACACATGCTAAAGCATTAGCATCGGCTGATTTGGAAGGAATATTGGAAATGAAGTGATAGCAGAGTAAATGTCAATGCATTCAGTGTGACACCGTGAGCACCAGGTCTTAAACAGCTTCATCATTGTGGCATTTACTGTATCCTGAAATAATATTAATCCCACTGTTGTCCTTCTTGATGGAATCATCCATGAATATGGTTTATGGGCCTGGCCAAAGTGATAATAGGTTAAAAGAACAGCCTATCCAGTGTTCCACTAAATTAAGGTCGCTTCATGGAATTTAATGAAACAAGTGCTGCATGGGGTTTTCAAAGGACGTTCTTGTAATTCATGTCTATTTAGGGCTCCTGATAACCAGAAACCTAATTTCTCAGAGTAAAATAGCTTTTTTGTAAAGCCTGGTCATATAGGAGAATAAAAAGGAAAAAAACTTTAAAGGGCAATAATCAGACCTCAACTGAAATATTTTGTTATTTCAAATCCAAAGTTTAAGCAAAGAAAAAAAAAGATGGAAGGGAGGCAATGAGACATTTTGAATAAAACCAAATATAAAAATTAATCAGATTCCTACGTCATTCTGCAGTTGAACGCTAAAATAAGAATTCTGTCCTCCCCACTCCCTTTAGCCACATATGTAGAGAAATAAAAAGACCTTGGACAGGGAAGGCCACAGCACGCTTGAAATGATGAAGGCTGAAAGAACCGTTCAGACCTGGAGAACGGCAGAGGGTGGACAAGGCCAAGTGTTCTTGCGCACCTACCTCCATCGCACCTGCCAAAGCTTAGCAGGGCTCAAGGGCTTAAACCTTCTCTGAGAAAGACAGAACCCCGGATTCATGTCCCTGAAAATATAGGAACATTCCATTGGAATTGATGTGCCTTGGAAGTAGGCAAACATTCCATTTCCCCTGCTGACAACAGAGCCAAAAGTATTAAACAATAACAGATATTTATTTCACATCCAATATGGGAGGTGGGACATTCCAACTGTGTCTTAGGGTAGAAGAAAGTCCCACAGGGATTCACTGAGTTCTTTCTGGACTATGCCTTTTCCATATTTCCTGTCACCAATGACAAAGTAATTTTCACAGGGTGGCAGTCACACACTCGGACACCAACAGAGGTTAGACAGGTGACTTATAAACAGTGAAGTATGCTAGGTGAACAGACAATGGGGACAAACAGAGACCTCGTTCAACAGGAGAATGTTGTCCCATTGACAAGGAGGAGCCAACCTCGAGCTCAGGACAATTGCTTCCATGAAGGAACCAACACTTCATACTGCTATAGTTTCTGAGTTTTCAAAAGATTTCAGAAACTTCAAATTTTTATGTGAAATGAAGTAGTGTAGCTCTAAAGCAGCACCATCTAATTATCTTTTAAATAAAGCAGGACATCATGTCTGGGACCCTAACTCAGCTTCTGTGTCAGGAGTCTGCTGCTCTGGGGCAGGATGACAACCATCCTGAATGGCAATTCAGGCTTTGAAGTGCTGGATTGGAAAGGAACAGCAGTGTTCAATATAAACCCCAAAAGTATGTATGACAATGATGCAAAGAGTAACCAACTGATTTTACTACATTAAATAAAGAGAAGTCACTCTTTTTCTACTTCATCCACTTTCTCTCTGCATTGGGCCTATTCACAATCAGTTTTCTACTAATTTTGCTTTTTAGGCAAATACTTGTAAAATACCTGAGGTCAGGGTTATTTTTCCTTACTTCAAGCAGGTGGGGATGGTCTGCAGCCACCTGCCACCTTCTGAGTGACTCTTGCGTGGGTCCCCATGAGAAATATCCTTCTTCCCCCCACTTGGTGGCCAAAGTGTATTCTGAGCTGCCTTTCTCACTAAAAATTTGTGGGGACGTCTCTCTCGGTCAGTTTCAGCTATGTCTCTCAAGACTAACCTGGGTTAATTACCCAGAAAGTTGGCTGTCTTTTAAGGGACCCATTTACTCTGTCCCAGAAGAAACATGTGTAATATATTTGGCACAAGCTCCCAAGTCAGCCTACCCAGTCCCCAGCTCAGGCATGGCAGGGCGACCCAGTTTGTCTGCTTCTAAAAATGCAGAAGGTGTAGCCTCCTCACAGGCAAGTGCTGAAGCAGCCCCTGGAAAGGAGCCCCCTAACTGTAAGCCAAGTGGAGAGGGCTGTGACAGAAGGCTCTAATGCCCTGTGCCGGGTGAACATCGCAGCGGCCACACAAACCTCCACGGGCTGGTTGAAGCCAGACAGCATCTCCAACCACCTGGATTTTCCTGGAGAAAGCAAGCACAGTGTGGAAATGCAAACCAAGAGCTTGCCCTTCGCCTTGCCCTTCAGCCTCAACTATGTCTTTTCCCTGACATAGCAGGGCTCTGCGGCATCCCTCCCTCCATGTCCTTCTAGAAGCAAGTATAGCCTGTACCACATAATAACTTGTCATTCTCTCATTCCACTCTTTCTGCTTCTGTGCCTGAGCTCAGTTATGACCTTTTAAAAAATAGGGTATATTTGTGATACTGCTTTATATTTAACACAGAGTTAACACTGAGCCCTCAGCATAAATGGGGCTCAATTAATATTTGTGGAAGGGAAGAAAGGAATGGTCCAACAGATGAAAGTCAAACTCAGCCACAGAGGAGAATTCCATTGCATAGAGGACATAGTCAAAGGTGTGAAAATTGGCACACCACCCATCAGTTAACAGTTTATAAAATGAGATTCTCAGGCTGGCACCCCAAGCTCCTGGTCACAATAACCTGGAGTGAAATGCTGATATGACTTCTACACATTCTGTGCTTCTGCCTTAGTACATTCTTAGAATATTCACTTGAATCCAAATATCCTAACAGCAAAAAAAACTATTAAGAAAGAAATATATCCCCTGAAATATATTCAAATAACTGCTGCTTGACAATGTATATGTGAGTATATTTTTCTTATCCAACAATTATCCATTGGTTTCTAGTGAATCTACAAGAAAGTCATTAATGGTGTGATTCTTTTGGCTTCCCAAAAATTAAAACAATGGAGCCTGATTTGACAAATGTGAGAATGTTTTTCAGTGCAACCCAGCTGAATCTCCGAGGACCCAACCGTGTAGGCATCAACATGACCTCCGAAGACTGGTGCAGGTGCGCTCAGACCTGCCCTCGGCTCTGCTGCCACACTGTCTCAGCCTCTCTTCTCCTTGCTCCTGTCACTGTGCTAACCTCTCCAGGGCTGGACATCTCTCTCTCTCTCCTCATCTCTGTTCTTTTATCTTTGCTCCAATCAGACTGGACTACGCATAATTCCTTACAAAGGCCCCACCTATCTCTGGTTCAACAGCTGTGCTCAATCTAGTATTTCTTCTTACAATGCTTTTTGCTCTCGTCCTGACCATACTCCACTCTTGTCACCATTCCCATCCCTCAAAGTTCAACATGAAAGTCATTTCCTCTGGGAAGTCTGATCATTCCAAAATCTTTCCAAAAGTGTATCTCCCCCCCACCAATAATTATTTAATTATAACACTTACCTCATTAGACCTGAGTTCCAGATATTTGCATTATTTTATTTCCTTTACTCAACTTTATAGATGATCATAAGGGTGTTGCTAATCTTCAGAGACCAGAGACATCTGTTTTCCTTATCTTTCTGATTCCCGGGACCTAACACTGTGGCTACTTAAAAAGCTGATCAGTAAATATTTATCGACCTACATTAAATTCCATTATTTTATCCCTTTACTAGGTATAAGCAGGCTGAGAGGTCTTGGAAGTAAAAGAAACAAGGGTGGAATTCCATCTCCAGGCTCGAATGCTCTTTCCCAAGGCAGTAACACCCTGGTCTGATGAAGTGCACGAGGTCATGCATCCCCTAGACAGTGGACGCCAGACTGCGTGGCTGTGCCTGAAAGCAGGGCACAGAAATTCCAGAAAGCAACAAGTGGGCTTGTCCAGAAAGGTATCCACAGCAACAGAGACCTTTTCTCTGTACACTAGAAAAATGTCCACAACATCATTCCACAGTATCAACGTGGAATGGCCTCTGTTATTTTTGCAAGATCATATTCACTTTTCCCCTTTATTTTTCTCCCAGCCTGGGACAGGCTGAAACTAGCAAGAAAAAATTGTTCTCCATCTACTGGGCCATCAAGCTGGTGGGAGATGCACCTAGAGCTCCTGGTGGTCACTCTTTGCTATGATGTGGGGAGTACGGTCTAAGATTGAAGGCAACACAAAGGACAGCACAGCTGAGGTCCTTTGAAATACAATGTTAAAAGAAACAACGTTTTTACATTCTCCTTGAGTCCTTGGATCTTGCCATGCCTGAAGTTAGTGTGCCTTGGGCTTCCTGACATGTTTGTTTGTTTGTTTGTTTGTTTGTTTGTTTGTTTGTTTGTTTTGCTTAGGCCATTAGATTTCTGTCCCTCACTATCAAGAGTGCTGCCTGAAACAACAGGAAACACTCTGCAGGGGGAGGCAGGTTGCCTGGCTCCAGTTACCCGCTGACTGACCATGTGACCACAGGTAAGCTCCTGAGACTCTCCATCCATGTTACACAGCTATTGAAGTGGGTTGATTCTTGAAGTTCCTTCTAGCCCTGGCATTCTCTAATTCATTCTCCAGACTTCACATTCTAGAGTGCCGCTCCCTAACTAGAATATTAATTCTACAAATGACCAGCCATATTGTAAGTATGCCCAGTGCTTTCATGTCACTTTCCTTGTCTTTGGTAATAGTTTTGCTCTTGATAACACCAGAACCATGTGAAACTTGCACTGGGCTGGCATAGTTATTTAAAACTATCTTGGTTTGAGTCAATGAAATGGTGCTGGCCTTGGTGGCCTTGTCTTAGTTATCTAGAGCCCAATGGCAGTGTTAAATTAACTAAATAAGGAGGCCATTAGACTGATCTGGCTCTAATGATGAGGTGTCCTGTTTAACACAACCAAAACCTAAGCTATAAATGCCTCAAGGTTAAGAAATCAAAACCTCAAAGAACTATCATAGATGGCCAACCAGGCTGGAAGTTACAGCCAATCAAATAATTCCTTTTCTTTGCTTCCACACCTTCTCTGTTTGTCTTCCCCTGAGCTCCTGCTGGTGGAACAGGGTTCCTAACCACTTCCAGTCTGGCACCGCGTGATTTAAGTTCATTTTTGGCTCAAATAAACTCAAAATTTTTCATATGCTTCAATTTATCTTTTAACAGCAGAAACCTCACTAGGCAAACTTCCTGATCAACTTAGAGTTCCTCAGTGCTTATTCTCCACGAGGCTTTGTTACCCACTTCTTGGAGGAAACAAAGACAGAGCGGGTCCTCGTCCTCCAGTCAGTCAGTGTCGACGGGGAAGACAACGCACACACAGGGGAGTGCAACGCCAGTGTGGCCAGTGTACAAAGCAGCCACCACTGTGCAGGAATTTGGGAACACCTTCTGAATTTGGGAACCAGGTGGAAAGTGACCCTCTCTGGAACTGAAGCCAAGAGGAATAGGACCCACCATCTGCAGGAGTAATCCACTGTGCTCTGTCTCATTTGGCTACTACGCTTGTCTTTGAACTAAAGCCCCCTTCCAGCTACCCCTCACCACACACACACACACACACACACACACACACACACACACACACACAGCCGCCTCCCTCCACTTCTTTCTGCTTCTTCTCATTTCTTCTCTTTTCTGAGACTTTCTTCACCCTTTCCTTTCCACTGTGCTTTTCTATAGAAACAGGCCTCTAATGTGACACCCTGGGGTCCTGCAGAAAGTGTGCACTGAGGGATGGGAGGGGGGCTGCAGGCATCAAGATTGAGTTCTTTAAATAACACTTAATGAACAATAAACACAATCCAGCCCAGCCGAACTGGTACTTAGCTACTAAGTACCCAGTCAATGGCCCATCTGTCATATTGTTAAGACCTTTAGAAGTTGTTTAACAAAATGTTAAATGAGATGACATTCAGCAGGCAGCAAAATGCTTGACTGCCTAATGCAACCCAAAAGAGCCGGCCTGGTGGCAGTGTTTGATATAATGCTTTGTATTTCCCTCCCAAGAACCCCAGAGCAAGAGGTCTCCCTGCCTGTCACTTTCTATCTAGGTAAAGTGAGCCTGGGGTGGGAAGGACACGATTACCATCAGCCAGGAGGCCTCGGCCAGCTGATGAGGTACTTTTCTGAGGAAGCATGACTACAAGGGGGCACCTGAAAGTAAAGCTAGTAGGGAGAAAAAATAAAAATTCATCTGGAGTCTCACTCTCCTCTTTCTTGTTGCCAAAGCACCCTACCTCCCTCTATCTGCTGGCCTGGAGGGGAGAAGGCAAGGGTGGTAATGAGTCTCGACTTTTTCTAAGAGCTGAAATATGAAGCCAATTATTAAGGGGAAGATTTCCAGCAAATTGGCTCCTGATAGCTCACATTTATCTGCTTTAGATTTGCATAGTCGTGGTCGGGGAGAAGCTCTCTGCTTTAGTTCAGGTAACAAAGACAGACTCTATTCAGCAGGAGGTGAATGACTTGTTCAACTTCCCCTCAACCTATGTATTCAGAGTTCAACAACTAAAGATAATAACAAACAAATTATAAATTGCACAAAGAACTGCTTTAAGGGGAGAAGAAAAGATAAAATAAAATGAAATAAGTCTTTCCCCCTGTGACTGATGGTGTGAATACTGAAAGTGGCTCCCGAGAGGAGTTAAACAGCCCCAAATTTTTGTAATGATGAAATTCTTCACTGGAGAGTAAGCTCCAAATTTTTTTCATTTTCTTCCTCCTTCTCAGCTTAGGATTTCCTGGCCTTTATCATATGTTCAAACATTTACTTCAAGGAAAGAATTAAATATCCAGCAAATTTGACCAGCCCTTGGAACCCCACAGGAAATGGAAATTGTATTCTCATCTTGCTGGTTAAAAAAATTAAATCTAGTCTTACTATGAAATAATAAATGAATATTCAACTATAAAGTCATCTCACACAACAATAAAAAAAAACAAATAACCCAACTGAAAATGGGTAAAGGACTTGAACATTTCTCCAAAGATACATAAGTGGCCAATAAGAACATGATATGATAAAATGATGCTTGACATCATTAGCCATTGGGGAAATGCAAGTTAAAGCCACAGTGAAATACCAGTCCACATCCACTGAAATTGTAACAGGGTGCAGCCAAGAGGGGGGCCCCAAATAGGGATTTGGAATGGGGCCCAGAACTCAAGGTGTTCAGGAAGTATTAAGATGTCCTCACCCCCCACCCCCACAGGTGTGGGTTGGGGGAAGGGACACATGGAGCAGGGCCATTGAGAGCTGTTTCCTGCAGCAACAGCTTTGCAGCTAACCTCTGGTGTGGTCATTTAACATATCTATAACCTTTGACTGGTTGCATAGATACGTTAAATAGCTGTGGCCTTGCTCTGAGCCAGGGGAATGGAAGTAACTTCCCCACCAAGATGTAACTGGGGGGCAGGTTCCCCGAGTTACAGCGCCTGTGTTGAAGCTTGGAGATGATTGGCTCCATGACACAGGGACCACACCTTCCCAGACCCACAATGGCAGCCCAGTAAAGCTGGAAGGCTTTGAGAGTACTGACAGGTGTAACTGATTTTGGGGGGAGTCTGAAATGGGGCTGCAGAAAAAGATTGGAGCAGGGATTTAAACCCAGACACAGCAGCCAATGGAGGGAGAACCACTCAGTTTTGGCTGAGTGGGGACTCCTGTGGCCCTGAGAGAAAGGACCACCGGCTAGAGCAGAGATCCCAGCAACACAGCTGATGGTGCCAGGAACAGAAGGAGGTCTACCAGCTGAGACGGATTACTGAGAAGAACCGGGGGCTGCCTGAGCCACTGACTTTTATTTCTTTTCCTGAGATACAGTACCCCAGACTGGGCAAAGGGGAAAGGAAGGACTGTATGTGTTTGTGAGTGTTTTAAAAGACTTTGGGATTTTGATGAAGACATTAGGTCACTCCTTTAAGTTAGTATAGCATTAAATAAACATTTCCTTTCCTTTTCACGAATCTCTGGCATTAAGAGACATCTTTCCTATAGGTGGTGGACATAACAGACCTGGGGTTTTCTTTTGGGTAATAGTGTATTGCCCTTGGCTCCCCCACCTTGCTGTTCTGTAACAAAATGGCTATAATCAAAAAGGCCGATAATAACAAGTGTTGGTGAGAACATAGAGAAATTGGAACCCTCCCATTGCTGATGGGAATATAAAAAGATACTGTGGGGGAGGAACAAACTTTCCTCTACCCTCAAGGATTTTTTGGCTAACAATCAGATAGACACAAGGCAGATTTACAAGAGAAAATAACCAAATGTAAGACGTACATATGTATGGGAGCACTGCAGAACCCCCACATGCACGAAAGGGTCAAAGGCAGAAAGGGAACACCGGTACAGGAGACATCCTGAGCTAGGGATGAGGTAAAGTGCTTTGGGAGTTTCAAAGGGTCGAGAAGAGCAGATACTTAGTAAGTTGCAGTTTATCCCTCCCTACAGATAGGTCAAAAGAGGTTATCTCTGATAATCTCCCTTTATGGGTGAGGCCCCTAATTCAAGTTCTTCTGGGTAGTAAAAGGGAATAGCAGAAGCTTCTCTTGAGCCTAAAGCTAAAACTGCCCTTAGCTGAAGACAATCCACACACCACAGAAGCACATCTCGAGGTAACTTGGTCTGAACTCCCACAATGCAATCATTTTGGGCAGTAGTTCCTCAAAACATTAAACATGAGTTACAGCTGACCAAACCACTCCACTCCTAGGCCTATACTCAACAGAAACAGCAACATACACACACACAAAGACTTGCACGCAAATGTTTACAGAGCTTTATTCATAATGGGCAAAAGGTGAAAAGAGCCATTATGTCCATCAACTGATAAAAGATAAACTAAATGTGGTGCATCTACACAATGGATTCAGTGGTAAAAATGAATGAAGTATTGATACATGCTACAGCATGGATGAACCGTAATAACATCATGCTAGGCAAGAGAAGCCAGTGGCAAAAGACCACATACTGGAAGATTTCATTCATATGAAATGTCTAGAACAGACAAATCTATATGAGCAGAGAGAAGATTAGTGGCTGCTCAGGACTGGGGATGGGAGAAGTGCAGGGAGGGTATTGAAGAGGAGTGGCTGCTAATTGGTATGGGGTTTCTTTCAGGAATAATAACAATGTTCTTAAAGTATTTGTAGTAATGTGAATATATTAAACACCAATTGAGTTGTACATTTTAAATGGGTGAATTATATAGTATGTGGATTATATTGCAATAAAGCTGTTTTAAAAAGGGAAGAATAACCCAAACTTTTTCTTTTTAGCCCCTGCATTATTTTGCTAGGGCTTCTGTAACAAAGTACCATAAACTGGATGACTTAAACAACAGAAATGTATTCCCTTACAGTTCAGGTGACATTTATAACCACAGAACCAGTTCAAAATGGTCCTGTCCTGTTTAACAAGATACTGAGTTGCTTTTCAGGGACAACAGACCAACACTGTAGGTCGTACAGCCAAATCATGTGCAGAGGAGAGAACTTTGACTTCTAGCTGCACACGGAACCAAAATCTCACCACACCCCGCGCCCCAACACACACACACAGAACCAGAGGACTGGGACATACCGGAACCTGAATTCTGGAACTGTTTCAGAAGGGTAAGATCTGTTGTGCAGGAAGATCCATGCAGATGCCCCTTCCCATAAATGGCCAGCTCAAGTGTCCTCCAATGAAAACTTGCCCCACCAGCACTTTCACATACATGTGTCCCCTATTTCCTTAAAAAGCCACCCCAAACCCTGGATTGGGGGAGTTTGGACTTTTGAGCCATAGCTTTCCCGTTCTCCTTACTCAGCACTCTGCAAATAAATCGACCTTCATCTCTCCACTGCAGTTCTTGGTGTTTGTGTTTGGCTTTGCTAGTGCCAGGTGGATGAATTCTCACTGTGTGGTAACACTAGAAGTCCCAGATCCAGGTCTCAGGCTGTGAGAGAGGATCTGTTCCCCTAGCATCTGATGGTTTGCTGGCAAACTTCGGCATTCCTTGGCTTGTAGATGCATCACTATGATTTTTGCCTTCATCTCCCCGTGGCATTTTCCCTATGTGTCTGCCTCCAAATGTCCCCTTTTTATAGTGACATGTAGGATCAGTCCCACCCTAATGATCTCACTTTAACTTGATAACCTCTGTGAAGACCCTATTCCAAGTGAGGTGGTGCTGAGGGTTAAGACTTCAACAAATGAATTTGGAGGGTGGAGGGAAGGACACAATTTAACCCCTTTCAATGGATTTAAAGTGGGCTGGGATATGGTCCCTATGAGATTACAAGTAATTAAAGGATTTTAAAATCTAGCACCAGACCCTAGAATTTTCTATACAATATCTTGTTAACCACTAGGCCTGGACTCTCTCAGGGGGTCATCTAAGAGACAGTGTATTAATCAGGATAGTCTAGATTATGGTGCAGTAACAAAAACTTCAAAGTCTTAATATCTTATAACAACAAAAACCATGTGGATCAGCACGGGACTCTTCATAGTCATTCAGTGATTCGGGGTGATAAAGGCTCTACCATTCGCCACAATCTCATAACATGTTTCATGATCTCTAAGCAAAGAAGGAAGGAGACCGGAGACTCACATCCTGTCTTGAATGTTCTAGCGCCTCACTTCCACTCAGTGGCCAAAATAACTCACATGGCTATGTCTAACCTCAGCGTCTGGGGAAGTGCCATCCTCCAGTGAGCTAGGAAGAACCAGAGCCCTGAGGAGCAGCCCTAGCATCTAACACAGGCAGGGTCCCACGGCTCTTCCATTAAAAAGCAGTTTTTCTCCTAAACCAGTATAAACTCCAGCTCAGTCACACACTTATTTTTTAAATCATGATTTTCTAGCATTATTTAGGGAAAATGGCACTGGAACAGTAGGCAAGTA
Source organism: Phyllostomus hastatus (assembly GCF_019186645.2). NCBI lineage: Eukaryota > Metazoa > Chordata > Mammalia > Chiroptera > Phyllostomidae > Phyllostomus > Phyllostomus hastatus. Next base: position 88,176,065 of record NW_025334041.1, on the reverse strand, counting down.
GTTCATCTCCTAGCTCTGCTCGTTACCAGAAAGTCACATTGATAAGGGGACTCAGGAGTTAAAGATTTTAGCCTTTGGTATAGTTGATAGGCTTAAGTGACTAATGCATGTAGAAAACTGTTATTCCAGGAACTGGAATTTGTGACCACTTGACTCTAACAGGTCGGTAAGTGAGTCAACCTTTGTGCCACAGGGGGTCTGTAAGTGATGGAGATGATATCTGAGCCACTGTGTTCCAGGGAGGGAATGCCTATGCAGATGCAGATAAAGAATTGCTGATCAACAGATAAAGAGGTACTAGGAAAATCTTGCTGAACTGCAACTCTTATCCAATTAACCTTTTTTCCAAACCCCTTATCTATCCTTTCTTCTCCTTATACACAGGCCAGCTTGAAATGAGATGTTAAGAAGGTCTTCTCAGGGTACGTAACCCACCATCTTCTCAGATCTCTGGCATCTGAATAAAGTGCCCATAAAGATTCAATTCTTTTCTCTACTTTTTGGTTCTAGTAGTTACAGGCAGCACGAAGGCCAACTTTTCCATTTTCAACATCTCATGTATTCAGTCAGAAAAGACTTAAGGGTCTTTTGAGGTCAAGTATCATGGTGACCTTGGGGATAAATGGGTGAACAGACAGTCTCAGTTTTCTCAGCTGTAACATGTAGAGGGTTGTGAGGCAGAAGGTAGTCAGGAAGAAAGCTCCTGAGGCCCCGCAGGGCTGAGGTAGAAAACATCTATAAATGACAAAGACCCCCTAAGACGGTTTGTTCCTGTTTTCTGGGATAACTCTGAATCATAGAATGCGCCTGCACACTACCCCTGATTCATTATAATATCATTATAATGAAATAACATTGTGGGACTCCCTTCTCCAGTAGCCAATCAAGAAAGTCATGGGAAACCACACATGCACAGTAGCTTTGAAATCCAACTCCTTGTACCTGCACAGGAAAAGCCCGCCAAAGACTAGCAGGGGGGCTTCTGCCCCTATAAGAATAGAATCCCCCAGCCCACATGCCCTTTTTTTTTTTCTCTGCTCAGAGCTGGCCCACTCCCGTGTCCTGTGGTGTGTACTATCACTTAATAAACCTCCCCTCTTTCTTTATGCTATAAACTTTGTGTGTTCGGTTCAATTCTTTGTCCTTGATCACTAAGAACCTGGTTACCTGTGCACACCTGTGCACACCTGTGACAGTTGGGCTAGACCAGAGACCTCAGCTTCATGCCATAAATAGATTACAAGTTTGCCCGTTTTTCTCAGGTCTTGGTGCAACCAGAAGCCCCACCCACTCCCAACTGGTTAGCTCGAACCACAAGTAGCTTCATTCACTTACCCTAGCATATTGTTCCAATATAATTTTCCATGTATGGTTGAAAAAAGTTATGAAATAGTAGGCTAGACCAGGGATCAACAAACTACAACATAGGGTATATCCAATGCACAACCTGTACAGCCTGCAAGTTAAGAATGGTTAGAAAAAAATTATGATTTTAAAAAAACATGTTTAAATAGTTAGAAGAATAGTTCATAAAACAGAAATTTCCAAATTTTAGCATCCATAAAGTTTTATTGAATTACACCTGTATTAGTTTTTCCAGAGAAACAGAACCAAAAGGATATATAGAGACTTACTGGAAGAGATTTATGATAAGGGATTGGCTCACAATTATGAGAAGTCCCACAGTCTGCTGTCTGCAAGCTGGAGCCCCTGGTAGCACAGGTCCAGTCCCAAACCAAGGCCTGAGAACCAGGGGGCTAGTGGTATGTCCCAATTTATGCCCAAAGGCTCTTCAAACAGAAGCTCTGATGCCTGAGTGCAGAAAAGATGGATGTCCCAGCTCAAACAGAGAAAACTCACCTTCCTTCTGCCTTTTTCTTCCATTCGGGCCCTCAACAGATTGGATGATGCCCACCTGTATTGGTGAGGGAGACCTCCCTTACTCAGTCCACTGATTCAAATGCTAATTTCTTCTGGAAATGCTCTCACAGACACACACAGAAATGATGTCTTATCAGCCGTCTTGGCAGCCCCCAGGCCTATCAGGTTAACACATAAAATCAGCCATTACCGTAGCCACACTTTTTGGTGTAAGTATTGTCCATGCCTGCTTTGCTCTACAGCAGAAGAGTAAAGAGCTGACAACTCAGACCACATGGCCTGTTTGCCTAAGCAATTTCCTATCCAGCCTTTTACAAAAAGTTTGTCAGCCCCTTTGCTTCACGGACTATAATTTATACACAGTTCACCAGGGGATGCTGTTAAAATGCTGATTCTTACTCCATAGCTATGGGATGGAGATCAAGATTCTGCTTTTCTACTGTTGGGAGGAAAAACTTTTCCTCTATCAGCTTAGGTTCTCCCGGTCGTGATTAACTGACAATAAACAACTTAACAAGAGAAAAAAACAAAGTTTACTTATGTATGTGTTACAGGGTGCAGCCAAGAGGGGGGACCCCAAATAGGCATTTGAAATGGGGTCCAGAACTTAAGGTGTCCAGGAGATTTTAAGGTGTCTTCACCCCTTCCCCCACAGGTGTGAGTTGGGGGAAGGGGCACACAGAGCAAGAACATGCAGGGCAGCTTTGCAGCTAAATCCATGGCATGGTCATTTAGCATACCTATAGCCTTTGGCTGGTCACTTAGATATGCTAAATAGCTATGGCCATGCTCTAGGCCAGGGGGATGGAAAGGGATCTCCCCCCGCAAGATGGGACCTGGGAGGCAGGTCCCCTGAGTTACAGCGCCTGCGTGGGAGCTAGGAGAAGATTGGCTCCATGACATGGGGTCACACCTGCCCAGACCCACAATGGCGACCAGAAAAGCTGGAGAAGACAGCAGATTGAGGGCAAGTGTGCCCAAGTGTAGGAGGAGTCGGAAATGGGGTTGCAGAAGAAGATTGGCGCGGGGGATTTAAACCCTGACACGGCAGCCATTGGTGGGGAACCACGCGGCTTTGTACAGAGTGAGGACTCTCCCTTCCCGCAGCCCTGAGGAGGAGAACCACGCGGCCTTGAGGGAGTAGAGACTCCCGTGGCCCTGGGAGAGAGGACCATGTGCCTGTGCCAGAGTGGGGACCCCCACAGCTTTAGAAGGGGAACCACCACCTGGTTTTAGCAGAGATCCCGGCGACTCAGCAGAGGGTGCCGGGAACCCAGAGAGGTCTCCCAGTCGAGATGGAGGACTAACTAAGAACCAGAGGACTGCCTGAGCCATGGACTTCTATTTCCTTTCCTGAGATACGGTACTCTGGACTGGGCAAAGGGGGGAAGGAAGGAAAGACTGTGTGTTTGTGGGTGTTTTTAGGGACTTTAGGATTTTTGATAAAGACATTAGGTCACTATTTTAAGTTAGTATAGCATTAAATAAACATTTCCTTTCCTTTTCACGAATCTCTGGCATTGAGAGACGTCTTTCCTAGGGCGGCGGACATAACAGACCCGGGGCCTTCTTTCAATAATAGTATGTCGTCCCAGGCCCCCCTTGTTTGTTCTGTAACATATGTACATAGGATTTGCTCAGTAATGACTAATTTACTGAATACCCAGGAATAAAGGTTTATATATTACCTTAAAAAAGGGGAGGGGGGGTTAGTGCTTCAATAAGAAAGTATGGAAGCTTCTATTAGACTTTTATGCTAATGGAAATGGGCCATCTGTCTCCTTCCTAAAATTTGGAGGAAAATCCCTTTGAGGGGAAGGAGCGGTTAATGACAGCTGTATTTTCTGGAGGCTCTACTTTAGTTAGGTAAAAAAAAGTTCAGATAAGATTTCAAATGTTTTTACTTTAAAAAATTTTTATGCTAAAACCATGATCCCTTTGCTCCCAAGTTCCCACATGATGCTGATTTTGCTGGCTCGTGAACCACCGTTTGCATCACCAGGTCTATAGACGATCCAAATGTCACCCCCAGATCTCCAACACTGGGGCTCTACATTGCTCTGGGGGAAAACGTATATATCATGAAACCTCCTGGAAGGGCCATTCTCTATAAGGAAAATCAAATCAGGATAAGGGCTTTCAGCTAGGACCTGGTTCTATCATCCCAATTGCTTACAAAACAGTAATTCTTTCTGCTCTTGTCAGCACCCAGTGATGCGGCCTGCCCACACCCAGCAGGCTGCAGCAAACTCTAACTTCCATAGGAACAGAGAATAGCCCTGCCTACGAGGCTACACTCTACCTGGGAGTCTAATATGTCCCCAAACTCAGGATTCCTTCATCCTGCAACACCCACCAAACCCCACCCCACCCGACCATGCCCTGCCTGAGCTGGGCCCCACAGCCTGGGCCAGTCCTGTCTCACTCCTGCCAAGAGCGTAATATCCTGTTGTTGAACTCAAGAAGAGAAATCAATTTGAAATGGGGTCCCTGGGCACAGGTACTGACTCTTTCATTAACTACTTTCTGATATCCGAACTTCTGCTCCTCTCCCTGCCACTCCTCCTGCCACCAGGCAGCTGCCTGAAGCTCAGCCAGATGGGAGACATTCAATAAAGTTGCTCGCTCTTCCCCCATAATCTTGAGATTTACAGTGTTAATTTAAAGCTCTCAGACATCTGTGACACGACATACCTTGGCCAATTTTTCCTCGAGGAGCTGTATGGGTTTCCTAAAGAATTCACTGCTAGATCAATATTAGCTTTAAAGAAAAAGTTGTGCCCTAAAGCCAAAGCAACCACATTTCTAAACTACACTCTAATTCTGTGTGATGGGAAAAATGCTTACAGGTAAGCACGAGTTCTAAACGGGTTAGTGCTGACAGGTAAAGCACGAGTTCTAGACAGTTTAGGAAGCTAACTCAAGTTGCTCCCACTTGAGGGCAGGAAATAGAGGACTTTGATTTTATAAATTAATGTCAAAATATGCCTTTCCCATTATACATAACAAGTATAGGTACAGATTGTGTGTCTGTGGATAGGGAAGGGAGAGAATCTTACTGTAATAATGGAAAGGACTTAGATGAAGAATCTCTAGAATAGCATTAATAAAGCTTTCTGAATCAACAGAAATACTCTATATCTGTGCTTCCACTATGGTAGCCACTAGCCACACGTGGTCATTGAGCATCTGAAATGTGGCTGATAGACTGAGGAACTGAAGTCTTAATGTTAGCTACTTTAAACTTAAATGGCCACATGTGGCTAATGGCTACCATACTGGGCAGTGTAGCTCTAGACCCCACTCCAAGGGTGTGACTTTGAGCAAGTCATCAAATCTCTCTGAATTTGCATTTCCACTTTGGAGAACCTGATAGTGAAAATTAGAAATGTCTGTGGTGTCTTGGAGTTGTTTCAATCTATAATCCATGAATAAATACAGAGTCATCCTCTAGTTGGGGATGTATTGTACTTGGAAACCTCTCTCTCCCTCTCTCCCTCTCTCCATCTCTCCCATTCTCTCTCCCCACTCCTACCCCTCAAAGTGTTAATGACTAGCATGGATGGAGGCCTCTTCTGGAATATGAGCCTGGCCACTAGCACCTGTCCTACTTTTCTACTAACACAAAAATTAACTTCTCTTATTTTGTTTTAGCAACAATAAACCCAGGCTGACCTACACCATGAACTCCATGTTACAATAAAAGCCATTTTACCTGCATAGTAACCAGAGTTGTCCAGTATGGGGTCACAGGGTATGAGCGTGGTATAAGCCTGATAGTGCCACCAGGCCCATGTGACCTGCCCCCAAATGTGTGTCCCACTCTGCAATCTTAGTTCATTTCAGAGCTTAATTTCCTGCTACAAGATTTGAAGGGAGTGGGGAAGATCAATTACAGAAAGGATTAGCATACAAAGGGTACCTGCAGGTTGTGGGCAAGAACCCTCTGAGTAAGGACTGCAGAGGCCAACTGAGTTGGAGCAAATCATCTTGTTATAAACTAAAGAAAAGTAATTAGCCTTTTTATAAAAGGAAAACACACTTCTCTCACTATGTTAAATGTGTTATTCTGAAACATTTTAGTCCAGTGGTAAGGACTGGAAACTAAAAATACAACACTTGGGATGAAGGATAGAATATCATTTTGTCTGAAAGACAGAGTGAATTTCATTGTTTAATTTATTCACCTCATCTCACTCATGTTGTTCTGCTCTGGCTCTGTGGGTGTCCTTGTATGACTCAAAGCTGTAGTTCTCAAACTTCAGGGAATAGATTACACCAACATTTTCACCAGTGCTGGGTATATACTTACAAATAAGAACACTGTAATCAATTCTTTATTAGGCTAAATTTATTCCAGTGAAAAGAGATTCCTATTATGTTTGCCCTACTTTTTGATTTTAAAAAAATCCTCTTTTATGAAATGATTGTGATTCTAAATGGGAGTTTGTTTTTCAGTTTGATTTTGCTTTTTGTAAATATTTTTAATAGCAAAATTAAAAGTTACCTACTACCATAAAGATTTGCATCGTGTCTGTTTTGCTGGGCGATTAACTCCCAACATCTGGGATTCCCTGGCTTAGATCTCAGGAGATACCCATCTCCCACCAGGGCAGGGGAGGCCAGGCATCAGAGAGGACTGAGAGTGAAACTCCTCTGAAACCCCACTTCTCCATGTTCTTTTGGTGGAGCAAATGGTTTACCTAATCCCAGGCATGGGGGAAAAAGACTGTTCTGAGTTCCAGCTCTGATAGCGTCACCACCGCAGTGACCTCTGCTTATCACTGACTAACTTCAGATAAAAAACAAAAAGTCTCTTGAAAAGACACAGCTGAAAAGAAGGGTCTGACTTATGGTGACTATAATGAATTTTCTCTTTATCTAGCCATTCTCAACATAGATCATACCCCTCTGGACAAGAGCATTCCCAAATGGGAGTGACCTTTACATCACTTTCTTGCTTTCCAAAAAGAATAAACGAAAACCCAATTTTGCAAATGTGAAGGGTTGGAAAGAGCACAGTGTCATTGGGGAGAGAAACTGGTAACCCACACTTAGAAGAAAAATGCTCACAGGATAAGCAGGGTAATGTTTCTACCATCAAGGAGCAGTAGGATGGTTTGCAGGCAGCAAGAGGAAGGTGTGAGTGTGTGAGAGTGTGGGTAGAGCAAGGTGAGAGGGAGGCTAAGGAAGCTGTAGCACAGAAGCTAAACCCAAAGGGCTCCTAGGACAATGACAAGGATAGAAGGAAGCTAAGGGCTCCAGATCGGTGCCAGTCCAGGAGAAGCCACTAAAGCAAGACCCAAACCAAGGTCTGCAAAAGGGACACCCAACAGAGGGTAAAGACTAGGGCTTTGTGATCCCCAAACCAGGAATTATAGCTGAAGTATGCTGAGTGTGACTCTGCACCAAGCACTCTGCTGTGTTCTTTGCATAGACTAACTCACTCAGTCCGCACGGCAGCCCTGTGAGGCAAACGCTGGTGTTATCCACTTCCTACAAAATGAGGAACTGAGCTAGGTCAAATAGCTGCCCTAAGTCACAGAACCAGTAAGTTGGAATTTGAAGCTAAGGGTGGCATGAGGCCAGGGCCCTTGATAACAGGGACAGCTTTGCAACAAAAAGCACAAGGGGCAAGGCCATGTCAATGTATGCTTGAGATAGAGGAACTAATCCTCTATCTCAAGGATTAGGAGAACCTTGAAATAGCTATTTTCAAGGGAAGATCTACTCATTTATGTTACTACATTAAGGCCAATTTCCTACCTGCTCTCTGGAGATGACAGTAAAGTAGCCCTGACCAGTGTGACTCGGTTGGTTGGGTGTCATTCAGCAAAGCAAAAGGTTGCCAGTTCGATTCCCAGTCAGGGTACATGCCTAGGTTGCAGGCTTGGTCCTTGGTTGGGGCATATGGTAGAGGCAACCAATCAGTGTTTCTCTCTCACATGAATGTTTCTCTCCCTCTCTTTCTCCCTCCCTTTCCCTCTCCCTTACAAATAAATAACTAAAATCTTAAAAAAAAAAAAAAGAAAAAAGAAAGCAAAGCAGTTTCTGGTATGCTCTTTCCTTGGAGTCATGGAATGTTAGAGCTATATGGAACATCAGACACCATCTGGCCCAGCATCTGTATTTGACTCCGTGATACAGTCTCACAAAGGCGAAATGCCTATGGCAAGGATCTGCCCTGACCAGTCAGTGGCTTCTATAGAGCTCAAGTTCACAGACAAGGTGAAATAAGTTAATGTATCATTTGGTGTGTAACAGGATTTTGAAGGAGTTCAGAACATGTCACCCCACTTTGACTTATTCATTATTTTGAGACATTTGAGAAATAGCAGATGCAAGAAAGACTTTCTGACCTCCCATTTCTATGACCCAAAAAGCAGGTCATAAAATATCCCATGAGAAAGCCGCCCTCCCTGCACTAGATACTGAAGAATATACTTGTCACCAGAGGCTGGGAGTTGATGCCAAAATGAACCTATAGCAAAAACCTACTAAAATAAACCATATCTTCCATTAGATCCCCCATATATTTTTTAGTCACTGTCTCAAATTTACTGCCCCAACCCCAAACCCTGTCTTGTCACATTCCCATACTTCATCTTTCATTGTTGGTAAGCTGTTGGACCTGAGAGCTTCTGTGGGTCTTCATTTTCCTTCTGAAGAATCTCATGTACATGTAAAAGCATTAAATAGATTGCCTACTTTTCTCCTGTTTCTGTATCTTATGTTGGTTTAATTCTGAGGCCAGCCATAGAACCTGAGAGAGCAGAAGGAAGAGTTTCTTTCCCTACAATTCCAACACTGTTAAAAAGTATTACCACATTATCATTTCAGTGCCTAAGATAAAGTTGGGCTCGGAAGTATGCACTCAGGCAGTGGGCTTAAAGAATTCTGTTGACTGAGAAAAGAACAAAAACCAAAGCCACCCAAGGAGCATAACAAATATGAATACAAAGCTGCAGGGCTCAATGTGGTTGATAGAAAGTCTCACTGCAGCATGGCTACCAGGTTCGCTTCTTCAGTACGTATAACCAAGACGAGAATAAATTTGGCTTAAGAATATGAATTGGTGATGGCACAAGCTTATGTATATTTTATTTTTATAATCAAATGGGATTTTCTTTTTTTATATATATTTTTAAGATTTTATTTACTTATTTTTTAAAGATTTTATTTGTTTATTTTTAGAGGGGAAGGGAGGGAGATAGACAGAGAGAGAGAGAGAAACATCAGTGTGCAGTTGCTGGGGGTTATGGCCTGCAACCCAGGCATGTACCCTGGCTGAGAATCGAACCTGTGACACTTTGGTTCCCAGTCCACGCTCAATCCACTGAGCTACACCAGCCAAGGCAAATGGGATTTTCTTTGTCAAAAATGGCCTAGACATAGAACTCCACTATATTTTATCTGGAATTATGTATGATTCAGAATCAGATTGAATCCAAATTAGTAACCAGATCCTTCCTTAATTTTTTTTGTCCTCCTTGAGAATTTTTGTCTTAAAATTCATCATGAAGGTAGCAAAGATGAGCCACTGGATATTTCTGCAAACCTTTGAGTTCACAAGGATCTCTGTGGCTTCAGCTAATTTCTCACAAGATCAATGGTCTTTAACATGACTAATAGAACAGTTACACAGAACACTGCTTCATTGTGTTAATTTACATTCAGTCTCAAAAAAAAAAAAGCATTATTCCAGCCACAACCCTACAGTATTGCTTTAAATTGAAATAATAAATTCCAAGATAAGTAGTAGCTAAAAGAAAATACTAAGACCCTCTAAAGTCTAATATTATACTAATTTCCCCAAATACATGAATTCTCTTTGTGGAATGGTGCAGCTATAGCAGTACAGGTATCTTGAATTAAACAGTCATTTCACAAGTTGCTCAGTTGGTTGGGTGCCATCCCACAAAGCAAAAGGCCACCAGTTCGATTCAGCCCAGAACCACGCCTGGGCTTCGAGTTCTGTACCCAGTCAGGGTGTGTGCAAGAGGCAACCGATCAATGTTTCTCTCCTCTCTTTCTCCCTCCCTTCCCAAATAAATAAATAAATAAATAAATAAATAAATAAATAAAATTTAAAGTCAGAATTTGATCTTCAAAATTCATGTAATTAACTTTCCAAGTGATCTTCAGAGCCAACTCTCACCCAATTACAAACACCTGTTTATACACCCGAGGGTAACACTGGCATCCCACATAAAGATATGCATGGCAGGACAAGCGCAGAACAGACTAGAGACATAGCCCCGAGCCTCTGTCACCACAGGTCAGCAGTGGGGTCAGGGAAAGGTTTGCACAATAAGACATGAGACTTGGTTTATAATCCAGAAGACTGTATTGAGGGTGAGAGGCAGGCAAGTTGGTTTACAAACAGCCTGCAAAAATACTTTAAGGGAGAAAACCGAGGGCTAGTAATAAAGCTGAATCAGAAACCAGAAAATCAGACAGATGTCAGCAACACATTCTGCCTGTTTTCCTAGATGTTTAATGAACAAAGGGTTCTGTGATCAAAAATGTTTGGGCATGTGCCTGTTAAATGGGTTGTTTGTTTTGTCGTTGGACCACAACATTTTCACTCTTTTAATATACTGGTGTCCACCATGAATCTCCAAGAGGTATATGTAGGACATGGTGTTTCTAAACTCATTGACCAGGAACTGTTTATTCATTAAAGTATCCATTGGGCCATGTGGTCAACAAAACAGCTTTTGGAAGTTCCAAATCTGGCCAAGGTGTCTGATTTTAAAGATAAGAACACTGAGTCCCAAGAAGTTAAGAGATTTGGCTGGCGTGGCACAGACACAAAGCTGGGACCAGACCATCTGGAGTGCCTAGTTTGTGGTTCCTCACAGCGTGCCATATGGCCAGCCTTTTCCTTCTTCTCTTTGCTGAAGCCAGCCTCCTTTAGACACTGCTGAACTCAGGAAAATAATAACAGTGCTTTTCTTATTTAACAACAGCCAAACAAACCCCAAGCCATCTCTGCCAAACCTTCCGACAGGAGACCCATGACTATCTGCTTCCGGCCCATCCCTCCACCCAAGTTCAGTAAACAGCTACAAGTTCAATTATAACAGGGACATTCTTTCAACTCCGGAAAAGCTACAGAGAAGCTCTTCAGTGATTAATAGCTGATTAACTTCTCCTGCCAAACATCTGTGAGCTCCATTAATTAGACAAAATGCTAAGTGGTGATCGGATGAGCCCTGCAAACACCAAGCCTGAGAGAATATTTTCCTCAGTGGGACTCATGACCCCTAGCTATGCCTGGGGCTCAGAGCTGGTTCTCCTGAAAGAGGGCATAGCAGAGAGCAGAAGGGTCACTGAACTCTAAGTTGTGAGGTCTGAATTCTAAATCCTTCTTTTTCGGGGCCCTCTGAATGTTGCCAGGGAAGGCTATTTACCTGCTTCAGCACCTTCCTGTGTAAAAAAGGGGAGGAGATAAGCACGGGGGGTGGGGGGCTAGAGTTGACCCACTAGAGTGTAGACTTGGACACTCCTGGCTCCTAGCTCAAAAGCCATCAGTGGCTCCCTGCTGTTCACTGAGCATGGTTCAGACTCTCTGGCCTGGTATTCAGGGTCTTTTACAATCTGTCCCTACCTTTCCCTCTACTATTATTCCCCCACACAGAGCCCTTTCTTACTCACACTGAACCATTGTTGACACCATGATGCCTCTTCCTCTTTGCTCCCACCTAGAATGACTCTTCCCCAACCCATCTCTTCACATCTACATCTAATAAACCCTCAATCATATCTCAGGAGTCAGAGTCTGCCTTTGCCATGTAATCTTATGATGGCACCTCCAGAAATCTCTCTCTCTCTCTTCAGAAAATTGATGTACTTCTTCTAATCTGTACTTTTTATAGAATACTTATTAGAAACAACCTTGAAATGCAATTAATTGTGCACATGTCTTATCTTAGAGATAAAATTATAAGCTTTTGGAGGCCAAGGTCACTGTCTTCAACATTTTGTACTTGACACTTTAGAGGCACTTGATGAGTACTCAGAATCATCCCATTGCCCTCACCTCCTCAAAGTCTTTAGGTAAGGCCCCAACATCTGAACTTGGCACATGAGCTCCTTCGTAATTTGGCCCCTTCCTATTTCTCCTGTCCATATTCAGTCCTTCTTGTCTATACCCTGTCTTCAGTCATACCAATGAGATTTCTTCAGAGGGCCAAGCTTCTACTCCTGTCAATGTTCTCCCTCTTTCTGGAATGACTTTTACTCACTCCTCTCTGGAAAATTTTCAAGACTTGTCACCCCAGAGTCTTCATTCCTGTTCTAGTTTAGGTCCCCCCATTTCTGAGCTCACATAGCCCCTGTAAATCTGTCATGGTACTTACAACACCCCCAGTTTACTTCTCCACATCCCACACAGTTTGAACTCCCTTAAGATTTCCTTGGAGACAGGGACACATTTTGCTCATGGTGGTGTCTCCAGAAGAGAGCAAGTCCTGCGCACAGGAGACATGGTAGGCAGCCTTCAAGAAGGCTCCCAATGATCACGGCCTCCAGATGACTATTATGTTGTGTAATCTTTCCTTTTGACTGTGGACTGGACTTTGTGATTCATCTCTACTGACTAGAATAAGTGATGGTGTGAGTCTGAGATTAGATCATAGAAGGCAATGCGGAGACACTCTCTTGTACCCTTGGATCACTTGCTCTAAGAAAAGCCAAGTGCCAGGTCATATGCAGCCCCGTGGAGAGGCCCACATAGTGAGGAACTGAAGCCTCCAGCCCCACACATGTGAGCTTAGAAAAAGGACTCTTTTGTTGCCCCAGTTAAGCTTCAGGTGATTGTGTTCCCACTAACACCTTGATGGCAGCCTTGAGAGAGACCACAAACCAGAACCACCCAGCCAAGCTGTTCCCAGATTCCTGACCCACAGGAACTATGAGATAATAAATGTTTATTGTTTTAAACTGTTCCATTTGAAGATTTGTTGCTCGGCATTAGATAACTAATATATATTTGGTACCTGTAGGTGGAGTTCGGCTGCAATAAAAACCTGACACATAGGAGTGAATCTGGAACCAGGTAGTGCGCAGAAGCAACAAAGCTATAACATTTGGAGGAAAATCTTAGTGAGAACTTAAAATGCCTTGAGCACACCATTTGAAGAATTTTGTGCTTTGAGGAGGCTGATGGTAAGGAAAATGAGGAACCCTTTTTGGAAAGTGGACAAATAGGGATCCTCCTGATGACTACATAGCAACACTGTCACCTGCAACAATAATGCAGAAGGTAGAAAACTTAGCAACACTGTCACCTGCAACAATAATGCAGAAGGTAGAACATGTAAGTCATGAAATGGATGCTCCAGTTAAGATTTTCACCCAGAACATTGAAGGTACCAAATATCTTTTTGCTACTTACAGTAAAATGCAAGAGAAAAGAGATAAGCTAAAAGAAAACTGCACAAACAAAAAGTACCAGGGCTTGCTGATTTTGAATATTCCCAGGCTCTCCAAATGTCAAACAATGCTCAAACTAAGAAATGGCTTCTGAGCAAGGATCAGATCAAGGTACCCAGAAAAGCATGGTCTAGAGATGAAGACAACGGTACAGCTACCAACTCCTTCAGTAAGACCACAGGTCCTAAAAGATGAATATTTTGTTAAGACTAAGAAAACTGAAAAGATAAGATTTTTGTGGCTTAAAGTACTCCTAGGAGAATCTTGCCCTACACTTTGTCAATCATATTAACACTATAGCTCCCATTGAGAAAGCATCATATTTTAATAGCATTTTTGCCTGCATTGCCCAAATTTGATTATCACAACAGTAGGACTTAACAGAGGAGATATGAATAAACAATCAGCCCAGAGAGATGGGTGATTTGCCCACTGTCTTATAACTCAGTCATAGAGTTATCTAACTCCCAGTAGAGGGCTCTTTGCACGTCATCACATCATCAAGTTACGTACATCACTTACTAAATTGATCTTTGAAAGTTTGTCTAGAATATAGGCTATTCTATACAGGTATTTTTAACATTTTGTATTTAAAGCATGTTTTATTTTAGCTTAAGTCTGCGATATTTCTGTAACTTAGACCTGTCAACTGATTTCTCAACACCCAGGTCCTGGGTCCACCTGTGCTGTGACTGTTTTCACTTTGCTTGAATCCTGAAGCAGAAGACTATGTCCTTGATCCCCACAAAGATGAACCTACTCACATGAGCATTAGAAAGGCTGTACAAGAGGTAGGACAGACCATGGCAAGCAGCGTAAAAATCCTCGTCAAATATTTCCTTCATCCAAGTTTTTCTTGAAATTGCTTTACAATAAAAAGAGGGAGGAAGAAGTATAATGAAGATACAGATTTTTAAAAATTGGTCACGAATGGTAATGGGTATATGGGGTTCATTATAATATTCTATTTTTGAATAGGTTTCAAACTTTTGTGACAAAACATTAAACAAACATGGAGCCCCCCTCCCACCCACCCCCCTTAGCTGCAAGGACCTTGGGCTTTCTCTTGTGCTTCTCCTCTTTCCTTTCCTCAGATTCCTCCCCTCAACATTCCCAAACTTGACCTTCCTCTTCTCTCTGGCATCCAGTTCTTCCCTCCTCCTCCAGACCAGCCTACAAAACTAATCACTGAACTCAGCAAAACAAAGGACTCCCCAGGCAACAGGGCCCACCCTCCTTCCACGGCAGTTTAGTGACCATCTTTTGTTAGGAGAGCATACTTTGGGGGCTTAATCCCCCACCAAAGTAGTTTATCAAAGTAACTCTCCCAAACGCCTACAGGGTTTTCCTCAAGCACACTGGTGAATGAAATTTTCTCCATCTTGTTACACTTATTATTCTGAATTCCTTGCACTTTGTTCAAAAGAAACCAGTCATTGAAACTTGATTTTGAGAACCACAGCTTGTATTCAACAACTTCTGAAAAGAGTGGTTAATTCTATTTGAGTTTCTTTCCATAGCCCCATTCAAAACAGGTTGTGTGTATCTAAGAATAAATGGAGTCACCACACAAGAGGTTTATTATCAGAGCTAAGCTTCGGGAAGCAACTCTCTCTACTCAATGCTGAAAGGATGGGAGAAAAGGAAGGAGGAATACAGGCTGCAGTGAATGGGGAAGGCGGTTAAAGAGGTAGAAGGGGATGGATAAACAGGAGGAAAAGGGGGCCGAGTGGGAAATATTTGAAAAGCCACTGTTACCTATCACATCATACAACTCTCTTTGCTGGGCCAGCTCAAAAGAAGAAAAAATATTATTCATACAAATCAAAGAGTCAATTTCAGTTTCTTTCCCCCTCTTCCCAAAGCCTTTGCCCTTCTTTTCGTGTCTTCATTCAGCTCGTGCTTTGGTTTCTACTAGTTTTGTCAGAGGTTGTAATATTTTCACAGCCTCTTTTGGTTAAAAAATTAAACTTAGTTCCAAGGACCCTAAAGACCGGTACAGTGACCTGACTCCTCATTCTGCCGCACAGTGTCCGCATTTGATGTTTAAACCAGCCTCAGCCTGTTTTCGTTGTTGTTTTGGGTTAATTTTTGTGAAACTTACCAGTTTTCTTGCAACTGCACCTGCTGAGCAAAAAAAGCCTGAGAAACGGAGACCGGACCCTCTGAAGGAGACCCAGGGCCAGATTATGTCAACAATTCCCCTGCCCTGAAAGGAGCGGGCCTGACAGGTCCCATGTTGTCAAATGGCAATTGTAACTCCTTGCATTTCAAGAGTCACGCACAAATGGTTCCATCTGAAGCCCTCTGGGTAATAGTAGCCTTTTGAGGTTATGATATCTCTGGATGGAATTCAATAAGAGAAATTCACTTTCAGTTGAGCCCTTGGAACAGAGCCAGGCGAGCCTAACAATACAATACACTTCCAAAGAAAGCTGGACTTATCCTCTTTCTTTTCTCCTTCCCTTTTTTTCTCTGCTTCTAAACTTGTTCACACGTTACCTCTTCCCACTTCCACTCTCTCCTTCTATCAAGGGACAGCAGAGCTTTTTAGAATAGAACCCAGCGCTTAAATAGAAGCTGTATATAGAGAATGGCAGAAGCTCCCACACGCGGTCTTGAGAATGCACCCTTTCCTCGCTGACCTCTGCTGCTTCTACCAGGAAAATGGCACGGAGCCACTGTGAAGGGGAGACCAGGGGTTACCACAACCACCAGTTTTCCATTACTTGTTCAAAAAAGGAGTTTGACTTTTTTCTTTCTATTTTTTCCTTTTAAACTGAAAGCAGGGCAAATATACAATGCCTGCCTGAACACCACGGTCGAACAATTGCGTTCTCTCTCTCTCTCTCTCTCTCTCTCTCTCTCTCTCTCTCTCTCTCTCTCTCTCTCTCTCTCTCTCTCTCTCTCTCTCTTTCTCTCTCTGTTTCTCTCTCTTTCCCTGCCTTGGTTTATTCTTCATTTTGCCAAGATTTTCCTCTAAATAATTAGTGTTTCTTGGCCTGGAAAAGGTTGTAATTCTCTTTGTCTTTTGCATTTGATCATCCAAGTGGATTAATGTGGGTGTTAAATGGGTGGAAGAAGTCATTTTCTTTGTCAAATTCTCTTAATCATCCTTTTGATTTCACACTCCCATTCTCCCCACCCACACACATGCCTCCCACTCCTACATAAATGTGTGTGTGTGTGTGTGTGTGTGTGTGTGTGTGTGTCTTCTCATACATTGTTCCTCTTTTGAAACACATTCTTTGGAGAGTCTGGAGTAAGTCGGTGTGTAAAAAGAGCACACCACACAAGTGTGCAGCTATGTATCAATCAACTCTGGGTGTGTGCAGCGAACAGGAGCAGTGTGTTTGCGCTTTTGTTTTGGTCTGTTTATAGCTGCAGCTTAAAATTTGTTTTTCTGAAAGTCTCTCTGGTTCTATCACCAGCTCAAGAGGCTGACTTTGGGTTTTTCTTATTTTCCTCTCAGATAAAGCATAAAGTTGGCAGCAGTTAAATGACATTTAAACAAGCCCAAGTGCAGCCCAACCACCCCCCAGTCCAAAGCGTGTGATCTCCTGTCCTCCTGTGAGGACCAAGCAATGGCTTCTTCTCACCTCAGGTCCAGCACCTCCAACTGGACTCATTTAAGGACCAACCCACCATCCCTGGACTCTCCCTCCCACACCCCAACCCCCCTGCATTAATTCTTATAGAACCACGCTATGGTGAAATCAGTATTAAGATTTAGGAACTTTAAAAGTTATCGTGTGTGAGTGAAAGGGAACAACAGACACTCTGAAGGGCTTGGTCCACCCTCTCAGCAGGAAGTGCCCTGCAGAGAAGATGGCCTGGGAGGCAAGCAGCCTGCCAGAGACACTCCAAGACATGGGGCCAACTCGTATTAAGCTAGTTAAAGGAACTAAGGATTTGGTTGGTTTCTGGAAGTTGCAGTCATTGAAATCAAGTGCACTTGAGGCCCCAGCTGTGACTTATCCTCTGGTAACCTGAACAGTTCTATGGTGTTTGTAGATTCATCAAGTCTTTATCCTCATCCTGCAAAGGTTCCTGACCTACTAATAATGATAAACTCTTAGAAAAAGGTAGTAGCTGCCATAGTCACTAAAACCTTCCTACAAAAGCCCTGTCCATGAAGCCCCAAAATTATGACATTCCAGGCACCAATGGGGGAGTCACTGTGTGTCAGCATAGAAATTTGATGGACACCATTGCTTGCATGTGACTATATGTGACTATATGGTCACCCAGACATCAGGACAACTGGTCATATTGATATATCTGCTATCTGTCTAGGCAAACACAAAAAAAACAGATCCGACCTCAGGTACCAATCCTTATTGATGGGTAATGGCTATCTCAAAAGCTGTTCTGAAAAAGATCCTGAAGCTACATCCAAACTTAGCAGACAAAATACTAAGATCGGTTAGCTATGTCTGCCATGGGTGAGAGGGGTGATGTAGATGCTGCTTATTAGCTATTCCTGGCAAGGGGATTGCAAAGACTGGAACTGAAGGCTTCACAGCAACATTTCAAATTCTACCAAGTGGACAACCTGTACATATTTCCAGAACAGCAAGTGTTTTAACCATTTAAAATGTGTTTCTCTCTAATAACTACCACTGATTGAGTATCGACCAGGCAATATACTATGGTCAGTACTTACATTATTTTATTCAGTCTCTATAATGACACTGGAAGGTGAGTGTTATCTCCATTTTGCAAATGACAAAACATAGGTTCAGGAAGGTAAAAAAAAATTGTCCAAGGTGTCCTAGACAATAATTGGTGGAGCCAAGACTTGAATGGAGATCTGCCATGAAGTCCAAAGCCAACGGTCACACCATAAATCCTGCTGCCTCCTCAGGATAAGAAGACATGCAGGAAGTCAGGGAGCGGGAATCCCTGGCAGTCTGCTGCCAAGCCTTACAGCAAACTCTTCAAACTGCCCATCATTCTTTTTGGCTCCTGACAGCTCCAGCTAATTGTCTGCTATTAGGCAGTTGAGATTTTTAATTACAGTTGTATTCAGCTGAGCTGAAATTTTAGCTAATTATAATTGAAACTGAGGACTAAAAGTAAGTTTCAAAGGTCATCCTGTAGTTTTCTTTGGGCATACATCTATTTTTTAATGTTAAATAAGTAAAACATGTATTGCACATGGTTGAAAAAAATCAAATATTATTTGAAATTATTTGCATTGAAAATCTATGAACCCCCTGTGCCACCCATCCTGCTTCCCAGAGATAAGCACGTCTAATCATTTGTTTTTATTTCTCCTGGTGGTTACTTCCAACCCCTATAGAATAGATGTATAGCTCTATTTCTTGATTTATTATCTTTAGACTTTATTACTGACTTACATTAGGGTAGATGAAAATGTAACTGACTTATGCTACATCTACTTTCCTTTCCTTTCCCTTCCTCATCCCAACCTAGTTACATTCCTATATTTTTTATTTTTTTATTTTTTTATCTTTTTAATTTTAATCATTGTTCATATACAGTTTTCTGCCTTTTACTCCCATTCCAGCCCGCCCACCCATCCCTCCCCACTTCCCTCCCATTACCACCCCCCCTAGTTTTTGTCCATGTGTCCTCTAAATTTGTTCCTGTAAACCCTTCCCATTCTCCCCTGAAATTCCGTCTTCTCTCCCCTCTGGTCACTGTCAGCCTGTCCTCTATTTCAGTGTCTTTGACTGTATTTTGCTTGTTTCTTTGTTTTGCTGTTTAGGTTCCTGTTAAATGTGAGATCATATGGTATTTGTCTTTCACTGCCTGGCGTATTTTGCTTAGCATAATGTTTTCCAGCTCCATCCATGCTGTTGCAAAGGGTAGGAACTCCTTCTTTCTCTATGCTGCATAGAATTCCATTGTGTAAATGTACCATATTTTTTGATCCATTCATTCACTGATGGGCATCTAGGTTGCTTCCAGCACTTAGCTATTATAAATTGTGCTGCTATGAACATCGGGGTGCAAAGGTTCTTTTGTATTGGTGTGTTAGGGTTCTTAGGATATAGTCCCAGCAGTGGAACTGCTGGGTCAAAAGGCAGATCCATTTTTAATTTTCTGAGGAAGTTCCATACTGCTTTCCATAGTGGTTGTACCAGTCTGCAGTCCCACCAACAGTGCACTAGGGTCCCCTTTTCTCCACAACCTCTTCAACACTTGTTATTTGTTGCTTTGTTTATGATGGCCATTCTGTCTGGTGTGAAGTGGTATCTCATTGTGGTTTTAATTTGCATCTCTCTGATAGCTAGTGATATTGAACATCATTTCATGTGTCTTTGGATTTTCTGTATGTTCTCCTTGGAGAAGTGTCTGTTCAAGTCCTTTGCCCATTTTTTAATTGGGTTGCTTGCCTTCTTAGAGTGGAGTCATGTAATTTCTTTATATATTTTGGAGATTAAACCCTTGTCTGGGGTATCATTGGCAAATATGTTTTCCCATACAGTTGGTTCTTTTTATTTTGATACTGTTTTCTTTAGCTGTGCAGAAGCTTTTTATTTTGATGAGGTCCCATTTGTTTATTCTTTCCTTTATGTCCCTTGCTCTAGGAGACATGTCAGTAAAAAAAAATCCCGTTTTTAATTCTTCTTCTCGATGTTTGCAGCTTCAAGTGGCATATTAAAGCTTCACTTCTTGTTCCATTCACTCTCTACAACCATTTCCTTCTTCTTCTCTTCCATTCCCTAACCTTTAGCAGCTATACCTGTAATGTTCACATTATAAAGATAAATAATATTTAAAGTCTCTTTGAAACCATAGTTAACTTCTCCATGGATTATACAAGTGAGTTCTAAAAACAGAAAATAACATTTCTGGCATCTATTCAAATGCAGGCTCCTTTTCACATTCCATAAATTGGTCAAAATCATGCCACACATGAGTTCACTTTACTTTTGAATCATCTCTTTTTTGTATAGTGTTGTTATTATTGTTTTCCCGAAGTCTTTGTTTGTTTTTATTATAATAGTCTCACAATTTTCAAAGCTCCAGATGTACAGCTCACCCTGTAAGCTCCCCTGTCCCCCACGTTTCAAAGACCTCCTGCACAGCGTCCCCTGTCCTTCCTCTCCTACCGGGACTAATTTCTCCCTGTTTGCAGTTTTTCTAAGTTGGCATTTTTGTCTCCCATGGCTCCCTCTTTCTTAGTTCACTCCCTTAATTTCTTTTTCTGAAATACATTTTCTAAAAGCTTCCTAAGTCAGAGTACATGGTCATAATATTTCTGAGTTCTTGAAAAAAAAATAATTACTATTTTGACCCCAAACTTGTTGATAGATTATCTAGGTACAGAGTTTTAGAAAAAAAATTACATTTACTCAGAACTTTGAAAGGATTGCTCCATGTCTTCTAGCATCCAGTGTTTTTATTAAGAAGTTTAGCCCTGCCCTGGCTGGTATGGCTCAGTGGGTTGAGTGTTGACCTGTGAATCAAAAAGTTGCTGTTTCCTTTCCCAGTGAGGGCACATGCATGGGTTGAGGGCCAGGTCCCCAGTAGGGGGCGTGCAAGAGGCAACCACACATTTGATATTTCCCTCCCTCCCTTCCCCTCTCTCTAAAAATAAATAAATAAAATCTTTAAAAAAATACAGTGGTTTAAAAAAAAGAATTTTATTTTTAGAAAGAATTTTATTTTTAGAGAATTTTATTTTTAGAGAATTTTATTTTGATTGCTATGATTTAAATGTCTGTGTCTCTGACCCCACCCCCACAAAATTCTTATGTGGAAGTCCTAATGCCCAGTATGGTGGCATTAAAACATGGGGCCTTTGGGAGGTACTTAAGTCATGAGTGTGGCACCCTCATCAATGGAATTATTGCTTTTATTAAAGAGGCCCCAGGGACTTGCTAGTCCCTCTCCACAGCATGAGAATACTATGACAAGGGGACAGATATGTCTCAGAGGGTCTCACCAAAATGCAACCATGCTGGCACCTTGATCTTGGACTTTCAGTCTCCAGAACTGTGAGTAATAAATGTGTATTTTTTATGTCCTACCCAGTCTCTGCTTTTTTGTTATAACAGCCTAAACAGACTAAGACACTAATTCTGGTCTTTTTCCAAGTTGCCTGCTTTTCCTCTCAGGACACTTTTAAGATCTCTTTATCTTCAATGAGGCAAAATTTTATGAGTATTTGTCTTGGTGTAGATCTTTTTTAATCTGTTCCATTCAATAGTCAGTAGGCCTTTTTAATCTGAAGACTTACATTTCCCTCCAGTTCTGCGTAATTTTCTTTTCTTATTTATTTAATAATGTCCTCTCCTCTGGTTTCCTCTATCAGTTAGGAACTCCTATCGAAGCCAGGGCATGATTCAGAGGATGCATCTCCTGGACTGACTTTCTTACCTTGTCTTTCTATTGCTTTCTTTCTTTCAAATTCTTTCTTTCCATCCTTTCTTTCTCTCACTGTCATTCTTCTTGTTCTAGATTCTTAAAGGTTTCCTCCACTTTGTCTTCCAATCCTTATTTGGATTTGCTTTGTTAGCAATTACCTTTTACATTTCTTATTTTATCATTTTTTCCCGTTTTTATAAAATTCTCTCCTGTTTTATGGATGCAATATTTTCTCAAGTTCCTATGAGAAAACTAATTTTTTAAGTGTCTTCTTTCTCTTGAATTATTTCCATCTCCACCAGGCTCATTTTCATTTGTTTCTCTTGGCCATTCTCTTTCATGTTACAGGCTCTGTTCAAATGTGCTAATAACCCTCAAATGTCTTTTCATATTTAAGAAGAAAGCAGTAGAAGAGCTGACCAGGAGCTCTGTGAATAAAGGTTTAGCTTATCAGCTGACAGGTTTGCTTCAAGAGAACAGACGGAAAACCAGACATAACATTTGAGACCCCTCTATGCCAGAATTAGGAGAGCCTTACTCTGGACGAGTAGGCCTTACACTAACCTCCCAAAGAATATGTTCGATTTCTTTAGAAAAGATTCAGCTTGAGGACAAGGGCTATTTCAGGTTGCACAGAAAAAAATTAAGAGAGTGGGATCAACAGTCCCAAAGATCTTCAATTTGTCTTCTGTTTTCAACCCCGATTTCTGCTCCCACCCTCTGTCCATGCATGTCGTCTCCATGGACAGAGCCTTTCTATCATTATTTTGGCAGCGGATCTTTAGTTAAAACCAAGTACACATTCTTTTACTAGCCAGTGTTTCCCCATGTTCTCTTCCTTCCAGGTATGTGTTGAAAGACATAAACCATTGCTACCCCCATAGACTACACTTAGTTCTCTTAGTTTTTAAAAGTTCATTGTTTTCTAAAAAAATTTTTACTATAACTTTAATGCTATCTTAGAGAAAAAGAGAGTGTGAGAGAGAGAGAGAGAGAACTTCCATTTTGAACTAATGTGTATACAATGATTTTCAAGCAGTTCTCCACAAAGCCAAGGTTGTAGCGAGAAGGGTCATAGAAAGAGCAAAGACAGGACCAAAATAAGATATGAGCAGGTGAGACTTCCCCAATTCACCTAGAGCTCTCTGCTTTTATTATTATTTTTCTCCAGATTTTTATTTGATTAAATCTTCCTACAAGGAAGAAAGAATAATTCAAGACAAGATATAATCAAGTGGTAAAATAAGTGGTTTAGAAAATGAACTTTCAGGTGTGAGCTGGAATAGTCAGCAAAGGGTACTTGGGAGACATAGGACCTGTGGAGGGCATTGGGGCTGAAAAGGCATGTTGGCACCAGAATCTACAGGACCTTTTAAACTTGCAGAACCTTGTGTAACAAGTCTAGGCTTTATCTGAAACATAAAAGAGAAATTAGACGGCTTAACACAAGGAAGTAAAAGGAATTCATGTGTGTTTTTAGAAGGTCACCATGACTTCAAACGCATAGATGTGATCACCAGCAAGTGAGAAGGACTTTTCCTTTTTCCTCTCATTTGATCCTTATTATACCCTATGGAGGTAGGACAAGCAGGTGTTATTGCTATTCCTAATTCATAGCTGAGGAAACTGAGGCTCAAAGAAATTGTACCATTTGTTTGAAGTTACATCAGTAGTAAATGTCAGAGTCAAGGCAGGAATTTGACTGTCTTAACTCATTTTGGTAAAGGAACCACTGTGAAAGAGTGGCATTTGTCCTAAACTGACCATTCGGTGTCACAGCCCAACCTGGAGGACCATGCCACCTGCCAGGCCCCATTCCCTGCTCACTCAGGAGCTCCTACCACTAACTCTCCAACTCTTTAGAGCCTTGTATCCCAGTCACACCAGCTAATCTAGAGTTCTGAAGGATAAAATGCAGAAGGAAGGCAATAGTGTAAATTCATCATCCACTATGTACCCTTCCTCTTCTTCCCAAATCCCTGTATGAATATTCTGCTGGGTTGAACAGTGTCCCCCCTTCACACACCAATTTATGTTCATCTGGTACTTCAGAATGTGACCTTATTTGGAAATAAGGTTTTTGCAGAATTAATAAAGATGGGGTCATACTGGAGCAGGGTGTGTCCTAAATCCAATGATGGGTATTTTTATAAGAAGGCCATGTAAACACACAGAGACATGGGGGAAAGGCCAATGATGAAGAAGACAAAGATTAGAGTGAGGCACGTACAAGCCAAGGAGTGTCAAGGACTGCTGGGAGCCACCAGAAGTGAGGGCCGGGCAAGGGAGTGTTCCCATACAGGCTTCAGAGGGAGCGTGACCCCGCCAACACCTTGATTTCTGAGTTCAGGACTCCAGAACTGTGAGGGAATACATTCCTGCTGTTATAAACACCCAATTTGTGACAGCTACCCTAGAAAATTAATACAAATAGTGAATTCTAAAGGAAGAAAAAGCAAAAGGAAAAATAATAAGAATTTACATTTAAAATGATCACAAAAAATTACAAAACCTAGGAAAGATTTAAA
Source organism: Phyllostomus hastatus (assembly GCF_019186645.2). NCBI lineage: Eukaryota > Metazoa > Chordata > Mammalia > Chiroptera > Phyllostomidae > Phyllostomus > Phyllostomus hastatus. Next base: position 88,151,874 of record NW_025334041.1, on the reverse strand, counting down.
AGAAAAATTAAAAATCCACTCCTCATTTTGGTACAATTACAAATGTCTTTCTGGATGCTAAGTTTATAAAATAAGGATATCAGTTGAAAACATGGGCTGTTAGCCCTGGCTGGTGTAGCTCAGTGGATTGAGCTCAGGCTGCAAACCAAAGTGTTGCAGGTTCTATTCCCAGTCAGGGCACATGCCTGGGTTGCAGGCCATGGCCCCCAGCAACCGCACATTGATGTTTCTCTCTCTCTCTCTTTCTTCCTCCCTTCCCTCTCTAAAAAATAAATAAAATCTTAAAAAAAAAAAAAGACATGGGCTGCGAGGGAGAAGGGATGCTGCAGAGCTAATCCAGGAAAACTGACCCTTGCCCCCACTGGGAGTTCTGGCACACTGGGCCCTTGGGTCTCCAGAGTGCTGTCCACACCATTTCCAACACAGGACACACTGTATTAGACACTCGACCAGCTTCACCTGACTTCCTCCTCAGACACCCTTGCCTGGCAAACACTAAGTTCTCAATTACTATTTGTTGACCTTCAGACTCACCCTGAGAGGCACATACCAGCCTGCTTCAGGAAGTCATGTATTGTCACTGGAAGCTTTGGGGAGATGATCTGTAAGGTCCCTTCCAATGTCCGAATATACAAATTCTTTGCCTGCCTCGGCTAATCTAGCTTGTGGCCAACTTTAAGAAAGGACTTTCCTAGTCAATGAAATATTCCCTTTTTCCTGAGCTCCAGCTAAGCCCAGGGGTAAACATGCTTTAGGACAAAGCAAAACTCTTCTTTGTCCTGGCTTTTGCCCATACCAAGCCAAATGAACAAAGTCCAAAGGTGATTCATATTTGGCCTTGGTACAGAGACATCAGGCACATACGCACGTACACACATCCTTCTCTCCCACACACACATGCCCTAGCCACGTGCCTGTTACTAAGGCCTTACTGGCACAGGCCTGGTCCAACCGGTATCCTAATGGGTGAGGGAGGGTGGAAGGAAAGCAAGAGTAAACCTATTCACAATTAACCACAAAGCTGGTAGCTTTCCAAGAGTAAACCCTCAGGACCATACTGCATTTGACTGCCCAAAATGGGCTCCTCAAAGTATCTGTCATAGATGACCCAAACAAAGCAAAGATTATAGAATTATTCCTTATAATCTACAGTGAGGAAGAGAGAACTTACTGAACTGAGAACCAGGAGGTGGGGGCTGTAATCCACCCTACTGCTAATTGCTAACAATGTGACTTTCAACAACTCATAGCCTTGGTTTTGAAGGATTAAGTCATCCAAGGGGCAACTCTGAAATTCCTCATGCAATGGGCAAATCTCTCACCATCTTTCCTCGGTTCCCTGGACTTCCACCGCTCTCATACTCCCCACACTGCTGCCCACACACGCCAGTATTTGCATACTCTGCCTCTGCACAGGCTGTTCCCTCCATCTGGAATGCCCTTCCCAGCTCAGCCCCTGAGTGCTCAAACCCAACCCTCCTTCCAAGACTAAACCCATGGGATTCTACGTAGCTGGAGTCCTTCTTGATCCTTTCAGTTTGAAGTAATCTCATTGTTCAGCTCCTATAACACTTTACCTATGATGAAATTTGACTCTCATATTTTAGTTATTTGTGATATATTTGTTAACACCCTCCCGAGCTTGCAGAAGGCACATTCTACACCTGATTCATCTTTGAATCCCGTGTCACTCCTAGCACATGCTCTGAAAGCCTACGAAAGTGCCCAGGGAGACAGAACTCATTAGTTATAGTTCTTGTCAACTGTGGTTCTTCTTTCATTTTCATTTGGGGACAGAGTCCCAGGAAACTAATAAAATTGGTTCATGCAGACAACTCCATGTCATGTGACAGAGAATATTTCACACACTTATTACAAACTTGGGATGCATTAATGACTATGCTTTCAAAAAGACAACTGAAAAGAAACCGCACCCGCTATTGTCTAGTTGAGTCTATTCTGGGGAGCAGATATGGTGTCTGTAACCACTGTCATCAAACCACTGAGCAGGTGTGCCAGCGCTGGGTCGGGATTCTGGGTATCTTCCTCAGACATTTGTGGGTTGCTTTGGAAGCTGCTTGTGGTGGGAAGAAGGAAATGTTTGCTCAGCAGCCATTCTAAACAGAAAATACTCCCCCTTCCGGTACATCCCTTATCTATGCAGCCTGACCTCAGGTTAGAAGATTAGAACATTTCTTGAAGAATAATGGTTCTGTTTGCCTTTGGAGTCATGACCTGTTTCTTCTAATTAAGACAAGCATTATACTTCAGTATAACATGAAGAAGTGAGGACAGTGAGATGGTTTTGAAAAATGAAGCACTTTTGTAAATTACCTCATCCTATTTGTTTTGTTTCCAGGTGTTGCCAGCCGCTCCTACTTGCAGCCTAGCATAGCAAACACCATTTATTTGTCCTCCAATGACAGACTGAAATTATTTTTAAGGCCATCTCTGTGATTAAAAGCTCAAGAATCAGCCATAAATTACCTAGCAGAGCCATCTATTTACAAATGTCATAAATAATCATAAGCATTATATATATTCATAAACAAATATCACAGAGTTCACCCTTGTCCAAGACAAAGCCAGACGGGAGGCCAAGTGGGCCCATTCTGCTGACCCTCGCCTGTCTGGTGAATGAGACTTTTGCTCCTGCTGGAGAGTCTGGCTCCTCTTTGGGCTGTCTGAGAGAAATCGATGCAATGTGCAATCCCATCCTAATGCTTGCACACTAAATGCTGGTAATCAAACACCATTAATCACCCCCACAGGGTCTAATATTGATTTGCATCTTGGGATTTCTAGTGTTTAAGAGCTCTGCTCTGACATCAGACAGTGAAATCAGATGGCCTCCTGGCTTCACCATGCACCATCCAAGCCACTTAAAGAAAGTGATTAAAATTTGCTCAGCCTTGGTTTCTGTATGTGTAAATAGGGATGACAATAGTGCCTCCCCCATAGGATTAAGTTAGGGAGTAAATTAGATAATGCATATAAATCAGTTAGCACAGTGCTTGACAGATAAAAAAAACAATAAAAAAAATGCTCACTACTATTATTCCTCAAATGTGTTTCTTGCTCAGAATGGACCTTGACCTGCTTTGCTGTAGCTTAGAAAACAAGCAAGAACAGAGCACACACATACACACTGTAGGCTGTGTGTGAACAACATAGATCCTGTCTACATCTGGCTGGGAGCACCTATGAAACTACCATGTTACAGAGCAGAGGCAGCATTCACCCCAACAGCAGAACATTAGACAGAGGCTTGAGTGCCAGTTATTTATTTTGAGGTGTTATCTCAGGAGAAACAAGTGGGAGACAAAAGGAAAAATACGGAAGAGGAAAGTGCCAACATAAGGATGCATCACTGAGTTGGCCACCGCTGTATGAGACTGAGCGCTGGATCCCATGGGACCATATAGGATACCCATGTTGTTCACCAAGAAAGAAGAGAGAAAGCATTGCTCCAGCAGCTCCTGTTGCCCCACAGTCAAGGATTGTCCCATGGGGCACAACCTCCTGCACAGTGTTCAATTGTATGTGCATGAAAGCCAAGAATTTCCTGAAGAAACCCCATACTGCAGTAATGGGGAAGATGCACAATGAGGAGCACAGCACAGGCCTAAGGATTACCCTGTGAAACTGGTGGAAATCTCTGCTGAACTGGCCAGCACAGCAGTGACTGGAATAAGAGATAAAGCCAAAAGGATATTAAGTTATGAACAGCCCTAATCAACCTGACAAGGCTGAAATATGCTTATAATAGACACCCAGGAGTTGAACTATTTTCTGAAACACATGCCATCTTCAAACCTATTTAAGTCTATGCTATTGGATGAGAGGAACCTCATTATTTCTCAACATCTGACTCAACATATCCGCCTGAAGGTGTTCTTCTAAAGTTCACATCCTGGCTTCACCTGCTTCACTTTTGTCATGCCCCTATTGCAAAATCAGAGAATTTCAAAGTCAGCAATTCCAACTACCTCCATCAGAAACACGACTGGGTCCTTCCCACAGTGGCCATGACAAGAGGTACCTAATTTGCAGGGACACTCCCAGTGAAAGAAATGTCAGTTCCTCGGGAGGCAGCTATTCTCTCTTCTTATAGCTCTATTAGAAAAATAAAGCCCTGGCTGGCGTAGCTCAGTGGATTGAGCACAGGCTGTGAACCAAAGCATTGCAGGTTCGATTCCCAGTCAGGACACATGCCTGGGTTGCAGGCCATATCCCCAGTGGGAGCCACGTGAGAGGCAACCACACATTGATGTTTCTCTCTCTCTCTTTCTCCCTCCCTTCCCCTCTCTGAAAATAAATAAAATATTTAAAAAATAATCTGACTTTTGGCTAAATGAGGCAGATTGCACACACATTAACCAATATTCTTCCCACCAAACCCCTCAGGGTCTCTTTTTTACTACACAATGACAGAGAGTGGGAGAGTTAACATAGTTCTAGGACAAGATGGTAAATGTATGCTCTTGTCCACTGCAAGTGAATACCAACTGTTTCTGATCATCTTCCCTGAAAAGGATGAAAAAGAATACATCTGCCAGATCAATGACCTCATGCCATGCACCCAAGGTTGTGTTAATCTGCTCCAGCAAAAATGCCACAGTAGTGACTGGGGCTACTACTTAGTTGAGTTTGCAGTACTTGACTATGGTTACTCAGAGCTTGTCTGGCTTTTGTAGGGACCAGTAGGATGAATTAAATGGAAATATGACATGGACTATTCTGCATCTTTAGGTCTTCATGCAGAATGGTCACTAATTTTCTCCATTCCTCCCTTCGCCAAGGTAATGTTTTAATTTATTATCTTGGCTGAGGGTGTGGTGGGAAGCAGCTTCAGAGATTTTCATTCAGCCTTCCCCATTATGGTTGTTCCTACCCCACACAACAAAGATCAAGTCAGAGGTTGTGATAATCACCAAGCATGTCTCTTCCAATTATATATTCAGGGAATTGGATCTATCAGCTGTGAGATGGACCTGGACCCAGACTATATTTATTACATGGCGTCCATATGCTCTCACTGTAACATGAGGGAGAAGAAGGAAGCATGATGATACCCAGGATCCCTAGTTATCAATGTCTTCTTGGAAAAAACATCCAACCATCCTCAAAATGTTCAGGTATTCCCTTTTCCCCCCATGCACAGTTAATTGATTAAATGTATGTAGGTCACTTTAGGGAGGAACTGGAGGAATTACCACCATGTGTATTTGCCATGGTGTTGCTGGAAATTTGTCTTCCTCCCGGAAAATTGATCTCTCCTTCAAGCAATAGTTTCTGGGTCAGAAAACTTCTTCAGGTTAGGAAACTGGGCAAGAATAGTGACTTTTTAATGGGTGATTACTTTCAGCCTCCTAATCACACTTTCTTAATTTCTTTTATTTGTATATTTGAGCAGTACCCTGTTGGCAACCATCTGTTTTTCCCTGAGGGATACCATGTCCTATTAAATGCCTCCATCACTCTGCAACTGAGGCCTGCCAGTTATTACAATAATTATTTATGTCTGTCTCTAATAATAAAGGCTTGTCACCTGACCTCCATTGTTTTAAGGCTCCATTATCCCCGTTGCTACCAGTGAGTCCAGTTCTGCAATGTCATTTCTTACCACCAGCCCTGGCCTGCCGTGGAATTCCCCAGTAATGTTGGTGCCTCTCTCATTAGAGCTCCCCTTATTGCTTTGGGAAATGGTGTATTCTGTGACCACCCTCCCCTCCCATAGGATGAACTCTCTGGCTGGTTTTCTGCCTTCTATAGTCTATCCACTCTAGCACATGCCTTCCTCTGAGCCTTTTATCCCTTCCTCCAAACTTACCAGCTGTGACAATTTTGTATTTCTACCTCACTTAATGTACTTCTAGGAACCATTTTATTATCATATTCAAATCATTACTCAGAGCCCTTGCCAGACTATAAAATTCTGTATCTCAGGAAAACACTCACAAATCAATAAATTCTCCCTTTCCCAACTCTGTGTTCCATGCTCCCCTTGATCAAGTGCCCTCAGAATTCAGTCCCATGAATTCTGTCCCAGCTGTTGTTGGTACACACTGGCTAGATTCTGAAGCTCCCCCAGGGTATACTGTCTTTTCTTCTTCATCAGGCCCAGCATGTCTCCAGCATGGTTACACTGTGACTTAAACCAAGTAGACAACACAGGGGAGGTCCTGAAGAGAAGTTGTTGTTTAGTGTGGGACAGCCCTAAGAACAATCTTCAAACACAAGGGAAGTACCAGTCTTTAACAGAGTGAAGTGGGCTAGTTCTCTGGTATCAAAAGTTTTAGAGGATTCTGGGGATTCAAGATTTTTGGCTACAAGCTAGATGTTTCCATCCTATGTGGCAAGATTCTTTCTCAACTTTGGCCTAGCCAATCTATATTGGTTGGGAATTAAAACTTTGGAGTGCAATTACTCTTATAGTAAAGCCCTAGACTTGGTGCTTAGTTTTTTGTATCCCCTGGGGTGAATAACTTATCCCAGTTGGCTCTGAGCTTTCTCAATTTTAAATCAAATGTCCCACATATTGACCAGACTTTCAGTCCCTAGCAAACTAGGGTAGTTGGTCACCCTAGAGCTGCCTCCCTTCACCATCTCCTGGAGGAGATGGAAGCCTATTTATATGCTACCAAGAAGGCCCTCTGGATATCATATTTGGCTTTTAATTTCTGATTAATCACATGCTTCTTTTTCCAGAGCATCAATTACATTTAGCAATAGCCACACATTTTCACCTCCTTATAGTTAATACTTCCCCAGTATTTCTCATAATTCTCAATACCTGATTGTGCTAAATTCATTCTCTTCCACCAGAATGCAATTTTAATTTGCTGCTGATGACAGTTTTAACTCTGGCACTGCTATGTTGTTATTTGTGCAGGGGTTATTTGTGCTCTTCCTTCCACTAGTGATGGGCTCTTTATCAGCAACTGGGGAGCAAGTGATCCAGCTCTAAAATCCCACTCCAGAATCTGATTTCTTGACCACTTGCAGCCCCAACTGCTGCAAGTTCGGTTCCCTCAGAAGTGATCCCAAGATGGAAAATAGCAGAATTATTAGGAAGTGATCTTAGAATCAACACCTGAGGAAGGGAAGAAAGAAAAAAAGGGTTCGGTAGAGACACTAGTGCTGCATTGCATTTTCAAAGAAGGATTCTACTCACCCTACAGCTCACTATGAAACCATTATGAACCTTCAGAGTTGGGAAAACAAGGTCTTTATGTCCTCTATAATAAAGAATTTAACCTTGTCCTAAGAGAAATCTTGTCTTTACCCTCAAGTCCTGGGAGGTCATCTCTAACTCCTTGGAATGTCTTGCCTAATAAAAGTATCTCTGTTTACCAAGGGGCCTCATTGCAGATAGTCCAACAATATGGTTTATGGCAGGTACTTTCAGTCATGAGGTATCAACTTGATCTTTAGAGGAGTTGGAGACTGAGGTCATCCATGTGGGAACTCAACCACATCTACATGGTGAGCCCTAAGAACTCTGGACACTAAGACTCAGGTGAGTTTACCTGGTTAGCAATACTCCAAATGTTTTGTCACACATTGTTGCTGGAGAAATTAGTGCTGTCCACAAATCCACCAGGAAAGGACAACTGGAAGCTCCTTATGTGGAATTTCCCTGCATTTTATCCTTCAATGGTTTTAATTTGCATCCTTTCACTGTAATAAACTATAAACATGAGCATAACAGTTTTCAGTGAGTTGTGTGAGTCCTCCCAGTGAAACTGAGGGTGGTCTTGAAGTCCTTAAAACTCTGCAGTCAGTGTGGGAAGTAAGGGTGGTCTGGTGGAAGTTTGCATATCCCCACTTTGATCAGTCATCGAGTAGGGTACATGTTGCCCCTAGAAGGATGGTAACTCCGGAAGAGGTTTTCTTCTGCCAAGGCAAACACAGTAGGGGGCTGGCAGTGGGGGGTTTTCTGTTAACACACTCCAAAACTGAGGAATGAAGCTCTTCATTTCTGTAGAAGGTTATGGCAAATACATCACAGTATCTAACTCAGTGGGACAGGCTTTAGTAATATGTAAAGGACTGAATTCACATTTCTTTAACAGAGAAGAAGATTCATATGGCTACTCAAGGGGAAAGTACCTCATGGAATGTGGAAAAAGTTGTATTTCTTGCTCTCTGTCTTTGGAATACTAGAAAATGGCATGCTTGCTTCATGGAAAGAACCTGTCATCATGTGCCCATCCATGACTGTCTGTGACTATTCTTATCAGCTCACCTAGTGGAGTTAGTCATTCCATACTGACTTCTAGTAACAATGGCCAAAAGCATTGGTATAATTAGCATCCCCAGCCCCATGCTGTAACCCCTCTTGGTAATATCCACACACTGACTTTAACAATTTTTCTAAAATTTGAAACCTATTCATGTAAATCAGAAGACAAAACAATTACTATGTGAAACTTCATCTACAAGGCAGACAGTCCTCTTTGTGATTTACATCATGCTGAAAAGGGCCAGGTGAATAATCTTAAAACATAGATGGGTATCAAGACTACATTAAGCTCATAAGAACACAATTCTTTCAGTAAACACCTATCAGCCATAGTAAGTAATGATCATCTAAAACACACCAATTCCAAGCCAATTTTGTTAAGGCCTCTGCTACAGCCTCTACAGCCACTGACCAAAGTAAGCAGCAGCTATTAAAGCTCTAATAGAGATTTCAAAAGGCCATAAGATTTTCATTGACCTTTCCTATCTCTTCCCTCTGCCTCGCTCCAAATTGGAATAACTTTGTTCTATCTAAAAAGTCTTGCTTTTTTTATCAAATATCTCTAGAGGAAGAGTTTTCACAAATTCCCTTGTAATCACTTCCTATCCTCTTTTTATTATTATTATTCTTTGATTACTTTTTAAAATTGTTGTTCTATTACAATTGTCCTAATTCAGGGGAGTCAAACTCATTTTATCTGGGGGCCACATCAGCCTCACAGTTGCCTTCAAAGAGCCAAAAGTAATTTTAGGGCTGTATAAATGTAACTACTCCTTAATAGTTAAGTGAGAGGTCAGCACTGCAGCCTGGGAGGAACAAGGTGCCCGCCTGGATAAAACAAGGTGGAGGGCCGGATTTGTACCACAAGCCTTGTGTTTGCCACCTGTGTCCTAATTTTTCCCTGTTGCTCTCCCCCACCCTGCCCACCACCCACTCCCACAATCAGTCCTCACCCTGTTGTTCATGTCCATGGGGCATCTATACTTGTTCTGTATCTAGGCCCTTCCCCTTCTTTCCTCCCTTATCCCATGTTCTTCAACTCTGAAGTTTGAGTGAAAAAAATTATAACACATTCCCTTCTGCCATACTTCCAGTGAACATAGATTTGGGTTATTCTGCTTTGATCTGAATTTTAAGTGTTCAGTAAATATGAAATTTTTTCTTCTCTTTCTCTTACCCCTTCTGTCATGTGGCAAGGCATCACATTAATATTCTAATAATCCCCGCAAAGATAATAGCCACTACTTTCACTGATGGCTGTCCTAGGTCAAGTGATTTATCATGGCTGCCCAAAAGGGCTGTGTTTCAACTCAGGAACAACAAAGGGATGGATCCACGCCAAGATCCAAATTCTTTTCCAGAAAACACTCTGGAAAAAAAGATCTTCAAGAACAAATCCATCATAAGTCCTGAATAGCAGGAGCATTAAGTTCACGATTGAAGTGTGGTCTTCTTTATCAAACTGAGTGCAAGACAGTGATCTTTTTCCTAATAAAAACAGTTAACCAACTTCTCTTCCAACTTTCTTTATCATGACAGATGGATGCTTAAATATAACATTTGGGATTTAATGCTCCTTTTAAGCCGTACTATTTTACAGCATTAAAAGGTATTCTAGTCATCACCATAATTACTATACATGCAAAACAGATTACAATAACGCAACCTGTACTTGAACTTTGGAAGATTAAAGTGGAAGAAACAAGAATTCTTAAGCACCTTTTCATACTCATACACAGGCTGTAGGATCAACTATCTTTTGGATCTACAAATACTGCTAATACCCACAGTAAAGAGTCAGGAAGGGAAGGCAATAATGCAATCACAGTGCCAAGCACCCTAACATCGAAGAGCAAAGGCCCACAAGAAGGAGGCAGCTTCTATTCAGAAATATAGCACTGTTTTCTTACCCAGTATTTCCAATCTTCTGATATTCCCAGAGAAACTGGAAATTCAGGTTATATGTAAACTTTAATTTTTGTTAAAAATCAAAATTCTAGAAGCCAAACAACATTCTTCTGACTGTCATATTTACTTCATTCACCACCAATGTGTAAACTGTCATTAGAAATAGGTGGGATTCTGGTTAGGTAGAAGGTAGCTTTGTGAACACCCAAGATCTGTTCCAACCCTGCAAAGTACTGCTGTACAGCAAATCACCCCAGACTTGGTGGCATAAAACAACAAGGGTTTTTATTATGCTCAGGATTCTGTGGTCAGAAATTGGATGGGACACAACCAGGATAGTCTGTCTGCATGCATAGCATCTGGGCTTTAACTAGGAAGATTCAAACATCTGGGGTAATTGAATGGTGGGGGCTGGAATCACCTCAAGCTTCTTCAGTTGTATGCCTAGCACCTGGGCTGAGTGTGTCAAAGTTGGGGCTTAGCTGGAACTGCCAACTGTAGTTGCAATGCTTAAACATATGCCCGCTCCTTGTGTTTTGGTCTTCCACTCACCACAGTGGCATCTGGATAGTAGACATCCTACTAGTGGTTCAGGTTTCCAAGAGCAAATATTCTAGCAAACAAAGCAAATGGTCATGGTCTTCTGTGACCCAGCTTCAAAAGTCATGTAGCATTGCCTCTGTCATACTCTATTAGTTAAAGCAGTCCCAAGCCCTCCCAGATTTAAAGAGAAGGGACATAGACTCAACCTCTGGATGGGAAAAAAAGAAAGAATTTGCAGCCATTTCTTTTAAAAACCACCACAGGTAGGAAACACAGCTTGTTTTTAGATGCCAGAAAGATTGGGATTCAAATCCTAGCTCTGCCTCTTACAGAGTGTCACTCAGCAAACTATTTAACACTGTTGATTTATAATTTCTTCATCAGATTAGTAATGTGTGTGAAACCCATGACATTGTGAGTGCTTGGTGAATGATAACTAATATTTTCACTTTTAAAAAAGGATTTTATTTACTTTTAGAGAGAGGAGAAGCAAAGGAGAAAGAGAAGGAGAGAAACATCAATGCATGGTTGCCTCTCGCACACCCTCCACTGGGGACCTAGCCCACAACCCAGGCATGTGCCCTGACTAGAAATCAAACTAGTGACCCTTTGGTTCACAGGCTGGCTCTCAATCCACTGAGCCGCACCAGACAGGGCTAATATTTTCATTTTTATCATACAGTAGAGGAAGATGATGAGGACTTTCTTAATTGGAGTCCCCTTGTAGTTTTATACAATTATTCCAGGGTCAGTGACTGATCTGCCAGACATTTGAGTTACTGACAACATACCCTGAGTACCCAAGTTGATACAAGGAAGGTAACCTGCAAGCAAATCATGACCCACCCATAGTATAGCAAGGAATTATCATACCAGTCTCATGATGATGCTAGCTTTGACATGCTCAAAATATAGAGGAAAGAAACACCTTTTAGTACGGGCAACTTCCAGCCAAGGTGGAGGCATAGGTAGACACATTGTGCCTCCTTGCACAACCAAAAGAAGGACAACAATGATTTAAAAACAAAAAACAACCAGAACCAACAGACAATCGAACTGAAGGAAGTCTGACGACTAAGGAGTTAAAGAAGACACATTCATCCAGACGAGTGGGAAGGGTAGAGACAGGCAACTGGGCAGAGAGGACTCACGGCAAGGCAGTGGCTGGAGGACCCAGCAAGTCAGCAGCCGGTGGAGTAGGCAGTCCCACATTCATGTGCAGAAAACCAGGAGAAACAACTGGGGAGTGGGAGGTCTGAGCAACCCAGGGCCCCTGTGCAGGGAAAATAAAGCCTCAAACCTCTGATTGAAAACACCTGTGGGGGTTGCTGTGGCAGCAGGAGAAACTCCTGGCCTCACAGGAGAGTTCACTGGCAAGACCCACAGGGTCCTAGAATGTACACAAACCCACCCACATGGAAATAAGCATCAGAAGGCCCCAATTTGCTGGTGGGAAGCAGGGGAAGTGACTGAAATCTGGCAGAGAGCAGAGCAAACACCATTGTTGCCTCTCAGAACCCTTCCCTACATACAGTGTCATGGCGCAGTGACAAGGGTTACACCACCCTGGTGAACACCTAAGGCTCTGCCCCTCACTATATAACAGGCATGTCAAGACAAAAAAAAAATGACCCAAATGAAAGGACAAACCAAAGCTCCAGAAAAAATATAACTAAGTGACGAAGAGATAGCCAACCTATCAGACACACAGTTCAAAGCACTGGTGATCAGAATGCTCACAGAATTGGTTGAATTTGGTCACAAATTAGATGGAAAAATGAAGGCTATGCTAAGTGAAATAAGGGAAAATGTATAGGGAATCAGTAGTGATGGGAAGGAAACTGGGATTCAAATCAATGGTGTGGACCAGAAGGAAGAAAGAACATTCAACCAGAAAAGAATGGAGAAACAAGAATTCAAAAAAAAAAAAATGAGAAGAGGCTTAGGAACCTCCAGGACATCTTTAAACGTTCCAACATCTGAATTATAGGGGTACCAGAAGGAGAAGAAGAAGAGCAACAAGTGGAAAACTTATTTGAACAAATAATAAAGGAGAACTTCCCCAATCTGGCAAAGGAAATAGACTTCCAGGAAGTCCAGGAAGCTCAGAGAGCCCCAAAGAAGTTGAACCCAAGGAGGAACACACCAGGGCACATCATAATTACACTACCCAAGATTAAAATTAAGGAGAGAATCCTAGAAACAGCAAGAGAAAAGCAGACAGTTACCTACAAAGGAGTTCCCATCAGACTGTCAGCTTATTTCTTGAAAGAGATCTTGCAGGCAAGAAGGGGCTGGAAAGAAGTATTCCAAGTCATGAAAGGCAAGGACCTACATCCAAGATTATCCAGCAAAGCTTTCATTTAGAATGCAAAGGCAGATAAAGTGTTTCTCAGATAAGGTCAAGTTAAAGGGACTTATCTAAGGAAAAGAAGATAAAAAACATGTATAGTAAAATGACAGCAAACTCACAATTATTAACAACCACACCTAAAACAAAAACAAAAAGAAACTAAGCAAACAACTAAAACAAGAACATAACCACAGATATGGAGATCACATGGAGCAACAGGGGAGTGGGAGGAAGAAAGAGGGAGAAAAGGTACAGAGAATAAGTAGCATAGATAGTAGGAAGAAAATAGACAGGGGGAAGGCAAGAATAGTATGGAAAATGTAGAAGCTAAAGAACTTATGACACGTGGACATGAACTAAAGTGGGGGAATGTGGGTGGGAGGGGGTGTGCAGGGTGGAGGGGAATGAAAGGGGGAAATGGGACAACCATAATAGTATAATCAATAAAATATATTTTTAAAAAAAGAAACACCCTTTGAAAATGGCTGCCTTCTCTGGAGTCTTTAAAAATAAAAACTACTGGCATATAGGTTTTAGAAGGAAAGAGAGAGAGGCAGCAACAACTACTAGGTGGGCAAATAAGAAGGGCAATGACTCTATAATGTTGCCTGCCTTAAGCTGAAGGAACCTCTGAGTATCTGTACATGTTATAACAATATAATTGCCTCTGTGCACCTGGACAGTGCTAACGGAGATTGGGAAGCCCTCAGTATATAATAGTTATTTGATAGAGAAAATGATTTCATTTTCTTTTTATTTCTGGTACAGCAAAGCATTCGAGAAGCACACAATGAGCCTTTCAATTACATGTTTAATTCATTCAGATGATTTGTGCACAGCAAGGAGATCTTAATCCCAGGGATTCTTAGTAAGAATGTCATCCAGCTAATATAGTTCTCACAAGCTTCTTGGATTGGATTCTACTTCACACCATTTCACAGACTGAGCCGTAGAAGCATCCAGACTGCCAAGGGCCCAGCAGGCAACAGTAAAACTTTCCTCTGCTACGTCAGCTTCTCAGCGATTGCTTCCCATGCCTCCTAGGCCAGACCAGCTCCCATGCTGAGCATGCACTAGGATCTTAGGTCTCTCACACTTGTAATAGCATAGGCATTCGTGTAACTATTTGTAATTATCCAGGTTGCAGACAAGATGCACAATATAATAGAACTATACACTTGAAACCTATATAATTTTATTAATCAGTGTCACCCCAATAAGTTCAATAAAATTTTTAAAAATTAAGTAAATTTAAAAGCTTTCAGACTAGAATGAAAACTCTATGTGGCCAGAGACTATGTCTGACTTATTTCTAGTACCCAAAACAACGCCTAGATCCCTATAATTTGGTGAATAAACAGTCTGCAATACAGCATTGTTTGCATTATTTGAAAATTGACATGCAAAGGAATTCATTTGCTTTCCAACTCAGGCTATAAAATAGTGTACAAAGTAGGTAACAGAGTGCAGAGCGTAACAATGTTAGATGAATGTGGGCAAGGTACTTATCCTCAGGGGGCATCAGTTCCTCACCTGTAACAGAGGGACCAATAATTACCCCAGTTAGAAAGGGCTGTTAAAAGGATCGGGTGACAGAATTGATTCAATAAAATAATGTAAAATAAAATAATAAAAATCTCAGCAAAGTGCCTGAGACATGGTAAACATTAGCTATGGCGAAGACAGTGATCTTATTTTACAAAGAAAAGTATATTTCTATGTGTATATTAAAAAGCAACTAAAACTATCATATGAAATGGTTGATATGAATATGTTGGTGGGATTTTAGATTTTTTAAATTTTCTTTTTATAGTTGTCTCTATTTGCTAGACAATAAGGCCAACTTAATTTGTGAGGGGGTGGCAATCGTAACTTGGTTTTCCTCTGTAGTTCTAGCTGTCCAACCCTTTATTATAAAGCAGGATATTTTGAAGATGACTGTTCTAGAAAGTGATCTCAAACTTAATTTGAAGGAGTGAGATCAAGTAAAGGTCTGAGACAGTAAATGGAGAAAAGTGTTACCTGGTTACATTATCTAAATTTCATCAAAATGATAAAGAAAGTGTGCCCCCCAAAAGTAAATTTTCAAAAGCTGAAAAACCCACAGTTGACACTAACATATCAGAACTTTGAGAATCTAAAAAATCTGCAGCTCCACAAAGACAAATGAGAAGCCCTCCAATACAGGGCTCTAAGAGAGCCCTGGAACCAGAGGCAATAGGGAGAAAGGAAGGAAACGGTGGAAGGTGTGGTCACTGATTCTAAAAGAGCGGAAGCACTGTGTCCATACCCTGGTGAAGTACTGATGTGGGCCTTTGCTCTTCAATATGGGGATTTTGGCACAGGAGACTGTCAGAACAGATACTGGACCTGGGACAAAGTAATTTCCTGAATAATTTTGGGCTACCTCAAAGGAAGAAACAAACATTCCTCTGAAGACAAACTATTGGCCATCCTGAAGGAAAGTCCAGCCTCCCAGGACCCATCACTGCTCTTCACACCAGAACAGCCACTGACACCTTCAGCCAGAGTAAAGGAAACGGGGATTTCCACCTGCACTGGGAAAACATAACTGAACTACAAGTTCTGTTCATTTACACACAGTAATCTAAAAATATGAACAGTCAGTACTGTCAGACATTTAATAGAAATCAATAGCTAACAAAAAGGAAGGGAAGGAAGGCAGGGAGGGAGGAAGGGAGGGAGGGAGGGAGGAAGGGAGGGAGGAAAGGAGGAAAAGTATAGTTTCAGCAAGTCCAGTAAAATCACTGAACTCCAGAAATTAAGAGAGAATCCTTAACAATTAATAGAGAGAGAAAAAAAAAGACAGGTCTATATTCAAAGAACAAGAATCCACTGGGCATAAGGCTTCCCCTCTGATTCTCTTTGACATATCCAAATTGGCAGCCTCACTACTCTTGGACTGTGGGGCCATCATTTTTAAGTACAATAAGGGTCTGGAACACAAGCACTGTGATACTGCTACAGTCTGCCTGAGAACCGAGACTCTATCTACCAAGTGTTTAACTGGTGGGAAGCAGACACAGTGTGGATACACCGGACAAAGGGATGAGTCATGTCCTAGGTGGACAGCATGAGATTTCATCACAACGCTCAAACAACACATAATTTAAAACTTATGAATTGTTTATCTCTAGAATTTTCCATTACTCTTTTCAGGCTGAGGTTGACCACCAGTAACTGAAACTACAGAGAGTGAAACTGCCCATAAGAGGGGATTAACGTACAGACTTTTTGGTGGCCACCTTCAAAGTATCTGGTCAAACCTGCAGACACTGGGTTCTTCTACTTCTGAGAATAGATCCTACAAAAGGCTCATACAGATGCCAAGCTGAGTCATATGTATTAGAATGTTCATTGCTTCTTGTTCATTGGGGTTCAGGCTAATGCCCGTCACTAGAATGGTTATGTCATTGTGTGCAGGGCAGTCGCTAAGATGATGGAGGAGGAGCCACATGTACCCAGATGGGCAGATTTGTTAGACACTTAATTAAGAGAAAATACAAATCACAGAATAATGTGGATGGATAGCTGTATTCATTTATCTTTTCAACACTACATAAATGTAGGTTTTATATCTACATTTAAGTGTACAAAAACAGGTAGGAATGACAGTTCCCAGTGGTTACCTGCAGGGAGGAGAGCAGCATTGAGAAAGGAAGGGAACGGGTGCTTTGACTTCTTATTCTATGTCTGACCTGTACTGTTTGAATTTTTATAGGGAACAATTGTTCACATATTACTTCTTTCTATAATTTTTTTAAAAAGGAAGTTAAGATCAAATATCTCAGATCCCCCTGTTTTGTTCCCAGCCACTGAGTCCTGTCCTTGGAGCACACGCCCAGAGAAGGCAGCTAAAGTCACATGGCCTTGTGAAAAGAACTTAAAATCTACTCCATGAACAAAATTCATACTCCAGACTTGACTTTGTTCTCCTGGTTTATTTTCCCATCGCCTGTGTGTGTGACTGTTGTGTGTATATCTCTGGGAGCACCTCACACCCTTGTGGAGAATCTCAGTAAATACCAGGAACTGTAGGGAGTCCTGAGTCTGGAACCCTGGGGTCCCATCATTCAGGCCTGCTCAGTAGCTGTGAAACCTGGAATAAGTCCCAGCTTTTTCATGCCTTGTTTTCTCCATCTGTAAAATGCAGTGGCTGGCCCAGTGCTCTTGTTGTCAGTAGAAATCAGGCTCTTCCATGGGATCACAGGAAAGCATTCCAAGGACCCACGCACGGGAGGTTGCAGTATAGCAAGGTGATTTATTCAGGTGGAAACAGAAGGTGCCCCCTGGGTTTCCAATGTCCTGCCATGGAAAAAGTCCAACCATGTCATCAGCAAAGCCAAAACAAAAGCCAGTGTCCAGAGTTTCTGCTTCACACTAAAGCTTGGTCCTTCACAGGCCATATAGTCTACCCTAGGCCCCGGTAGCTGCTGAACCCACATGGTCACGTGCTCCTGGGTGAGAAAGTACACAAATGAATGGGGCGAGTGTGGGTCATGAGCAAGAGAGACAGTGAGAGAACTTCTTCATTCCCCTGGGATTATATTAGCTTGGGTTTAGATGCACCAGGTGCTTTTTCAAAAGAACCAGCGCCCCCAACAATCCCCCCCCAGCTTAGCACCTCCCCCAGCGCCCCCAACAATCCAGGCTGGAGTTGGAAAGAGAGCAGTGCTATGATGCCCGGGGGAGTGAAGCTGTGGCTTCTTGGTGAAGAAAACAGGCTTATGGTCCCCAGTTTACTAAGCTCAATGCCTAATTCCCTTTGCTGCCCTTTCTTAATATTAGTAACTAGTTAACTACCTATAGTAACACTCTCCAAGTCCCCTTCCAGGCCTTAGCCCTTAAGACTCATGTTCATTCAGGCTCCCTTGTCTCTCCACATCCTAAAGAAACTCCAACAGGAAAAGTGTGAATGTTTGGCCCCCTTCATCACTACAGATCACTGAGATTGGACCATATTTCCATGCAGGGTCAGGGGCTGATGAGAAATTAAGGAATCACTCGTCTGCTGTCAAAATGTGCACAGAAAATCATTTTCATTTCCCCACAGAACTGCTCATTTAGAAGACAGTTTGTGCTGGGGGCCTCTCTGCGAGGGTCTGGTGTGGTTTCTGCCCAGCAGTCACAGTGACCCAGCGAAGTGCACCAGGTCCCCTGTGAGAGCCCACGTCTCCGTCTCCGTCAGTCTGCCCTTGTCAGTGGAACGACTCCTGTTACTCCACCTCAGTTCTGTTTTCAGATTTTTGTATCTCCCCAACTGATTTACTACATGTAAATGATCGTGCACATGCAAGTATAAAGAATATGTACAACTTGAAATCTGAAAATGCAACAAATACCCATCTGTACCCACTGTTGCGCCTCCACACCCTCAGGCCCACTCCCCTGGCAGCATTGTTCGTCCTACAGTCCAACGTTAACTTTTACCCTGAGTTTTTGTCATGAACATTTTTTGTTTTTTTCTTTACACTTTTACCAAATATGTAGAATTACCTTTTGACACAATGATTTTGTTTCCACAAAGTTCCTATAAGAATTAAATGAGGTGATGTATAAAATGCTTAGCACAATGCCTGACACATTAAGTACTCAAAAATGTCATCTATTGTCATTATTCTTTTAAACTTCCATTAATATAATGCAAAAGAACTTTAGTTCATTCAGCAACTTATCTCATTTATTTCTCAATCACCTACTATGGGTCCTCTCATCTCTGCCATGCTAGATGCTATAAAGTCATACAGTTGGTGGGGGGGGGGGGTAGTAATCTTTTTAATTCTTATTTTTTAATTATTATAGACTCACAAGAAGTTGTAAAAATGGTACAGGAGGGTTCTGTGTACCCACCACCCAGCTTCTCCCAACATCTTATATATCTGTAGTTCATGATCAAAGCCAGGAAATCGACACTGGCACCATGCAATTAGCCAGACAACAGACCTTTCTCAGAGTTCATCAGTTTTTGCATGGACTCTCTTTTTGGGCATGTAATCCGGTGACATTTTGTCCCATGGATAGACTTGTGTAACCATCACCATTATCAAGATATACAGAACTCCCTCACCACAAAGGAATTCCCTGTGCTTTACAGTCACACCCTTCCTCCCTTACCTAATCCCTGGCAACCACTAATCTGCTCCCTATCTCTATAATTTTGTCATTTTGAGAATGTTATGTAAACAGAATCATGCAATATATTACCCTTTGCAATAAGCTCTGCCGTCTTAGGTTCATGAGAAATTGGCTTTACGTGCTGACCCTGGATTTCTTGACTGGGGAGAATTTCTTGACTAGATATTTACTGAAGAGAATTAATCCCATCTTCAGATCATATAGTGTTTCATTCCCATGAAAACCTGAAAAGCTAATAAAACTCTGACTATAAGGATATGAGCATTAGAATTCATCAAGACATTACAAGGTGTGTCCAGGAGGTACCGTGAATGGGAGGGAGGGACCAGGAGCAGGTGATACCCTGGAACGAGACCCTCTAAGATGTTAGCTCTGTAATTAATGGTAAAAATGTTCCTTCAGTTGCTGCTGGTGTCGGAAATTAACAGGCTTGGAAGCAGTTTCTCTATAAATCTTAGAAATGAGTTTCAAATACTTTTGTCAACCCCTCCCTAACCACAACTGACTGAAAAAAAAAAATAAGGAGGGGGAGAGATTGTTTGCAAATTGCACAGCAGACCAGGAAAACAATCTGAAAATCCTTTCAATCAGATATTTTGGAAGGCGCTTGTCTACAAACAGCCCTTGCCAAGTTTCCAGGCTGTTCCTTTGTAAGCTCATTTTTGAAGATTCATCACAAAGCAGGAAATGGAAGGAGAAACATGTTTTATTTTGTGATACAATGAAGTCCTTTGTCCAACAAAGAGATGTGATAATATCACTATGCTGAATATAGTGTCCCCTTCTCCAAAGTGGTTGTGACTGCTTTTTCATTTTTGCACCTTCCGTCTGGTTGAGAGCACTGGAAGAATGGTGCTAAAAACCTCTTTTCAGACACTTCAGGGGCATTCTTTTGTTTGAGTTAACTTCCCCTTTCCCACCCTGTCCCTGGCACCGAACCCAGCCTCACAAATCAGCTCAGACTGGCAGGAGGGATGAAGTCAGCAGGGGCTGTGCCAAGTTCCTCTCCAGGCTCCGCTCAGCAGGCCTGCTAACCCTCCTCTCCACATAGGAAGGGAATCTCGACTGCTCTCAGGAGCAGTGACTTTGTACACACGCCAAATGGCATTTTGGGACAGTTTCCGTAGAGACCTTCCCCAATTTCACTTTACCTAGACAGAGGCAGACAGAGCTGAAAACTGCACAATTTACCATCTTTTCCCTTTATTTACTGTTAGAACCCCTATCTGATTCTGAGACCGATTCCTGGAAGGGCACTCCAAATGAAGAAGCATTTCTGTAAGCCAATGACACCAAAAATTACTTTCTGTGACAAACTATTTACTGTCTCTCACTGGATTAGAGAGATCATGTGTGTCGCTGCGATAGGTTTTAAAAACACACACACACAAAATCATATGAAAATGTGAGGATATGATCCCACATGATATTTTCCCCTTTCAGGAGCATGGGTTTTTAGGCACTACAACTCTGAGTGAGCTCAGCTGCATAGTGTAGAACACTGCTTCTCAACTGGGATAGTTTTGTTCCCCAGACGACATTTAGCAATGGCTGGAGACATTTTTGGTTGTGACAAGTGGGTGGGGGGTTCTCCTAGTGTTTAGTGGTAGATGCCAGGGACGCAGCTAACCATCCCGTGATGCTCAAGGCAGCCCCAATACTTCCCTGATCCTTAATGTCAATAGTGCTGAGGCTGAGAAATCCTGGTTAATGAAACACACGGGGCCTTTGAGGACAGATAGCCAAGATTCGAATCCTACCTTCATCCTCTGCCTAAGCTATCTAAACTTTGATTTCCCTTCTTCAAGCTTAAAATCTTTCTGCTTGCCATACTAAATTGATTGGAGGATCAAATGAGATCAGAACCTGCAAAGAGCCTACTGCTTAGCATACACAGGGCACTCAGTAGAAAAATAGATTCTTTCCCCTTCATTCCTCACCTTACACAACCTCCTTTGAGACCCCTGAGTCTCAGCAGTGGCTCTCCTCTCCCTCACCACAGAGTCAGCTGAGTCCGTCACTTCATGAACACTGACCCTCTATTTGGTGGGGCTGATTACCAACCACCCTGATTCTCCCATCACAGACATGAGGACCCCAAGCTTTGGCAAAAGTGTTTCAGGGGAGGGACCACAGCCCAATTCTGACCAATCGCAGCCATCCTGAAAACTGTAGCTAGAGCTTTTAGGAAATAGACATTCTCTGGGATTGATCAGAAAATGTAATAAGGTAAGTCTAGAGCTCCTAATAGCTATCTTTGCCACTGTAAAAAAGCAAAACAAAAAAACTGAACTGCTCTGGCCAGTGTGACTCAGTTGGTTAGAGCTTCCCGTAGATTGAAGGGTCTCTGGGTCAATTTCCAGACAGTGTACACACCCAGGTTGCAGGTTCGATCCTCAGTCAAGGCATGTGCAAGAAGGCAACCAATTGATGTTTCTCTCTCTTACACACCTCTCCCTCTCTCTCTCTCTCTCTCTCTCTCCAATCAAAAAATTGTCCTCAGGTGAGGATAAAAAAATGAACCAAGAATGAATCAACATGCAGAAACAAGAAACAACAGAAAGCAGGGAGAAAGAAAGATGATGTTCCAGTGATATCTTTTGATGACCTTCGAGCTGATACTTGTTGGAGTTAGGTTTCTGTCACTTGCAACTTAAAGGTCCCTGACTAACAGAGCTATGTAGAAGGAGGAAGAAGGCACAGGGTGTCAGGGTGCTAACCAACCCACAAATATCTACTAGGTACCATGCCAGCCCCTAAGAGGAAAAAAAGATATAGTTCCTGTCCTCAGGATATTTCCAATCTAGTTGAGTAGACAGACAATTTCATAGCAAACAGGTTTATAAATTTGTGCACATGCCAAGAAAATTGTAAGCCATAGTGCTGATAAATCCGGAGAGGGGGAAACTCTTTTGCACTGGAAAAAGGGACCACTAAGTAGAGGCGATGGCTTAGCTGTCATGGGTCCCTAGCTGCCTGAGCTAAGAAACTGCCTTTTCATTATCCCAGTCCACACTTGCTCAGGACTGGAGAGCACCCTTACACCTCCAAGGGCTTCAGTTCTTGCTGAGCTGTCACCACCCCAAGCCTGGTGAGCCAAGGCCTCTCTACATTAGCCCAATGCCCACCCTTTTCCTGAGCATCATCCACTATGCTCTCATAGATCAACCTCAAAGTGTATGGCCCCTCTCCATGTCCTCTTCTCTGCATTTTTACACCCCCAGGATGCTCTGCAGTTCCTTGCCCCACACCCAAGCCCCTACCCCTCTTCTTTCCAAACTCTTCCACTGTGCTCTCTGAAGCTTTCTCCCCAAGGTCAGCAAATATCCATGCCTCTTCATGTTGCAGAAAGTTCCTTCCACCCCTTTTCTGTACTGAGAGTCAGCTGCCCACTGAGCACAACAGTTCCTCTGAAAGTCCCTCTCAGGTGGTGAATCTTTACCTCATTTCCCTTGAGTCTCACCATCAGTTGGTAATGTTATTCCCAATGCCACTTCCAGATGGTTACTGCTCTGCCCTCTGGCCAAGACCCTTGCTCCTTTGAGGACTGGGGCTTCTCACCCTGCAACCTCTTCCCCTCTTCATTGCTCTCATCTAAGGATATATTTGTTCATGATTTCCCTTGTCATCTAATTCCTGATGTCTTTCCTGGTGACTCCAACACCCTGACTAACCCTAGGTATTTCTGGGTTGGTTAGTATCCTGACACCCTGTGCCTTCTTCCTCCTTCTACATAGTTCTGTTAGTCAGGGTCCTTCAACATGTGGAATTTCCATTTACCGTCCTGTTTTCATCCCCAAAAACATCACCGCATTACCCAACTCCAGGAGCAAAATGAACAGTGTAGCCTATGTGAATGGCGCCCCCTGGGCTGTTCATTGCACACCGCACAGTCCTCTGCAGCATCCCAGTGTCTTGACATCCTCTCCACTCACCTCTTCCCCCTGGGGCACTCACCACCTCCCTCAGCCACTCTGCATCGCTCCAACAAGAATTCAACACCCCTGTCCTTTCAAGTCACTTGCTCAATAATCCCCATGATTATAGTCCTTCCCTAATGCAGATTAGGGGATCCATTATCTTTCCAAATTCTGACAGTTTCCTCTGCTTTTATTTCTTTCTTGGTTCATCCTGGAGTTCACAGTCTATCATTACAATCACTCGCCAGTGAACAGCCCCAATCCTTGGCCACCTTCATTCCATCCCACCTGGCTGGCAAAGTCCCAACCCCAAAGAACCAAATCACCTGCCATCCCCTACCATCTGCATCCTGGAAGCAGTATTTCCTGAGAAAAATCACAAAACAAGGCATTTAGGTATCACATAAATCATGACACTTCCCCCTCCCTCATCACCCATGTGCCCTAAATCATCCAGTCCTAGTGAGCCTTCGTTCTCAGCACCTCTGGGTGCACCTCCACCAAGGTCTGTATGGCATGAGCACTCACAAAGACCAATGAGATAGCACAGGGAGAGTCTAAAGCAGAAATGTCATGTCATTCTTCTGTTGGCTCCTAAACCTCTTCAGGGACATATACTTGTTATTAGAATAAAATCAGAAATTCTTCTTGCAGTCTACATGGCATTGTGTGACCTGGCTCTGCTTATATGTCTACTCAGACCGCATGCTTCCCCCTCTCTGCGCAGTCCTGTACCCCGGCCTCTTTGATTTTTTCAGCTCCTTAAAGTCGCCATGTTCCCTTTAACCCCCAGAGCCTTCCCACAAGCTGTTCCTTCTGTCTACAATGCTCCTCTCAACCCTGGCTTAGCTCATTCCAGCTCATCCCCAGCTCTCAGCCTCAACATCTTGTCCTCAGAGATGCCTTCCCTAACCTTCCATCCCCTACACACCATATATCAGGTCATGTTACATATATATTAGTATCATTGATATTAACATATATATATTAGTATCAAATAATATCCTCCTATATTATGAGGAAAGGATAAGAAAATGTCATTGTATTTCATTTTGGACCTTCAGAATTTTTTCCATATGATATATTATATAGAGGGAAAATTAAAGAGGTTTGGTATGCCAAAGTCAAGTTACATTGATATATGATCCCCTGATATACCATACTTCTCATTGAAAAACACACCACGAATACAACTAGTTGTGTGATTAGTTGTTTAAAGTCAGTTTTCCCCATTAGACAGTAAGTTCCACGAGGAAAACAACTGAATGTTTAGTTCACTGTTGTATCCCCAATGCCTTGCACATAGTAGGTGCTCAGTATATGCTTGATGAAAATGAATAAATCAGTGAATGAATGAGAATTCGAGCTTGGCCTTGAAAGGTAAGCAGAATTCCGATGAGCAAAGAGAATGAAATGTTCATTAGCTACATACAAAGTGTGAGAGGAGACAACCGCCTGGCTGACATGTATGAGTGCTATTGAACGTACAAGCCTTTTGCTGATGACCACAAATGTCTAACATTTGTCTGGTGACTAACAGACAAATTCTCATATTACTTCTTTGGTATGTTTCTCCCTTCTGTTTTCTCTCCTCGTTCTCTGTGGCTTCATTTAGTTGGAGGTGGAACATGCTGAGTGTTTCTCTACCTTTTTTGCTTTTGCTTTTCTCTTTTCTATTTCATTGTCTTTTTATTCTATCTTCTGGGAGATTTCCTCAACTTTACCTTCCTAATAAAGTTTTTATTTCTACTCTCACATTTCTATTTTTAAAAGATGTTGTTGTCTTCTAAATGTTCCTCTTTATAGTATCCTGTTCTCATTCTGTGGTTGTATAAAAGAGTGTGCAGTGGCCGTTCCAGAATAATCTTACTCTGGCAGTGTTGCTGTCTCATTTGCTCTGTGCATACAATACCTGGCACAGTTAAATAACTGAATGCCTTATATACAGATGAGCTGAAAGAATGGTGAAATAGAAAGCAGATCAGGGTTGGAGCAGCAGGCTTAAGCAAGTCATGTTTTCTGAGTCCCAATTTCTTCTTTGTCATTGAAATGGAGATACTATGCTCTGCCCAGGCTACCACCCAGGGCTGCTGCAAACATCAAGTGAGGTTCTGAGAACAACACACAAGGTAAAAATCTCATAGAGGGAAATTACTCTGCAGAAAATTCTTAAAACATTCACTGAGCTTATCACACATGGTTTTATGTATGTAGTTTTGAACAGTTATTCTTTGCACACTAAAATTTGAAAAACACTGAGCTGCACCTAAAAGAATAAAAGCAAAGTCTATAAGTGGAGGTAGGCATCTTCATGAGCATTGATAGTGTGCTGCTTTGCAGATGCTACAAACCTCTAGGGCAGGTTCTCTCATCTATTGACACATGGGACCAGACAATTCTTTGTTGCCAGTACTGCCCTATGAGCTGTGGAATGCTTCACAGCACCCATGGCCTCTGCTCACCAGATGCCCATAGAAACCTCCCCTTTGCTTCCCCCGCCTTACCCTCCCCCCACAGGTATGAAAACCAAAAATATCTCCAGACATTGCTAAATGTCCCCCAGGGAGGGTTCGAAGTCACCCCAATTGAGAATTGAGAACCTCTGCTCTAGGAAAGTGGAAACCAGGTTTTCTAAAACTTTCCTGCTCACCTGCAGTATTTAATTCATTCTTCTTTAATATTAAGTCTCCAAAAACTTATTATTTATTAATACATTGGTTTGTTAGTCTGAGGGTTAAACAGTATAATATTCGCAAAAACATCTAGCCAGAGTAAGAAACTTCGACAAGTACTTGCTGGCTTTGAATCTACACTGGGCTTGGTCAGACCTATGAGTGCACTGTTTTTTTGAAAAGCAATAGGCAAGAATATGCCCACCCCCTTGCTGTCTTTCCGAGCCCCCATTTCCTGGCAGGTATCACAGAGCTACCTCTCATGCCCAGGCTGTGGATTTCATCCTATGAGGGGTTAGGTTTAAAGCTGGCATATAAATTAAATGCACTTATCATGTGACTACATGCCATGTGAAAGTATTCTGTAAACCTACTACTATTTGCAGCTTTCAAGCTTTTATTCAACGCTGCCTTCCCAGACCTCCTTAGCCGGTGAGGAGTCATTTCAAGATCCTCAGATTTCCTAGTGCCGTCTTCAATTTTGTTCAATAATTAATCACTGTTAGAGATAATGAGCCTGTTTGCATTTCACTGTTATTTCACTCTTCTACTGCCATTTTGTAAGTTCCGTATGTCTAGGCTGCAAGCTCCTGGATTAGCATGGGGCCACAGCTGGTGGTCCTTCACCCCCAGCAGTGCCTGCCCGGGCACCTGCATGGGTGCTCAAAAACATTTTCATGATTTTAAAAATGTCCACAAATTCTTTGACACAACCAAAAGTGGGACTGAATTCCATTGCTCTTGGATGTCGGCTAGCTTTGTGCCTCACACCTAACAAACAGCATGCAGTGGAAGTGATGCAGCGTATCTTCCAAGACTGGGTCTTGAATGGTGATAAAGCTTTTGCCTTGTGATTTTATTTTATTTTATTTTATTTTATTTTAGTAAGAACAATTACCCCCTGAAAAAAACTAGTATACAATCAGTATTTTTTACTATAGGCACAGTTCTTTCTTAGAGCATACACCTTGGGAGGCCTGAGCTGACATGTAAGAAGTCTGGCTGCTGCGGGGCTGCCCCAAGAGGCCAGAGAAGCCATCTAGAAACCGAGAGAGGCCCTGGGGACCCCAGTGGTGCTGGTCCCAGCTCCTCAGTCTCCCCAGGGTTAATCCCCAGATATGTGAGTGACTGAGCCTTCAAGTGACTCCAATGCCAGCCTTCAAGCCATGCCAGCTGACTCCCCAACTGTCCCCACTGAGCCCTGCCAAAACTGCACACATGTAAGCAAAGTAAATGTTCTTGTTTCAAACCACCAAGATTTGAGTGCTTGGTTAGGCAGCGTTGGACAGCTGGAAGAGATTGGGCCCAATGGCAAGGTGCTATGGAATGCCTAACCAAAAATAGTACTCATTTCAAATACAGCCCAGAAGTGACAGGTGAATGGTTAAGGTCACTATGATTGCACCATCCTGCTTTGCTGGTTCCTTCTGAGCTATAGAAAGAAGTAGTATTACCTTGATGAAGAGACATCCAGAAGCTCTCTGGGTTGGCATAATATTAACCTTAACCCCCACATTCCAGCTTCCAGGGAATTTATATTTTACTTTCCAACTCACACTTTTTTTCTTGCTAGATGTTTTCAATGGTTTCAATGGTATTAATAGTAAGATGTGGCTTTTTGTTAGACACAAGTGGAATTTGTCATTGGCTCTTTACCAATTAATTGAACTGCAGAAATGACCTCACTCAAGTCCTTGAAGAAAGTCGGCAGAGCAACCAGATCCATTGTTGCTCAGAGCTATAGGTGCCCAAATGCAGAAATTGTGAAAATGCTCCACAGGCTGGGGCCCAGTCCCTGCCTTCAGCCCTGATGCTCTCTCAGTGCACCTCTTCGCCCTCTTCTGGGTGAATTCCATTTCTAGCTTGTCGTTTAAAAATTAAACTCCTCTCGCCTTCACTACAATTTACCAGGAACTGAACTAAAATAACTTAAAAACATAAACTGATGTCAGATGTTACATTTGTCTAAAATCCAGGGAAATCAGAACACTGTATTTTTAATCAGTTGGTAGGTGGTCCCCACTCGTGATGAATTTCTTACTCTGGCTGACACATTTTCAAATGTTAATGTCTTCTCACAGAATAAACTGTGTTCTAATGATTGAAATAATGGCTTTGAAGGTGAGCATTCAGCTTGTGTTGGTTTAAACCTTGGCACTGTGTGTGGAGAGGAGTTAGGTTATGCACTCAACAGAGAAATAATTATGCCCATTTAATGAAAAGGAAGAGACTTTCAGAGAAGGATTACAAAGTGGGCCTGAGTGATGAGAAAACAGATGCTTTCAACTGGATGAAACATCCTTAATCAAGTACAGCACAATGTGGAAGACACAAGGTCAAGTTTCCTCGAAACTGCAAAATTCACACACACCAGGGCCCCAGTTTGTGAAAACATTGTCTAACCCAAAAACAGGGAGAGTCAAGGAGATTTTTTTATAGCAAAATTCAACTTTCTTTCAAGACAATGTTGAGTCCAGAAAGTCCAAAAACTTGAGAGGAACAGGGTGAGTTCCCAGCTTTTTCAACCTCCTGGTGAACAAATACACTTTTAGCTCCAGGACAACTAGTAGAATTTGCTTGAAAACAAATAAAGAGCAACTCTCAGCAACAGGAGAGAAGAATTGGAAACATTGCCCAGAAAAGGAATCGTTGGTCTCTTATGGCATTGCTCCTTCAACGTGAAGCTGTGGCTAATAAAAGCTTCTCATCCTCTTCGCTTTGCATTTCCTAATTAAACCCATCCTGGGCTACCTTCCCAGAAAAACATGGGAAGCACTTCACCATATAAATGCCATCACACATGGAGTACACGACTTAGCTAGACTTCTTTTTTAGTCCTCACCCAAAAATACCTTTATTAATTTTTAGCAAGGGAGAGAGAGAGATAGAAACATCAATTGGTTGCCTCCCACATGCACGTAGAACAGGGATCAAACTTGCAATCCAGGTATGTGCCCTAACTGGGAATCGAACCCACAATTTTGGTGTACAGGACAGTGCTCCAACCAACCGAGCCCACCAGAGGGACTTTTAATAATGAAGCCAGTTCAGAGGGTCTCCTTGCTTTCCCTGAGATAAATATAATGTGAAGCACATAGACGCAAAAATTCAGCTGAGTGGCACTAAGAAGGAAAGTGAGGGAAAACTGATTCTTCCATCTCCCAAGTCTTGTCTTAGGCCTAAGCAAAGGCAGACCTCCAGTGGGCACCGTGAATTCATGTTCTACGCTGTGTAATGAATTACCACAAATTTAGTGGCTTAACACAACAGCCACATATTATCTGGTATTTCCCATGGGTCGTTACCCTGGGCATCACTCAGCTGAGTCTCACAGGCATCTCACAGGGCTGCATGTTCATCTGGAGCTCAAGATTCTCTTCCAAACTCACTGTTGGCAGAATTCAGATCCTCCCAGCTTTGAAACTGAGGCACTCAGCTCCTCAAGACCTGCTATTCCTGCCACATGACCCTCTGACCACATGGCTGTTTACTGGCCCAAGGATGTATTAGTCTGCTCAGGCTGCCGTAACAGAATATCATGGACTATGTGGACTAGCCAACAGTTTGCTTTCTCACAGTTCTGCAAGCTAAAAGTCTGAGAACAGAATGCCAGCGTGGTTGGATTCTGGTAAGGACTCAGTTTTAATTCCTTACTTCCCAAATCTTACCTGAAATTCTTGCCTCTTCTTTAATACCCCCAGTATTAAGCACTCACCACCAAAGACATGGCAACTCCATTCTGAGCAGCCTTAGCTGCTGAAATGCTCTTCCTTCTGATTTCACATGTGGCTTTCCAGGGATACTAACACAAGTGTAAGTTCTTTCTCAAATCGCTTCTCCTCCCAGAGTTTCTTAGTGTGGGCGATGATGAGCATTCAGAGTGAGACTTCTTCCTCAAGTGGGAGTGCCCTGTGTATTACAAGGCATTTAGCATCACTGGCCCCGGGAACAAAGTTCCAGGAGCCCGGTACTTGTAGACCACCTTGTGACAGCCCGTTCGTTGTGACAACAAAAGATTCCCCCACACACCCCATGTTTCTAAAAACCTTTGGGGATGGAAAGGATACTGTCAGTGATTGAGAACCACTGGGAGTCAAGGCCAAGACCTCCCCCAGGTGCCCTCAAACATGCTTTGTATTGGACATGGCACAGGTGTAGAGCACCCTGTCAGCCCCCAGAGTTCTCAACGCCGCCCGTGATGGGGGCTTTGACTCACTAGACTCATGAACACAGGACCACAGAGGGATAAGAGAATTCATGACGAGAATTTGGCATCGAGTGGAAAGAAAATATTTCCCTTTGCTATCTCGCACCACTCCCATCTGTACCCTCCTGTGCACTGCCCTCCCTCCGCCTGTGGTGATTAGAGAGCATGTGTTGCCAATTAAGTAATTTTGCTGAATTAGAAATCCATATTACATTGTCTCCCACCCAAATAGCCATCTCTCAATTATTCTGCCAACAGAAGTGCCTTGTAGTTCTTTAAAAGTCTTTTACCTTTGGCCATTGTTTTCTCAGCTATTAACAGACTACAGTTGGATCTTTTGATTTTGATTAAAATTGCTTAAGTCAGAATAATTGTTAACACAGAAAATAACTGAAATCCAAATTGCCCTTAAAATTGCTTTGAAATCAGAGCACAGCATTGGCAAGAGACGATGATGCCATCACATGTTAGACCACCACACGGGCCCTCCAAAAGCCGGTCCACTCGCTCCCAGAACGTTCTTGATTACACACAGGAAAGCCGTCGGTTTTCGGGCGGCGGTGAGCGACACACCGGACGGTGATAAGAGCGTGGGCTTCTTGCTTTGAAGCTCGAGCCTGCTGCTTACCAGCTGAGTTACCATGGGCAAGACTGCCCACCTTCTGTGTTTCAGGTTCCTCCTCTACACAATGGAGATGACGTGTGCCTCCTATGGTTGTTAGGGAGATTGGGTGAGTGAGGCAGTGTGGCAGGTACTGCCAATGCGCCCTCATACCCCTCTGGGGCATTTGCATGGTTTCTGTGTACCTGCCCCGAGCTGTGTGTCAAGACTGGTTTGGGGTTTTTTGGTGGTGGTCTTGTTTGAAGGCTACTGAAGCTGCTTTGTGATGAGGCATAAAAAGCCATAAATACCTGGCAATTATGGTCCCCAACGCTAAGTTGAAGTTACAACCATCACCCCACCAGAGAGAGGCTGAGGGAGGCAGTACGAAAGCCCCATGGTGGCCATAAGGGAGGACAAACTGCATAGTGTAATTTGCACTCCAGAGCGCCCCCTGCAGTCAGACTGAGGCTGGGAACTTCACCTGAAATGACACTCTGGCTCAGTTTCTTCCCCTCTGTGCTGCTTCTTCCAGCTCCTCGGGTTGAAATCCTGCATTAGTCCCCTGCATACAAATCCTCTTCCCTGGGTCTGCAAATCCAACCTGAGACAAGCATTTGCTGTACATTCACACCTAATAAGCATTTAATAAACGTTAGTTTTTACTGTGTTTGCATTAGTAGCCACTATGAATTCAATAACACTTTAAAATGAACCTACATTTTATGCCACAGCCACTTCGAAATACATTTGAAAAATAATTACCTGTGTGCAACACATTATGTATTCACTCTACAGCCTGCAGGGGAGTACAGACACGCTGAAATCATCCTACGGTTCTCCATAACCCAGGGGAGCCTGGCTGTAAAACGACCCCTCAAGTCACTGAAAATTAAACCAAGAACAACAGAGTCTGAAAATGGCCTCAGGCCCACGGCTGGGTGTGGCAAGCAGAATTAGAACCCAGCTCTCCTTCCCAGTTCAGTATAATTTTCAATATACTCTTTACCCACTCACCAGCCAGTTTTCAGAGACAGAGCCCCACCTCGGGGCCTCAGAAGCCTTCTCCGAGCACTGCCGGCAGCAGTCCACCAGCGAGGGCCTTGGGTTAACAACAATCAAAGTCCACAGAAGCTCCCTGCCTCCTAGGAGCTTCAGAAGCACACTGAACAGTATGAACAAGAGGCCAAATGCATGTGAAATGTAAGAAAATATCCAGAAAGCATCAAAAAGTTGAGATCCCCTAGAAGTGTGAAATAAATTTAGAGATGGGAGGCACCTTAGCAGACATGTCATCTGGTGATTTTCAGTGTACTTTTTAAGCAGTAGAATCTTTCATTCAAATGAAGTCATACACCAAAATTCAGACTATGGAAAAGGCAAAAGCAGGGGTGCTCAAGGGAAGGGGAGTGGAAGCCAGGAGCCCCATGGCCCCATCTTCTTCCCCTTCATCCCCACTGATCCAGTCTGACACCCCATTTACTTACAGGTCAGAGAACTAAGGGTCAGCTTCCCCTTGCTTTGCGGTCTGGACCAACTCCCTCACAGAGGGCCTTATTTGCTCTCATCTAGTCTCTGATGACAGCCTTCCTGCACTACAACTGGTCTCCTTCCACTCCCCCACCCTCCAGACCTCCGTTTCCTCCCCTGACCTTGACATGCACCAGGTTCTATCTGCAGGGTCCTTCTCACTCTGCACCCCCCACGTTCGCACCAAGCCCATCCAGTCCCTTCAGCCTTCTGCCCAACCTCCAAGGTCCAAGGTCCAATGTCCAAGGGAAACACTACCTTCTCCCAGCAGCCCCCTGGGATGTGGAGGTCAAAGTGCTCCTGGTAGCCTCTGTCAAGGCTCCCCGGGCCCCTGCTTCTCTCTCCTGCCCTAGGGATATCTGGCAGCACCTCCCCTGCCCACACTGAGGGATTTGATTGGCTTTGCTTCACCCACACTCACACCCATAGGGCAGCACCTGCCCCCAGCAGATGATCATCAAAAGGCTCTGGCAGTGACTTCCTGTATCACACCTGACCTTGGTGGCATCAACCAGAGGAATGCAATACCTGGGTCTGGGTGGGGAGCATCCAGAAAGACTTCATAAACAGTCCACACACTCCCTTTCTGACATTTGTCATTATCTGCAGGAGAAACCAGGTAATGAATTCGTTTAAACTATGCAGACATAGAGCCTTGGGACACTTCGGGGAAACCACCACATCCACGGGGTATGTATATAAGTTGACAGGAAATATTTATTAGGACGGGGTGCAGGGGAACTGAGGAAAAAGCTTCAGAAATTCAACTTCACTGAGAACAAAATCATCTCACTCAGTATTTTTTCTCCCGAAGGGAAAATTTCTTATCTGAGGCTGAGCAGGTCAGATCAAACCCTGGAAGAATGGTCCCTGGAAGGGCCTGGCCTACCTGTCTCAGAGGTTCCCAGGACTAGTCTGTCATAGTTGGTAGGGGGCTGCATGTGATTATCACAGGTACCCCAGGGCCAGGCTGGTGAGGTTCTAGACCCACAACCACAAACAGGGCCTGGAAGCCAGAAACTAAACCCCTTGCTGCCAAGTGTCCCCTGCAGTCTCGCCCCTCCCCACATTCTCCCCACTTCAGGGCAGATGTCTGTGCCTTTTCCGCCTAGCTCAGCTCTTCAAACTCCACCCAGCAACGTGAAAAATGCAGCTTCACAGATTTGTTGGCATTCTCTACAAGGAACGGCAGCAGGGGCCCCCAAGCTAGGCAGGAGGATTAAGGCTGTCTCATTCTCTCCCTATGGCTCAGTCACTGGCTTTGCTGTCAGCCCAGAAAGCTTGCAGAAGGGCAAT
This sequence comes from Phyllostomus hastatus, assembly GCF_019186645.2. NCBI lineage: Eukaryota > Metazoa > Chordata > Mammalia > Chiroptera > Phyllostomidae > Phyllostomus > Phyllostomus hastatus. The sequence continues at coordinate 88,118,440 of NW_025334041.1, read as the reverse complement.
GAGGCCACAAGAAGTGGCCTCAGGCCAGGGGTCAGTCTCTGCAGGGCCCCAGCCCATCAAAGCCTGCTTTCAGGAAGGATCCCAAGAACCATGTTTACATCCTAAGCGCCACAGTTCCCCAAAAGATATATTGAAAAGGAGAAGGATGCTTTGCCCAAATGGATTTGGGAAATCCAATGTTAAAAGCCATTTTCCTCAAGAAAAGGTTTCTTGAGGAACCTTTTGAATCTAATGAACCCTGGGAAATTCCAACAATGTGTCACAGTATATTGTACCCAAATGACTTAGTCATGAAACGCTTTGCCCCAGTGGCGTGTCCTAAAACCAGGGGAATTTAATACAGTCTAGCCCCTCTCCACCTCAGGGCTTTCTCAAAGTCTGGTCCATGGACTCACTTTTAAGGGTCTACCAGGTCGAACCTGTGTTCATAATAATGATAAGATGTTATTTGCCTTCTCCCCTGTGTTGACATTCACACTGATGATACAATAACAGTGGAAGGGCAAGAGGAATCTCCTGGTGCCTTAGCCTATGTCAAGGCTAGTGGTCATTGTACTCTTTACCACCATATACTCACAAGAAAAAAGTTTTAGTTAATGTCCTTGATGAATCTGGAAAAGTATTAACATGATTAAGCCACAACTTTTGAGTAGACACGTAGCAGGGTGCAGAGTGAGGGTCCTCTGAAAAAACAGGAGAACTCCCACTGTCCTTGATCGGGAAAATGGGGGAGTGGATGAAAACGGCATTTAAGATACATTGCATATTAATGGAAAGTTAATAATGTGCCTTCCTGAAGGGAAGAGGGCTGCCACTCAGGGCAATTTGTGTGTGTGACTGTGAGAATGCTCACTGGCTCATGACATAGGCAGGGGCCGGGGGGTCTGGGGGCCAGGGGTGGGGTGCAGGCAGCTCAGACAGCACCCACAAGAGAGGCAGGAGGCAGATGCCCACCCCAATGTCCATACATGGCTGAGAACCTTTGCCCTGACTAAAGATGACAGCCAAAAGAAGGTAAAAGATGCCAGGAACTGGCAAAAATGGCACACACTAACACACCATAAAAAGGGCTGGATATGAGATCATGCAGGAAGGTCCTGGGGAACATTTAAGTGAGCACAGCAGTCTACAGAACGAGAGGATGGAACAGCCACATGGTCTGGAGTAAGAAAGAGGAGGTCTGAAAGAGAGGAGGTCCAGCAAGTCACCAGAGCAGGTGGTGTGGTAGATGGGAACCTGCCCAGCCACCCAGATTCAAGTCTGCCAGGAGAAGACAGCGGTAGAGCTGATGTAGCTGCGCAGGACCTGCCTAGTCACCATATTTGTGAGAGATGCTTGCACCTGTACTGTGTCCGGGAGTGCTGAGCTGCAGACTTCTGCTTTCTGAAAAACAGTACCTCTGAGTGGTACATTCTGAAACTTGCCTGGTTTTGCAAAGGGAGATAGGATTATGTGTTTTGGGGTGTTTTTAAAGGGAACTGGGCTTAACAGCAGAAACCTGCCATTATTCTAAATCTGAATAGCCTTTAAAGAAACAACCCTTTTCCTTTTCCACCAAACTCCTGCATCGTGAGTTATGCTTCTTGGCAGCAGGCAGTCGAACACCACAGCTGTTCCAGAACAGCATTGACAGGGTTCTGCAACAGACATATTTTAAATATGTTGTATAAATAAATGAGAAATATACGAAAAGCACTTTTACTGCATACTGAAGGGCAGTGTTTGTCTCTGGGAAATGCTCTTGTGCAGCGGTTGGAGTTACAGGCTAGACTGGACCTTTTAATGGGGCACCATCCTACTTGACTGACAAACCGTTTTACAGATTTGGGTATTTGGCAGACATTTTCTTGAAAATGAATGAAATGAGCAGATCTTGACAAGAAAAACAACTGACAACGTTTGATGTCAATTATAAAATTTGAGCTTTCAAGCAAAAATTAAAATTTTGGAAAACTCATATGCACCACCATGAATTTGACAGCTTAAAGACTCTTAATGAGTTCAATAGAGACATTAACAAACATGTTATTTTGATATGATACAAAATGAAATATGTCAACACTTAGGACAGCTGAATACTCAGTGAACTAATATTTTCAAAATAATCAATGCATGATGTTACAAAATCTTACATGGGTACAAGATCCATTCAAAGTACAATTTAGACCAGTGGATTTTAGTGTAACAGAGTATGAAATTTTCATTGCTATGGTTTCAGAGTCTACAAACAACCTCCTAGAAATTACCACTTGTCAAGATTTGCTTCAGTGTCAAAGAATACCCATAAATATCTGAGATGACTATTAAAATATTCCTTCCTTTTCTAATTACATACCTCTGTGGGGCTGCATTTTTCTTCACCTACTTCAAACAAAGCAACAAACCACAACAGATTCAATGCAGAAGAAGATGAAAATCCAGCGGTTCCTATTAAGCCAGATATCAAAGAAATTTACAAAAGTATAAAACATTGCCACTCTGAGTCTCACTAACTTTTTGGCATATTTTTTGGAAAGTATAGACTTTTTCAATTACAGAATATAATATATTTTCTCATGTCAGATTTGTTATTGATATTTTTAATAAATATTTTAAATATTTCTCATTTTAATTTTTATATCTGGGATTGGCAAACTCTTTTACAAGAGCACTGCTGATAAATATTTTAAGCTTCACAGGCCATCCAGCCTCTCCTGCAGCTAAGCGACTCTGCCAGTGCAGTGCTAACGCAGCCACAGACAATGCACAAACAAGCGTGCTCCGCTGTGCTCCAAGAAAACTTTATTTAGAAAAACAATGGTGAGCTACATTTGGCACCATGGGCCATTGTTTACTGACCTCTACCTTCTATGATAAATATTGACATAACCCACTTAAACAAAAGCTCTTTTGAGCCCTCACTAATTTATAACCGAAAAGAGGTCCTGCAACCAAAAAGTCTAAAAAACACTGTTCTACCTGAAGTATGAACACTTCATCATCTTCAAAAGGCATGTCACACCCGAGAAAGGCTGGGGGAGATATGTTGGATTGGGAACCCCTTATTGGGTGCCATGAGCCTGCCCTGGCTCCCTGTGGACCAGATCCCATCCCCAGCGGATGGGTTGGGAAGGCAAGCACAACAGCACTGCCTCTGAAGGTTCCCAGTCACCTCTGGAATCCACTTCATCCAGAAAAGGACTCAGCTTTTGGCCACTGCCACGGTCATGAGCCCATCCAAATGGATGGATGAATGAAATCAATAAAATTCCCCTCTTCACAAAGATAAAAGTCACACGATGCCAAAGCACATCTGTAGAATAACCTCCAACCAGCCCCAAGAAAACAACAGGGGGTTCCCCTGCCCTCAGCCCAGTGGGAATAGTAACCTACGAGGATGTGAGGGTAAGGGTCTGATCCTTACACTGAGGAAACAAAACATTCAGACCCAGCTAGCACGCTGAAGATGCCAGCCTGCTCAGGCCATGCCAGTTACAGAGGGCTCGGCAGGCTTGGCAAAGGGCTGGCTCCTCAGCCCTAGGCTTTTATTGTAAATTTTAGTGCAGGAACTGAGTCACACCTGCAAATCCTATGACAAGCGATGTTTTATTAACTTCGAAGAGTACCAGCTCATTTCCTGGGTCCCAAGCCAACCCGATATAATTGACTCCTTTCAACAACCACTAGAAAAAGTTGGTATAATGTCTAAAATATTTCAAGAAATAAACACTTCTTAATTTGTTAATAAGTTCCATGTCAATCAGCTTTAATAGGATAAAAGCCCATCGTTACAGACCCAAGGCAAACTCAGCAGCTGCCACCACCCTATTGCCTGCTGGACCTTTTTTTCCTTGACTTTTTTTCCTCTTCCAGTAATGCTTTGTGTGGCAAGCAGAGCTTTCCGATGCCTTTCATATGATCGGCTCTCCTGTCCACCCATCTTCTGAGTATTTTTATTTCATCGCCTTGATGATTTTATTGAATCAGCACATCAAGCTGTGAGTTTGGCAAACATGAAATGTCAACACAGACACCGACACACCCTGAAAAGCAGCATTCCCTCTCTGCCACGAGCAAGCATCACCCTTCTCCCCTGACACACATTGTCCTCAGCCTGTCCTCAGTCACACACGCTGTCCTTTTCCTCAGAATTCAGCTTTGGCCTCATTGAACAGCAATGCGCAGGGGTTCCAGTATTGTCCTTCCTCTTAAAAGGGACAAGCTCACTGGAAACACAAGCCAGATGCAGACTACACCCATGCAAAGAAATGGCAGTCCAAAAGGGACTGATGGGCGGCCTCAGTCTGCTTGCAGTGGGTAAAAAGCAGCCTCAAGCTGAGAGAGCAGTCTTGAAAGGAAGAAAGAACGGCCTTCTTGGCCTGGCCAGGTAGCTCATTTGGTTGGAGCATGGTCCCATGCACCAAAAGGTTGTGGGTTCAATCCCTAGTCAGGGTACATACCTAGGTTATGAGTTCAATCTCCGGTTGGGGCACATATGGGAGGCAACAGATTGATCTCCCTCTCTCTCTCTTTCTCTCTCTCTCTCTCTCAAATCAATAAATATATCCTCGGGTGTGGATTTAAAGAATAAAAAAACTGCCTTCTGGTCAGGGGCTCTGCCCACAGAGCCCCCACTGTCCGCCACAGAAGAGAATAAGTACCAAGACATGATCTGTTTGAGGGGGGAGGGGGGGCGGGGAAAGGTGGTTGATCTCTCAAAGGAGAAGGGTCAGGAGCCTGTTCCTCAATGAGCTTTTATTGGGTTTACTTTGCATAGGAGTACAAGTAAAGCTCATCAATCATTGTCAAGCAGTAAAGATCAAACAATAGATGACATTCAAAGAACTATGAGGGCTTATTCTGAGTCAGGGTCAGTTAGCAAAAGGGCTATAAAACTTTGGGGAAACAAACTCATTCTATGCTTGGACCCTTATCATTTAAATTGAGGGTATTAGCAAAGCAGGTTTCACAGGATTTTCTGCATTCTTTCTGAGGCCTGATCGTCCCAGGGAACCCGCCCTTTCCAGCACATGGCCGCAACCACCTCCACTATTGTTTCAAGTTTAAGTTAGGCAGGGGAAGTAAGGCAGCCAAGAGATTAGGAGACTTCTCATAAACAGAATGAGGACTCAGGCTTTGTCAAAGCTAAGAGGCAAGGGTTCATCACCCCTTTTTCTATAGCCCCCCAAGTCCTTCCTGAGGGCCCCTTCATGACCATGCCTGTCTTAGGGCATCCCTCCCTTGAGTAATCTTACCCATCATTGGCTAACCAGTCATCCACCCAGGGCCAAGCAGGGTGAAGTAAAAGGGGACAGAGGTGTCGCCCTGCCAGGGAGATAAGCTTTGTCTCCTTAGTGGCTTATGGTCCCAAGATCTTTTTACTCAGCCTTTGCCACGAGGAGTTACAGCTTCTGAAACCAGGCAGCATGGTTCCCAACACCTTCTTAGGTCAGAGTCTGTGATGTGGTACCTGAACAAGTCATGAGGAGAGAATGAGCTCATGGGACTGGGGCAAGAAAGAAGGAAGGAATTGAGACTCGTGCAAGGGACTTATAATATAAGAATATGTACTCAATGCTTCTGAGCTGAGCAGAGCAATATAGCTCCTCCCTAAACTGGGCAACATTCTGGAGGCAGTGACCAGAAAAACTGAGGCCTAGATTACTGAGAAAGTACCAAAGGCTGGGCATATGTGATGGATGATACATAGGGTCATGTCACTAAGATTTAAAACCCCAGCTGCCCAGGAAACCTGGGCCCCGCAGGTAGACAAGGATAGAGTCACACAGGCCATAAGTAAACCGACTCTGCTGCTCACTGGCAGGGTAACCAGGACAGGTTCCCTGGCCTTTTTGAACCTGTGTGCTCATTTATAAAATTGGATAGTAATTGTACTATATCAGCTCTGGTGGCTAACACAAAATACCATTGACTAGGGCCTTAAACAACAGAGACTAATTCCTCCCAGTTTTAGCGGCTGGAAGTCTGAGATCAGGTTGCCAGCATGGTCAGGTTCTGGTAAACAACCTCCTCCTTGCTTGTAGCCTCTTGGCTTCATCCTCACATCTTGGAGAGAGAAAGCTCCAGTCTATTCCTTTTCGTGTAAGAACAATAATCCCATCAAGGGGGCTCTACCCTCAGAACCAACCTCATTTAAACCTAATCGCCTCCCAAAGTCCCCACCTCTAGATGCCATCCCACTGGGGCTTAGGGCTTCAGTGTACACTGTATGAATTTGAGGGGTGGCACAAACAGTGTACAATGTTTGAGGAGGGGCACAAACATTCAGACTGTAACAAGTACTTACCATGGAGGCTTGTGATGATTACATGAAGTTTATCCATACAGGGCTTATTGAGCAGGGCACTAGGCACATCATATTGGAGCTCATTAATGGTGGTGGCATTCTTACCCGTTTCAGGGAGTGGGCAGAGAAAGCATTTCCATAGGTCAGCACCACAGATCACCCACAGCTGTGTTTGACAGGCAGTTGCAATGACTTTCCAATAAGGGAGTTTGTTACCTTTCACTGGGAGGTGGCCGGGCCTTGCTCCCTGGCCTCAGAAGCCCCTGTCCTAGGTGCTACGTAGAGGTCTGAGGTGCTGGGAGGGGTATTCTCCCTCACAGCCTGGTATCAGGGCCTCCCTGGCAACCAGGGAATGAGAAGGGCCCTCCTTGATGCAAGAATCCAGGCAGGAGCAGGTGACTCAATGTCACCTCCTCATTTGTCTATTCTAGGGGTGTCAAACTCATTTTCACTGGGGGCCACATCAGCCTTGTGGTTGCCTTCAAAGGGCTGAATGAAATGTTAGGACTGTATAAATGTAACTACTCCTTAAATAGGGGTGAGGAGCTCAGCACTGCCACAGGGTAGAAACAAGGTGCTGAGACAGATATAACAAGGTGGAGGGCCGGATTCGGCCTACAGGCCTTGTGTTTGCCACCTCTGGTCTATTATATAGCTGTTCTCAAACCTGAGTATAAGCCAGAGTCACCTGGAGAGCTCGTTAAAACTCATATTGCTGGGCCCCACCTCCAGCATTTGTGATTCAGCGGATCTGGCATGGGCCTGAGAATCTGCATATCTAACTGGCTTCTAGGTTCTGCCATTGCTGCCAGCTTGAGAGCTATACTTTGAGAACCACTGGTGTAGACTGTGAAGCGGAAGCTACAGTATCTTATTTCCCATGACAGTCCAATAAGTTCATAAAAGACTGATATTCCAGTAACACCCAAGTCTTCCCCCAAGATTCCAAACTGAGGGTAGAACCAGCCACTGCAGTTTTCAACACAGGAAAAGATGGAGTCTCTTTAAGAAGCAGAGGTGATATCTCTTTATACAGGGTCCGGCACAAACAACACGTCTTTTTAATTACAAAATCTTTTATTACAAACTCGGCATGTCATTCTGTAACATAACAGTATCACACTCAGTCACACTGTATGGCATTTTAACTGAAATGTTCAAATTGCTGTCCATCTCATGTGAGACATTTACGTACCCTACCAACCACACTCAAGCTAGCCTTACTTCCACTAGACCCTGTATTTTAGGCGAGTAAAAATACAGCTCAAACAAGTTTGGAATATGTTCCCAGGGTATATGAGAGGGATTGTTAAGCCCTTGAGAACTACAACTGAGGGAGGGAATGGAATTCTAAACTATCAACGAAATGATAATAGATCCCTCTCCCACATCATTCCCTGGGCTTAGACAGTCTTATTTTATCTCTGAAAACTAGTGTACAAAGTATGTCAAACACTTGTCCAATTCCCACCCTGTGTTGCTCTAGGAAATAATCTGACTGATTTTTATTTATGCAAAGAATTCTTGACTTCCCGCCTGTATGCGGGACTGTTTCCCACTGCACCGAGCCAGAAGCGCAGCAGGTGGAAACATCAAATGCCCCTTATCCACCTGCACACTGGAGGCAACGCCCAGGGAATTCCAGCTTCTCATTGGGTCCCCAGATATCTGTCCCCAAGAGTTAGCCCTGGGCGCAGGCTTATTTGGCCCGTCCTAGTCCAAGTCACTTTTCCAAAGCACACCAGGCGGTGCTCAGCTCTTTCCCAGACACCCTCTGAGCGTTGACTCTGTACTTGCTCTTCATGGGAGATTAGGCTGTCGTCACTGCCATGCCTGATGGTGGTTTGCTCTCTTCTCTTCCCAGAGAGGTTTGAAGCCTGAACACAAAGTCGTAATTATAGCACAAGGCCCTTTGCTCGGTCACAGCTTCAACTGTTCAATCAGGACCCAGGTCTTCATGAAGTTCATCTTATTGAAGATTCCATCCACTCTGCACCATAAGAAATTCAATGGCAACTTCCCAAGTTCTGGACACCAGCCAGCTGCCACCTTCTCTACAGATGTTAGTTTCTCTCGGACTAAGTATGATGACCAGTAACCCCTCATTGCCATACAAGAATTCTCCTCTTATATACCTTTCATTCTTATCTTGTTGGGAGGAGGTAGCTCCAATGCAAGAGCGTAATCTCAATGATTTTTTTCAAATTACTTTCTGTCTTTTTTTTCCTGTTGTGTGATCAGAAAGCCTCCAGTATCCTAAACAAACTTGCCACATTAGACCCACACATCCTTGATCTAATTTAGTGGTTCTCAACTGTGGGCAACCCTGGACCCCAAAGACAGATGGCAATGTCTGAAAACATCTTTGATTGTCAGGACTGGGATGACGATGCTCCTAACACCTAGGGGATAGAAACCAGGGTCTGGTAAACATTGTACAATGCACAAGACAGCCCCCCACAGCAAAGTATTCATTATCCTCTCTAAATGTCAATAGTGTTAAGCTGGGGAAATCCTAACTGTCCGGAGGGAACAGGCAGCCCTCCTCCTGAGAACTCAGTTCCTAAATAATGAACAGGATCCCTGGTCAAATTTCCACCCTCAGAGAACTCAAGAAAGCCCCTAGAACAGGGTTGTTTCTTCACACCTACATGGAAAGAATGACAATTTTAAGCCAGAATATCACCCTTGAATAATGAGTATTTTAGTTTAGGTTTTCCCAGAAGAAGCAAGTTACAAATGGTTCATTTGAAAGGTGATCGCTGAAAGCATCAGTAGGGGAGTAGAGAAGCAGTGAGCCCAGGAAGGGAAGGAAGCCATTAGAGGGGGTGTTTTCCAGCAAGTTGACACTGTGGGTAATTGGAGCCTAATCCCACCAGGGAGGGAATGCAGGAAGAGACTGTAGGACATTCTCTTCAGTTACCCAACCGAGAGGCAAGGAAGCTGAGATATTTACTCACACATCCCAAGGGATAGTAATGCCCAGTACTTCCAGCAGCCCAGACACAGGTGGAGTGGGCCCTCAGGCAGAGTCCTCAGTCAGAGTGTCAGATGCTGGTGGGTGAAAGGGTCAGGCTGGTGCGAATGGAATTGGTAAGTGTGAGCAGCTATGGATGGGGCCCCACAGCACCTGCACAAGGGTGTTGTCAGGAGCATTCATTTCCCACATTGTATTTCTCTCCTGTTTGAATGTTTACAATGAGCACTTATTACATTCGTTGCATAAACAAAACATTTACAACTAAAAAAAACCCACAAAATTAGAGGATGGGATAAAATATAGCTCTTGATATCAGTTAAGCCATCTAATTCACAGCTAAGAACAAGTGATTCAGAATCAGACTTTTCCCCACATGAGATGGAGGTTACCCACCTTGCGGTGTTGGTGGCACAGTCCAGGTAGGTCCCTCATCTCAGGTGCCACAAAGCTGTGAACAGCAGGGTCTTCTCCGTCACGCTCCTGGGGACTGTGGCAGGCTCCTGGGCATGACCTGATGAGGACACCAAGGTGGAGCTCCTGGTTTCCTAACCTGGATGCCTGGCTTTGGGTCACCTGTCTGCAAAATTTAAAAATTCAAAGACTTATAGAAAGTATTAACCCAATTTTAACTTAAGGGGGAAAAAAACCTTTCAGCAAAGTAACTCAAGAAGACACAGGGATGTTATAGGAAAATGCACTGACTTCAGGTGCACTGGATCATCAGAGCTCCCCAGTGCATCTAGTGAGACCTCACTTTCCAAGTCTGGGGCTGGAGGATTCACATACACTATAATGAGGAAATCTACAGCTTATCAATCATACATACTTTATTTGTTATCTTCTTTTCATATTGTGTTTTAACGCCCAATAGTCTGAACCCCACTCACATAATACACATAAAAGAAAATTCTCAGGACAGACATGCACTCACAGCCTCTAAGCAATTTTCAAGAGTCCCAAAGAGGGACCAGTCTTTCCACTGCAAACACCACAGAGGATCTTCTCTACCTTCTGTGGTCTTTACCTTCTCCGAATCATTATATAAATTCCCACTTGTTAATGGGATGTGGTTGAGGTTAATCTACTTAGATTCTATTATCTGCAGCCAAAATACCCCACAGGCAGTGCTGCTCCACTGATGTTACTCTGGCTGCAGGAGGTCATAAACAGCAATTGGACTTGGTGGTTGGTTACTGCCTAGCAGGGCTGCTAGGCATCAGTTACACCTAGGCGTGTTTTTCGGTGGGCGGTCATAAAACAGTCCACTTGCCAGATCAACTTATTTGGCTCTTTGGTATTAACTTATGAAGATACAGTTCAGGAATCACCCTGAGTTTCATTCCCAGAAATGTTATGGTAGTTGTAGAGTAGCTGGCATATGCCTTAAAAACTATTCCAGAGGAAGTAATTTCTCCTTTGCTAAATACTGTTTGATTCCAGCATACTTATACAGGATTTTAAACTCTTCAGAAACCTGAATGTTGGCTCTACAGCAGCTACTTCTAGGCTCCGTGCCTCCTAGGTTGGCATTCCAGTCTTTATATCCTCTTTCACAGTCCTATACTGATCCTACCCACACACATGTGCATAGGAGGCCTAAGCCTCTCATTTTCACCAAAAGCAGATACTTAGTAGGGAATTTAGTAATGAACATACTGTGCTTCAATTCTGCCAATTGCTCCCTCAAAATATCTGATTAATATTTTTAAATAATCTTATGATTATGCCAACTCTCTGTTCTTCCAAACTGCCCCAGTTCCGTCCCTCCCTGAGTTCAATTGCCTGAAAGCCAAGTAACCAAGTAGCATCATCTTCATCTGCAGAACTGCTTTCCCTAACTTAAAGCTCAATTTTGGACCCTCAGTCTTTCTAGATGGTCAGTGGATGATGCATTTAAAGGACCATAGCGTTACTCATACAAAGTCAAAATTACGGTATTGTCTACAATGTCCTCCCATTTTTCCTGTACAAAGACTTTTAGTTTAGATCCCAGATAACAAATCTGTTGATGAACCTATATAATTCTGTGGGCAGAAGAGAAAAACCACAAAAGCCAAAATCATTTCTTTGTGGCTTTGGGGTATTTCCTTTTTTCTTAATTTCCAGGAAATGTCAACCCAGGTCCATGGCCATACTGTTGTGATCAATTATTTATCTCTGATACCATGTCGTATCAATGTCATCCTCCATCTTGGTTAGCGGGTCTCAAACTTTACCATGCACAAGAATTCCCTGAGAAGTCTGTTTTAAAGCAGGTTCTTGGCCCTACTCTAATTTTATCACAGAAAGCCCCAGATTCTGGCTCAGGAGGCCCAGCACCATGCCCAAAACCTAAGGCCCGAAGTGGCCAGATCACATGTTGAGAAATGCTGACTTAGCTGGTTGGGGTTGTTTCACATTTCTTTTTTTTCTTGCTTTATTTTTAATAAAGCCAGATATATTTAGTCCTTTTAGAAATATAAACAGAGGTATGAATTCTAAGTGACATTTTTAAAAAACTAACAACTTGTTTCAATTTCATTAACTAACACAAGTTGAATTGATTGAATTGATTTAAATTGCAACACTATTCAGAAAAATTCAATATTAGTCTAGGATTCATTTTAGCATCTTTCTTACTAAAAAAAGTTTTCAGTTATTCTAAACTTAAAAATAAAATAAATTTAAAGAAACTTTTCAGATTTCAAAAGTACCTCAGAAAATAATATTTATTGATGTATGTATTTGTTTATTTGCTACTTAGCTTCAATTTAGTAGATTAATCATGAATATCTAGGAAGGAGAAAGAGTGGAGATTTTTGTGATTCCAGATAAGGATGAAAATCCTAAAATTCAAAACAATACTTTAGCCTTGGCTGGGGTGGTTGAGTGGATTGCGCACAGGCCTGTGAACTGAAAGGTCACTGGTTCGATTCCCAGTCAGGGCACATGCCTAGGTTGCAGACCAGGTCCCCAGTTGGGAGCATGCAAAAGGCAACCAATTAATGTATCTCTCACACTTCAATGTTTCTCTCCCTCTCTTTTTCCCTCCCTTCTCCTCTCTCTAAAGAATGAATAAATAAAATCTTTAAAAAAAAATGCTTTAAACACAGACCCATACATCTTTTTAAATTAATAAATACATTTCAGAATAAAATATGTATTGTTTTAACTAGAAATGCACATCCTTTTGAAATATTAATACTCAATAATTAATGGAAACTAAATAATAAAATGTGTTCTTCTAAAAAAATAGAGTGGAAGTAAATTATTTCTACATCAACTTGAGAACCTAAAATATTGGGTATGTCATTATACAGTAAAGCAGACTTCAACAAGATCAAGTCTCATGGGACAGTTCTCAGAAGCACTCTACCTGCTTTTGCTTATTCCCAATACCGTGTAAAAATGTCACCCCATCCAAGAATCCATGGAAATTACCTGGAAGACTCCTTTAAGCCAAAACTTAAAGACAGCAAAATAATTGTTGAGAGGAGCTAACTCACATTCTAAAATGAGAATGATAGATGTTTTGCTGTGGCCGACCTGGGGAGAAACGCACACAGCAGACAGAGTGTCCTGACATCCCCGTCCTCCTCCTTCCACTGTGGTCAAGACCACAAGTCTTCAGCCTGACCCCGTCTGGGCACATTGTCTCCTTACGTGTGTCTCATGACCATGAAACTCTTGTCTTACGTCATCATGCACTGAAATGTCAGTCTATTGTTTACAGCATCTTACAAGTGGATGTTTACTTCAAAAATTCTTTCAGTCTTTTCATTCCAGGTGGTACAGTGAGGCGATGCTTCAATTCAACACCCTTTCCAATAAAGGAAGCAATGATAGGCATAAAAATGGAAAACAAAACATAACATCTTGAGCTCAAAAACCAGATAAAAATCTCTGTGGACTGAAAAGAATATAAATGCTAAGCAGTGAACTAGACTGGAGCTGCAGAATCACTGGCATTGTGTCAAAAGTGTGCCACAGGCAACCTGAAAAGGCTCCCACTAGCCAAAGACAGATCAACTGGGACATCAAAAAGAATACTATCTACAAAAATTGAAACACAGAGCTAATATTGATACTTTTCAAAGTATTTTTAAATTATTAAAGAAAAAATAATTTTAAAATATTAAAAGATAATACTTAAAAATTTAGTTACCTTTTGAGAATGCTAAAGAATCAACTCATTATTCTGAAGGATGGCAAAAAAAAAAAGGAAAGAGTCAAGTACTTATTCTACCTTTCCTGTACAAACTATACCTCAGGATAGCAATAGCTGAAGGGGAAAATTCCCACCTACAGTGTTCTTGCAAAATAAAAGTCAAACCTGAATCTCATCAAACCTCTTCCAATCTATTACCACTTTCCAGGTAATGAAGGAGGTGAAGGAACATACTAAACCACATCATGGATGCAAAAAGAAATTACATGGGTTTTCTTGATAAACAAATTGTAAGAAAATAAGAAGGAAAGTTCAAAAACTCTCTATGTATTTGATGGTTTTGAGCAGTGTCAGTTTTGGACGGGTGTTATAACCGTATTGTACTTATGCTTGAAAATGATTCCTACTAAAGTACTTACAATGAAATGATGCAACATCTAATTTTACTTCAAAATAATCCATTGATGGGGAGGAGGGGTAAGAAGACAGACCACACGCTAAGAATTGTGGAAGTGACATCACTAGTTGATATCACAGGGAAGGGGAGGAGGGAGACTGCTCGGGCACAAGCGGGATTTCATTTCATCATTGGTTGTCAGTGTAGTTCACGGACCAGCAGCAGCAGCATCGCCTGCCTGCATGTGAGAAATGTGGAATCCCAGACCACACACTGAACCTCCTCACTCAGAAACTGCATTAAACAAGACCCCTTGGTAATGTGTGTACAAAGTAAAGCTTAAGAAGTACTTTTTTAGGTCACTTTGAAGGAAATTATTGTCCTCCAATCCATGAATTGCTGTACTACTCCATTTACTTGGGTGTACCTTAAAGGCTCTCAGTAATTTTTAAAAAGATTTTATTTATTTATTTTTAGAGAGGGGAAGGGAGAGAGAAAGAGAGGGAGAGAAACATCAATGTGTGGTTACCTCTCACGTGACCCTTACTGGGGACCTGCCCCACAACCCAGGCATGTGCCCTGACTGGGAATCGAACCAGCAACCCTTTGGTCCACAGGCCACCCTCAATCCACTGAGCCACATTAGCCAGGGCTCAATAATTTTTTGCAGTTCTTCCAAAGAGAAGCTGTATTAGCACAGGCTGCCATAACAAAATACCACAGGTTGGGTGGCTTAACGACAGAAATTTAGCCTGTCACAGTTCTGGAGGTTAGAAGGCCAAGGTGAGCATGTCAGCCTACTCAGTTCCTAGTAAGGAGCTCTTCCTAGTTTGCCAACTGCCACTTTGTCCTCATACAGCCTTTCCTCTGAGGATGAGCAGAGAAAGAGAAGAGGGGCCTGGCGGGAGAGGAGGAGAAAAAAGAGAATGAGAAGAGAAAGTTCTCTGGTGTCTCTTCTTACAAGGACACTAATTCAATCGGATTGGGGCCCCACCCTGTGACCTCATTTAACCTTAATCACTTCCTTAGAGACCCCACCTCCAAATACAGATCACACAGGAGGTTGGGGCTTCAATATATGAATCTGGGGGGTACACAAACAGTCAGATGATTAACAAAGACCATTCACCAAGTTGTTTTGCATTTATTCCTAGGTGATTAGTATTTTAACTGATTTATGAATTATAATAATTTATTTGTAGACTCTTTTAAACTTCTATGTGCATAATCCTAGTATCTTCAGATAAAGGCAGTTTTATTTCTTATATTCCAGTCTTTATACCTTTTCCCTTTCTCTTACATTGTTCCCAAACTCAAAGGTGAAATATGATGTTTCCTGCAGGCTTCTTGTGGTTACCCTTTATCAGACCAAGGAAGTTCCCATCTCTTCCTAATTAACCCAGGGATTTTTTCATGAATGGATACTGAATTTCAGCAAATGTTTATTCTGTATATATTGAGAGAATCTATGATAATGTCCCCTTTTCCATTCCTGGCATTGGTTATCTATACCATAACTATTTTTCTCAGTCTATACTGCTAAAGACTTTATTAATTTTTGGCTTCATTGATGTGCTCTATTGTATTGGTTTCCTATTTCACAGATTTCTACTTTCTTTTATTTCTCTTTTTTCCTCCTTTCTCTATGTATAATTTACTATTTTTCTCACTTCTTGAGGTGCAAGCTTAGGTTACTGGCTTAGATTTTTTTTTAATATAAGCATGTAAGGCTATAAATTTCCTTCTAAGTATTATATTAGCTGCATTGCATAAGTTTTAATACCACACCTTCATTCAATTGAAAATATTTTCTGGTGATTGTTGTGATTTCTTGTCTCATGGATTATAAAAGTGTATTTCTTAATTTTCAAATATACAGGAATTTCCTGGTAATCTTTATAGCTAATTACCTAGTCTCAAGTTTGTGTTGTGATCAGAGAATGTACTCTGTTTAATTTCAAGTATCTGAAATTTGCTTTTATGACCCACATTCAATTTTAAAAATACTTTCCATGTGTGGTTGAAAAGAACTCAAAGGCATTCAGTGCAGAATTCTGTATGTCAATTAGGTCAAGTTCATTAATTATGTTACTCAAAATTACCACATCTTTACAATTGTTTTTTGCCTGTTCTATCAATTATTGAGAGAGATGTATTACCATCAACTAAGAGTGTCCATTTCTCTATTACTTTTAGTGTCTGTCAGTTTACTTTACACGTTTAAGATTATGTTATTACACACACGAGTAGAATTGTCACATCTTCCTTTATATCAAGCACTATCATTCTTTTACTTTCAGCTTTTCCACGCCCTTATGTTTTAGATGCATCTCTTGAAATTTTTATACAATTGACCATTTTAGTTCATGTACACTGGATAGAATGACTGATTCTTTTAGACTGTCTACTGTCTTACTGGGTCCTCTTTACCTGTCCTGCCTGTTCTATGGCTCTTTTCTCCTCTTTCCTACCTTTCTGATTTGATTGAAAAAACATTTTTTATTATTTCACTTCTTTCCCATTACAAGTTATGTACTCTTTTAGCAGTGACTTTAAATAGCAACATGTATCAAAATTATTCTCTGATGTACAAAAGACCTCAGAATACTTTAACTCCATGTATCTGCCCTTAACAACTCACATGACATTTTGTCATGTATTTTACATATCTCATTCATTCATTCATTCATTCAAAACCTCACAAGACATCATCATCATCATCATCATCATTATTATTATTTTATACAATGACTATTCACCTACATTTACCCACAGTCTCTCTGGGGTGGGGAAGAGGGTGTCAGTTCTTCCCTTCATCTCCAAACTGACATCTGGATTCACTTTCCTTCTGTCTAAAGAAAACCCTCAAGAATTTCCTTCTGTGAGAGTCTGCTAATGACGAATTTTCTAAAATTCAGTGTTTGCCCAAAATGTCTTTATCTTCATTCTTGAAGGATATTTTCAACAGGCTTAGGATTCTAGGTTGGTAATGGTCTTTTCTCAGCACTTTAAAATACAGTTCCATTGCCTTCTAGTTTATATCATTCCTGTCCGTTGTCAGTTTGTTACATCTTGAGAGGCAATCTATCTCTTTTTTATCTGGCTTTTTTTCTTGGCACTTTAGTTCCAGTAATATTACCATGATGTGCCTAAATATAATTTTGTTTTTATTTTGTTTCAGATTTGTAGGCATTCTCTCTGACTTGATGAATTTCATTTTCTCTCCTCTCCTGGTGGCTTGATGTCTCCTGAACTGCAACGGCTCCTAAGTTAGAGCTGTTTGCTTCACCTCACACCTCTTACCCTCCGTTCTGATTCTCCACCCCTTCTGTTTCTCTGCGTTTCATTCTGGATAGTTTCTTTGACCCATAACATGGTTGACTAACTCTCGCAACAGCTGTGTCACTCTGCCAATAAACCCAGCTACTGAGATCTTCCAGTTCCATCATTAAATGTCCTGTTCCAGAATTTCTTTTGGGTCTTTTGTTCTAGTTTCCACATTGGCCCAATTTCTCCATCTTGTCCTTCACCACCTTTACCAAAGCAAGTATGTTTGTTTTGAATTCCACATTTGATAACTGTATCATCTGGAACCCTGTGAGTCTATTTCCAGTACATTGTTTCTGTTGGCTTTCATTCATGCCTCCTGTCTGGATAGTTTTTATTGTGCCCTAAATATTACCTTTGTAAAATTCCTTGCTTGCATAATAATATTGTTTCTCCAGAGAGGGTTTGTGTTTTCTTCACTGGAACCTGGAAACACCAGCACTCTTGATCAACTTCCCATCTACCATTCTGTGCTCCTGGAGTGCTACCCTTGGGAGTCCGCACTCAAAGTGGAGAAGAGAGGTATCGGAACTCTTCTCAACCTTGGCGGACCCTGGACAGTTCCTGCATCATTAGCTTCACGGAACATCAAAACTACTGCATGATTGTTTGACCTCCCAAGAAAAGGGGAAAAGCTACCTCAGTTCCAGGATCACCTCTGTGAGTCTCGCCCCATCTCTAAACCCCAGCCTTGGAATTCCCTACTATTTTCTTCACGTTCTAGGATCGTTAAGCAGTTTCATCTGTTTGCTGGTTTGAGTTCAGCTTTTCAAATTGGACTCAGCAGTAGGGACAGTCCAAGTTAGTCTGTTTACCATTATTAAAAGCAGAAGACAAACATAATTCCCTCCCTTCTTTCTTTTCAGTCTTGAATAACAGAAACTAGGAAACAAAACATTTTGCAATTCCTCCCATTTCCAAGTATTTTATCAATTTATAATTACCTAAAGTAACAAAATACTATTAGGCAAAAATAATGTCTTTTAAAAATAGTGAATTAGACAAATGGTTATATCAGATTATAACTTTCATTTTCTTCAAAATCTTAACACTGCTTCATAGCCACAGAGTTCACCATATTTGATATAACTATAGATGTGCACCTAGGAAGTTTTTTCATTGAGATTATAGTTTTAAAAAAATGTGTTAAAGAACTCTAAAATGAGTTAAAATATTTCACCACATGTGGGTGTGGGACCAGCCCATTCCATATCTACACCCCTCCTACCAGTCCAGATGGATGTGGTTTCTTTAATTCCATAGTTGTCAGACTTCCATACAACTCGATTTCTGATGGTTCTGAGTGATGGTGTTCTATAGTTTAGTTGTAATTTTGATGTGGTTATGCAAAGAGGTGAGCCATATCTGTCTACACGGCCATCTTGACCAGAAGTCTCCTCAGGTTAAAATATTTCAACTTGCTGCAACCTTTGTAAACTTTTCAAAATGATTACATAAGTATATTAGCTCCAGCACTATTTAATTCAAAATTGTCATTTCTATCCCATGATGGTTTTTTCCACTTTTACTGAACTCAAATTTTAAACACTTAAGGAGATCTAATTTTAATGAAAAAGTGTATTTTGACCAAAAATACTGATTTTTAGAACCTCTTTAAATTAGAATTTAGACTGAGAAGCTGCTATTCAACATTTTAAATTCACTCACCTTTTAAAAAACATTTGTTGAGCACCAACTATGTCAACATGTAAGTATATTGCTAGGTTCCTTTTAGAATATATCAGACTCTTACTCATGTACTTTGCTGATTTATGTGTCATATTAAACATTAGTGTCTGTAACATAATCAGTGAAAACATTTCCCAGTTCTTGTGTAATGTGTCTTTTTAAGACAGCCTTGAAATTTCATCCAATGTCTGCATTATCGTCTTCATAAAAAAGGGACAAATGTAATTGATAGTAAATGACATCACATTCTTTTCTACTCACCCAGCAAAAATTACCACCTAT
Organism: Phyllostomus hastatus; assembly: GCF_019186645.2. NCBI lineage: Eukaryota > Metazoa > Chordata > Mammalia > Chiroptera > Phyllostomidae > Phyllostomus > Phyllostomus hastatus. The sequence goes on along the minus strand of NW_025334041.1, from coordinate 88,099,332 downwards.
GGCTGGAATTTTTCTAAAGCAAGTCTGGAACTAATTGGAACTTCGAATCTCTACAGCAATAATAGTGGATAAAGACCATAGTAGTAAAGTCTCTGGCTTGCCAGAGTCACAATGCACCCCCTTTTTATAAGTGAGGAAACTAAAGTTGAGTGAGAAGAAACGTCCCAGGTCCCAGCTCGCCGGGGCAGCACAGGTCCAGAATCCTGTCTCTCTCCCAGGGCGGTCTCCTCCACCACGCAGTGAAACCAAGAGCTTGGGTTCTGCAACCACTCACTCACTCCTCAGTGTGTTTCGGTTTGTCTGCATATACAGATGATTTAACATCATTATTCGAATGTTTTGAATAGTGAGATTGATATTTTTACTTTTTTTTTTCATCATTTTGTGTCAATATCTAAGAACTTCAGAAGCATCTGAGAGGGCTCAGATGAATTTCAAGTTCCTTTCAATGGCCTGGTGAGCGGGTGCTGGCCGGACGGGACCAGCACACCATTCAGTTCTTGCAGCCGCGTCAGAGTGTCACAGAAAAGTCCGTGGTTCACTGACAGGATGACATCTGACTTTGAGGACATCTTCTTTCTTTTTTTTTTCTTTTGGTTTGTCTTCAAATTACAGGTTCACTTCGGAAAAGTAAGATAATAAAAACAAGAACAAAGTAATGGATGTTGAAAACCGTTCCCTTGTTTAAGTCTTTTGCAAACCTGCTATTGTGTACTGCAGTCTCAGGATCAGTGCTTCTCCACCTGGGATCACCTTACACAGCGGAGGAGCCTCCAGCAACACTGAATCCAGGCATGGGGAGTTTTTCTTTAAGCTCCAAGAGGGACCCAGAACCGAGAGGCCCTGCTCTAGACGCTGCTCTGGAGTTGAGAGGAAAAATTTCCATTTGTAACAAGTACGGAGGAATCCTTGCAGTGTGACCCTCTTTCTCCACATGAATTAGAGAAGGGTTGACACCTTCTCATACAGCATCCTTTTCTTTGTTTGGAATCGTTCACTGCCTGGCTCCTTCAGGGGTTGGCCCAGGCGCTCGAAGGAAACCTTAGCTCCCCAGGCTACACAGACACCAGGTTAAGGTCTCAGACTGAGAGCCTTCCAAGTGCAAGGTCTGAGAACTCTAACTGCCTAATATGATCTCTTCAGCTAGTAACTGGGAAACCTTATGTGGGGCAAAGAAAATAGAAAACACACTAGAAAAGAAACTTTTCATCAGATTCCTTCAGTTTTTGATGTAAAACATCATCTTGATTTCAGCACTAACAAGACAACATTTTAAATAGCATTTTCTTTCAAACACCTGACTCCTTTCATTGGAAGCTGTACAGTCAATGGGGAGAAGCAGAACGGTCCCACCCCGTTTACAGAAGGAGAAGAGTGCACACAATTCCCGTCATTTATTCCAAGTCAAGGGTCACTGACCGAATAAAGAAGCCAAAGCTGGGTTGTAATGTTCTTTCTGATCTCGTACAATTCTTAGTAAAGATATTCTATCGAGATATTTACCTCAATATGTACTTTAAGAATGAGTGATGTGGGGCTGGGTGATCAAAGCCCATGAATTTAAAATAACCATGAAGATGTCTGTGACAAAATCAACCCTCAAACTTGAAAGACAGCTCTCTGTAGTCTGCAAAGATAGCTACAGATTATATTTTGTTTCAGTTTTTAGTTTTACCATCACTTATTTTAATAACATACTTTTTTCATTATTTTATAATTTCCCTTACCAGCCAATATAAATAAAATGAAAATCATGTGGCCAAATAATGGGCATAAGAGGAAATTTATAGGTGATCAAAATAATGTCTTTTAAAAGTATTAATTTAAACAAATACCTATATCAGACTATAACTTCCATTTATTTCAAAATCTTAACAAAACTGTGCTTCATAGCGATGAATTTTATCATTATTGAGGAAGTGGGTAGAACTTAGAAATTTTCCAAGAAAATGCAAACCTCTGGCCCCCCCAAAACTCCGTATGTACCACTAGAAATAGCAAAACAGACTCTCTCGGCATGATTACTCTACATAATTTCCAAATGACAAACTAAATACATCTCAGGCAAATCTATCTTGCCTTGGAATAACACAAATGCTTCCCCTCCCACTCCCTGCACGCCACAAAAATTGTTCCAAAGAGAGAGAATGGGGAAATCCTTTCTCCCTTTTCTTTTTTTTTTAAATAATTTTTTAAATATTTATTTATTTATTTATTTATTTATTTTTAGAGAGGGAAGGGAGGAAGAAAGAGAGAGAGAAACATCAATGTGCGGTTGCTGGGGACCATGGCCTGCAACCCAGGCATGTGCCCTGACTGGGAATCGAACCTGCGATGCTTTGGTTGGCAGCCCGTGCTCAATGCACTGAGCTATGCCAGCCAGGGCCTTTCTCCTTTTTCTTTTGTTTACAGCAGACACCAATGGCCCAGACCAAGCCCAGGAAGGTTATCAGTTATATTCTAGGTCTCAGGACCTGTCGATACTGCTGGAGCGTCTTGTTTGAGTGCTGATAAAGAGAGGTGGCCATACACCTCACTGTCGGGGGAAAAACTTCCCTGGTTTCCAAAACTTCACTTCCACTAAGAGCCAAGTAACATAAGGATCACTGATCCACATTACACATACATCCAAAGGCAATGATAAAGCTGCCAATAAGAAATAAAATCAAAAAGGGCAGAGGTCCGGAGCACAACTGATAGGTCCCAAGCTCAACAAGGGAAGAAACATGAATGCGGTTCTTCCCTCAGAATAAGCCCGGAATGAGATCCCGGCTTTGCCTGATGCTCAGCGCTCTGGGCAAAAGAAACCTTTCTATTCTGAACTGTTTTTTGTAACTCATTTAGAAGTTTCCAGATAGGGTAAATGTATTTTTTTCTCTAAAAGTCAAAAGAAAATATTTTTAAGTAGTATGTTGGAAGATATTTGGGAGAAAGGGGAAACTGTATTTTCACCTACACAGATTTCAAATCTCTGTACAAAATAATAAAATAACAAATGTTTGTTTCCTCGTCACTACCTCGTGATTATTTCAACTTGTAGTTGGAGCTATATATCAGGTAAGGTGGTTGGCTAGGAACTAAGCCACTGTAACTTTATAGGAATGGGATGAAACCTTTGAAGAGACTCACATTACTTAAAATCTTTAAAACAGATTATCAAGAAGATGACTTCTATCCTTTGTTCTCTGACATTTAAAATCTGTTTACAAGTTTCTTACTAAAATTTTTCTTAGTATCTGGCTTGGGTCTTTTTTTTTTAACCTTTATAAATAGAAAAGTAATTGCATAGGAATCTTGAAAGATATTTCTGTGACTAAAAGAAACTGAAAGAGAACTTTATAATATGGTTTTTGTAATAATAAAGCATACATTTCATTTTTTACATTTAGGGTAACATACACTTAGTGATGAGTTGTGTTGGGGAGTTTCATTTGCTTTAGTTAAATGTCAAATTTTAATCACCAGTTTTTTTTCTCCCCATCACCCATGGAATCCAGAATAGCTTTCACTTTATCTTTGTATACACAAAAGCAAAAAAATAGAAAAGCTTCTATGTTCTTTTGCTGCCACCCAGTGGTTCAAATCAGTAAATTCAGTAATGACTAATCTAACATGGAAAAGACAGGAGCACACCTTCAAGAAAACTCTCAGGATGAAAATTCAAATTACTAAAAATAATAAATTTGAAAGGGAGTAGCTACATTATAAAGGCTTACTTAAGGTTTACTTTATTTTGCATAAATAATGAGCAAACGTGCTTGCCCACACACACCCAGGTTGTAAATTCAAGCAAGAAGGGGAGCATCACCCTTCAGTCTCAGAAGCTGTCTGAGCACCAGCACATAGTAGGCTCTCAATGAACACTTATCTCAACCAACTATATGCTTAAACTGTTTCTTTCATTAATGTGTTTATTATCGCCAAGAGAAACACAATACAAAAATTGTATGTACAGTTGAATATAAATGGATCAAAGGCTGAACATTTTAAGTATTTGTGAGTTAGCTCCTAGTGGTGAGAATTCCTACTTATTTCCTATAAAGAGCATGCTTTACATGTCCGGGAGGAAGACTAATCAATTAATTCAAAGAAAGAATTATTTTTGAGGAATATACCGGGCGCATCAACAGTACACTCCCTCGGCAGCTTCAGGTTGGTCTGGGCTGGAGGACGGCTTGTCAAGAGCGGCCACAACAGCCAGGCACTAGCCACCAAGCGCCCCCCAGAAGCATGATGTGGCTCCAAACCATACTGAAAAGCTGGTGCGTGAAGTTAACATGGACACCCCATAAACCAAAACTGAAACCAGCTACAGTGTCTCGAAATTCAGTGCAAGCCTGGCCAGTCGGCAACCAGCAGCCAGGACTAACCCAAGCCCTAGCAGTTCCTCGACGGGTCAGAGAGCCGAGGGCCAGGCAGCAGCTCCTGGACACACTCACGTCCTCGGATGCCACTCAACCTCTCCGAGCCCAGTCACCTTGCAAACTGGACATAACAAAGACCCACCCAGAGCAGCCGCTGTAGCTCCCACGTGACAGAGCCAAGGCCTGATGCGCTCCGGGTTATGATTCGGCGTCAGCGGCCATACATGCACCGGCGCTCACACACAGGCCGTGTCTGACCTTAACACACACACACACACACACACACACACACACAATTGTATGTTCAGTTGAATGTAAATGGATCATAGGCTGAACATTTTAAGTATTTGTGAGTTAGCTCACAAAACACCATTACCATGCAGAGAGGACAGGATGATAGAAGAATCTGTTTATTCAGCGGTAAACAATTTTTTAAATTAAATAATCTAAGTTTTAAGATTTTAGTACTAAAAAGTGGCATTAAATCCGGGCTCCCGCTATGAAAATGACAATCCTGTGTAAATATTAAGATAGCACTTATTCCACTGTATTCACTTTATCTTGATAAAAGGCAAAGACATTTAAAACAATTGGTAAGATTTAAAACAAAGTCCTAAATTTGATTGTACTTACCAACTCACATATTAACAAAAATTTCTTACTTGTCTCTGACAAAAATATATATTTGTGAAAGAGGATTCCAATACTTTGTCTTGTAGGAATTTGAATATATTGAAAACTTCCAGTGTGTCAGTGAAATCCCTTCAAATTTAAAGAATTTGAAGGTGCATTTTAAATTAAAGCCCATCTCTTATTCTGAATAAAATGTTCTGGTTTCTAGCATCTCAGAATGCAGTTCCTAATTCTACTCCAATTTTATCTCTAAGAAACTAGATTTTCTACATCTCCTTTGATAACTTAAATATATTTTTTTTGCTTTGAACTTTTACCAAAAGAAAAAAATATGGACTCTGCAAATAAAAGCTCTAAAAATAAATGATAACAGCACCCAGAGCTGGCGCGGGTGTGGGCCAGCAGGGACTCTCACTCATTGTTGGTGAAGATTCGGAATGGTGTGGGCCCCTTTGGAACCAGCTCAGTGGCTTCTTACAAAACTAAATATACTCTTGGATCATACATATGATTCAGCCATCACACTCCTTGGTATTTATCTAAATGAGTTGAAAACTTACACCCACACAAAAACCTGCAAACAGATGTTTATAGCACCTGTATTCATGCCTGCCCAAACTCGGATACAACCACAATGTTCTTCCATAGATGAGTGGATAAACAAACTGTGGTAAATCCAGACAGTGGAGTATTACTCAACAATAAAAAGAAATAAGCTATTAAGCTGTGAGAAGCCATGAACCTTAAATACATATTGATAAGTGAAAAAAAAAAGTCAATTTGAAAATGCTATATACTATACGATTTCAACTATATGAGATTCTGGAAAAGGCAAAACTATGGAGACAGTGGATGCCAGGGGTTGAAGGGAGGAAGGATGAACAGGTATAACAAGGAGGATTGGGGAGCAGTGAAACCGCTCTGCATGACGCTGTATTGATGGATACATTTGTCCCAAAGCACAGAATGTACGACACCAAGGGTGAACCCTAGGTCAATTATACCTCAATTTAAAAAAGAAAAGGAAAGAGTGAAACCCAATGTAAACTATGGACTCTGGGTGATAAGGTGTCAGTGCAGGTTCATCAGTTGTGACAAATGTGCCCCTCTGGAGAGGGCTGTTGACAGTGGCCAAGGCTATGCGTGTGGGGCTGGGTGGCCAAGGTGCTGTATGAGAACTCTGCACTTTGTACTATGAATCTAAAACTGCTCCCCCAAAATTAAGTGTATTAATTTACTTAAAATTACATATAAGGGGGAAAGGGAGTGCAAGCCACAAACACATCTCACACAAATGTTTCTGTCAATTTCAAGGCAACACGTAGGAGTAAGCTAAGCGAGACAGAGTCTAAGAAGGTATTATTAAGCTGCATGTACATAGTGCATCCCTTGAAAGGATTAAAGCACACATTAACACTATTTCCAAAGCTGTTTTAACATCACTCTTCAATATTACATGTTTAAATTATTTTAATTACTTTAAATGTCTAGCTAAGTGAGAGAGTGTAATTTAATTGCAGGTATTTCCAATGTTATGTATTTTAGGCAACATAACATAGATGGGAACTTCAAATAACAACTTGCACTAAAATAAAAATTTTAGTGTCCATAATTAAGAAAACACTGTTAGGTTAGTCTTTACTAGGGCACTCTATAAATTTAAAACCTGGTAGGTAAAATCGAGCAATTCCAACTCCTAAAACCCTAATCTTAATTGTTCTTAGGACAAACTTAAAACAATTTTGTTTTGCTACATTTCTGAGGTAACTTCTGATACTCAGCAATCAATTTCCATTATAATCTAGTTAGGTAGCAGTGAAAAACTGACCTTGAAAAAATAAAAGCATGTTTCCTATGAACTAGCCTCTTTCTGAAAGTTAGGTACAAAAAAGTCCCTCCTGCAGTTCAGTATTAAGACATTCAAGCAAAGATCACACTGTCACTTACATATAACACTACGGCAGTGTCTAACCTTAAGTAGCACTAGGCAGTTTTAAAAGAAAGAGCCACTTCCAAATAAGAGTTCTTATTTTCTGGCTATCTCTGGAATGTAACTTATCTAAAATTAACATTGAAAAGTAAACTAGGCCCAAATTTCAGAAGATAACTGATTAAGTGCCTACAGATATATATATATATATATATTTTCTATATATTCATATTTTAGACAATGAAATATTTGCCACCACAGTTCCCATTCTTATGTTACTTCCCCATCACTGAAGTATTTTCATTCCCAGCATTTCAAAAACTCAATCACCAGTGCTCACTGGGTTGCGACTGTCACACTGCTGCTTGGGATGAATTTTGTTGCTGATCAGCACAACTTTGTTTTTACACCAGAGGCATCATGTACATGACAAAACAAAGCCAAAAAACCCGTGCTCCCTCTTCGCCACTGCTCACCTGAGAGGTTGTCGCTTTTACATCATGTCGTTAATTCCGATGACGACCTTCCTCATGCATCCTGACCCTGTTATCTCACTGGACTGCATCTGTGACTAAACATGAGGATTTCATGCCCACTAATCCCCCATCCAGCTTTGATGGAAGAATCAAAAAGAGTAACATAGCTATTACCAACTTAAACCTATAACCATATTCATCCACCGACGTAATTCGGCACCTGGATTTCTCGCCGTCTGAGGATGCCCTCTGCTCCCTGCTTATTTCTAACTCACTTCTGTCTCCTGTGCCTTTCCCTCTACATTGTTGAGGTTGATTCTGTGTACATTCTTCCATCAGTCTTGAAGCCATTGGTTGATTCTAACAGCTGAAAACCAATAGGCAACATTTAGAACAGTAAAGAGAAAATTAAACTGGGCCTAAATCATTAAGAGTTAAAAAAAAAAACACTTCTGAGTTCTCTGATATGTAACTTTAAAAGAAAAAAATGGAATAGCCCACTATAAAGAATTTTTTTAAAAAACTAAGAAATCTCTCCAACCAGATGTATTCAATAAGAGGCTTTAAGTGGTGTGTACTCATCCAAGAGCATAAATTACATATAACTTATGTAAAATGTTTTACGTATTTATTTCCATTATTTGAACTTGGCTGCTGCATTTTATTAGGACAAGACCTCATGGCACATAATAATAGGCTTGGGGAAAATCTCTGCTTCGTAGAAACTTGTCAGGGTCTTCTTTCCTTCCAGGAAGGCATTTCCTCAGACCCAGGTGACAAAGGTTAAGGGATGGCACACTCCATCACCACCGACCGTCTGCTCGGAAGGTCTGAACGCTCTGGCTTAGAAATAACAGACCCTTGACATTTCTAGGTCTAAGTCTTGAGATCTTTGCCCAAATTCAAAACTATTCCTGGATTAAGTTTACACAAGTTCCTGATTTTCTTTGGAATTATATTTTCCTCTCGTGTCATAAAGTTTCTTACACACACTTTCTCACCCTAGTTATTAATCTTTTTAACTCCTTGTATCTAATGGCCATGGTGTTGGCCATCACCAAGCACACAAACTGAGTGGCTGACACAACGGAAACATACTGTCTCACGGTTCCAGTTCCGAGGGTCAGAAGTCTGACGTCACAGTGTTGGCAGGGTTGGCAGTTCTTGAGGGCTGTGAGCGAGAGTTTGCTTCATCTTCTAGCTCCTGGTGGTTCGCTGGCAATCTTTGGCCTTCTTTGGCTTAAAGAAGCATCACCAATCTCTACCTTCATCTTCATACAATGTTCTCCCTGTGTACTTATCTATGTTCAAGTTTCCTCTTTTTATGAGGACACTTATCATTTTGGATTAGGGCCCACGCTGATGACCTCACCTTCACGAAGTACCTCTGCAAAGACTCTGTTTCTAAATAGGGTTACATCACAAGGCACAGAGAGCACTTCAACACCTGCGTTTCGGAAGGACACAATACAATCCACAGCAGCCATTTATCACATGATTGTTTGACATTTTCCAATCACTACATACGGTTTAACTGCTGAATTTCCTATGCCTGCAACAGAACCTGAAATGCAAGAGGAGCTCAATGAATATTTGTTGAATGAATGAGTGAATAAATGAATGAGACTACAAGTGAGAAAAAAACTGTGGGTGCTCAGAGTTGAGCTCAGCTAACTAATTAGCTGAGTAATGCATTCCTGCCACGAACTTATCAGGAATTAATATAGGCCTCAGCAAAACTGCAAAATACTATATATACCCCATGAGTCTCTAAGGTCACTAACAAATAGTCAGAATCACCAATGCGATAACTCACAAATGTCAAAACCCAGGAACTACTATACAGTGTATATACTTTTAGTAGTAACTTGTTTAAGGGAAAAATAAAGTATCAGAAATAGGGTAGCAAATGATTTCAGTTTAAATAAGTCAAGGAATGCATATCGCAAGACAGCAAAGATCACTAAATGAAACAGTATTCGCCAGATACATTACAACACAGTCTATAAGCAATCCACTGCTATGGCGCTAAATCACGGCGACTCCTTGTTGTAATTCTCTTTGTTATTTTAATAACTAAACCTCTCTGGACAAAACCCAAGATGAATTGTATACTACAGCAAATTGTGTATAACAAGGCTCTATTCTTTTTACCGCAACATTTTTCAACATAGCCTCTCCATAGATAATACCTACATAACAAGGAATTGAAGGTATTCTTCTCTATTTCTCCTAATCATCTCATTCAGATCTTATCACCATGAATTTCCTGGGTACTTGGCTTTAAAATACTGTATTACTACCAACTTTAAATTCAAGCCCTGGGTAGGTCTACATTCATTTGAACAGAAGCATCTTGAAATGTTGAATTATCATCTTCAATTTCCCTCAGTCATTTATTGTAGCTGCCAAACTGAAATGGTGCGTCTTACAGGCAACACTAAACTGAAAGCAAGTAATAAAAAGAGTCTCTTAAATGTTTCATTTATAAAAGCTTATTTTCCTACCATCAAATTTTGTGTACTGTCTGAAATATATCACTTTACAAAATTGACATCGTGCATGCAATTGTTCTGCCCTGATACATTTACTAAACTTCAAGGGTGGGGAGTGGGCGGCGGGAGCCAGTATCTTTTCTCAGCCCTTTTAAACAGGTGAGTCATACAGAGCCAGATGGTTATGGTTTTGGCCTTTGGGGGAAGAGGGCACAGAATTATAATTAAACTGCAGTTACTGACAGATATCACCGTAACTATCTCTTTTCCTGGATAGCTTTACTGATCTTCCTGGCTATATTAAAAGTTATGCACTCCCATGAACGCTTTATGAAGGCACATCGAGTCAGAGGGTGGCTGCTGCAGTGGTCAGTCTGTGACAGCTCACTCTGGTAAGAAAACGAATCTGCAAACCAAAAACACTCAAAGCATTTTCCTGGAACATTGCTCACAAGTCATATATAGCCAATTAATCAAGTAGAACAAATCTACAGAGTTCCATTGTAAAGCCCTGCCACCTTTTCCCCCTAGAATAACTGTTGATGACAACACTAAAGTACTAATATATAAAATAAACAAAATACAGTTTGTATTTCTAAAACTAAAGACTTTTAGACCAGGATAGAGGGGAAAGGAAATATTTTTTATTAGTAAAGTACATCACATTCATATAATGCAGGTTGCTATCAGGGTCACTGGGTAAAAGAGCCGCTGACTTGATCTGAGCAAGTTTGGTAAGTATGCTCTATGAAGGGAGAAAATGAGACGCCAGTGTTTCTTTTTCTTTCCTTTATAGATCAAACTTAGCTATCACACAGGGTCAGAGTCACTGTTCATATCTTTCTCAGCTAATGTCACTTTGTAAAACCAGAATTTCTGACAACTGTTTCCATAAAATCATAGTTTCCCTGTATCACAACTGACTGATTCTAACACACTTTCTACTCCAATGGCCTGCTTAAGAAACAAGTATCTGTATTCAATACATTGTCCGGATCTGAAGCCATTCTTGGCTACATTTGTACCTAATTTTCAAAGCTGTATTTACAAATAATGCCAATCCACTCTGAAGAGCTAAACAGAACCAATTTTTAATCTACAGGGTGTTATAAAAACCAATCAACTTGCCATACCTCCTAATTCCAGGAATGTAAACCATAATTCAAACATCAATTTTCCTCTTAACATATTCTACTTTACTAAAATGAATTCTCATACTGCAACTATGAACACGAAGAAAATTATACTTAAAATAATATTAAAAGACAAAACCTCATTATTTAGTATTAGATTAATAGTCTATAATTCTAGCCTTAAAAATATCTATAGCTATAACATCTCCAACTTATTAATTCCCAAAGAGATTAATAAAAGGTGTAATTAACATCTAAACTTAGAGCAGGCTGTCATTTGGAACAAACTGTTAACAATAACTCTACCAGAGTCAAACAGACCAACCCCTCACCCTTTATGGTTCTGACTAAGGTTAATGAGCACAATTTGTCATAAATTTTCCAGTAACTCTGAAAATCTGAATTGAACAAAATGACTACTTTTTTCCTAACACTATAAAAACAGAATAAAAGCTGGAGTTGTTTTATTTAGAACCCAGCACAGTGTTTGGCAATGGAAATGTCATTAAGTATATGTGAAATGAATAAACAATAAATAAGCAACCCAATGCACTACTACTATTTAGTTTCTTATTATGTGCTAAGTATTTAAAATTACATATAATAAAATGGAATACACTCAAACTGTTTTTTATTTCTACTAATAAACACTGAAAGAACTATTCACCTAAGAATTTCCAATTTAACAGGCTATAGAGTTGGACTTTTACAAACCTATAATTTGGCTTATGATTTTCTATAATTGCAAATATTTCTTTATGAAATTAGAAACATACAGAAATGCTAGTTAAAAGTTTCTCTGCAATAAATAAGGCCACAGGTACACTCCACTTAATTTTAATAACATTTCTCTCTCTCATAAAGAAGTTGCTTTTTTAAAAAGCCAAAAATCTCAATGGAGAAAAAAAGAATGAAATAACTACAAATGTTCTTCCACTTCGAGAGCTGTCTGACATCTGAGCCAGAAGACTTTCTGCATCTACCAGTGACTTCCTCTTCATCTGTCATAGAAAGAGTTCAACATGCTTTACAAAATCCATTACATTTTAAGACCATTTCCAATATCAGCTACCATAAATCAAGAAATCCATTTATTCAAGGTTACTTATGGAAAATTAATCACACAGAAAATTTTAACAACTTCTTTTTCAAAAATTAAAGTGCCTTACTGTACTTGGCATTCCTATACATGATGTGGATTCAAAGACTGAAAGCATTAAGGGAATATAATGAAAATTCATAGGCTAACCCCTAAAAAGTAATTTTAATATTAGAATTATCTGTAACAAATATTTCAGAAAAAAATAAATCAGAATATAAACACAACATAGTATCATTTGAATTTCTCCTCTGCTTAAGTAGCATTATGTTGCTCCAAACACCTGCATATACAGTACTTGGAATCCTCAGAAATGTAATCAAACAGTCTAGAAAAGTGAGACCAACAGAACGGTGGGCACTATGCATCAGAAATACAACTCGTGAATTTTTCTAGTCCTAGTGATTTCTAAAACCTATGTTCCTACTTTCGAGGCCAAGTTTATTCAAAAGAAAAGAATAAACAGGTCAGCTACACGACATTTACAGCCTTTATTGATAGGATACAGCCATTATGCCAAAATTCAGCCATCAGTATACAACCTCATTTCCCATCTATAATTAATGAGAAATATTTTACTTTAAATGAGACACAGAGACAAAGTGACAAATATCAAAGTATAACCTTAAAGTCTTAAATTCACACTTCAAATATCAAAAGAAGCAATTTCCAATATCATGAAAACATGATGAAGTAACTACACAGAAAAAAAAGTCATTTCACTCTTTTTTTTGTACATAGTGAAAACAGATGTATTTTAACGTCAGCCTTCAGAAAGCATACTTCATAAAGTCATTCATTTAAAATAGACAAATGTTTACAAAGAACATTTAACTTAAATTTCATAGTTGCTTATAAAATGGTACTTGAAAAGTGACCTATATAAGGAAATAAGAGTCTAGTCAAGAGAGATGGTAAACTATAAATATAAAATATACCACAATGTTAAAATCTCACAGTGTTCTATAGAAAAATCAATAAAGATAACTTAATCCTTCTGGGGGAGAATGTATTTAGCATTACAAATTTAAATGTAAATTTTATATATGAATTCAATAAGGAATACATTTAAACTACACATTGCCACATAATCATATATTTTGTGTAAAACAATAAAAACGAAATACTTTTTGAACATGTGTATATCAAAACCAAAAGGTTATTTTTTACTTTTTCCTTTATTGGCAACTTTGGATGCATTTTTAGGTTTTGGTTCCCAGAGAGCATTTTTTACAAATCTTGAAGCTGCGCCTCTGTCCAGCTTGGCAGCCTTTTTCTTGTCTGTGATTTCCTTGACTCTGTTCATGTACACTCTGATTCTTTCCTAAAAGATAAAAAGGAAGAAGAAAAGCAACAGGTTTACTAAGCTGTTCACCGGCAGTGAGTTTCACTGTACTGCACTTCAGTTAGATCCAGCAGACACGCGTCCACTGCCTACTGAGTGGAGCTGCGCGTGCAAGCGAGTAGCGTAAACGTGCTCCCTGCACTCCTGGGGTTCACAGCCTAGGGAAATACAGACGTTAAAAGTCATTTCAAAAGTGTTCTGAGTGTTTCAAAGGAGGGAAAACTATATATACTAAGACATCTCTACAGAGATAAACATTGAATTGTTTACATGTTCTTTAATTTAGCATTAACCTAAATCCGCATATTAGCTCTTATTTACCTGAAGTCTATAATCTAAAATAGAGCTCTCATATACTTGCAACATACAAACTAAACTCCCCTAAAAATTTTCTAAACAGAAACTGGGTGAGGCAGGATTGATTTTTTTATATATATTACCTTGGAGTGTCACAATTAAAATAAGCAGAATGAAAATATAAAATCTTTTATTTGATATCACAGTTTTGATTGATAAGCACAAATTTTCTAATGACATATACAGTTCTAATCGAACAGGCTGCCATACCATTAAACTCTCCTGAGCTCATTAATCAGAATGAAGGGCTATTCTATATTTCAATTGGAGAAATAAAGGTAATGAGAGCTATAAAATAACAGAGTAAATGATTGATCACTGCTTAAAAGCAAGTTTCATTAAAATAATCAAAATAGTGACATTACCATACACACAAAAATGCAGAACCTCAGAATCTTTTAATTGTAAAAGACTGACAACTCTGCCCAAAATCTTCCATGGCCCACTACTTCTCTCAGAGTAAAAGCCAAAGTCCTCACAATACACACCCTCTCCGCCCCGCAAAGGACCCAAAGCAGAACATCCACAGAGCCACTCCTTCTCTCCCTTCCTTCCAGTTCAGTCAAATGTTAACCTCGGTAACAGGCCTACCCACACCATTTACAATGGTATTCCTACCCAGACACGCCAACCCCCCTACAGCGTACTGCTTATTTTTTCCTGTAACATATACTCTAATATCCCCTAACATATTACATATTCATCTGTATTTATTATGTTTGTTTGTTTGTTTGTTTTATTATGGTGCCTCCTTCCACTAGATGGTCTGCCATCTGCGACTGGGCAGGGATATTTAAAGGCTTTATTCACTGAGTAATTGCCTCACTTGAAAATAATTCCTGGCTCCTACCAGGCACATAAATATTTGTTGAATGAATAAATTCACTATTTTCAATGCCTTCCCCTATTCATGATATCTCTTACACACTAACTCTGTGATCAATTAGTGATGTCTGCCACAAGGCCAGAAAAGCAGAAAAGGTTTATATATTCTTTTTATTTGTCAACCCTTGTCCAGAATATGAATGTACCCCTCCATAAAGTGGGTTCTGAGGGAGAAAGACAGATGATTTTTATCTTTTTCCAATGACAAGACCAAGTATTGAAATACTCCCCAAAACTTTGTTATTAACTTTGTTATATAACTTTGTTAAAGAAGAGAGAAATTTTACAAATGTAAAGTCTCAATAACTTTGTGTTAAAAAGAGAAATTTTACAAATGTAAAGTCTATATTAGAAAGTTGAAAACAGATGACACACTGCGAACTTCTTAGGATTTCAAGTCAGTATCACTACTCAGAACAAGATCTGTGTACCATATTGCTTTATATTTTGCTTTAAGTATTGTTTCACAATGTCTACACTTTAAAATAAATTTTTCCCAAGAACTTTAAAAGAAGAAAATATCTTAGTCCACACATTAACAAAATGAAGACAACAGATCTGGTTTATTTTTTTAAACATAAATGACCAAGTACTTTACTGTTATACACACTTTACTAAGTTGTATATGACATACACATCAAGTACTATAAGACTTAAGGACAATAATACAGTATCAAGTGTATTCACACATATATTTAACCTTATATTTTATAAACACAAAGAATAAATTATTATTCTTATGCATAAAGCCAAGTCAAGAAGGTAACCATCAGTTTGATTTCTAATTTTTCTCTTTTAAATTGGATTATTTGATTTAATTTTTGAAGTCAGCAAAAACTAAGTTACCAGACCTTATATACGGTACTTATACATCCAAATGGAATACAAAGACAAACCTAGAAGATTTATTATAGGTTGTAAATATGTCACTAATGCAGAATTACTGGACAGTACACATACAACTGGTGCCAAAAAAGCTTTTAGCTTTGTTGCTGAACTGGATTCTTTACTGCTGAGAAAATGAATTAATGGAAGAATTGAAAAGGTGGGGGAGAAACTTTCCCGTCTTTGCTAGTAAATCAGCTAGAATACACTTTTAAGAATTGTGTAAGAGTTTTAGAAAAGGGGGGCAATTGTAGAGATGAACAGGATTTCAAGAATTTATAAGAAAAATAATATGGAAGTTATAAATAATTACTAGAATCATGACATATTTTTTCCATCAGAGATTTATATAATATATGGAAAACCAATTCTCTGACAGAGATAAGAAAAAGAAAAATTAAAGACATGATGAAATCTGACTCACTTTCACAACTTCAACTCAAATAATTTAATTCTCCACAGTTAGTATGATAAAGGTACCACGACTTTAACTTCAGGAATACTACAACAGACATGTAAAGTAAAAAAAAATCCACTGAATCTTACCAATTCCTGCTTTACTGGATGTTCCTTAGGATTAACTCCCTGAGTTGCCAAATAAACTACAAGAGAAAGATTTTTTCATGAAATAAAATGGTGTATATATTAATTAAGAGCATTAATCAAAAAAACTTTAGTGACTCACAAAAAAGAAATGTCACACAAATGATTGATTAAATCCTAAATTATTCAACCTCTATGTAATAATAAATATGTGCATGACTCCTGGGCATTTGGTATTCTGACTCAAAAGAAATAAATATCTGACTATTAAAATTGTCATAAAGTATAATTGTATATAAACTGCTAACATTTAAAAAATAAATCACCCTTGACTCAATAAATAATTAGCTTTCTAATTAACTACGAAGTAATATACATACCCCAAAACATTGAATTTAATGTGTAAGCAGAAACTAAATCCACTTTTGCTTGTTCAAGTGGGTCCAACTATTAAAAAGAGAGAGAAAAGAAATTCAAACTCTGAGAACCGTCACATATTTTAAACTTTCATCAAACACAATGTATCAAAGAAACATTTTTTTTTTACTTCTTATAATCCAATAACCAAATGATCTGGAAATAATTTGCAAAAAAAAGTTTTGTTAGCCAGTGAATTTTGTCCACAAACTTTCAATTCAGGGTACCATCTTTAGTTAGACAAGGAATGTGTATAATCCAAGAAAAATTCTTTTGAATTATTTTAATTTCAGAAGTTACGATCTGGGCTTTGTATGTCAAAAGTAATTTATCAATATAAACATTGTACATGATGCATTTATGTATAAGAAGCAGGCTAAAATGCTTAGGCGATACCAAAGACAGAAGAAACATAATGAGATTTGTTTTAGACTGTCAAAGTCAATTTACTTTTTTTGTCCTATAGGGTTTCCAGAACTCTGATAACATCATTGTAATACTTAAAGGTCAAATATAGAGTCTGTGGAAAAGAATGCTGTGAGTGGTCCTTTCTTTTTCTTTCCCAAACCAAGTCAAAATAAAATATAGCTAAGAGGTATTTCCTAAGATTGGAGTTTTATTTTATCCCCTAAAAATACTCAAACACTTATAAAATTAAAATAAAGGGGGAAAGGACTATGCATATATCATTAATCTATCTCTTAACACAGCACTCTGTTTTAGGAATTACATCTTTAGAAATTACATTTGTAAAGTACCTTCTGCAACAACTCATTTCTAGAAACAGACATCATGGTCTTCAGCATGTCATCTACAGCACCAATGGAATTCTCAAATGTTGATAAATACTCATGAATTTCTGCTGGATAGTCTTCATTAATTTCCTCTTCTGCCATTATGACCAACTGGAAAAAAGTAAATTCTTAGAATCCATGCTGGAGATAGATATTGCTCTTTAGGTTACCAAAAACAAACAAAAAAACACATTGGAGACAGAGATTGCTCTTTAAAGGTTACCAAAAAAAAATCAATACCATGTACTTCAAAAGTACTAAAAATGTTAAAACCTGAAGATAATTAAACAAATTTTAGAATATAATCCTTGAGCAACTACATCTAAAATTCCCCTCTTCTTAATCTGTTTGGGAAGGTGGGGCAGGTGGAGAACAGGAAACAGATGCACCCAACTTTACTAATGCTACATATATCAAACTCAAAACGCTTTTCAAAAACTGAACACATGACTACCAAACATGGAATGTAAATAGTCAAAATCCTACATTTAAAAAACTTCCTCTTATCTCTAGCCAGGTAACTCAGTTGGTTAGAGCATCATCCCAATACACCAAGACTGCAGGTTCAATCCCCAGTCAGAGCACATACAAGAATCAACCGATGAATGCATAAATAAGTGGAACAACAAATTGATGTTTCTCTCTGTCTCTCTCTCTCTCTCTGTCTTTCTCTCCCTTCTCCCCCACCTCTCTCTCTAAAATAAATAAATAAAATTTTTGTAAAACTTTCTGTTGAAGTATATCCCCTAATGCTTGCTGAAAAAATAATAAGTAAAGCTCTTTTTTTTTCTTGAAGAATATATATATTTTAGCCCTCCTAAATTTAGGTGTTGATCTAGCACCATGGTATATTAAACTAAAAAATGAGAAATCCTAGGTCTGAAGTAATCTTATGACTATTTATCACTAAAATCATTTTAAGCCTCTCTCTCTATATATATTCCTTAAGCTTCTCTAAAATATTAAGAAATTCAAAGAGTCCATAAATCACATAAAGCAGAAAAGAGGAAACTGGGGAGAAATAAACTATATGGTTTTCATTTAAACTAGAGCATACCTTGACAGCCCATTCTTTTAAAATTCACATTTAATCATAATATTTAATATCTATGTGAGAAAAAGCAAAATCAACATCAATGTACTTCATATGGTATCTAAGACCAAATTTCAGAAACAATTCTAAGCCATACATACCATGTTTAGATTTAAAAATTTTTTTTCATTAGCTGAAAATACCTCTTTCATATGACACAGCTAAAGAGAACAACAAGAATGTGGTAAAGCAGCACAGTGCACAGCAAAATTAAAGTAAAAAGACTCAGGCTTTCCATCCTGCTTGATCACTGACTTTGTCACCTTCGACAGATCACTGAATCTCTCTGGACCTCAAATACCTCATCCATAAAATGGTCTAATGACCTGTAAAGGACCCTTATAGTTCTAAGTGTTATAACTATGTAATTTAAGTTTAAAAAGTACTATTTGAATTTTAGCCGCAATATATCAACACTTCTATTCCACAAGTATATATTCCACTGAGACATCTGGGTTCACTTACAAAGAAAGCGAACAGCATCTGACTATCACTACTTGCACTGTAAAGTTACCATCCAACTGCTGTGCAACCAGCAATCGGGCAAAGAACTGTGATAAAAGGAAAGCACACAGGAAAGAATTGTGACTTCTATTTCAAAAGGCTAACTGAAAACATGTATTTGCCTCTCATCCCTCCCCAAAACCTCCCCAAAATGATAGAAGAAATATAAAAATAAGTCCATAGTAGCACTGAAAACCAAAAAGGGCACATACCAATCAGCAAGGGATATACTGCAAATATAGAAGATTCAGTATTTCTTCTCTTTATGTAAAACCATAAACTAATAAATTTGAAAATATGAATAAAAAGAATGAAGTGCTGGGAAAAAAAAGAATCAATTACCAAAAATAATCTAAAAGAAGTATATAAACAAATAGATAATTAACCATAAGGAAAAAATTTAAAGGAAGTCAAAGATCCACCCTCCAAAAGGGATCCAAATCTAAAAGATATTAGAGGTGATTTCTTCCAAACCTTCGAGAAATAGTTAATTCTTATGGTATTTAACTGGTTAAGAAAACAGGAAAAGATGGAAAACTCAGACACCTATTTCATAACATACACAAAAATAAACTCCAGATGAATGCAAAAGGTAAATGAATAAACATATTAAAAGATTATATAAAATATTTATATAATCCAAATGAAACCCAAATGCTATAAAATGAAATGGCTGACAGACTTAACTACATAAAAACTAAAAAACTATGTTAAAAGTTAAAAGAAACAACCTGGGAGAAAATATTTGCCAGAATATAACAAAGGATTAGTTAGATTATATTGAGTTCCTAAAAAGCATTAAACAAATTGAAATAATGAAGATATCACCAATCAGATTGGTAATAATTTTAAAGATCATCCAAGTTCAATGTTAGCAAGGGCATATACTGAAGGTAGGATATACATTGGTACAGATTTTTTAAGTGCACATTCCCTTTGACTCAGGAAATCCTCTTAAGAATCTAGCCTACAGAAATCCTTGTATGCATGCATACAAATTTATCTGAATGGACTCTTCAAACTCTTCTCTGAATTTCCCCTACTTTTCTTGCATCAATTTTCCCCTCTGCTGAATCACCATTACCCATAAATCTTAAAGCATTTTATTTCTCCATCTTAGACAAGAAACAAAAGAAACATCTTGATTTCATATCCCCCTTCAGCTAAAGCTCCATTTTCTATCTTCCTTTTAGAACTTCTCAAAAGAGTTGCTTACACTAATAATCCAATTCCTCTCCTTCCATCCTTTCCTGACGCTAATTCAAACAGGCCCCAACTTCTCACTCAAACTTGCTCTTGTCAAGGTCACCCACTCTCAGCCCCATCGTTAAGTTTAATGGTCAGTTCTCGTCATTTGACTTCACGGACCCTTCTTTTGGTTTCCAAGGCATCACATATTTTTTGGTTTCCCTCCTACCTCACTGGCTGCTTTCTTGGTGTCTTTTGCTGGATCCTTCTCATATCCTCAGCCTCTTAACCTTGAAGTGTTCCAAGGGCTGTCCTTGATTCTCTTTTCTTTTCTAATTTACTCCCTAAATTAGCTCTGTGCTTTAAATTGTGTCAATAAACTGATGACTCTCAGGTTTGTATCCCCAGCCCTGACCTCCCCACTGAATTCCAAATCTGCATTCCCAACTGCTTACTCAATACCTCTGGTTAAACAGGAATAGATTCTCAAGCATAATGTGCTCAAAGCCAAATTCCTAATCTTGCCTACCCTAGCCTTCCCCACCTCATTTCATGGTAACTTCATCTTTCCAATTGTTCAGCCCTAAAAATTTCAGAGAGGTCCTGAATTCTTTTCTCTCTCACCCTATCTTTAAATATCTTCAGAATCTAACCTCATCCTACCACCTCTACTGCTACCACCCTGATCCAATCCAGTCCAAGCCATTGCTGGGCTTTCCCTAGATTATTGCCATAGCCTCTTAAATGACCTCCTTGGTTCCAGTCCAGTAGTTTAAAATCAAGAAAAAGCAGAGTGGTCACTCCAAATCTATGTCAAACCTCTGCTTGGAAACTTCCAAAGGCCTACCACCTCACTTACAGTGTAAGACAAAGCCCAACACAATTTGCCCTCCCTGCATCCTTCTGGGACCTCAGCTCCTCCCACTCTAACCCTTGCTTGTGCCCCACCAGAAAGGATGGCATCATTGCTCCTCCCCATCACAGCAGGTAGGCCCCTACCTCAGGGCCTTTGTACTTCTTCTCACCTTCACAGAATCTCCTGCTTCTCCTTTCTGCCCCCCACCCAGCAAGAGCTTCAGAGCACCTGCCGGAGCTTTACTCCAGTGTCACCTACTGGTAAACCTTCCCTGACCACCCTCTTTTAAAATGCATGCCCCTGCACTCCCTATGTCCTTCTCTACCTTACAGTCCTCAATAACACTTGACATATTTATTTTATTCATTTATTCCCAGCCCACCTCAAAAGACAGTAACTACATGAGAACAGAATTTTTTGTGCTTCATTTTGTGCTAGCAAAGCACTACGTGGCAGTCAATAAACATTTGTTGAATAAATAACCAATAACAAAATACTGGAAAAAACCTATTCATCAATAGGAAAACAGCTAAATGAATTATAGCACATCCACTAAAACAATATTAAAAATAAGCCAGCTCATAAAGGTTCATTTGGACAAATCCCAGCAGAACAGCATGGAGCACAAGGTTGAAACTTTGCCTGATGTCTGTAAGAAGGTCACAGGCAAGGATGAATGTTGGTTTTGAATTCCCAGAGTTTTAGTTGTAAATAAAAATGACTAAATAAAATAATGTTCACAGTAAAAAAAAGAAAAGAAAGAAGTAAATATTTATGTAGTAACACATAATGCGAAGTGGTGAAAAATGTCATAGAACATTGTATGTAACATGTAATGTAACATGTAACATTGTATGTAACACGTCATTTGTTTTTAAAAACCTGTACCTGTAGATATGTAAAAAGATTTGAAGGAAACATAAAATATTGACATTTGCTCTGAGAAGAGGCAGGGATTAGGGAGTAGAATCAAAGCAGACCATTTTTTTAAACTCTTCATTCTTCATTGCTTAAGTTTGTCACTTCATAAGGCATGTTAAATTTGTAATAAAAAATAATCATTAAATTTAAATAAAGGGACATTCTAATAAATATTTTGGCTTTTAACAAACAATGCAAGTATGAAAACATCAAAAAAAGGCCTTTATTTAAACATAATTTTTTTCATCCAATTCTTCTATTAGAAAATATTTTCCTCTCTAGAATCAAAATGGGGATTTTTTTCCTGCAATTATTCCCTGTCCCTAAGCCCCAATAAACAAGTAGTTATACATTATTTAATGGGTTAGGGTGAACACTGAAAGCAAGGCAGTAATTAAGAATAATTACTCTCATTAAATCTGAACTGAACCACTTGCCCTTTACCTAACTAAAAAAAAATGGCAAGGCAGACTAAAAGATAAAAGTTCTTCTATGACCAGAGATTCCCCCCAAATCAAATGATTTTTTTTCTAACATCTTATATGGACAGTTCCTGAATGCCACAGGAAAAGCTGCAGGAGGGAACCACAGGAATTTCCCTCTGTTCCCTTTGCTGCTGGGAGCCCAGGATGAAGCAGCGTATGGTCTTAGCAGCAACCGCAGACATTTGAACACTGCCTACAAGCCAGGCACTGTTCTAAGGACACCACACACATTAACTCATCCACTCCTCACAGACAGGAAACTGAGTTTCATTCAATAACTTGCCCAAGGTTGCACATGGTAAAACATACAAAGAAGAGAAAGAGGGAAAAAACTCACCTCTGCTCCTCACTCCTCTATGGGGTTCTGAGTAATCCGCACCCCTCCACCTACTCCTTCTAAAGCCTGACTGCAGAGGTGAAAACCAGGAGAGGGCATGAGGGCATGTGCTTCTCTTCATCCCTCAATAAGGTCTGCTTGAGGCTAAGAGGCAGAGAAGGGGAAACCCTGCCCAGTAATCCCTACAGGATGCTGTCACTCCTTCACTCCTCTCCCTGGTTATGAAGCCACAACACCCACAGGAGAAAAGGAAGGATGTACGGCATCACGCACAGAACTGAAGTTATCCCCTTCCTCCCCCTGGATTCTCTACTTCAGGGAGGCCAGTCCAGCCAGGAACCTGGGAGTCACCCCTCACTCCTTTCTCAGGCCCCAAGTCCAATTGGTCTCATCAATAAGGCTGCCTTAATCTCCTACCACCACAAGCTTCCCTCCTTCTCACTAAATATTTTTGAGAGCTTTTGAGTAGTCTTCCTACTATCAATTTTTTTCCACTGTCAATTTTAGAATGTTACAAAATATTATTTTTCTATAAAGATACTCTGGCCATTGTATGCCCCTGCTTAAAATTCTGCAACTGCCCCCCACCATCAGAAAGATAAATTCCAAACCCCACAGGAATGGATGCCAAGCCCATTTTGATTGTGACCCTTGCTTGTCTGACTAACCCCATCTTTCATGGCTCCCCTCTTCCAATCCTAAGGTCACAGCCATGATGGCAGTTGTCCAAATATGCCATGCTCACTACTAAATATGCCTCTAATCTTTCACCCTCTGCATGCCACCCTCCCATTCTGTCTGGAAAAACAATGTCACTTAAAACAGCATCTGGTAGTATCTGTTGATTTACTTGACTTCCCTTTGACTGTAAGCAACTTGAGGGGTGGTGTCACATTGATGTTTTATCACCAGTGGCTACACACAGAACGATTCTGTGCCTGTGTACCCAGGACAGCCCAATTTACAACTGTTGTTTTAGCCTGCCATCTTGCTCAGCTCCCCACCTCTCAGGAGCCCCGGTCTGAGAAATTCATTATGTGCTAACTCTAAGTAGGTCCTCTGACTCTTAGCGCCAGAGCCCACCCCATTCTGTCAGAGAACAGGAGTCAGGGGAGCTGCTGGTGCCAGCCAGAGATCAACTAGACAGCAGAACCAGTAGGAGATACATATGAAGAGATTTATTACAAGAAACTGTTTTATGCAATTGTGGGGGCTGGCTAAGGAACTCCAAAATCTGCAGGTCAGGCCTTCAAGGAAGGGCCAGCTGAACTCTAGGTTACAAGCTGAAGCTGCTGTCCACATGAGGAGTCTCCCTTCTGTCAGGGAAGTCTCAGCTCTGCTTCTAAAGCCTTTCCACTGATTGAGTCCGTTGAATTAGCTAGAATAATCTGCCTAATTTAAAGGTAACTGATTATGGATTTTAACCACACCTACAAATACCTGTACAGCAACACCTGGACTGATGTTTCACTGAATATCTGGGAACAGCACTCTAGCCCCGCTGGAGTGTCCCCCATCAGGAAGACCATCGCACCCTTCAAGACACCAGAACTACAAGAAAGGTTTACTCCTGGCATCTCAAATTGCTTTCTGACAGCATTTTCCCATAGCAACTTTGTATTCTTGAATGTCAGGTTCCCAAGTAATAAAACTAGATTTCAAATTCCAGCTAACAAATATGAAAGAAATCACAACTTTTTTTTCAAAATACCATTTTGCAACCCCTAATGAAATGGTAAATGCAGGCAATGCTCACAACAGATAAAAGGAAGATGGAGAAGTCACAGCAGAGTAGTGAGGACAACGCTACCTGAACACACGGATCTATCTTCACGTCACCAGGAGTTGGATACACACATATTAAGAACCTCCTGATGGGAAACAATACGATGTACACAGCATCATCTGTGTAGCATTTCCAGCTTCCCAAAAGAGTTGAATCTGAACTTAATTGAGCCTTTCAAGCTAACTTCCATTTTACAGGAAACATGGAGAATAGTTAAAATCACCAGAAAGCAGAGAGACCAATCTAGAATGAGAAATACTCTGTAGGACAATTGACGTGGTTTCTGTAACAAGTAAATGGCATGAAGAAAAAATAAAGAAAAGAAAAAGGTGGTAGAGAAAGAAGAGATAAAGGAGACTTAGGAGATATAACAAGTAAATGGAATGTATAGATCTTGTCTGGATCTTGATTCAGATAAAGTAAGTGTACAAAGATAGTTTTGAGAGAAAGATGAACATGGATAGAGTATTAGAAAACACCAAGAAATTACTGATAATTTTGTCATCTATGGAAATAGCATTATAGTTATATCAGAAAAGTGTCCCTGTGTAAAAATTACATAATGTCTTGAATTTGCTTTTAAAAAAAAAAAGCTAGTCTTCATGGATTAATTACACTTTGAGAACAAGGATAACAAGCCTATATACTTTACTTCTATAGTGAAATAAGGTAGATTAGATAGCTAATTCACAAATTAACTTTTAGAATACAATTTCGTTCATTAACTGGGGGCACCTAAACCTGAAGTATAGTCTAGGATACTTCAGCAGCTCTATCACTTCTCATCTCAATCCCAATGTAATTGAAGGTGAGGGGAAGGCAGGTGACCCAGTGCTACGATATCTGTGACAGTTGCTAAACAAAACTCATGAAAACACAACAGGTCCTGTGGCTTCAAATGAGGTTTGTGTTTCTAACGTTTCCAACAAAGGCTGACATTTCAGGGTGTCTATAATTATTCTACAAATATTATCACAAATTTTCTTCTAAAACAAAATCCTAAAGTCTTGCATATTTACCTGGCTCTTATAAAAACATATGCATGAGAAAATAAATTTAAAAACCAGCAAAGTTTGAAGTCAAATGAAAAACTAGGGGGAAATATTTGCAATATAAATGCAGATAAAAGGAGCCCCTACAAATCAACTTAAAAAAAAAACCTACAACCCAAAAGAAAAATGAACAAAGAAAACCTGCAGTTCACAAATAAAGAAATCCAGATGACCAACAAGCATAAAGTTATTCCATCTTACTTGTAGTTAAAAAAACATAAATCAACAAAACAAGATGCAATTTTTCATGTCAAACACACAAAAATTAAAAAGATTGATACTACCCAGTATGAGCAAAGGTGAGGAGAAACAGCCTCTCATCCACTATTAATTGGAGTGTAAACTGAGCATTTTTGTGGGGCAATTTGGTACTATGCTTCAAAATTACATATGGACAAATTCTTTGACCTTGCAATTTTACTTATCAAAATATATACTTTCACACAAGATAATCTTCAAGGACATCCACTGCAACACTCTTTAAACACTGAAACTTTAAAGAGGGGAATAACCTATGTGCCCACTGACAAGGACTGGTTGAATAAATTATGATATATTCAATCAGTAAGAAATTGCAGCACTTAAAAGTATGAAGTAGAGTAGAGAGTCCTAGGATATGTTGATGTGAACAAAAGTTGAAGAACTGGATACGTATTTGAGTGGGGAAGCATACTTGTATACGCATGTAAGTCTTCCTCAGGGCTCCAGCTCCTGGGGACCCTATGAATGAGTGATGTCCACAAAGTCCTGTCCTCAACTGCCCTTTTTCAACTCCTACAGACCCGTGCCTGCCTATGGCTTCTTTTATGGAGCCCACTCATCTCAGGTTTGGTCTTCCCCTTTTTCCTACTGCCTATTTTTCCCAACATTATTATCTTTTCCAAAGGGTGTGCCCAAAGTAGGACAGCTTCAGTTTTGTCACTTTCACCTCCAGAGATGTTTCGGGCTTAATTTGCTCTAGGACCCACTTGTTTGTCTTTCCAGTGGTCCAATGTATCCACAGAACTCTCCTCCAACATATTTCAAGTGAATCAATTTTCCTGATACTATCAGCCTTCTTCATTGATAGAAGAGAATGGGTGTAACTAAAGGAATTGTCAGGAAGCTGAAAGAGGACCCAGGCGAGGTCAGGCCACTGAGACATGATTCAGTTGAAGTTGGGTAACATTAATTTGTGACTTTTGTGAATTTCTTTAGCAAAGTTCAATAGGCCTAGGAGAAAAATGGTTACCCAAAAGAGGATTTGGCTAGTGGGCACAAAGAGAAGGAAGGGAAAAAGAATCTTTTAAACAGCTGACTAGGAGGAATGGCCTTGAAGAGAGAGAGGCTTTTTCCTCTGCTTGGAATACCCTCTCCCCTATCTTCTGGGCCTAGAGAAACCTCTTAATCCTTTAAAACCCAATCAAATGCATCCTCCTCTAAAAAGGTTTCCACATCTTCCTCTTTGCTCCCAAGGTTCTCCAGACTTAGTAGATATCACATATCCATCAATAATACTCCTTGTGTCTCTTGATAAATCCAGAGGTATCAATCGTTATTTTACTTGCTATATCAGCTGTATTGACAAACTAGAACACAACACTTCACCCTGAATTCCACAACACCAGACTCTCAAAATCATCCTTGTCCCTCACTAGCTGTTCATTATGTTTCTTTGCTAGTTCATCGCCTCAAATTTATGGAGTCTAAAATTGCCTAAGGATTCAGGTCCTCTACTGCTTCTCTTTTCTGTTTACATTCACTCCTTGGAGTGATTGTCCCCAGTTTCACAACTTTACATACCAAATGTTCTCTGATAACTCCCAGATGTTTTTTTCCAGCAATGACCTCCCTACTGGACTCCAGACTTAACTCCCACTCAACATTTCCCCTTGGATGACTAAGAGACATCTCAAACCTAACACGTCATAACTGAACTAATGTTCCCCCACACGCCTGATCCTCTCATAGTTTTCCACTTCTCAGTTAATGGCAATTCCATCCATCTAGTTGCTCAAGCCCAAACCCTTGACAATCATCTTACACTTACAACCCACAGTCAATCCATAAACAAATCTATTAGCTTTACCTATGAAATACATCCAAAATGGAACTGCTAGTAACCACATTCACTTCTTTCATCCTGTGAAGCCACTACCATCTCATCTGAATTATTACAATACCTTCCTAATTAGTCTCCTGGATTTCACCTTCTACACTCTCTAACAATGTTGTTCTTAAGGCAGCGAGAGTGATCCTGTTAAAAATCTGAATTAGATCATACCCCTTCCTCTGCTCAGAAATTTCCACTGGTTATTCAACCACAGGCAGGATTCATGTACTATATTTGTATCTCTACACGACTAACAATGTCTTGCCACATAGTAGGTACTTAGTAACTATTTGTTAACTGACGAAAATGAAAGTAAATTGGAACCAAATTTTGGAGAATCTTAGTATCACATTAGAGCTTAGACTTATAAATATTAGGAAGTCACCACATGGATCAAAAAGAAAAAAATATGTAATCTACATTCTGGGCCTCTTTCCATCCCTACTCCAAGTAGAGTCACACATAATTACCGGTATGAACTAAGTGAGAACAAAGCCAACATATAATTTTTTTGGAACTAAAGACACATCTGCACATATTGCACCAGAATTCTGTTAGTGTAATGATTTTGTTGCACTGAATCATCTTAGAAAATAATAACATACAATCTCAATAAATACTTCTGTCTTTGGCAGACAGGCCATGGTAGTGTTACTTGTAAATCTCCTTCAAACTTACAGTAAACCTCTGAGAAAAGATAGACTTCATCCTTTTAAAGGTATTAACCTCTAAAACCAAATTTATCACAAAGTCTGATAACAGAATGATATAAATTACAAAGAGGTTGCTAAAGATTGAGATCACATCAGATAACAATGAATTTACTTCTATTGTTTAATTCTAATGATTAATTTGATGTATTTTCAAAATTATACAGCAGCAAAATTACCTTCTAAAACCATGAAATTTGCTTATCACATTTTTTCATCTCTAAAATAATCATATCAGTATACAGGACTATTGTGTAGATTAAGTGAATATAGGTAAAAGCTATTAGAACAATGATGGCCCAATAAGCACCAATACATTAGTAATATTAGTTATTATTTTAGTGAAGTGAAAATAATCAAATACCTTAATCCAATGTGAACTATTTAGAGGCACACTAGAATGGTCAACTGTTTGGAAAGAGCAGCTGAGATAACACACATAAAGAGCCATGTAAAAAGTCGTGAAAAACCATCACCTCTGTACCATAATACACACAATACAGCTATTTGAAGTCAGCAATAACATATTTTGACTGAAAATTGTTTTATTATTAAAAAATCATTTTTCGCATCATCATTTTCTTTCAACAAACGAGATTTATCATTTCAAACAATCACAAGCAGTTCTCTGAGTTTCACCAGCAGTTATCTAGTTATTTTCAGATCCAACATCAACATGCGGTGAAGTCTCAGGTTCTATCTACTACCAGACAGTACAAATTAGGTTAACACGTGGATAGCAAACAGCTCATTGGGATAGCTACGTCTTCATCAAGCCAAACCCGAACATCAGTCAACAAATAGGAAGATGTTAAAGATCTTTTCAAACAGCAAACAGAAATTTTAATCACACTGAGCCATAACGTAAAACCATTATCTTGCGATTATCCACTACAGCAGAGGTGTCAAACTCATTTTCCCCCGGGGCCACATCGGCCTCCACGTTGCCTTCAAAGGGCCAAATGTAATTTTAGGACTGTGTTAATGTAACTACTCCTCCGTTACCGACAAGGAGCTCTACATTTGGCCCTTTGAAGGCAACCGCGAGGCTGATGTGGCCCCCCGTGAAAACGAGTTTGACACCACTGCACTAGGTTTCAGCTGAAGGTCGAAATTAGCCCACTCTCTTGGGTGAGCTAACAGAGCATGGGCAGTTCCCGATCATGAATTTGAATGATACAAGTGGGAGGCACAGGCAAGTGACTCCCCTGCAGCTCTTCCTTTTGCCTTTTTCCCTTAAACAAAGATTAAAGGCAGCTGAAAATTAATTGTGAAGTCATGTGTTTATAATTCTCCGCCTTCCAATATTTGAGGGGTGGAGCTAAGAAGAGTGTAAAAAGCGAAAGGCTGGGCCCAGAGAGACGTGAGAGGGCCAAGTAATCCCAGACCTAGAAGTCGCCCAGGACAAGTAAAATGAGGGTCCCACACAGTGCTCGCTCCAACGCTCAGCTGAGCGAGCTCGCATTTGCAGAACGCTGTGAGGCCCGACCTCGCTCCTCACAGCCAGCCGGAGGATGAAAGGGGTACCCCAGCACAGGAGAAGACGACTTATGCAGAGAACGAGAAAAACGTAAAACCCAGCTTCTAATAATACCTCACTGGCCTTCCACTCGCGTCTCCCGGAAAGCAGTCCGGCGGCGGTGACGTCAAGGAGGCGCCCGCTCTGCTTGCCTTGTCAGCGCCGCTCTGTGATGACCTCACGCTGTTTGCCCCGCCCCGCCGCTGCCAGCACCGCCCCTCCGTTCCTTTTCCCTCCGCTTTCCAAGGCTACTTGTTCTAAAGGGCCTCTGGCTAACGTAGTGGAAGGAGCTTGAGATGAGACGCTGGGCTACTTTCTCTAGATTTGTATTTGGCTAAAGCCCCTAATACAGGTTGAGCTTGTTTAACTAGAAAAAATATGTTCTTTATTTCAGCTTTGTTCAGGTTTTTACTTTCACCAAAGCTCATCCCAGGACCATGGTTCCTACTACATTCCCATCGTCTCCTTCAAAGTGAGTCTCGGAAAAGCTGCTTCCCAAATTATCTGTAGTGAACGACAAGTTCTTTATTTTTCCAATCCATCGCTAAGAGATGCTTTTGTAAAATGCAGTAAAAATGGACTACTTGAAAGAAGCAAAATATTTCAGTAAACTGAACATGAAAAAGAGCAGAAATTGTACATATTGTTCATTTAAAGTGTAGTAAGCAGTTAAGCACCATTTTTACATTCCTAACCCTTTATTCCGCAATCGTAATTTACTTAACAAAAAGCTTTGAACAAACACCCTGTATGTCAAAACCTAAAGTTTTTTAAGTAGCAAATGAGTTATCTTCTGGTTCATTATTCTAACCTAGCCAGATTACAGTAGCTTCTAATAGAAGGCAATGTATCTAAACTGTTCCTCTGTTTTGTTTTGTTTTTAATTTTTATTTACTGACTTTCAGAGAGAGTTGGGAGGGAGAGAGAGAAAAACATTAATTTGTCGTTCTGCTTACTCGCGTATGTATGCATCCGTTGGTTGCTTCTTGTATGTGCCCTGACAGGAGACCTGAAACCTTGGCATATTGGGATGACACTACCCCTGAGCTAGCCAGCCAGGGCAAAATTAAATTATCTTCTGATGAAAACAATGAATTCAAGATTTTATACAATTCCTGGCTGGCGTAGCTCAGTGGATTGAGCGCGGGCTGCAAACCAAAGTATTGCAGGTTTAATTCCCAGTCAGGGCACATGCTTGGGTTGCAGGCCATGGCGCCCAGCAACCGCACATTGATGTTTCTCTCTCTCTCTTTCTCCCTCCCTTCCTTCTCTAAAAATAAATAAATAAAATCTTTTAAAAATATTTTATACGTTGCTAGGCTCACAGTCACCAAGCCAATTTAAAATATCACAAGGTGCAATGTGATCCTACTGCACCTGACTAGCACACAATTCACACCTCGTGGGAGACCTCCTGGGACTCAACATGTGAGTTCAACAACATCCAAACTAATCCATACCCTATTCAAGAAACTCGGTTTAACAATCACAGCTATTACAGCAAGGTCAAGTTGCCATAAAAGTATATAAATGATTATTCTCAACTTCTGCACTCATCTCAGATAAAGAACAGACAGATCATGAGCAGTTCATGGACTGACACCACTCCACAGACCACAGAAGGTGCACTGTCCTTGAAAGTTGGGTAACTAACCTTACCATTAAGAATGTCAAAGACTCTTAATACTCTTCATGGTATTAAAGACTGAAATACCACCTAGAATAAATCAGAGCCTGAGAGATTGCCCTACACCAAGATGATACTGAGGCTTTAAGGCAAAATGTCACATCTTTTCATCACTTGGGTCCTTCAGGAAACAAATGTGGAAATAGAGTTAGGAATATAAGAGGTTTATGGGGATGGTCATTAAAAGATAAAAAGGGAGGAAGCAGGACTGGGCAAACAGCCTCAGACCAGGGTGAACATCTCACAGGTCTTAGCCAATCCACAGGTAAGCTCTAAAGCAGAGTGCCCCATAGAGGAGACTACACTGGGCAGAAACAGTGAGGCAATGGTACCGCCCTCTATGTTCAGTCATTGGCAAGGTCATGGCTCAGCTTAAAAACAGAGGCAGAGGCTAAAGGTGCTACCAGCTGGAGGCTGCCAACCAATAGCACTTCTACAACCGAATGGTAAACTCTTTCTTAAAGGAGATCTGATGGGCACACCTCCTCAGCTGCTGTACACTGGCCATCTGCACTACGGTAGCACCACAACCCCATGATTTGTTAAACAAATATTTACTGAGTTCCCATTATGTGCCAGACTCTATTCTACATGTTACATGTACAGGAGTGAAAAAAGCGCCTCCCTTAATGGAACTTACATTCAAATTTCCCACTGGGAATACCGCCCTCTCTTCCCCGCCCCCTCCACTTTACTCTCCCATTCTCTGTCTTCACTGCACTTTTTTCTCTTATAACACCTGATTTCAACATTTAAACCTTCCTGGTTCATGCATGAGTATTGCTTAGATCCCCTAACAAGCAATAGGGAGAGAAAAGTCAGCCAGTGGAATCTAGAGAAACCAAATTCATAGATACAGAGAAAAGATTGATGGTTGCCAGATGTGTGGGGGGAGGGGGGTAATAGGGCAGGGCGGGGGAGGGGGCAAAACTGGTGAGGGGGTCAAAAGGTACAAACTTCCAGTTACAAAACTTCCAGTCATGGGGATGTAATGCACAGCATGGTGACTATAGTTTTAAAAAACTGTACTGCATATTTAAGAGTTGCTAAGAGAACAGATCTTAAAAGTTGTCATCACAAGAAAAAAAATTGTAACTATGCCAACTGATGGACATTGATTAAATTTATAGTACTAATAATTTTGTAATATATGAGGGGGGAGGCCCAACAATGGAATTTATTTATTAAAAATTATGTATTTATTCTTACATATTTAAACTTCAGTCACCTTCAAAATACCCTCTATTTGTAGCAAGACTTTTTCCCACTGCTCAGAACAGTTTCTGAACTCCTTGATTTTGGTACTTTTTAGTGATTCTGCAGGGGTGTGTTTTTGGTTTTTTGTTTTTGTGGTTTTTTTGTTTTTTTGTGTTTTTTTCACATCTCCCACAGCAGCAAAATATTTTCCTTTGTGAACTTTTTTCATCTGGGGAGACAAAAAAAATCATTTGGGCTGAGATCAGGTGAACAGGGAGGGTGGGGCATGGTAGGGCAGGATAGGGTTTTGGTGATGCCATTTTTGATCAAAAACTGCTGAACACTGAGGGTGGTGTGGGCAGGTGTACTGGTAAATCACCCATCATAAAATGGGTGATTTTGAAAAAGCCTTCAAAAAAATTCACTGAAGCTTAATGCAGCCTCTCACCACAATGCCAGCTGGCACACTGATACAAATGGGTTCCTAGAACACTCACCCAGCGGGGGAAGCCTGTACTACAAAGGGCCCACACTCCAGAAGATAATTTTGGTTTTTGAGGGTCCCCCTTGCATTATATCAAATCATTATGTTGTATACCTTAAGTTAATATAATGTTGTATGTCAATTATATCTCAATATAACTAGGAGAAAAGAAGTTATCCAAAACCTCAGGTCACAGGGAGAGAAAATACCTCCCAAGAGCATTTCAAAACCACTGCATTATGCTACTTCAAGTTTCTGTTACTCCATTCCACATTAGGAAGCTGAATTCACCCCAAAGTACCAGTAAATACTCCAACCCTTGGCTGCAATGAAAAAGAGTGAATATGTAACAATAGAGCTGGCATTGGAAGTGGAAGATAAAAGCACTGATCACATTCCCAGTGCAGATTATTTCCTTCCCCTTGATTATGTTAAATTACAGATGATGGTGGGAGACACTATAGAAGCTCACAGGGCAAGCAAGCTCTGTGACCCTAGGCAAGTTATTTAACCTCCCTGATCCTCAGTTTTCTCACCTGGGAAATAGAGACAATAGTAGTACCTATTTCGTGGGTACTGTGAGGACCAAATGAGACACTGTAAGTGCTTACCACAGTGCCTGGCACAGAGTAAGCATTTAATAAACATTGTTAGCAACAATAAGTATTACTATATAATATCACAAAAACAGGAGGAAATAAGACCATTGTGATATTAATGAAAAAAAGAAAATTATGATGTTGAATTTAGGGAGTTTTTTAAATCTTAGTGTTCAAAGTATGTTTAAGAAAATCAGGCTCCCAATTAATATCAGAGTAAAGCCTTTGATTTTTTTTCTTTTAAAGATTTTCTTTATTTATTTTTAGAGAGAAGGGAAGGAAGGGAGGAAGAGAGGGCGAGAAACACTGATGTGTGAGAGATACATGGATTGGTCGTCTCTCGCATACCCACAAGTGGGCACCTGGCCTGCAACCCAGGCATGTGCCCTGACTGGGAATTGAACCAGAGCCCTTTTGGTTCACAGGCCAGCACTCAATCCACTGAGCCACACCAGCCAGGGTGAATTTGTTTCTTTTTTTTTTTATTCTAGGGATCAAACCGAGGACCTCATACAAGCAAAGCATGGGCTCTACCACTGAGCTACATTCCCCATCCCCTTAGAATTTTTTTCTAGCTTCTGAATGACAGCATGAGAAAAATCACCACTTTACAGTCATCATAACTATTGACTCCGTGAGATTCACCAATAGATGCTAAATGAAAATAGACATTCACACGACCTTAAATCATCTCATCACAGATTATTTTAGAAATACAAAGGTAAAAATGGTCACGTCTTCGTGGTGCCATTGTGGTTGGTGGGGGTCCTCTTTTCTTTGCAGACTGCTGACTTCTTGTGTTCTGCCTTGGGGAAGGAAGAAGGGAGCTGTCAGGCTTCGTTTCTAAAGACACTGATATCATCGTGAGGACTCCACCCCCTGTGACCTAATCCCTTCCCAAAGCTCTAGCTCCTAATTCCATCACCATGGGCAGTAGGATTCCAACATAAAAATTTGGGGAAGGGTTGGGGGGTCACAAGCATTCAGACCATAGCACTCCACTTCACTGTGCTTTATTGTCCCAGATGATTTACATCAAAAAATGGAATAAAGACAGAATTTGAAAACCTTCCTAGGATTGGCCATTTGAAAAAATAATTGTGATGAAGCAATGCTTATTTAAGGAATTGATTCCTGTCATATTCCTTTCAAATCCCCTGAAACCTTGCCACATAATCATGTCCTTCCCCCAAAATCAATGTTTATAGGTACAATGAAAATAAATACACTTATTTACTACTCAGAATGAATCCTTTCTATGAATCGCATGTAGCTCTGTGCTCCGATTTTAAAACTGCCTCCTGCCATTCCCAAGAATAACCTGAGTGTTCTGGACTGATACCAGCTCAAGGTGTAGAGGGAAGGGACCTCAGTGTAAGACTCAGATTTGTGCTCATCAAAGGTGTGTACATGTGATTCAGTTAAGTGCTCTGAACCTAATCTGTAGAATCAGTAAAATTATGATTCCCAAACTATTAATTGTTTTTCTAAATTTTATAACAAAAAGTAGGTGCTCTATTTTGCAATTTAAGGTTTTGAGCCTGTTTTCTTATGTATTCCATCAAAGGCCAGGCTCTACTGAATTTCCAGCATTGTAAGATAGGCCCGTTATGAGAAGGCTTAACGGTTTCAATAAACAGATCCATGAGTTTTCAGCCCTCTCTGTGTCTGTGCCTTTTGCCACGTAACTTTGTCGTTCTTCCCATCAGGAGTCAGAGTCCATTTTCTAACCCCTTGATTCTGATTGTGGCCATTTGATTTGTTTTAGCAAACGGGATAATAATGGATGCAGTGCAAGAGGAGGCTTGAACACATAAGCTTGCTCTGCTGTGGTTCTGCCATCACAGTGAGGACAGGCCCAGCTTGTCCACTGGCCCTCAAAGAGGAAAAGGATCACACAGAGCAGATCCCAGTCACCCAGCAAGCCCGGCCGAAACCAGCTGACTCAAAGCCCTCCCCCCAGACACAGGAGTGAGCCCGGTCAAGATCAGAGCCAGGCCAACCTAGCAGAGGCCTCCGGCACTTGAAAAGTAAACGCATAGTGTCCTGTGCCACACAGCAATTTGGTGGCGCTTGCTAACTGCCACCATTTAGTAAAAATGTATGAAGAAGGAGAGTAGTGAGTTTGGCTTCTTGGAATATGTTAATTCTACTAGATGTTAAAAGAGTTATTTATTGAACAAAAAATGTAAAAGTTACTTACCCCCAACATGTAAGCCATATACATATCGGTCGGGGCTCATTTCACAGCATTATAAAAGTGATATTGGTGAAATATAATACTCCTAAAACAAATGAAAAACTGTTTATTACAGTGCTGCATATCTGTTTAAAAGTATATATTTGTGCAATAAGAGGCAGGCAGAGAATAATTAGCACCTGACAGTGCATCACTGTCAGGGTATTTGTTTGAGGGTTCTAGGTTGTATCAAAACTCTTCCTCCTTTATTAACACATTTAATTTGTAGCTCAAAGAATCTACATGCATATTACACACAGTTCCACTGATTATACAGACATCAGACTGACTTATTTCTTATCCACAGATCCTAAAAACCTGTTTGTTTGCATATTTTAAGGAAGCCTTGCTAACCATCTATTGTAGATATCTAAGCACAGTTAGAAACATAAAAAAGACTGGTTAAAGTTAAATTTCTACAAATGGGATGTAAATTTTTAAAAGATTTTATTTATTTACTTTTAGAGGGAGGACAACGGAGGAAGAAAGAGAGGAAGAGAAAAATCGATGTGCAAGAGAAACACACACCCCAACTGGGGACCACACCAGAAACCCAGGCATGTGCCCTGATCAGGAATCAAACTGGAGACCTTTGCTTTGCTGGATGACACCCATCTGAACTACACCATCAGGACAGAAGGAAATTTGATAGTAAATTCTGTAAGAAATGGTTTGATTGGTCCTCCAATTTGAAAATTGAAAGGAAATAATATTATTAAAATTTTATTTTATTCTATATTAACAAAATTCTGATTATAACTGCAATATACTAATTCTTAGAATGAATCTGGACAGAATCAAATTTTGGTTGGGATTTTTGTTAAAAATTTTTCCTGACAAAATCATTAGATTTTTTTAAATGCAGTGTGGTATCCTAAATGAGATCCAGGACATAAAAAGTACATTAGCAGGAAAACAATGGTGAAATCTGGATAAAATTTGGTGTTTAGTTAATAGCAATAAACAAATGTAAATTTCTTATTTTTGACAAATGTTCCATGTTAATTTAAGATACTGACATTAAGAAAACTGGTGAGGAGTAGACAAGAATTCTCTGTACTATACTTGGGACATTTCTATAAAGCTAACATTATTCCAAAATCAAAAGTTTACTTTGGAAATGAAGTACTGACTTCTGGTCAAGATGGCAGCATAGGCAGACATGGCTCACCTCTTTGCATAACCACATGAAAATTACAACTAAAGTATAGAATAACCATTATTCAGAACCATCAGAAATTGAGTCGAATGGAAGTTTGACAACTATGGAATCAAAGAAACCATACCCATTTAGACTGGTAAGGGGGTGCACAGACATGGAACGGGCTGGTCCCATATCTACATTTGGTGAATAAAATTTGGGATAGATATCTCAGAAGTGAGGAGTCCCAGCCCCACACAAGACACCCCAGCCCAGGGTTCCTGTGCCAGGAAGATAAGTCCCCACAACTTCTGGCTGCAAAAACCAACCAGGGGATTGAGTCCATGGACGAAACTTCTGGAACCCCAAGCAGTTCCTCTTAAAGAACCCACACATCGACTCACCTACTCAGACTCACTCTCTCTAAGCTCCAGTGTGGGGGTAGCAGCTTGTAAGGCACCAGTGGCATACTGGGAGAGACTGAGGAGTCTGACATCAAGGCAAGCAGAGGCCATTGTCCCGTTTCTGGGTCCCCTGCACACAAAGCCACA
Organism: Phyllostomus hastatus; assembly: GCF_019186645.2. Classification (NCBI taxonomy): domain Eukaryota; kingdom Metazoa; phylum Chordata; class Mammalia; order Chiroptera; family Phyllostomidae; genus Phyllostomus; species Phyllostomus hastatus. The sequence continues at coordinate 88,061,535 of NW_025334041.1, read as the reverse complement.
GAGATGGCAAGCTGGCACCATATCTGAGGCTCCGTTAGCCTGGCTAACACTGTTTGCCCCATCTTGGAGATCCCATGAGGCTCTACCCTACCAACTTTGGACCTGCTTTTTCATATGAATGGCTGGTCTTGGTTCATGCTGCATATCTTCCTAAATCTTCTCAAACAAGCAATTGCTGGCCTCAGAGAGCCCCAGGCCCAGCACTAGCAGCAGCCAGCCCAGATTCATAGCTTGGCTTCCCCTGGGAACCTCCAAGCTCAGCACAAATAGCAGCCATCTCAGATTGTTTTATAGCTCAGGCAAAGTGGCCCCAGGTGAAACACAGGTGGGGGCTGACGTTGGCCTGTACCACCTAGGAAATCCCAGGGCCACTGCACCCAATAGACAGCAACAGACCGCATTGGAGTACCACCAACCTGCCCCTACACAACTGATCCTCCACAAAAAGTGGAGGTTGGGACAAGTGGTCAAAACAGTCCTTGCAGCTGAATGGCCTGGGTAAATTGCTCCCATTGATCAGCCAACAGTAACCAGCCAACAATAACCAAGCCTGGGTAAATCCCTCCCATTGATCAGCCAACAGTAACCAACCCTCACCTACAGTAACCAAGCAAAAGGAGGGTGTACTCAGCCCACAGGAAGGGCATATCTTGAGTGCCCAGCTTGGGTGATAGGTGAGGCTGTGCCACTGGACCCTACAGGACACCTACCACATTAGGCCACACTACCAAGACACAGAGTCAAAGCAGCTCTACCTAACACATAGAAACAAACACAGGAAGGCTGACAGAATGAGGAGATAAAAAAACATGGCCCAAATGAAAGAACAGGTCAAAACTACAGAAAAAGAACTAAACTAAATAAAGATGAGCAATCTATCAGATGCAGAGTTCAAAACACCAGTTATAAGGATTTTTAAGGAACTTAGTGAGGACCTCAACAGCATAAAAAGATCCAGTCAGAAATGAAGGATACACTAATTGAAATAAAGAACAATTTACAGGGAAACAACAATAGAGTGGATGAAACTGAAAATGAAATCAATGATTTGGAACATCAGGAAGCAAAAAACAACCAATCAGAACAACAAGAAGAAAAAAGAATCCAAAAAAAGAGGATAGTATAAGCAGACTCTGGGACAACTTCAAGAAGTCCAACATTTGTATCATAGGGGTGCCAGAAGGAGAAAAGAAACAGCAAGAAATTGGAAATCTATTTGAAAAAATAATGAAAAAAAACTTCCCTACTTTGGTGAAGGAGGTACACATGCAAGTCCATGAAGCACAGAGAGTCCCAAACAAGATGGATGCAAAGAGGTCCACTCCAAGACACATCATAATTAAAGTGCCAAAGGTTAAAGATAAAGAGAGAATCTTAAAAGCAGCACAAAGCAGATAATCACCTATAAAAGAGTTCCCACAAATCTTATTAGAAGTCAGCTGATTTCTAAAAAGAAATTTTGCAGGCTAGAAGGGATTGGCAAGACATATTCAAAGTCATGAAAGCAGAGACCTACATATAAGATTGCTCTACCCAGCAAAGCTATCATTTAGAATGGAAGGGCAGATAAAGAGTTTCCCAGACAAAAAAAAACTCAAGTTCCTCATCACCAAACCAATATTATATAAAATGTTAAAGGGACTTTTTTAAGAAAAGAAGAAGATCAAAACTATGAACTATAAAACAGCAAAAATACATATCTATCAACAATTGAATCTAAAAACAAACTAAGTAAACAAGAAGAAAAGAGAGAGTCATGGATACAGCAAGCGTTTTGATGGTTGCCAGATGGGAGGGGGGTATGGGGGAATGGGTGAAGAAGTGGAGGATTAAGATGTACAAATTGGTGCTTAAAGAACAGCCACGGGGATGATAAGTACAGTGTAGGAAATGGAGTAGCCAAAGAACTTATACCCATGACCCACGGACATGAACAATGGTGTGGGGATTGTGGAGGGAGTGGGGGGTGCTTGGTGGAGGGGGCCAAAGGAGGAAAAACCAGAACAACTGTAATAGCAAAATCAGTAAAATATAATTTAAAAAATAAAAGTTTATTTCAAAATTATTAGGTGACAGTCTTCATTTACTTTAGTAAGACAACCACAAAGAGATTTATTTTGCAGAAATATGTGAAAGCTGTACCAATATTCCCAGGAGCCTCTCTTAGTCCCTAGAGACAACAAATCTCTCTTTTGAAGCCCTGTCTTATCCTAATCCATGTGGACTTCCTTCTCTTTAATAGTAACTCATTTACCTCTGCTATATCCCCATTCATCCATGATTTTTCAGTTTCCCCGTCACTTTGCTCAACTAAATAAAATACAACATATTTTGTAACAATTGTTATTGCACTTTGCAGTCAAGCTATGTTTTCCCCCCGGATGTTGGGAAGAAAGGTGATGGACTTGAGAGTTAAGAAGAAAAGGATGCCCTGGCTGGAGTGGCTCAGTTGGTTGGGGCATCACCCAGTAAACCTAAAGGTAGTGGAGTCATGGGTTCAATTTCTGGTCAGGGCACATGCCTAGGGTGTAGATTGTTGGTTGAGGCAACCAATTAATGTTTCTCTGGTCTCTCCTTCTCCTCTCTCTAAAATCAATAAGCATGTCCTTGATGAGAATTTTTTAAAAAATGAAGGGAGAGATATTTAATTTTATAAGTGACCAGTTTTTTATCAAATAACCTATACAACCTCATGACTATAGGAACACAGATGATGTTGGGAAGACAGGAAACCCTGTGCCTCCAATTTTCCTATACTTTAAATTCATTAACACTGAGGAAATAAAGCAGCCCATAAGAATTGGCAGCCAATGAAAAAAAAGGGGAAAGGCCCAGGAGAGCCTAAACAAGGGGTACCAACTATATTCATAGATTGCCTTTAGTCTATGGAGAGCATAAGATTCTCAGAAGCTAATGACAACAATAACCAAATCCCTGTCTTCCTGAGGCTGTAGAAGGAAGAATGGCTCCATAGAAGGAAGGTTCACACAGACAAATAGAAATTCAAGACCCAGGCTTTGGTTGGTGTGTCTTCCCCATATGCTAAGGGTGTGGTCAGATCCCTGGTAAGGGCACGGATGGGAACCAACCAGTGAATGCATGGGTACATGGAACAACAAATCAACGTCTCTCTCTCTCCCTCTCTCTCTCTCTCTCTCTCCCTCTCTCTCTCCCCTCTTTCTTTTAAAAAATCAATCAATAAATTTTTTAAAAAATGAAAACAAAAGAAATGCAACATAGACCCATACCCATTTATAATGCGATGACCCAAATGGGCTTGTGTTTGTACTTTTCAGATTATCCCAAAAGGTAAAAATCATTAAAAAATGTTAATTCCCATAGAATTCTAGGATCCCTGAAAGTTTGTCTTTGGACGCCCAGCTGAGAAACATTGCTTTAAGAGTATAGCAAAGGAAAAGGCAAAATATAAAACCAGAATTCCTGGCTTGTAACCCAGCGCAGAACTTAATAGCTATGTGACTCTCCGCAGGTTACTTTCCCTCTCTGTGTTTTGGTTTTCTCCTCTGTAAAGGGGGATGGAAATGGCATCTTCCTCATAGGTTATTGGCAGGGTTAAAAGTGACAACCTAAGAAAAGAAGGAAAAATTGTGCCTTTGGTGCTACCCGCTCCTCCTTACTGCTCCATACCCAGCCAGTCTATTCTAGGGGGCGAAGTTGATGAAAGAATCGCAAGGCTAACTAAGGTCCCTTCCCGCTGGGCAGCATTCACTCACATTTACTTTGTTATTTCCTTCCTTAAAGGTTTAAAAGAGATCCTGGTAACACTATTTTTGCTTTTTCCTTATGTACTCAGCAGCTCTTTTCCTATCCACACTGTTTCTTTAGTTCCCATGAAGAAGCTATGGTGTTGGCTGATAAAAGTGCCAAGTTGTTTCTGGTTTGATTCAATCACAATCACATTGTCAATTTTCAAGACGTTAATTAAGGAATAAAGACCACTGGGTGTGTTTGACAGGGCCTGTTATGACTTGCCATGCTAAGTACGCCCAGTGAGTGAGCCCAGAGGTTGAAATGCAGTTCCTCTGCTCCTTGCTATGTGTTAATGGCCCAATTAAACATTCCTTAAAGTACAGTTTCTTCTTGTTCCAGGAGTGGGTGTTAGGTAATAGTTTTGTTTGGGGATTTTGTGCCAGAGTAGGCCCTCTGAGGCTGAAGAAATTCCACAGCTCTATTTCCAAACATACTCTGTTGACTCATCTCTCCTGTAGGGGGAGGGGTGTCTTGAAAAAGTTTCACTGCAGCCTGTGGCCTCGATTCCAGTAGCACAAAGAAGCAGGACCATTTTTTAAGAACTTGTTTCAGGTCACTTTGGTTAATAACATTATATACATTTCAGGTGTACGACTTCATAATACGGCATCAGTACACTCCACTGTGTGCTCACCACCCAAAGTCCGGTCTCCTTCCATCACCATGTACTTGATCCCCTTTACCCTCTTCATCTTCCCCCCGACTTCCCTTCCCCTCTGGTAACTCCCATTCTGTTGTTTGTATCTATGTGCTTGTTGGTTTCTTTTTATATCCCACATATGAGTAAAAGCGTATGGTTGTCCTTTTCTATCGGACGTATTTAACTTAGCATGATACCCTCAAGATCCATCCATGTGTTGCAAATGGCAGTATTTCATCTTTTTCTGGTTGCGTAGGATATATATACGAGACCCTGCCCAGAAAAAAAGTCCAACCATTGTTAACATAATAAGAGTGGTTTGTGTGACATCAATGTAGCCTGACAGCCAAGTTGAGTGGACAGAAATGTGCATGCGTGAACAATGACAACTTCACTATACTAGTCAGTGGGGGTGGTAGACGTCACTGAGTGAGCATGTGCCCTGTGTGGCCCGTTGCATTCAAAATGACTGAGCAAGTAGAGCAACGAATCTGCATCAAATTTTGCATCAAGCTTGAACATTCCTCCGTGGAAACTATTCAGATGATTCAGAAGGCCACAGCTGTGGGCAACTGGTGACTGGCAGCTTCATCACGACAACATGCCTGATCATGCATCTCATCTCATGTAGTGTTTTTTGGTGAAACATCAAATCATCCATGTAACTTAGTCCCCCTACAGCCCAGATTTGGCACCCTGCAACTTCTGGCTTTTCTCAAAACTAAAATCACCTTTAAAAGGGAAGAGATTTCAGAGTTTTGATGAGATTCAGGAAACTACAACAGGGCAGCTGATGGCAATTGGGAGAATTGTGTGGGGTCCCGAGGTGTCTACTTTGAAGGGAATTGAAGCATTATTGTCCTATGTACAACGTTTCTTGCATCTTGTGTCTTCTTCAATAAGTGTCTCTTTTTCATAGTACATGGCTGTATACTTTCTGGACATACCATAACAAACATAGGGGTACCTATATCTTTATGAGTAAATGTTTGGGAGAAGATATCTGCAAACAATACCTCATATAAGAGGCCAATATATATAAAGCACTCTCCTTAGTTGACTTAGTATAGCTACTTCTAGCAACAGCAATACAACAAGATCAGGACCTGGTCTGACTCAGTAATTCATCATTACAAACTACTTCTGGTTCCCAAAGTAAGTGGAAAAGTGGGTATGCTGCTAATTATGACTAAAGTTCAGCAATTGGGCTCATAAAGAACAGCAGGCTGGGTTACCTGACATCTTTCACAAAAAGGATAAATTCAACATAAAACCTCTAGAGAGGCAAATCTCACACCCCCCAACACTTGGGCTTGGAGAATAACCAGGTGAAAACTGCAGATCAACACAAGTGTCTTCAGTTACTGGGAATTTGGGGTGCCCATTCTGAAAAGCCAATCCCCAATAGCGCTTATCAAACAAATTCATTTCTAGGATCATAAATTATGATGAATGTTTGAAGAGGTGCTGAGTCACGCACGCCCTTTCCCAAAGAAGGGCTGGGACCTTACAAGCAAAGGAACTTTGAAATTGAAAAAAGTATCCAGATAAACATTAAACCTGTTTATGCTAAAACAAATTAAAATGTGGAAATGATTATCCTGATAACAAAAAGACTGGAAATGTCTAATTAGAGGCACTTGTAGTAATTTGTACTATTTTGGACTTGCCCTAAGTCATGACTTCTGATAATTGGAAAATAAATAGCTGTCCATGAAGACGGCTCATTCTTTGATAGATCTTCTATAAAATCCTTGCCCACAGTCCTGACTGGTGTGGCTCAGTTGGTTGGGTGTCGTTCTGCAAAGTGAAGGAAAGGTTTCTGGTTCAATTTCCCATCCAAGATCAGGCCAGGCTGCATACCAGAGGCAACCAATTGATGTTTCTCTCTCACATCAATGTTTCTCTCCCTCTCTCTCCTTCCTTTCCCCCCTCTCTAAAAATAAATAAATAAAATGTTTAAAATCCTTGTCCATAGAGTAAGATAATTGCATCTGGATACCAGACATAATGGGTTTGAAAATTCTAATTACCCAAACTGGCTTAATCTTATTAACAAGATGATTTTCCATCTTCAGAAACAAAGTATTAAATCTGAACGAAGGGCAGGGTGTTGTGTGGTTCCATCGCCTGTTTTACTTTGTTTACAGGGTGAGCAGTGGAAAGTCCTCATTTTCATTAGCAACCATTTTGTGTTTCTTTAATTCTAAATGGGAGCAAAGTATCTGTTTTTATACCGTATGTCAACAGTGTATTTGCTCCTTTCATATCAAGTAATAAATGATCTCTTACTACTTGATCAGTATTATTTTTACTGCATTCCCTCAAATGTCTATTCGTTTCAGGAGCAAAAATCTTGCCAAGGTCAAGTGGCACTGACTCTGCTGTGGCAGCCCACACACCAGTGGCCCCGGGGGGCCCCTCCCCAGGCTGACTCCTCCATTGCTTCCTTTTCACTCTCACTTTCCGAGGTGTCTCTGGCCATCCCTGCCACAATCTAATAGCAATTCAGAGGTGGCATAAAAGTGTAATGCACAGATAAACGCAGTAGGGAATTCAATCTGCCTTCAGGTCTGGCACTTCTTTTGAAAACTCTTCAACTAGATTTCAGGTTCTTAAGGACAGTGACCTCTTTCTTGCTCTCTAGTTTCTTTTGCAGAACCTGATGCATTACTATAATCCCATCTAGTTGTTGATTGGTTAGTTGATCATTAAATCCATCCTTTCAGCCTATTATACAAAGAAAAGACTAAGAAGTATAAACTGGCTAGTAAAAGAACAAAAACAAAAAAAATCTGGCATCATTTTTCTCACCATGAACAAAAATATAGTGGAAATGTTATACTAATAGGGTTGTTAGCAGGAAGAGGTACATCTATATCACAAAGAAAAAGAATATGTTCTGTTCAATCCAAATGTCAAGTGTATAGAGCTTCAGAAAAAAATATGTAGTTCTATAAAGTAATGACATTTGAATGAACTTTTTATTCTATTCCCCAAACAGTCTGTGAAAATTTTATATTATGTTGAACTTAAGAAATACAGAGTAAAAACACAAGGCAGATATAGGCAAATATAGTTTTGGCTCTTTCATTAGACAATTTTAGAATAAATAAAGTATCCATTTAAAATCAATGGGTGAAAAAATAAATTAATGAGTGAAAATAAATACATAAAAATCAATAAGTGGAAAAGAAATCCGCCTTCAGAAATTTTTACTCCGAAAAAGGAAGCTATATCAATAAAAAAATGTACTGTACCATTGGTTTATTTACAGGGCTCATGGCTATTATAGTTTCAGAGGTCTCAAAAATAAACTTGGGAGAGGCAACTGCAGCTGCAGCCACACTCTTTAAGATAAAGCAAGCTTTCTGAGTAGGTGGTATTTACTTTAAGCCCTTAATGTAAATCAATCAATGAATGAACAGTATAATTGAACATTGAGTACATATGTTTGTCTTTTCTCTGTTTAAATGTTTGCCTCAAACTGAATCAATTCAATTATGCTGACATTGTAGAACTTGGCCTAGATCAAGATAACGTAACAGGCAGGAAAGACAGGCAAAGACTCTGAAGACTGTGGTGTAAGGAAGAGTGAACTAGGCGAGTTGACCACATTCCTGAGGCCAAATCCCACATCTCTATGGTAACTTGTAAACAACTGTCCCAAGCTGAGTTGGGCCCCTCCAAAAGTCCTAGGTGCCAGTATCTGTAAATGTGACCTTATTTGAAAATAGGGTCTTTTGCATATGATCAAGCTAAGATGAGATCATTAGGGTGGGCCCTTAACCAATATGATGGCTGTCATTATAAAATGGGAAAAATTGGGCACAGAGACAGTCCCTACACAGGTGGAAGGCAGAAGTCAGAGTGATGTCTCTGAAGTCAAGAAACACCAAAGATGCTAGAAAATGACCGGAAGGTAGGAAGAGGGTGCACCAGCTTCTCCCTCACAGCCCTCGGGAGGAACAAACCCTGCTCACATCTTGATCTGGGACTTCTGACCCCCAGAAACGTGAAACAGATTTTTGTTGGTTAAGCCACCCACTTTGTGGTACAGCCCTAGGAACTTAACACAATAACCACTGCTTCGTCGGCTGCACAGGTGCCCTAAACAAGAAGTTTAGGCTTAAAACCAGTCTGTGCCTGCCCACACCAAAACATGTATCAAAAGCTGAGAACAAATTATGAGTAACTAAGAGGGAAGGTACTTTAGATCATAAGATCTTTTTTTACATCGACTTTATCGAGGTATAATTTAAATACAATAAAATACATTCATATAACTGTGCAATTCAATGAGTTCTGGCAAATGTGAGATCATTCCAATCAAACCATAAAACTTTTCTTGGAAAGTTCACCAATGTCCTCTTCCAATCAATCTTCCCACTGGAGTCCTAGGCAACCATCACTTTTCTGTCACTTGTAGATTGATAGTGGGGAGTCAAAATTTCACGTGGATTTTCTACTGTGGGAGACACCGCACTCCTAACCTACCCCATTGTTCAAAGGTCAACTGTAGTCTGAGGACTCTGCTTAAAATGTTGTATAATACTCTCTTATCAGCAGTGAGTAGCAGAAAGAAATATGTTTTACCTTATGACCCATAATTTATGCTTGACCAAGACCATAGTTTGATAAAATAATCCTTACTATTTTCAAGGAACTCATTTATTCACTTGCTCCTTTATTTCTTCAGTCATTTGTATATGATTATATAAAAAGGTGGTGTAACATCTTTTTAGAGGACAGGAATATAGAAGAAAAGAGCAAACACCCCATTTGTCTCATCTGATCTTTCTGACAATCTAACTAAATATCTCCAGAGGTCATAGTTTCTTTTCTGCCACAGAACAGTAGGTAGCCCACAAACCTAATATTCATGTAGACAGTTTGTTAGAGAAAAACCTTTATGTATTTTCATCACCAGTTTGTGAATAGGAAATCTTAGACACATATAATTTAGATACTATGACCTGTCCTTGGTCAAAATGCATAATCCTAAAGGGGCCACAGTACTTCTGCCCCAGGGCTGCAGTCTTTGCACTGAGTATTCTACACTGCCCTCTCCTGGTCAAGTAAAGTGCACCATCCAGGCAGCTTAGGGTCCCAAAGTCTAGACAATTAAATGTATCCTTTGCTCAAGCAGTAGACAGACATACATGAACTTCTGTTCACCTCTGGACCAAGAAGAAAAAGGAAAAATAATAAGGGAAAAAAAAAGAAGAAAACATTTGGATATGTCCAGCTTTGATAATTCAAATTAGATTTATTCTTCATCTACCACTTAGTTTTTTAGTTCCTTTTTCTTTTCTCTCTTTTTTAAAGAAATAAACACAAAATAGCAATTGACTGAGTGGTTGGAAGAAAGAGCCCAAGTCTGATGTCGCCTTGTTTCTAAGAGAATGAAAAAAAAAATCCTAAACCCAAACCCTATAATTCAACCCAACTTATCGCTACCCTCTGATTAAAGCATGTTTTAAAATAACAGATAGAAAGCTGAGATCTGCATTGAGATAAAGATGGTTAGCATAGATCAAAAGGAAGTGTAGAGATGTCAGATTAAGTGACAGGATGTGGGGAAGTGGTGGGTCCCATATCCAGTTACTTTACGCACGAGTACATTTGCAGAGCACAGGTTCTCTGACCGGCGAGCCGCACCGAGACGGAAACCAGGGAAATTAATGGAAGGCGATCTCTAATGGCTCGTGTTTGCTCTGATATGGATCCAAGACCACATTTCTCCTAATTAGTAATACTACTGTAATTTTTATAACGGTCTATTTTGCCCTGCCCAGGACAGTAAATCATCTTTGAAACTTTCATCTAACAACTCTGAGGGGGGGTTAGCACCATGCTGGAAGGACGCTGCATTCCACATACCTAAACCTGGTAATTAGATATAGACAGACGATTTCCCCAACCCTATGAGGAGAAAAAACATTTCAAATACCCCCCGAGAAATTCCATTTAAGACACTTTGGGAGGCAAAAGGGGCAAATAATGTAGAATAATGTCAGTATCGATGGAGTCCAGAAAAGAATAGAAAGTTACTTTTGAGGTAAAGTGGGAATAGTATACTTGCTAAACAAAGTGGAGAAGTCACACGGTGGTTCTTTTTCCGAAGTGTGAGTTACAGCAGAAGACTGCTGGAAAGACCACAGTTAAAGCCACATGTGTCTTTGGGACTCTGTTCACACATTACCCTTCACAGGGAAGCTGATGTTGGCAAATCATGGCCAGGCTATAAATCAGAAGTTGAAAATCCGTGTTAGGGAAATTCTATGCAATTAGCATGGGGGTTAGTTAACTGCATAGAGGGGTTCCTTCTTTATTTAACATAGTCACAAAAATCTAAAGTTCTAGAGCTGAAAAAGACTTTCTCATTTGCCTTCACTAGGTTCAATTACCCCCAGTTTAGTGATAAGCAAATGAAATAACCTTTTAGCTAAAACAGTTCCACACTTGACAATCCAAGAGGCCAGGAGTAGGATGAGGAGACTGAATTTAGGGGGTGGGGAAAGGTGCCCAAAACCTTCATAATCAAGATAAATAATATTTTAACTCACCCTCCCCAAATCCCATCTCTGCTGGGTGCTATCTTTATTTAAAATTTTGGTATATTGCTCATCAGGGATTTCTTTCATTGATTTTGATTTTTTAAAAATATTGTTCCTCTTGAATACTGAAGTTTTTAGCACTCTTAAATTCTGCACCTAAGGCAGGTGCTCTACTTGCCTCACAATAGTCTCAGACCTGCAAACCCATTTCAATATTTATATAACTTCAGGTTCAGGAATTTCCCACATCTGACCTGAGGTTTCTCAGCCTTGGCACTATAGACATTTTGGGGGTCAGATGATGTTTTGTTGTGGGGAGATCCATCCACCGTAGGGTGTTTAGCAGCATCCCTCGCCCCCACCCACGAGAGGTCAGCAGCACCCTCGCTCCTCCTCCCCCTGCCATGCTTGCCAAATCACCCCTGATTAAGAGCCATTGATCTAACCAAAATTACCTATGCTGCAAACACCCCATTCCTTCTCACTGTGCCCTCAGTAGAGACAAAGTAGCGTTTCATCATTTTCTAAATAACAACCTTGTGAGAGTCTTTGCTTTGTAGGGTGTGTGTTTACTTTATAATCTGATTAGAATGATGATAATCAAGTTAACTTGTCTAGATTTACCAAGGTCATGTCGCTGGCCTCTGTAAGGGCCATTCCTGTTGAACATCTGACATCTCAGCAGACCACGCGGCCGACTGAGTCAGGAGCTTCTCCCAGAAGCTCAGAGATGCCTTGTAATGATAACCCTTTTGTCAAACTGTAAACTTCAGTCCCTCATTGGGTCAGGTCTCAGAGCTTCATCACCCCACCCCCAACCACACTGCATTCCCTTCAAAGTGAATTTCATCTTGGAATTTACCAATAACCTTTACTTAAGCTGTTGTATCTTTTTTCCATCTCAGAAGCTACAGCTCTAATGAGTCAGATTAGATTAGATAATTTAAAAATTCAACATTCTCTCTGATCTTAGTGTTTTAAAATACTACAATTTTGGAAAGGCATTTTGCCTATAATGACCAAAGAAGATTTAGTAAAGTAAAAGCCAAATTCATTACAAAAATGTTAAAGCCCAGAGTTAGAGTTGGAAATCAAATTCCGCTTGGAAAGCAAAAATCCATTTCTGGATAGTATCAGTAGTTTTGCAACATACTGAAAAGTCTCATAGTCACCCCTGCAGCAGCAACAGGAATCATAAATAGGAAGTCTGATGGATGAGCTAGAAAGTGTTCCCAGTGATACACAATCTGCCGCCTTCCCCCTCCACTCCGCTGAACTTTTATAAAATTCTGGGTATATATGTGCTTTCTCTTCCACATAGGCATGTTGTATGGGGCGGAGCGGGGGGGAGGGAGTGTCAGTTTATATTCAATATTATAGCAGTCAGGGCTATTAGCTGCAAGCAACATAAACTAACTCCAGCTGATTAAGCAGAAAAAAAGTGTTTGTTGTTGGGCTGTTGAAGAGTCCAGCAAGATTGGGACCGAGCTAGGAGAGAAACCAGAGAAGGAAAGCTGGGCAACAGGTGACGGCCAGCCAGAAACAGCCCCCCAACTGCACTAGTGAGGAAGCCACCGCACTGCCGCTGCCACTGAACAATGGATGCTGCGGGTTGCCCAGCAGACACCGACACTGAACTTTGGGCGACACTGCTCCTGCTGCCATCACCTTGGTGTGTCTGGACTCCCCACTGTCTCTGCCTCTTTATGTCATCAGCTCTCAAGTCAAAGTCACTTAGCAGGTACATCTGTTTAGTCAGGTACACCTGAGTCACATGCCTGCTCCCTGGCAGCAAGGGAGGCTGTGACAACGCCTGGACTTGCCAGCTTTTAAAGTGGGAAGCAGGTAGCTAAGAAAATGACAGTTGTCCATTACAGGTGTGATAAAGGGAGGTAATTAATAATAACAGATGAAGTCTTGGGCTCCAAGTCAGGCTATCTGAATTGGAATTTATGCTCTATTACTGCCAATGTAACCTTGGTCAAATTACTTCAGTCCTTAATGGTTTCTATTTCCTCACCTCTAAGATAGAGGCATTACTGTTACTCGCCTTAGAGGCTCTTGTGAGGATTAAATTAAAATATCCCAGTAAAATTGCCTAGCACATACATGATACACAGTGCCTCTATATATGTGTACATGTATGTATACACACCTAAATATTTTAAATGAATATGCATGTACGCCATCATGCAACCTTGAGAGCAGAGACAGAGTTTCTCTACCCCACTTCTCTTCCCTCCTACAAATACTGAGAGAGTCCTTGCATATCTCAGACTGTTTCCTTAGTTTAATGAAGGATCAGGCAACTCAGTTTAACTCTGGCCTCCCTGCTTAAAGCATATGTGATCTAGCAGAGCGAGAGCAATGAAGAAATCATTATGATTCTGAATAAGCTAAAGTAGCATAAAAAGGAATGTTCAGAGAAGGATAGGATTAGTTTTGTCTGGGGAGTTGGAAAAATTGTGACAGAAGGAACTGAGCAGGGAACGTGAAGAAGAGATAATAAGAAATATTCAGAGAGTAGAGAGAAGGGGCATGTTCCAGGCAGCGTAAGTGCAGGTGTGCCTGGGCACAGGGAAGAGCTGGGAAGGACAAGAGCAAGCATTGATGGGAAGGTGGAAAAGGATGAGCTGGAAAAGATAGACTGGGGCCAGATTGTCAAACCCTTTGGGTCACACCACGGTGGTATGTTTTCATCTGTGAACACATGTGCCACTAAGACTGCTGAGAACTGACCAATGGCCCTAGCAATGTATCACATCTTCGGGGTCAATGGCTGAGGTCATTTATTTCTGGTAAGAGTTTTAATTCATGATTCAGAAATTAAATCCCAGGAATTAAGGTTGGCTTAAGCAAAACAGTGGAACAGGCGAAGCTTGTCCCAGGCTTCCCTTTTGCTCAGTCTCCCTTTCCCTGTTAACCTCTGTCTCAGGTACCAAGGCCACCTGGAAAGCCTCTGCCTATCCATCACCCCAGCATAATGCTACCATAGGCTGTTGGCCCTCACTAGTGCTCCCAGCTCCACATCCTGCCATTCTTCTTCTTCCTCCACTCATGGGAGTCCCAACTTCTGTTTAATTGATGGAGTGAGAACGGGCTAAACAGATACACCAGCCTTGCCTGCTGTAATAGTTCATGGCCCTTCAGGGTAACACAATGTCCTAATGCGAACAGTTCTCCCACGTCAATTTCTGTTAGCCCCTGGAACTACGCCTTCCCAACCTCTCCACCCAACCCCGGCCAGTTAGAACACGTGCTTCAATAAGGACAGAAAAACCTTCACTGACCTCAAAATAAGAGTTCTTGAAACAGAATTACTCCAGAAAGTCTGCGATGAGAGGTTGCTTCCTCCTCACTTCTTCGGAAACAGAGGCGGCTTTGGGCTGAGGACTGAATCTGCTCTTCCCTGTGGAACGGGGAGTTTGGTCTCAAGTTCCCCAGGACCCTTAACTCAGCATTCTGAGCGCAGTGGCTCCAGCAGCCACAGGACCCGAATCGAAGGAGTTTGGTTCCTCGCAGTGGATGTGTTTCAGCAGCACACTGTTTACAGACCCAAGTGGATTTCTTCCAGGTGGTTTTGTTTTCGCCGCCAGGAGCCCAGGGGCTGCAGCCCTGGGAGAGCCTCCAGCAATGTCAGGGAATTGAGCGGACACCCAGAGAGCCAGCATGGTGAGCCGGGACGAGGGGCGAGGAGGCCCGGAGCGGGCCCGCCCGCCCTCCCGAAGAGCTGCGGCTGAGAAGGCTTCCTGCCGCGGGGCCAGCCTCTTTAGTGAGTCTACTCTGTGAGACACGAGGGATGGGTAAAAATGAGCGATTACCCCCGAGACAGACTCGTTCCTTCGGGGGCAGTGTATTTCCCTCGCATGCTTTCCCCTTCACAGCAAGAAAATGCATGAGCAGCCAGTGACTATGAAGTCGGTCATATTGAATTTACTCAGTTTTTCTCAAGCCCTCGAGCGTGAACCACTGCAAACCTTCGTGTGTGCTCTGGGGAAGGAAAGGAGGGGAAAAGGAGCTCCGTAGCAAGGCCCGAGGAAAAGCCTTCGAGAGGAGAACAGCGAGATAAAGCAACACGATTTCAAACCCTGATCTCCTGAAACGGTGCCTTTAAAGCTGCACTTTTCCCGTTTCTGACCGCAGCCCTTCAAAACTCCGTGTCGAACCCTGTTATAACCTGCTTCTCCTCTGTCAGTGATCGCTTTCACGGGCCAGTAATCCCCCCACGAGCGGCACAAAAGTCCACAGCAGAGACTTGCGCACTGCAACAAGCTTCCCTCATTGCTCTTTGCGGAGAGCTGGAGACGGGACGGGTCTGTTCTCCTTTCAGAAGTAAATGACGCAGCTGCCAAGGACCCAGTCTGGAAGCAGACCGGAACCCTTCACTGGGTCAGATAACCTAGAGGACGACGACTTAATATTATACTCTCTGCTTTCGTCCAACAAAACGCAGGTAGAAAGTCCCTGCATTTTTTTTCAAGTAAAAATCAACAGACAAGATGCCATCTGCGAGGGAGAGTTTTTGGGTACCCTCTCCTCAGTCACCCTGCTTTGGCGCCCTTACCCCGTCACCAGAGGTAGCCTGGAGCTCTGGGCACCACTGGCCGGCTGCTGGGGCGACCACAGTGACAGGAGGCTAGAGAAAGAAGGGTCACTGAAACAGCAATAGCTGTGGAGAGAGGGTGTCATGGGCCATAGGAAGGGTGAGAGACAACTCACTTTGTCTCCTCTTCCACCCACCTGGAGGCACTCTGATGGGCCTGAGGCTTCCACAGGAAGAGGCAGGCGTGATGGGCTCTGAGCAGCATCCTCAGGCCCATGGGTCACAAACCCAAGTGTCAGCTGGGGCCAGGCAGCTAACTGTCAGGGAGTGAGCAGGCCAGGGGTGTGGCTAAACAGGGCTGGGGGCTAAGGAAAAAAAAGATTTCTATATACGATTTATTTCTTTTTTAAATAAAGATCACTTTCTTTATTAAAATAAAGACAGTGTTCTGAAACAAAAACAAAATTAGTTCCCTTTGGCAAAGTAACACCTTCTTGTACTAGGCATCAGGTCTGTTGCTCCCTTTTCCCCTTGACTGTCAAGAGGCTCAAAGCTATACTTTGTGATCCCCTTTGGTTTTTTGACACAGCTATCTTTCCTTCCCATCCTGTCCTGTCTCAGCTCACACACACACACACACACACACACACACACACACTCACCTGGTACTCTGTAAAAATGTAATGTAGGTAACATAAGTGTAATACTGGTTAATATTTTAGAGTTATTAATTTATTATTATTAAATACTGACATGTATAAGGTCTTTTTTTATTTTCTTATGTTTTATGTCTTTTCACATAAAAGCCTCTACTGAATATCCAAATTCAGTGGAAAGGACAGTTAGATTAATTCTAAATTTTGGCTGCATCAGTGAAATCCTAGGTATACTAATTTAAAAAATATCTTGTTATTCTCATTTTAAGGACTTCATTTTTTTTGTTTTGTCTATACTCTTATTTTTCTTTTCTTTTTTTTTTTTTTTACTTACTGTCTTCTCTATCTGCAAGCCAAGATTATGAATCAAGATAATAAACTTTAGGAAGGTGCCATAGATTCAAAATTAATCTCTACCAAAGTTAATTCCTGCATGAATTAAGCTGACTGTGTTTCAACTCCATAAATTGTGTGGAATAGGTGCATATAAAACATGAACCAAGGGCTCCTCGTTTATCACTCCATATCTATGACACATCAGTGTGGGAAGGGCACAGCTGTTTTTTGTTTCTTTCTTCTTTTTAGAGCTGTTGGGCTAGCCATCTCAAAGATTGTAGGAAATATTCTGAAATCAAACAGATTTCCTCTCTATGGCTGAAACTGCTAATAATCAGAAGTCTACAGAAAAATTCCATATGTATACTTATGCAAAAGATCACGACCCTCCTCTTGAACCTACAAACCAGCAGAAGGATTGCCAGTGAAGGATTGAGAGTGAGGTGGGAGAGGAACCAAGAGCTTGGGGGTGGGGTAGGAAGATTGTTCTGCTGCACAAGGTTCATGACCAGTTGTTGGTGTTGGTTTATTTTATGGCTAAAATTCAGTTCTTGGAGAAATCTATGAGATGGGATGAAAGCAGGATGACAAGACAACCCAGGTGAGAACTAACCTGTAGTGGGCGCTGTGATGCACCCCATCCCCTTTACTTGGCCAGCACACACACCCCTAATGTATCAAAGTCCCTCCAGCCTTGCCTGGGAAATCATGCCCTGCCTTGCCCTCCCACCAAGGCCAGAGTAGCCCATAGCCAATGACCATACAAGAGGCCAGTCCCCTCACCTCAGCTCTGTTTTGAAGTTTATACTTTAGAACTACGTTGTCTGACATGGTAGCCATTAACCATATGTAGCTATTTAGATTTAAAATTCAGTTCTCCAGCTTGCCGTATTTCAAATGCTCAATGACTATAAATAGGTGGTGGAAACTGTACCTGACAGTGCTAATTATATGGACCATTCCCATCACTGCAGTAACTTCTACTAGACAGCACTGCTTCAGGGCCACCCCCAGTGGATGAAGCCACGGCTAGGTTTCGCCTCATGCAAAGTCCTTGCTCACTCTTTTCCCTTCCCTATCCTGCTTCCCGGCCTCTTTTATTTGTTTATTTGCTTGTGGGGTTTTCTTGTTTGTTTGTTTCTCGCTTGCTTGCTTGTTTCTGAAAAGCACTCCCTCAATAAACTACATGCACCTGAGCACCTGTCTCAGGCTCTGCTTCTGGGAGTTCAATCCACACCCTTTCCCCATACCTTGCCTTATGCATCTCTTCCATCTGGCTGTTCCTTAGTTATATTCTTTTATAATAAACCAGTAATCTAGTGAGTAAGCAGATTTCCTCAGTTCTGTGAGCCGCTCTAGCAAATTGATTGAACCCAAGGATAGGGTTGTGGGAACCTCTATAGCCAGTCAGTAATCAGAAGTACAGGTAATAACCTTGCACACCCACAGACAACATTTGGGAGTCTTAAGAGGGGCTGTGGGGTGTGTGGGCAGTTTTGTAGGATTGAGTCCTTAACCTATGGGATCTGAAGCTATCTCTGGGTAGTGTCAGAATTGAGTTGAATTCTTGGGAGAGTCAGTTGGGGTCCAGAGCATGGCTTGGTGGTGTGGGAGACAACCCTTCCTCATATTGGAATTGGTAGCAAAACTCCCTTAGTAACTAACATACTATTTAGAAGTAAGTGGATCCTATAATTCCTGACTTTGCAGATATTGTACTGAACCACTGGGTTAAAAATACAGACTCCTGAGCCCCACTCCAGACCTACTGGAAAGGACTTTCTGGGAGAGTGGAAATTTGCCCCACGCCCCAGGTGAGTCTTGCTGCAGAGGGGCTGCCCAGGCTAAGGAACAGCTGTCAGCCGAGACGGTTCCTAGGGCGACTGCAGTCCAGCACTTGTGATGGTCCCCACAGTAAAGAGGGCCAGGGGCAAAGCTCTGAAGTCAGATTTGCTGGCTTGAATCTTGGCTCTCCCACGTTATAGCTGGGTGACATGGACAACCGACTTAAACTCTTAGTCTTTGTTTCCTCATCTTCAAAATAAGGTTAACGATTGTGCCTAACTTGTAAAGTTGTAAGGATGTGTGATGGTTAATTCTGTTTGTCAACTGTACTGTGCCACAGGATGTCCAGATAGCTGGTAAAACATTACTTCTGGGTATGCCTGTGAGGCTGTTTCCAGAAGAGATGAGCATTTCAATAGACAGAGGGCATAATGAAGATCCTCCCTCACCAGTGCAGGTGGGCCTCATGCCATCTGCCACGGGCCTGAATAAAACAAAAAGGTGGAAGAAGGGAAAAGTTGCTTTCAGCCTGTGCTGGGGCATGCATCTTCTCCTGTCCTCAGATGTCCGTGCTCTTGGTTCTCGAACCTTCAGATCTGTCAGGGTCTTACACCAGCAGCCCCTCCAGTTCGTAGGCCTTTGGGGTGGGACTAGAACTGCACCTCGGGCTTGGCTGGGCCTGCCCACTGCAGACTGTGGGACTTCTCGGCCTCCATAACCATGTGAGTCAATCTCTCATAATTAATCTTTCTATACACTTCTGTTTCTCTGTTTTCCCGACTAATAAGGACTTCAACATATCTTTTCAGGGGGACACAAATCAACCAATTACATTATACAATGGCAGCAGCCAGGGAAGACAGAAGCCTGAGAAAAAGTTGGGAGCTGGCAACTGTGGACAAATGAACCACAGGCGGCATCATGCCGTGGACTGTATTTGCTGGGAGTCAGGGATCTGGAGGAGCATGCCGGGAACTAGATGTGAGCTTGTCTTCCCGTCTCTGTTTCCAGCCAAGGACACCAACTGCAGTTCCGGAGAATGCAAGGGGAAACACTCCAAAACATGCTGCGGAACGCCTCGTTCCTGAGCCAGACGCAGTCAGCCTATGCCGTACTGAAGCTAAAAAAGGAAGAAAGTGGGGGAAGAGGGTGGCTTTATACTTATTTCTCTCCAGTCCCGAGGGCACAATGAAAGCAGACACTTTCAGCTTGAGACTTTTGCTGCCAGGATTCTAGCAGGGCTTGTTAAAATGTCCTAACCAACTGTGAACTCATTATTCCTTGGGAAGCCCCATCCTTTCCACGAGCCAGGCGGACCCCGTCAGCACCCACATCTTCCCAGAGGGCTGTTTCTCGATAATTTTCCACCAGAGTTGTCCTGGCTGGAGCCCTCAGGATGCCTCACTTACACACTGCACATTCAGAGTCTTACAAAAGGCCGAGGACAACCATCCAAGCACATTTGGAAGCAACAGCCACAGTCGCTGGGCCTCACACAAAGAAGATTCTGGCCCTTCATGTTTGAGATTCCCTTTCTGGCAACCATACAGGTGCTTCAAAGTGCCCTGTCGGGCAAACCTGGACACAGCTCCAGTTTACATGTATGAGGTGGGGGCAGAGAGAAGGGGGTAAGGATTCGGGCATAAAACGTGAGACGCAGTGCGGGGGGTGGGGGAAGGTGACCGTGAGAGGGCTACACCCTCCGTAGGAGGCTCAATGAACCTGGTTGCCCACAGGGACCAGAAGGAAGTAAATCAGTAACAGCAGGTGCTCCTTACATTCACTGAGCACCAGCTTGACCAAGACTATTGTCCACAGTTACTTTAAATATTGTCTGTCCTCTATTTGCTCACTCATCTTCCAGATTGTTTAACTGATTGGTCGGTGTTTTCGTCTCCCTGTCTCTGTTCAGTATTGTGAACCATTTCTTTGGCTCTTTTCTATTGTTTACCACGTCTCCCTTCAGCTGTTTCTAGTCTGCCATTGACAGTCTGATCATGACAATATCTGATTCTTTGGGGGAAGGCTATATTTGCTCTTTGTGTCTGCTGATTCTCACTCTTTTTAGTTGCTATGACTGCTATAACAACTTACCACAAAGTGGGTGACTTAAAACCACAGATTTATTCTCCGACTGTTCTGAAAGCCAGGAGTCCAAAAGCACTGGGTTAGAGCCAAGGTCTTGGCCGAGCTGGTCGTTCTGACGGCCACAGGGCGGAATTCATTTTCTCCGCTTCTCGGGCACCTGGAGGCCGCCCTCATTCCCTGGCTCCCGGCCCCATCCCTGCACGACTCCAGCCTCTCGTTTCCATCCTCACACCTCCTACTTCTATAACCAAATCTCCCTTTTCTTCTCTCATATAAGAATACCTGTGATTACATTTATACTCTACCTGGCTCATCCAGCATAATTTTTCCATCTCAAGATCCTAGTCACATCTGCAAAGCTCCTTTTGCTGTATGGGGCCCGTTATCCAGCGTACCACACACTTGCCCTGTCAGAGACTGCTGGTTCCCCACAAAGTATCCATTCTCCTGCTCTTTCCTAGTAAGGAAAATGCTACTTTAATTACTAATTACTTCTGCCTGTATTCCAGGCTCATTGCTTGCCAGTTAAAACTCCCTAGTGGGTGTTTTGTTTTGTTTTGTTTGATTTGTTTTGTTTTGTTTTTTGAGATCTAGGTGTGGCATGGGATTACAATTTTGCCAATGTCGTGTAAGTGGAGGCGCTGTGTGCAACTTTCAGAATATGTTTTAAGAGAGAGTAGGCGGCTCTTCGTGCCCTTCCTGCCTCGGGGGCAGGAATGTGGATAACAGGAGTCCCCTGGGGCAGCAGCAAGGGCCACAAGCTGGGATCTCGGAGAACTGAAGGACTGTGAGGAAAGAGGTCCCTGATGAACTTGTGCTGGGCCTGCCCTGGACACCTACATTCTGACTCCTTTTACATGAAAACAAATAAAACTGTAAGTTTAAGCCACTGTTATTTTGTCTTTCTGCCAAGTGAGGCTAAATTTAGTCCTAAGCGATATGACCAACATGTCTTGTTTCCTTGTGTGTTTGGTTATTTTTTACTGGAATCTCATTTGGTTTTACATAATCTGTGAGAATCCTAAAAACCTGAATTGACACCTTCCTCTGAAAGATTTGCGTTGTTTATTCCGGGAGTCACATGTGCTACCAACAGGGAAGGTGTCAACCTTCTTAATAAGGACACGGGCAGGCGGCTGGCTGAGAGCTCAGCTCCGATCCTGCATTTCGGGCAGGCTCGGACGGGCACTGGCCTTTGTCCTTCAGGCCTTGCAGTGAGTTTTCTTCTCTCAGTTCTGGGTTTGCTCACTGTACATGTTTGTATGTTGTTGTTGTGTTCCCTTTTGTTACTATAGGGAAGTTCCCTTTGTTTCTGGTGAGTGGTCACTGTATTAAAACCGTTACCATCTGGTCGTTCTGGAGGCCATCATAGCAGAATATTGCGTTCATGATTCTGCCCGTCGCACCCCAGTTTCACCATTAAGGTAGGCTACAAAGGCTTTACATGTGATTGGCCCATCCTAGGTTTGGGTGCAAATTTGGTACAAGCAGATCTTTCCTGGAAACCAGGTTGGTACCACTTTCTCTGGCCATAGACTTGACTTTTGTTATTAGTGTGTCAGAGGTTCAACTCATGGTCATTAATTGTGATTTTGTCTTTTAGAGTTT
Source organism: Phyllostomus hastatus (assembly GCF_019186645.2). NCBI lineage: Eukaryota > Metazoa > Chordata > Mammalia > Chiroptera > Phyllostomidae > Phyllostomus > Phyllostomus hastatus. The sequence goes on along the minus strand of NW_025334041.1, from coordinate 88,039,548 downwards.
CTGGTGGCTCTTCCAAATCACACAGGCTCCTTCCTCACAGTCCACAAAGATGCTGACACATCTCTAGGAACATGTGCCATAAAATTCTACTCATCATGTTATACTTCTTATAATATGTAACATCATCTGCAACCTGATTTTTTTAATACATCTTAATATTAATAGTTACCTCCCCTTCTTTCTTCATAGCTGCATAACATTCATATGAGTCATGAATTTATGGACTCTTTGGCTATTGATATTTACAAGTTTAGATTGTTTATAGGTTTTTGGTATTAAAAGTAGCACTCTGCTGCAATTATTTGTGTATGTGAGAGTAAATATATTGGAAGGATTTTAAAAATTTTTTTTGGTTCAAATAGTATAAATAGTTAACATTTTAATGGATGTGGCTAATTTGTCTCCCTGAAAGTCATACTAATATAATGGTGCTTGTGACAGAAGCTACTAATGCCAACTCAAGATCCACCTTCCCTGACTCCTGAAGGAGAGATTCCCTATTGTGTTTTACAGTGGCAGCGTGCCTTGCTAAAGGCTATGTTTCAGAGCCTCACTTTCAGCTAAGGGTGAGCACATGACTACGTTCTGGCCGCTGACCCATGAGTGGAAGTGTTGGGGGGACATCCTGGAAGACTTCCTGCTGGAAGATATGCCACCTTCTGCCTTTCTGACTTCATTCCTCGTTCAAACCCACCTCGTGGTTTGCTGGCCAGCATTCCAGCAGCCATGTGGTACCACGAAGTGATCTTGAGGATGGAAACTGTGTACTGGGCACTGTGGAGAGCAGAGGAAGGAGGCTGAATCATAGAGAGCCACCACATTATCTTAGATGGCCTACCTTTGACTTCCATTGTATGAGAGAATAAACCCACTGTTTTCTGGTGCTTTCTTCTATGCAGCTGAATGCAATTCTTAGAGTCCATGGTGCTCTTCTCAATCTTAAGCAATAAACCAGTCTTTGCTGAGTACCTGCTCTGAGCCCAGTCACATGCCCTGGATCGTCACCACAGTGCCCTTGCTCATGCCTAAATCAGCTGTCCTTCTTGGATGGGTCAGTGCAACCAGCATGTGACCGTGTATGTTGACTCCCCATCCCTCCTTCCCCAAACGGCGGTCTCAGTTCACAGGACTAACAGAGTGAACGTTAAATTCCCAGTCTTGGCTCAGATCACCTAAGGAAATCAGTCTACATGCACGTGCACACACACACATACACACATACACGAGTGCACACAAAAACCATCCGCTTCTCACAGCACCCACAAAACCTCCTTACTTCAGTCTCAGGAGTTTTCTGAAATAAGAGAAGGCCTATCTAATGGAAAATGGAGCATCTCTATGGAAAAAAAACCCCAGTGGAATTAATAATTCAACACTGCTATTAAATCAATGTACTTCCTGTCGGTTTATCAATATGAACTTTTTCAACCAGACAATTTTATTGTGGTGGTGAAGACCAACAGCACGGTTTAGACACTGCTATCCTGAGTTACAGTCTCTGACTAACAATCTGTATTTGCTATTGAATAAATGTGAATGCTGTGGCCTTCCAAAGATTAACAGGCCATTTGTTGGCAGCCGAGCCCATTCCTGTCCCTGGTGAGGAGTGACCCTCCTCGCCTTCCCCCATCGGATCCCTCCTGACCGTTGTCGCGGCCCATTACCCCCTCACCAGGGTCCCCTCCTACCCCACGTCAGGAACCCCCGCAGTGCTGATGGCAGGTGCCACAGACAGTGCCGCACAAGTGAGTTCTGACCCCAAACCAAATCCCACTTTTCCTACTTTTCTTGGTAAATAAGGACAGCAAATAAAATTCCTTTTTAATCTGCAGGAGGTCCTGTAGAACTTGTCAAATGGCAATTGGCTGTGGTAAGAGTTCAGTCCCCTCGGGGAAAACCAGGCAGTGTCTGTTATGAGTAATTTGCCACTGGTGCCCGAGTCACTGAGACAGCTCAGTGACTCTGCTGCATCCTAGGGGATCACCTTAAGCAATTCGCTTAAGGGCTCTGAGCTGTGGTTATCTCTTCAGCGTAATGGGGACAATGATCTCTACTCTATAGAGTTGGAATAATTACATGAGAGAAGTGCATCTTAATTCCATTCAGTAAGGTCAGTTGGCTCTGAATCTACTGAGTACGCTGGCAGGACAAGCTCTGCGCCCCAAGGAAGGTCTGCCCTAACCACCTCTCTTCGCCGTCTGCCTCTACCAGCCGCACCGCTCCTCCCACGACAGCATTTCATGACTGCCTCTCCTCCTTCTCACGTTGGAAGCCCCTGCTTTTCGGCTCATGAATGATTGGTAGGCAGCATTTCTGCTTCCCCTCCAAACCTGCTTGTTGTAGAGTACCTCTCTTAGCTTGCAAGTTTTCCATATTTGAGGGCAAAGACAGGGTCATGTGCCTTAAAGCACATGACAAGCCCCCAGAGGGCAGACAACTTGGTTTCTCTCCCTGTTTTGAGGCCACCCAAGCAGGTCAGGCAGATCTGAAATGGCCTCATTTGTCCTCCCCGCCTCGCACACAGGGACCCGTCCTAGAAGGCTCCTTCGAGGTCAGAGGACAACTCAGGCCTAAGGAGGCGGAGTAGGAATGAGAACTCCTCCTGGTCTCCCTGGGCTTCTCTGATTCTCCCACTAAAATCCAGCAGCAGGACAAGTGGTCCTTCCAGCGGGTGGCAGCACTGGCATGAAGGTTTGAATGGCTCCTCTTGGAGGCCTTTGCTTGAGCAGGTCTCTTGGTGGTTGCTGGGTACCCGGCTCCCTGGATTTCCACCGCCCTCCACCCTGACTTCAGCAATGGCTGCTCCCTGGGGACCAGCATCACCAGAGTGCTCCTGCCCCAGGCCTCAGCAGGCCTGGTAAATAACAGCCCAGCTCGAGGGACCAGCCTGTCTCAGAGTGCCGTCTCCCCATGGTCCACAGGCAGTTAGACAAGAGCCACAGCGACCGGCAGGCCCCCCTTGGTCCTTGCTCTCCCAGGTGGGCCCCGACAGAACCGTGGGGAGAGGGAGGCCCTGGGGCCCAGAACTGCAGCCCTGTCTCCCCCTCTGGCGACTAATGAGAGTCCCCAAGGGCTGAGGCCTGCAGCTGGGACTGTGTTGACGCTTCTGAAACTTATTTATCCTTCAGCGGCGCGCGGCCCGTGTCCAACATCACACAGTCACTCAGCACCACAGGACACGTTCTGCCCTTGGGGAGCTGCGTCTTGTTTCTATGCCACCGTCCTCTTCAGAGTCCCACCCATTCCCACCCCGGTGTCCCTGGTTCCCATGTTCTCGCGCTAGACACTGTCTCTCTTGCCCGACCAGGCTGGTTTCTTCTCACCAACAGCCATTAAGGTTTGACAGGGGCCGTCTCAGTGTCCGGAAGGTCCATGCATGCCTTATGCCATTGATGTGTCTGTCCATTTCATAGGTTACAGGTGCCAACCCCTAGCTAGACCCAGAGCCCCTCAGGAGCAGGACTGCTACTGAGCCTTCTAAAAGCACCTGCTGTCCTGGCCTGCCACCCTGCCTTCACCCTGTGTCTCATGGCATTGGTAGCCTGACTCCACTGTGGGAACCACCCCAGCCTCCTGGTGGTGCTTGGAGCTTGTGGGCATATACATGGGCCTGAATAAAGAGAACACCCATTCTCCTGGACCACCACGATCAGCTCAGGGAAGGGAGGTGCCCAGCCAGGCTGGAACTGCTGGGGGAACAGGCCCATTGGGGTCTCTCACCTGGGATGATGCATACTTGGTCCCTTTGGCTACCACACGGGGGGAGACTGCCAGAAAACGCAGTCAACCAGGGGGAAGAGAGCGAGGGCTCAGAGACACTGCCTGGCAGCCTAGCGGCCGCTTGGGCATCTGCAGCTCAGCCTCTCCCGGGGAAAATTTACCCCTGGACTCCACAGTCACACGCCTCCCCTTGTTATTAATTAACTGAGTGTGAGTTGAGTTCCGGTGTCTTGAACCCCAAAACGCGTAACTGAAATGCTGCAGTTCTCGGTCCCGGGCTCAGTGTTCCACTCTCCTGCACCATGTCTCTTTCTCCCCACCTGCCACACACATCTCACCATCAGCATCCTCCCGGCACCTGTCCCACATCCTTCCGGGCCAGGGTGAGACTTCCCTCCCTTCTGTCAAGCAAGCTTATCTGCTGGCTCACCTTATCAGCATGAGGCAGTGGCCTGACCCTGCCTTTCCCAGGAGCCTCATTCAGTGTCTCCAACTTCTGGGCCAGGCATACGTCCTCAGCTCTGTGCTGAAGGGTCCTGATTTAAGCAGGATGTTTATGCCACCACGGTCCAAGACACCGGGTTCAGCCCATTCTCGAGGTTCCTAGCTGGTGTGTATTGGTCCCAGCTGGTTCTTGCCTTCCCCCACTTTATATCCATCTCTCCTTCCCAGCTGTCTTCCCTGCAGACTCCAAGCTCCAGCATCAGGCCTGCGGACAGCAGCCTCACAGAGCTGCACAACGCGCTCCCACGATCTTCTAAGATCAAATCCCTGTGACAGATCCCTTGTGATTTGGCTTTTCTGATGGATACAATGCCCCACATCTTCCTAAAAGAGTCTTCTTTAGTATAAATCACCTAGAGTCTATTTCTGATGCTTACAGCCCCCAAATCCCATTCCATACACAGTGCACAGTATTTACATAAGAACGTTTTCAGATTACAAAGCACCACCTGTGTGTGTGGCCCTATTATGTTTACTAGTACAGACAGTCCTGGAAAGACAAAGAACTCTGGGGTCAAATAGACAAATTCAGACCTGAATTCTGCCAGATGATACTTGTGTGACTTTGGATCAAGTTGCTTACTCTTTTTTGAGCCTGTTTTCTCCTCTGTAAAAAGAAAAAAAGAAAAAAGCAGTTAGGGCTAGAGACCCATGCCCACAAGAGGAAATCCTAAGCTACCATTGCCTTAAACAAGAAACTAGCTTGCCTGTCTGTCACGTAGAGGCAGTGCAGCTCAACCACCTCGGGCGGGCCTGGAAGCCCCAGATCCGCAGGCGCCAGGCATCTCACGTTCTAGGGTCTGCCATCCCCCAGTACAGCCTCATCCTCACGGTCCATGTGGCCACACTCAGCCGAAAGGGAGGTTGGCGAATGCAGTCTTGATTACGTGCTGCGATAAAAACTGGGCTCTGGTTACGAGGAAGGGGAGGAGTGGCCGTGCGGAGGCCCCCTGCTGCCCTCCACAACGCGAGACAGAGAGGGGGCTGTGGAGACCGTGCCTCCGGAACCAGTGCCCGCGCGGCGCGGCACGGCACAGGCCGGGCCACCACCGAGGGTCAGTCTTCCTCTCCTTTCCTCCCCTTTCAGTGCTCCCTTGCTCTCTCCTGATTTCATCAGAATCCCTCCCAAATCAATAGGATTGATATCCTTAAAGTGGTGAAAACAATGGGGGGAAAGCATGAAACAGCTGCCACCCGTATATTAAAAAGGCAAGGTTAAGAGTTTGAGTACTAGAGCCTGGCAGGTAGCTAATTCAGTTGGTTGCAGCGTTGTCCTGATGCACCAAGGTTGTGGGTTCAATCTCTGGTCAGGGCACCCACGTGAAGCAACCAGTGAGTGCATAACTAAGTGGAACAACAAATCAATGCTTCTGTCTCTCTCTCTCTCTCGTCAATAAATAAAAAAAATTTCTTTTACAGAGTTTGAGTACTAGAGATGGACAAACAGTGTTTCTGCTCCTGCGTGGGTGGTGGGCTTTCTGTAAATCTTTTAACCTCTCAAAGGTTGTTTCTCAGTTGCCAGTGTCAACAATAATAATACTGACCTCGGAGTTTTGTGGTGAGGATTGAAGAATATAATGCAGCAGAAACACTTAGGATAGTGCCTAGCACATAGTAAATGCTCTGTATCAGCTGCCATCACTGTCAATATTATCTATTGTCCTGGTCAAGCCTCTCTGAGGGCTTTCCCTCTGGCCTCAGCCTTCACTGCTTTCAATCTCAGCTTCCACCACTTGAAGAGTGAGAAAGAGGATGAGGCTTCTGGTGTTTCTCTCGCCTAAGGAGCTTTGCTAACCAGATTGGGAAAACCCAGAGCCTGTCCTCCACAGCCCTTAGTGGATGAGTAGGCTGTGGTCACCAGGATTCTTCCTCTAAGATTTCTGGGTCTGTTTTCTTCAGGGTCTTTGATCTCCCAGGAGTTCAGGGACCCCTGGTGGGTGGTAACTATCCGCCCCCCCCCCATTGTTGGAGCCCTGGTTCCGTTAGTGTGAGGGCCAGGCCAGCACCCAGACGCCCTGAGGGTGAATGTTATCTCTCACCAGATAAGGGCTGTGCTCAGCCCAGATCAAACGCTCATTTATCTGCAGGTGCTAAGAGCCAAACCTCTGCTTCTGTTCCTCCTGGGTTGTTTATTTGCTTCTGAGCTGTGGTGTTGTTTGCGCACCTGATCTCTTTCTGGCTTTGTTGGACTGAGAGGCGCCCGGCTCCTCAGGGGAGAATGGAGTGTGGAGTGGCCCCTCGGGTGGTGGTGTGGGGAGAAGAGTGCTGGACTAGGGGTCAAGAGATGTAGCACCCAAGTCCGTCTTACCTGAGTCTGTCAGCAAAGGAGATTGGCCTCAGCAAACTCCAAGGCCTCTTCCAGAGCTGACATTCTGATTTGCTACAAAAGGCCTAGTGTGAGCATTCTTAAGGATAAGAAAAGTTGAAGACTTAAAATGAGGAGCAGAAAGCATGCATGTCTTCAGCCCCCTGTATGAGAAGAGTTGTCTCTGACCACACTGTTTGTTTTGTGTTGCTTATTTTAGCTGTGTTGTGCATTGCGCCAAAAGTGGCCAGATGGGAGGCCTCCTGCTCACTGACCTGCTTGTGCAGAAATAGCTTGTAAAAAACAATGGCCATATCCCGTGCACGTTCGGAGCGAAGAAGGTGGGGGCATTCTAGAATGTTTGCATGAAGTTAAGCAATGGTATAAAAAAGTTCTTACTTTGAGAACTACTACTTCATATTACAATCATAACTTATAGAATAAATTGTTGGTGGAAGGTGGAGACATACACTATTTTAATTTACAAGATAATTTCTCACTTTATAAAAACCTGAATGTTTCCTCCTGGAAGTCAGCTTTCATGGTACACTAAAAATAAGGCTGAACCTATAATAAAGCAGATCACACAACTTTTAAAGTTGTTATTGTATATGAAATGCTACTTTTCATAAGCACTCATATTTTGGTATGTAATTTCTCTAAGGTAATGTCTTTTTTTATTTCCATCCATCACCTCTCACACACCCCTAACCAGGGATCTGGCCTGCAACCCAGGCATGTGTCCTGACCGGGAGTCGAACCGGTGACCTCTCAGTTCATAGGCCACTGAGCCATACCATCCAAGGCATCTTTCTTGAGGTTCAAATGGATGTGTAAACTGAACAGGGAAGATTTTAGCAGTAGCATTTGAAAGGCAAAATCCATTTTCTTGTGATGAAAGGTCGGCAATGCCCACATTTCCCCACAAGGGGTCAGTGCATCACAGGGGCTTTAGCCTTAGGGGGAGGGTGCCTCCTTCCTGAAAGCCAGGAGGCAGACCTGACAGCGGGGCGTCAGCATAATTGAAACTTATTTGTCAGAAATGATATGGCTATTCTCGTGGAGAAAAGGGATAAGAGCATTTCGTGTGATGGGCAATCCTTAGACATTAACAGAAACAAATCCTATATAAATACAAAGTTTATCCACCTAAATCACCAAAAGTGACCTTTATTTTCCCTTCACATTTCTTGTGTGAGTGTATAGAAATGTGTGAGTGTGAGAAAATGTGTTCTTCTCGTGTTTTACTGCATGGGTTTTTGGGCTGCTCCTGGCTGGAAATAGTGCTTAGGATGTGAAACATATTATTAAGTAAAAATAAATTTCTCCCCCACCCCCAAATAGACTTAGGATAGAGCAGCTTGAGTTTTTAGGGGAAATTTCCCTTTCATATTTCTGCACTGGGCTGGGCTTCCATTGAATACACGTGACGGATAACAAAAGTGACTCAACAGGCCAGGAGAGCAAGGGAGACCACTGCGCCTCTCCTACAGCCACTGAAGGAGAAGCTGTACGTGGCTATCGGGTGCCAAGACCCAGATTCAGCCAAAGCAGCATGGATTGACCACCTCCCAGTTTTCACCTCAGAGGAGGAGAACTTAGCCGGGGAGACTTTGCGCTTCTGTTGTATTGAGGCAAAACCCACTAACATCTCCTGACATCCATTTCTCTGTCTCCCTCAGTATCAGAACTCCTGACGCACGCTGAGTTTATCACTGCACAGAACAATCCGTTTCTCAGACTTACTACGACAAATGCAGTCACATGGCCAAACCACAGCTAATGGGATGAAAGCAGAAATGGTAGTCTTCAAAGTGGTAGGGGATCCTGTTGCTTTTCCTGCTTTCCAGATGGCCGAACTGTGGATGGGATGGATGGAGCTGGAGCAGCCATGTTAGGTGATGAGGTGAATGATACAGGAGGAGAGTAGAGAAACAAAATTGAGAGCCAGGTCTCCATCATCATGGAACCACCACAGCAGCCTGGACTGCTTACCTTAGATTTTTACGAGAGAGAAATAAAAGTGTTTGTAGGTTTTCAGTTGGCTGTGCTGAAAGGAGTCCTAATCAATAGAGATCTCTTGAGAAAACAGGTGAGAGGTAAGGTGGGATTTTTTTCTAATTACTCATTTTGTCATTATTTCATCATTTTAATCACCGATCAACACTTACTGAATGTGTTTATATCATACTGCTGAGTGATCTGACTTTACACTAGCTTGAGGAGAGAGCTGGATTATGACACCACAAGCAAAGCCCAGTTGTCAGAAAGTCCTTGATGAAAACTGTTCCAGCGCTACTGTACGAACGCAGCTATACTGGGTCATAGCTATTTCTGACATCTGTGTTTTCTCTGGGAACAGAGGTAGTGTTTATCCTGAATTTCCCTTTATGATTCCAGAAGACATAGTTGAAATCCCGTGCCTTCATTCAAGCTTGATTTTTATGCAAAACACACAAAACCTTTGGACAAGTGCACTAATGGCCACGGCACATGAGGCCAGTCTGCATCCATCCACCCTGAGGTGTTCTGTTTGAGAACCGCCTTTCTGGTTCGAGGTGCAGGAAAGGGAGGTTCTCTTCCCTCTAAATCCCTACACAGAGACACAGATTCAGAGTCAAGATGTAAGAGTTTTTGTGCTGCCATTTGTCCACCCTAGCCCCATAGGGAAACATGGAGAGGAGAGTCCACTGGTCAAAAAATTCCTCACCACTCCAGGCAGCACTCAGGCGCATGGGTGGAGTGGGGCAGGGGGCATGTCCTGGCAGCCCTGAGTCTTCAGCTGGCTGGATGAGGGCTAGGGCTCTGGCTTCAGGTCCCCACAGGTCTGAGAACAGCTGGGCCCAGTGCCCCGGGCTCAGCAGGAGCCTGGCAGCCAAATTCCATCCAGAGTGAGGAGGCGGGGCCATACCACACCATAAGGATGGCCAACACTCACAGATGCGGGCTTCCTGAATACCAACCAGTTTTTAGAAACACAGCTTAAAGTCAACTGCCCCCTTACTTTCCAAACCAGCCAGAGCACCTGAATACAGACTGCCACGTCCTACTCAGATCGCACAAGCCAGCTTTATATCCCAAGGTTGCCTGTTTCACCTTCTTCAGGGGAAGTCTGGTGACCAAAGGAAAAGTACTTCTCTACAAACTGATGCTTGCCAGGAAGGGTCTAGGCCCCATCACAATCATTCCTTACCAAAGCACTCTGTACTTTATCACTGCACCTAGCAAAGTACTCTGCTAATGAAAACTAGCAATAAAGAATGTGCAAAATAACCAAGTCTCACTGCTTTGAGATGGGTTGTTCTAGGGCTCACTGAGACCTGAGTGAATTACTTCTGAATATTGCCAACCCGTCTCTAATTCTACCCTCACAGGAAGCCCCCAGAACCACACAGCACTTCAGATAAGTTGACATGAAGAGGAGAGTGCAGCAATAAGCAAACCTAAGCATTATGGTACCTAAGAGACTCATCCTTCACTGTGTATGAATCAAGTGCCATTTTGGTGTTTGCATTTTTTATTTATATGGTCTAATAAAGGAAAGTCCATCATTTTTTTTAATATTATAAAATAAAAGCAAAGATGTGGGGGTCCACATTCAGGTAATGATGCTGGCCCAAGAGGCTAGCTGGCCTCCACAGGGCACTGCTCCCGACACTCAGGACAGTAAGTTTGAGCTCCCCTGCCAACCGTTGGTAGTGGTTCCTAGAAGTGTTGAGGCTCAGAGAAAATGAGTACCATGATTGATTAGTAATGTCTGCAATAGATTAGGGGCAGGGAAGGGTGTAGTCAGTGAGGGGGATAGGTGCACCTGCACTACCAGAAGTAATGTATTTCATCAATTCTACCAGGCACATAACCCAACTTTTACATCCTCAATTTTTACATATTTAATATTGGGATGCCCCTTTTTTAATATATTTTATTGATTATGCTATTACAGTTGTCCCATTACCCCCCCTTCATTCCCCTCCACCCTGCACACCCTCTCCCACCACATCCCCCCCTTTAGTTCATGTCCACATGTCATAAGTTCTTTAGCTTCTACATTTCCCATACTATTCTTGCCCTCCCCCTGTCTATTTTCTACCTACCATCTGTGCTACTTATTCTCTGTACCTTTCCCCCCCTCTCCTCCTCCCACTCCCCTGTTATTAACCCTCCATGTGATCTCCATTTCTGTGGTTCTGTTCCTGTTCTAGTTGTTTGCTTAGTTTGTTTTGTTTTTTAGGTGTGGTTGTTAATAATTGTGAGTTTGCTATCATTTTACTATACATGTTTTTTATCTTCTTTTCCTTAGATAAGTCCCTTTAACATTTCATAAAATAAGGGCTTGGTGATGATGAACTCCTTTAACTTGACCTTATCTGAGAAGCACTTTATCTGCCCTTCCATTCTAAATGAAACCTTTGCTGGATAGAGCAATCTTGGATGTAGGTCCTTGCCTTTCATGACTTGGAATACCTCTTTCCAACCCCTTCTTGCCTATAAGGTCTCTTTTGAGAAATCAGCTGACAGTCTGATGGGAACTCCTTTGTAGGATACCGTCTCCTTATCTCTTGCTGCTTATAGGATTCTCTCCTTCATTTTTACCTTGGCTAATGTAATTATGATGTGCCTTGGTGTGTTCCTCCTTGGGTCCAACTTCTTTGGGACTCTCTGAGCTTCCTGGACTTCCTGGACTTCCTGGAAGTCTATTTCCTTTGCCAGATTGGGGAAGTTCTCCTTTATTTGTTCAAATAATTTTTCCACTTGTTACTCTTCCTCTTCTCCTTCTGGTACCCCTATAATTCGGATGTTGGAACATTTAAAGATGTCCTGGAGGTTCCTAAGCCTCTCATTTTTTAATTCTTATTTCCTCATTCTTTTCTGATTGTATGTTGTTTTCTTCCTTCTGGTCCACTCCATTGATTTGAGTCCGTTTTCTTCCCAACACTATTGGTTCCCTGTGCATTCATTTCACTTATCGTAGGCTTTGTTTTTTCATCTAATTTGCAACCAAATTCAACCAATTCTGTGAGCATCCTGATCACTAGTGCTTTGAGCTGTGCATCTTATAGGTTGGCTATCTCTAGGTCGCTTAGTTATATTTGCTGTGGAGCTTTGATCTATTCTTCCATTTGGGCCATTTTTTTTGGTCTTGTCGCACCTGTTATGTATGAGGGGGGCGGAGCCTTAGGTGTTCACCAGGGCGGGGCAGCCCAGTTGCTGGGTTGTGATCCTGTGTGTGGGGGCAGGATCTGAGAGGGAACAGTGGCGCTTGCTCTGCTTTCCGTTGGATTTCAGTCCCTTCCACCATTTCCCCCAAGCAATCTGGGCCTTTCTGGTGCTAATTCCTGTGTGGGTGGGCTTATGCACGTTTTAGGACCCCATGGGTCTCTCCAATGAACTCTCCTGTGAGGCTGGGAGTCTCCCCCTGCGCTCCAACCCCCACAAGTGTTTTCAATCAGTGCCCCGAGGCTCTATTCCCTGGTGCTGGGACCCTGGTTTGCACACAGTGCCTTGCTTCATGATTGCTGCCTTGCTGAGTCTGCCAGTTGCCGCCTGCGTGCCCAGGGTCCGCCCGCTGCGGTCTTGCTCACCCAGGATGCCTTACATGCCTGGTGGCACTGCTCTTTGTGCTGCGACCCGTCTCTGCCCAGCTGCCCAACTCCGCCCCTCCTACTACTCTGGATGAACGTGTCTATTTTAATTCCTTGGTTGTCCGACTTCCATATAGTCCAATTTTCTGACAGTTCTGGTTGTTATTCTGCTTCAAAATTGTTGTCCCTATCTTGGTTGTTCTAGGAGGCACAGTATGGCTATCTATACCTCCATCTTGGCCAGAAGTCTCTGGGATGCCTCTTATAATCCTGTGCTACATTGTATTTTCCAAACAACAATACAGTATTTCAAGTCTCAGATGTTCTTCTAGAACCTAGACAAGAAGTGGGGGAGGGGGGGTTGATGACTGCCTCAATTAATGAGTGTAGCAGCCCTGGCTAGGTAGCTCAGTTGGTTAGAACATTGTTCCAATATGCCAAGGTTGCAGGTTCAATTCCTGTTCGGGGCACTTACAGAAATCAACCAGTGATTGCATAAATAAGTGGAGCAACAAATCAATGTTTCTCTCTCTTTCTGAAAAATCAATTTAAAAAAAGACTATGGCAAAAGGGATGCTAAGTGAATTATGACCCTAGGCCATTAAAAACTGACATTGCATCTATATACCTTCCCTTTTGGGATGCTCATCCTTGGAACCCAGTTGCCACACTCTCAGGAAGCCCATATCCTGGGGAAAGACCCCGGGTTCCCAGGCCTGGCTGGGGTCCCAGCTGACAGCCAGCATCAACTTGCAGGCCACGGTGGTGGGAGCAGATGCTCTGGCCCAGCTGACTGTGTGGAGCACAGATGAACCTCCCCTGCTGAGCCCTGCCCAAATTGCAGATTCCTAGGCCCAGTAAATGACTGCTTCTACTTTTTAAGACACTGAGTTTTGTTGACAGTTGTTATATAACAATAGCGGTCATGGCCTGCGTAAGTATAACAAAACTTGTAGAGTAAGTGTCCATTCACTGAAAGAAAACCCTGAAGACAACAGAGAAGCATGTTTTCAAGAATGGCTGTATCATCAACACTTTCCATGGCATGAAGGACAACACTAAGGAAAACCATGAGCAGGGACGAGTCAGTTCAAAACGTGACTTAGAAGGATCAGACTCTGAACAGGAAGAAATCGGAGGATTACCATACCAAATTTATTTTGTATATATTTTCCTTTTTAAGGATGCACAAGAGTAATGTATAATGAAAAAAAGTACACATAAATAAGTTTAATAGGACATTTAATGAACATTAAAGAAATGCTATGTGATAAAGCATTGTATCAGTTTCACTGGCAACACTTTTCCTTCTCAGTGGTATAATTCTGCAATCAATGACATCTTAGGTCTAGTGAAATACAAGTATTTATTGCTTTTACCGTCAACCTTTCTAATTATACCACCAAATACAAGTGGTGTAAGAAAGAATTTCACTAATTTTTCATGTTTTCTTTGAAAATCACAAACAAATAAAAAGTCAGGAGGGATAGGCATTTTGAAAGTTCAATTTGATTTTCACTTCCATAATTATGTCCATAGTATTGTTCTATCCAAGATTTAGAGATTTTTTTAAAAAAATTAATTTTCTGAATTTAATATTCCAAATGAATGACTTTCCAAGAACCCCACATGAATTTCACACATTAGGAATGTTTCAGGTGGCTCTGTGTCTCCAGTGGAAGTGGGAGGGCAGGCTTAATGGAAGTGTGATAGAATTAACCTCTCTGAGCTTAGCCAAAGATCTGGTGAGCATCGAAGAAACAGTGATTAAGTGTTACTTACTAAACATTCATATATAAATCAAAAACTTATATATGCATACATATATATATATAAGTGATGGTGTTAATTATTACTACTAACTTAAAAGAATCAAATCCACCATAGATTTCAAAAACAAAAATTTATTCATAAAATATATTTTAAAAGCTTGACCAAAAACAAGGCTACAAAACCCCACAATCTTGTACATCTTAACATCACTTACTGCAGTCAACAAACAAAAGTCTCATTAATTCAGCTCCAGTTTTTAGGTAAAGAAGAGGTCTCTGTAGATCATGGTATATCATTCTATGAGTTGTACTGCTAAAAACATTAACCCCAATCTAGTCTGACCATGCTACTGTGGTATTTTTATAAAGTAATATTTTGTACTGAAACTCAGTCACTGAAATCTCTCAAAGTGTGAAGGTTAATTCACAGCAGTTTCCCCAAGGTAAACCATTTTAAAACAAATTAAGTGATCCCTGCCACAACTGTGTAAACGTTGAAATGCAACACAAGCATTTATTGTAAGGTACGGAAATTTGGGGATGCAGAACAAACTTAAATGTCTTTAAATACAGACAAGTATCAACTTCCCATCAGAAGTGGAGGGGAGGAACGGAGCTGGCTCTGGAGACAGTGGTGCTCCCAGGTGCAGCAGAGAGCCCGACCTGCCAGGCAGCTGGAACGCACTGGGCGCTGCACGCCCAGACAGAGGCTAGCCTGGAGGTCTGCGTCTGGGCCTTTTCCATCAGTCAAACCCAGCTCTGTTCAACGAGGGTCAGAGGATCTGGAACACATTCTAAATTCTATGAGTGTTCTGCTGGGTGGTTTCAAAGTCCAGAGTCTTCACATCAGATTTTATGGAGTTTTGTAATAATCAGTACTCTTACCATTTGATCAAATGAACTACAAATGCAGAGGCCTCTCTTATCTGGACTCCAGTCCAGACTGGAGATGGGCTGGGTAGACAATGTAACATTCTGCAGAAGGCTGACCGAACCCGCAACTCCCATCTCCACTCCCTCGGAGTCTTTCTTGGACCGCTGAACAGGGTATTCACTGAAAACAAGGACAAAGAGGTAAAAAGAGACAGAGCACGTGCACAGGAAAAAGCTGTAAGTGACACTGGCAGCACCCCATCTAAACGCTTCCAGAACAAATGACAGGCGCTGGTTTCTGCCCCAGGGCTCCGTTACACAGACCCAGCCAAGAGCCTTTTGTGTCCCGCTCCTATGGGGAGACAGTGCCGGGAGGTTATTTAGATCATGCTTCAAAAAAGAAAAAGCCATTCTGATACATGTGATTTCCTTTCAGCTGGAAATATAAATTTGTAAGAAGAGATGAAGGTGAATAAACACTATTTGGTCTAGATTCAAGAGAAGGGGGAAGAATCCCCCCCCAGGCACGGAGATGTGTTCCTAGTGAAATACTGCTAGTGGAGTACTACTCCTCATTAGAAGGCCTTTGAAAGCCTGTTAGGTATCAACTATGACACTACCTGCATTTTATAAATGCTCATAAAGGCCAAAAGTTTCAGATAAAAAGCAACTAAGAGGCAGAGCTGAAACAGAAGTGATAGGCAGATAACCTACTATTCTTTCCTCCTCTCAGAGCCTACAACTCCTTTTGATTAAAAGAAAACAGTCAGATGGATAAACAGCCTACAGATTTTTTTCATGTCTCTTGGTAAAGGCTGCAATAATTTAGTATTTAAAAAATAGCAAAGATTTTTAAAGCCCTCCATACTATTAAAGTTTTGATGTTTTATGTGTTTCAGATATGCAAAAAATGCAACATGTTGGAGTCCATTCATTCACAAAACAATTCCTGAATAACTAGATGAGTTTCCTTAGAAATTCCTGGCTAGTGCTCAAGAAATATTTGTAACTTAATTACATTACCAAGACAGACTAGCAAATGGAAATAAAGTTAAATATCATTTTACTTAAACCAGTTCTCCTTTGCGGGTGTATTACCTGACACAAGCTCCAAACCAATTTGAAGATCAGACTAGGTATCTGTTAGGTTAAGGATTAAAGTTAATTTTGAGATAAACCACAAATTTCTAATTGCATACAGACCCAACTTCACTGATACTAATTTAATCCACAACAGTAAAAAATTCTAGCTGCAAAAGTGTTCTCACATCACGTGGGAAACAATCCGTGTGCGGATTACAAAGAAAACTGGGACTCAGTGGTTCCAGCAAGCAGCGGAAAGGCTCCAGCCACCAGGTGCTGACAGAACAGCGCCATGCTGCTGCATGGCTGGGATCTGCAGCCTCTCCCAGAGTGGGGCTGGGGCGGGAAGGCACAAGGAAGCGCAGTGGACGAAGGTGCTAGCAGAGAAGTTACCCAATGAACCATCTACCAATCAGCCTCCCAGGTCTGTTAACACTTTTCCTCTGCTTTTTATTCACAGGAACTATATAATTTGATCTAGAGCACTCACTCCCAGTTTGAGGTCAGCTATATCCCTAAATACTTTCGTAGCACTACTTTGCAGAACCCCTTCTAGCTTCTAAAAGGAGCTAATAAACAGAAAAGTATTTTGTAAATGTGAAAGTCTCAGAAGTATCAAAGATACTTTGATAGTGTTTTTCTTTTATTTCTTTGTTTTAAACTGTATTTCTGAAATATCTTTCATTTATGGCTTGTTTTTTCTTTCTTGGTTAACGTTTACAGAGATAACCATTTACACACTTTTTATCAGGCCTTTTAAACGAGCAGCCAGTCTAGTACCTGCCACCTTCCGGCCCTAGGCTTCCGAGTGCGGGCGCAGTGAGCTCCTCCGGCACTCACACGGCGGAGGAATACAGAAAGCAAGCTCACGGACAAGGCTTTTGCTGGACACCAATCAGGGTCCTCGGGTTCTGCTTTGGTTCCGTCACAAGGATGTTATTCGAACTTGGGCTAGCGAAATCATTAGAATCTAAAACTAACAATTCCAACCCTTTCCTTATTTCCAAGAGGTATGATCTAACGACCTGATTATATTTCACAAAAGCCTTGGTGAAAAGTTTTCCTATTAAAAAAAAATTGCAAAAAACCATGATTTCAAATCTATAAAAAGAACTGTTTCTGACCTACTATAATATATGGAAGACAACTAAATAACATATGTCATATGTCAAAAGAAGGTTAATATCCAAGTCTAAAATAAGTAGATTTATAAAAAATGCTCAGAAAAACTTACGTAATACTATACAATTTAAAGTCATATCAAAATGAACTAAGTCAAAGGAAGAAAAACAGACCAAAAAGTTCAATCTAATCCTACTTTACGTCCACAAGTAACTTTAAAAAAAAAAAATGCCAGGCGCACTGGCAGACTTACTACTTCCAGAGGTGAAGGCCGCCGGCGCCTCCAGCTGTCAGAAACAGCTCCCTGTTCTGCGGCAGGTGTCGGACCTGCCACACGGTGGACTTGTGAGCCTGAATGGGAGAGGCACACACCCGTCTGTAAGTTTGTATGGGAAAGACTGCTGGGGGGGTGGAGGGGGGGTGTCTGTAAATAAAGGAATTTTACTTCTATAATTTCAACAACTGTTATAAAAGTAAATTTTTACTCAAAAAAGTAAGTACTTCTCTTTATAGTGCCTACAGAGATTTATAGGAACCCATCAGAAATTAGGAAAGGCATCATTTTTCTTTAGTGCTTCATGAAACAAAGTTCTAATGGATTAAAAAATAAGATGTTATTAGATTAAAAGTCTAAGTTTATGTTACCATATACATTATGCAAATAGATTTTATACATTTATATCTCTAGCTCACTCTGAAGAAGAAAAAAAAACCCTCAAAATACAAAAACACATACCTCTTGCTAAAGAAAAAATAGAATAAATTTTTCAAAAATAAACGTTAGCCCTGGCCAGTGTGGCTCAGAGGGCTGGGCGTCGCCCTGCAAACCCAAAGCTCGCAGGTTTGACTCTGGCTGGGCCTGCCTGGGGCTGCGGTTTTCTCCCATCCACGTGTCTCTCACACACTGATGTTTCTCTCTCCCAGTCTTTCTCCCTCTTTTCCCCTTTCTCTGAAAATAAATAAAATCGTTTAAAAAATAAATAAGCTGTATTTTTGAGTGAAGTTCTGGGTTCACAGCAGAACCAAATGGAGAGCACAGAGAGTTCCCCCACACAGAGTAAACTGGAACTGAAAGCTCCCAGAGCTGTATCTTCGGTCTGCACTACTGGACTCGTCAGGCCTTCACTGGAGGGGCCATGAGGACTTCCAGACTGTGTTTACGGTCATAATAAGCCAAGGCCTTATCAGTCATATTAAACTAAAAGATAAAAATGGCAACTGGATAAAAGTTAACAGTGTGTCAGCACATTAACAGCCAGTAAATCAACCCTAATAGTGCTCTATTCACTGTGCGGGGGAGGGGTGAAAGACTTCCGCTCTGTAGAAGCAGATCAGCTATCTCATCTAAGCCACACCTAGGACACTTGGTATTTTAGTGAGTGGTTAGTCCTGACCTTTGATTTTAATAGTCTTTTAAGAGAATTACCATTAGCAGATAAAAACACGTCTCAAAATATACACTTTAATGTGGGACTCCACAAGTGGTGGGGTTCAAGGTCTTAAAACTTAATTTGTTTTGTGCCTTAAACTTCCCTTTTTCTTCTGAAAGTTGATAAAAACACAAAAGGCAAGAGGGGATATGGCCTCTTAAAATACAACAGCCACTTATTTGTCAGACTTAGCAATTAACTAAATTAACTAAATGAAAAAATTTTTAAAAATGTTTATTATGTATTGATTTTAGAGAGAGAGGAAGGGGGAAAGAGGGAAAGAGAGAGAGAAACATCAATTTGCTGTTCCTCTTATCTATGCATTCATTGGTTGACTCCTGTATGTGCCCTGACCAGGGATCAAACCCGCAACCTTGGCATATCAGGACAACACTGTAATAACTGAGCTATACCCCATCAGGGCCTGTAAAAATTTTTTTGATGATAACACTGTAATTTACAGATAAGAAACATGTTTCAAATGTATATTAAATAATCTAGTAAAGTGTTTTATGTTGATAAATACTTAACATATTCTGAAACAACAAAGGCAAAACAGTATTACAATGTATAGTTACCCTTTTAAGAATTTAGGTCATCAGGCAGTGAATGTAATTTATATGCAGTAATAATTATTATAATAATAATATAAGACAAAATAGGAACATTTGAGAAGTACTACTGAATCCATGGTAGAGTAAGAAAAGAAGTGAATTTTTATTTCCTGAACAATGTATATATTTTAATCTTATGGAAACTACAAATCTATAATTGATCTTTATTTTTATACCAGAGGAAGCTCAGTCACATTTCTAAGTCATCTCTTGTAAACGACAGGATGTTTCAGCATGAATTTTATGCAATCCCCTTACTCCTGATAACATCTTATTTTCTTAACAAGTATTTTCCCTTTGCCCTGCTTTCTTCATCCACTTTTCTCATGTTGTAATACCATGTTTTCTTGAAACTACATCAGATACTATTTGAAACAAGGCAAAATATGTATGTGTGTGAGCATGAACACCTACCATGTATCAATCACAGTAATTAACACTTTAAATAATTTTATTTAATGTAGCCAACTGGAATATTACATGTTGGGAACCGCCCTGACTGGTATCAGAAGCTGAAACCCCCGCCTAGGCTAAGGCTAAGGGAACGCCCTTGGAACCCTAAGCCAGCAAGGAGACAAAAGCTTATCTCCCTGGCAGGAATGCTGCTTCTGCTGCTTTATTCATGACTGAACCCCAAAAATCTTGGTCTGTTAGCCAAAGACGGGTAAGATTCCCCATCGGTGGAACGACCTAAGACAGGCACGATCACTTTGGGAGGCCCCCCAAAAGAAGGACTTGGGGGGCTGCAGCAAAAGGGGGTGATAGACCCTCGCTCCTCGGCTTTGACATAGCCTGAGTTCTCAGCGTCTGGGAAAAAACCTCCTTGTCTCCCAGTTGCCTTAGTTCCCTTGCTCCACCTAAGCCTGAAACAATGACAGGGTGGTGCAGCTCTGTACTGAGAAGTGCGGATTCCCCAAGGTGATCAGGCCTAAGAAAGAACATGTAAATTACCGTGAAACCTTCTTTGTTTAGAACGCTCTCAGTTGAATGAGAAGGGTCTTAGGAGGAAGTTATTTTGTTCCTCAGTCTTACAGCTCTTTTACCCCGACTCAAAATAGACCGGTAGAGTTCCTTGTTTTCTATAGTTCCTTACTTCCCCCTAATGAGTACTGTACTTTACCTGAATTATTATGCAGAATGAGCTCAATAAAAGCAGGTATGGACTGTAAATCTGTGCGCTCCCCACTGGGGGGGTGGCCATTTCGTCCCTACTTCCCCACAGAAACTAGTTTGTCTCTGTGCATGTGTGTTTTTTCTCGCGTGTTTCAGCGAGCCATCCGCAGCATTCTGTGTTCACTGCTGGCCGGTGACCCACGCAACAATTACATAATATATGTTGATACATTTTGAAAAGTATAAGTAGTATACTAAGGTATACACCCAAAAGTACATACTTAGGTATTAACACTAATATTATATATTCATTAGGAAACACGATGCTAGGTTTTATCGATCAAATTCCTATCATCAGCTAGTTTTCCTAAGATTGCTTCTTAACTATAAAATAAGATTCCTAGCTAACTGAGGCCTTTATTACAATTAAGAAGTCTAAAACTGATAAACTTTGGGGAAAGTACTCTTTGCACAGAAAAACTTGTCAAGATCCCACAAGAACATAATAAAAATAGCTCCCTTCACATAAAGATCTGGAAGGCACCTTGGTGACTAAGTCTATTTATTAGTCTAAAGCAAGCTACGAACACTCCTCTTCATAGACAGACATTTCCCTCAGGCTTACCTTTTCTGAAACAGAGGCAAAGCCTTTGGTTGGATGCTGTGTTCTCATGTCAAAAACATGAAACTTTCCTTCCAGAGAAGTAGCTACTAACTTGTTTATGCTTATATCTTTTCTGTCAAACTCCAAGCTACATACCTGAAAATAGAGAATATTTATTATTGATGGTCTCATGATTATTATTCAGGAGGTTCAAACGAAGTAAAACAACTTTAAAATTATTAGCTCATGTGAAAGCATTTAAACAATCATTTTGTGTTTTGCATCAATATATCAAATACTTTTACACCATAGAAAAATTTTTCTTGCTTCATAAGAGCAAAACCATCTTGAGTTCCCCAATTATTATATTTACACAGTTAAGTCAAGGCTGACTCTAGAAAACAGGAGGGAACCACATTCTTCACAAGAGTCATACAACTCAGGAACCAAAAATGTGACTTCCCCAGTACTGGGGAAGCTATGACCATTTTCAGGCTTTCTAATACAGCAGAAAAGGGCCCCCTACTCGCTTATTTTGATATGACAACGCATGGCTCGCAGGTGTCCACAGTCAGGCTGCAGGACCTGCCACTCACCTGGCACTGTTCTATCACCTCGAGGTGGTTCACTTTCCGAGAGAGGGTCTGTGATTTTCATCAGACTCCCAAAGGGCTCCACAGCCCCCAAAGGTTAAGACCACTGGTATAGAGGGTTTGTACTAAGACGAGTTACTAGAGTCATTTTCCTTTTATAGCAGTCCAGAGGGGGATGAAAACATGCTCAGAGGAACTAATAAGAATCCAAATGCACATTACCCCGTTCTTAATGTTTGTCTCCCACCGCAAGGACATGCTTCTGAGATCAAACAGTTTGATGTCCCCGTTGTCATAGCCAGCACAGACAACCCGCTCCTCCTGATTGTAAGCATTGCCTGCAAATCAAGACATGACATTTCAGATCTTTATAAATGCTAATCTGAAGACTGCTATAATAATTTTATGAAGCTATGCATATAATTTATAATGAATTAGATTTTTAAAAATCACGTTGGGTAGAACCTCATGTTACAAATCCTGAAAGAACATCAGAATTATTAATTTGGTATCTGATATATCTTTTTAAGATTTTTTTTTTTATTTTTAGAGAGAGGGGAGGGGAAGGAAAAGAGAAGGAGAGAAACATCAATGTGTGGTTGCCTCTTGTGTGCCCCCAAATCGGGACCTGGACTGAAACCTGGCATGTGCCCTGACTGGAAATCAAACCAGGAACCCTTTGGTTGGTAGGCCCGTGCTCAATCCACTGAGCTATGCCAGCCAGGGCTGATAAATTGTTTTTTAAAGCTCATTCTAAACAGAAGGGATGTGTGAAAATGTTCATTGGATTCTAGGATGAAAGCAAATGTTCTCTCTATATCTGCGAGACAAAAAGGCCAACTACAGTCCAAACGCACAGGGTTTGGTAGATAAATCCAGCTATGCTTCTATTGCTTTGTTTGGTAGTAACTATATATGAAAGCAAGTAGAAACTACTTTAAAACTTATTTATTTTGCAAAAGTTTGCTCTGATGTTGTTTCGCTTTTGTAAGGAAACCAGAAATAAGTTGTAGCACTCTGTGATATATTTTTAGTTATATGACCACACCTGTAAATTTACAATCTGCAGTTAAATTCATCCTGCTTGGTTCCAGGGAATTCTTTTGTAGTACCTTTTGCCAAGTAAATGCTAAGCGAGAGGGAGGCCCTGGTAAAGGTGCTGGGCTATCTGGGCAGCTCACCCCAATGCCTTTGTTGTCTATGCCCTCCACCACCTTCTTTTTCACAAACTCTAGCCCCGCATTTCCACTGTGGGCTCCACCTAGATGACACAACAGCATTTTAAACTCAGGATGTCCAAAACTGACCTCACCATCTTCCTTTATAAGGCACCATATCCTTTGTGGGACTTCTTCAATTAATATCCTTCGCCCCACAATCAGCCTCCAAATCTAGTCACCTTGGACACAGTCCTTTCCCTTATTCATCTCCAAAAAATTTCCAAATTCTATTTATTTTGCCATAATATTATGTTTTGAATCAATCCCCTCTGCCTCATTCTCATTGCTTCTAACGTATGTCTTTCCTGGAATAATGCAAAACTTCAGAACTCATATTCCCTCTGCCACTCACCTCTGTCCCACTACACAACACCAGGTTAATTTTCCTAAAGCTGTGACCATATCTCATCCTTGAAAAATCCTCCAAACATTGACAACTATCTCCACACCACCCAAACACCTCTGGCCGTGGCTCTGAGCCATCCTTACAACCATTCCTCAACTACAGTGTTAACTTCTACATACTTTCTTGGAGATTTCTCAAGCTATTCTTTATACTTGAAATTTCCTTCCAATTTCAGGGATTCAAATCCTATATGCCCTTGGTCTCAGGTCAGAATGTCCACTCTCCCAGTCATCTCTCCCTCAGGGTTCCTTCTGCATTGGCCCATGCCTCTTGTGACCTTTCATCGTCCCTACCTTGTGATACAGTTAATGTAGATATCGCATGCTCTTTACTAAATGACAAGCATCTTGAAGCTAGATAATGTATCTGTTTCACCCTTATATGCCCAATTTTGCACCTACCTGGAATCCATAAAATACTGTCCAATCAGTGGATTTTCTTTTTAAATTCAATGTCCTATATTTAAAATTGTACTTATGTCCCTTAGATCAATGATGAAAGGCTTTAATGAGCCCTTTTAATTATTATATCAATTTTAGATGATTCTAAATACTAATAGTGAAATTCTCCCCAAGTGTATATGTCTTAAGTTTATATATTGTTGCTCATAATATACACACACAATGTAATTCCCATACAATAATTTAATTTTTAAATTGGAAGTCTAAAACTTTCCTCTAATTAAGTAACAGTCCAATTTAAAAATAACATAAAAAGTCAAACACAAAAAGTTCACACATATTGTTAAATCCCAATTTTAATGTCTGTTATCTCCACAGGGTTATATTAAGAAAAAGGAGAAAGAAAATAAAGGCTTAAAACTAAGTATGGTCCTGGCTGGTGTGGCTCAGTGGATTGAGCCCCAGCTTTCGAACTAAAAGGTTGCTGGTTCAATTCCCAGTCAGAGCACATGCCAGGACTATAGGCCAGGTCCCCAATTTGAGGGCATGTGAGAGGCAACCAATCAATGTATCTCTCACACAATGATGCTTCTCGCCATCTCTTTCTCCTTCCCTTCCTCCTCTCTAAAAACAAATAAATAAAATAAGAAAATTTATTAAAAAAATTAATATGACCCATCTCTCTTACTAACAAAAACTATTTTAATTTTGATGCTCAGCAAGAAATAGAAGGTAAACATCAATTAGTCCTACAAAATCAACATTCATCTTAAATATATTAAGAGGAACACTGTTATCAAATTTATAAGAAATAAATGTGCAATGGTATAAGCATTTCCTAGAAAATAAACATACTTCATGCAGAGTATCATTAACGTAAGATCTGTTAGCTTCCCATTTCCCCTTGGGGCTCTGCTTAGCTCTATCACTGGCATTTGGTTCTAACTGAGTCAGTATTACCTGGTTAAACACAAGTACATAGTAACAGCAAATTATTTGTGAGCACTTCATCTAAGCACAATTCTAAGCACCTTACATGTATTAACTCATTGAATCCTCATAACGCTATTAAGTAAATTCCACTATAACTCCCATCCAGCAACCAAGAAAGAGAGGAGCTTAAGAACCTGCCCCATGGCTCGGAGCCAGGAAGCAGCACAGTGAGGACTCAAACCCAGGCCGCAGAGGCTGACATTAACGACTATGTCTACTTGACCCAATGAGCTGCCAGAATAATCCACAAAACAGACTCTAAAGAGACTACCAGGACTTCCTTGAAGCACTGTGCTTTTAACCACCTGATACTTCAAATCCGAGAGTCCTTCAATAATTTACCAAATGCCACGGTCCAACAGTCTCTCTTGTTCTCTCCTTGTACAGGTTCCATATTAGCAACAGGGTCATCTTTTTGCCTTGGGTCCCACACCTTCACAGTTCCTGTCACAAACAAAAGGGAGCTGGCAAAATGCAACAGTGAATAACGACATCTCTTTTCTGCATTCCCTTCCTATGGCTTCCTGTGCACATGGCGACATTATAGACATTGTAACATCTGGAAAACATTCATGTTTTTCTGACTTCTCATTGGGTAAGCTGCACTTAATATAACTTAATATAGAGATATAACTCATATGTCACTGTCTGACTTGTATTTCCAAGCAGATAAACAGAAAAACCAATACCTGTTTCTAGGTTATCAACAAAGTATGATTGACAAGGCAAATATAAACATTATGTAATTCAAATCATGCTTTATTTCCTTTGCTTAAGCTTAAAGCTAATGTATTACTGATTTAGAATAAAATGCCATTTTAATTATTTCCTTAATGCCCACATAATCACTGATATTATTCTTATACAGATGAATAAACTAATTTTTACATCTGTGATCTCTTATATTGGCTTTTAGAATACTATTTCATATATAATTAAGTTTAATTTCCTTGGGGCAATAGAGAACAGGGAAACATTAAATAAAATTAACAAATAATTCTTTTCAATTTAATTTCAACTTCCTCATTTTAATGCAAATTACAGGACTACTAACTAAATGGTGTCACCGTCTATGAGAAATACAAATCCATGTAACAAAATGGCTAAAAGCCAAGTACCCAAGAGAGGATAGGAAAAGGGTTAAAAAAAATCCATAAAAGGGATAATAAACACAGAAAAGGGGGTGCTATTACACTAGATTTATCTCCAAGAATAAAATAGAACTGGTCATTGAAAAGGTTGCTTGAAGGAGAAAAAATTTCCTGCAAATGTGACCAGAGGTTTATATTACTCTATAGGGCACTTACAAATAGATAAAATCCATATTAAGTTTGCAATAGTTAAATGAACAAAGAACACAGACAATTCACAAAGCAAAATAAACTAGCAAACAAATAGAGAAAGAACCCAAGGTGGAATGAAATACCATTTTTATCTGTAAAATTAGGGGGAAAAGGAAATCACTGCTGGTAAGATAGGCGGGAAATCTACCCCACCCGTGGTAGATGGTAAGGTCAAAAGATACTTTGGGAAGTGTGACAATAAATTTTAAAAACCATAAGATACATTTATCCCAAAAGAATTATATACATGATCATATTTATTCCTTCATTATTTTTAAGTCACTCTCCCAAAACAATAAACAAAAAACTTAAGGTAAACTGAATGCTTATAACAGAGGCATGGTTAAAAACGTTGTGACTCATCTGCAGGATGGAATGTGACACAGCTGTTAAAATGACAATTATGGGGACCATATGCACACAGCAACATTATGTATGATAAAACATTAAATGGAAAAAGTAATATACAAAATCATACCCACACCGATAGCTACAGATCACCGTATAAGACAAACCTAACAGTGATGCTAGCGTGGCAGACTGAATGTTATTTTTCTTTTAGGACTGGAAAGAATATTTGATTTCTGAAACACAGCCACCCTTGAGCAACTATCAGAAAATTCCACGTCACTTTTCTCTGAAGGCCTGTCCCTTTCCAGTCACTGCGGAGGGGGAAAGCAGAGCCGGCGCACTCGGAGCTTTCTCCAGTGCGCACCGGAGGGATCGCAGAACCGCAGTGCTCAACCAGCTGTCAACGTGACAGTTTTCACAAGTACTGATCCTGCTCTTTTTAAAAAAAGAAAATGAGAAGCTGCCACCCACATTATATTGTCAGCTGCCTCGAACACCTATAAAGAAATTTTAAATCTTTCAAGGTTCATGGGAAAGTATGGTTAGTACCGTAGTTGAACTGGCTCAAAAGTAAAACAGGAAATGCCATGCCTCTAGGTCAAAATACTCGAGAATGACACAGTTTGGGGATATGCAGTCACACTTGCCTATTAAAAAAAGTAGGTTGTTAGATTTAGTCAGTCAAGGCTACTGAAGATTTCTACATAGAGAGTATGTACTGTTGTACAGAGATCTGTCATTTAAAAAAATTAAAATACACTGACTTACCATCTCGGCTGCCAGTCACGATTTCAGGTGCTCCTTCCCCAATTCCTAGTCCCCCTACACCATCGATGGTATTTATAATTTCCTTGTGGCCCTTTACTGAGTATACCGGGTTCTCTGGAGCTTCCAAATTCCTACACAACAGAGGACAGTTTCTTACTCACATCACATGTCCTAGACAGTCAGCCCACTACTGAAATGCAAGAATGCATACCATCTTTAGATTTTTGTTTAAAAATAAGGGTTTTGCTATGAATCTGTACTACTATTCCCAATTACTTCTCTCCACTTTAGCACCTTTTGAGCCCTCAATGAGAACAGTCATTTATTCAACTTAGAATTCAAACTCGTGAGTCACCTGACTTAGGGTTCTTCAAAGGTGGTCTACCTAGGACCTCTGGACACGAATTACCAAGTCTGCTCATTAATAAATGCAGATTCGCAGGCTTCTCCCCAAACATAATTAATATGGATTTGTGGGGTGGAGTTCCAAACCTGCTGGCTCTTTGAGACTGAAGTCTGGTAATTACTTCTTTAAATATAGAGTAAATTCAAAGTATTCGGAATGCTTCTGTAGTTTCACCTTCTCAGGTTTATTATATGAGTACAGCATACTTTGTACTCACTCTCCCTTTAAAGTGTATTATTATATTTTCTCATTGAATTCCATACAGATTTTCATCTAGTTTTACATTTTTCAGTTTATCATCATGCCAGTCACAAGTATTTCAGTCAAACTGGCTGCAGTTTGTCTAGGTTACTGAAGAGAAAGGAACGCAGGCAAGTACCAATTACAATACTATGTGTGCTGGAGTCCACAGCAGATGGCTGGGTGATGACTGGCTCAAGCAGTTAGTGTTAATATATCCCCTACCTTGCTTGTCCCCTTTTGCTTTTCTCTTTGAGCTTCTATCCACATTTTTCTTTAACAAGTCAGCTTTCAATAGCTTACACTTAAAAAAAGAGTGTAGCTCTTCAGGGTATAATCCCAATTTATTAATGAGCCATGATTAGTAAAATCTCATTTAGCAGATTTGAGATAGCTCAATCTCGTTTAGAAATGATGTTTACCTTTGTAGAATTACTGTAAAAGATTCAACAAGATACTAAACAGGATTAAGGTTCTACTTAAAAAACTATTTTACTGCCCTGACCAGCATGGCTCAGTTGGTTGGGCACTGTTTCACAAAGCAAAATGTCGCTGGTTCAATTCCGGGTTAGGGCACATGCCTGGGTTGTGGGTTCAGTCCCTGGTCAGGGCACTTACAATAGGCAACCTATCTTCTCTCTCACATCAATGTTTCTCTCCCGCTCTTTCTTCCTCCTTTCCCTCATCTCTAAAGATACACAAACTCTTTTTTTTTTAACTATTTTATGATTTTTATAGATTTTAAAAAACTACTTTTTTAAGGTAAAATTATAAGACTTTTCAATGAAAATAAGTCAGTAATACTGGTTCTATATATATATTTACTTTTAAAAATAACATTCAGATTGGTCTCTCTCCCAATTTCTTTCAAAATTTATGGCTCTATGTGTAAGACCTAATACATTGTAATAAATGCTAACTTAATTATTAAGCAGTGAAAACAAGGGTGAGTTAAAATAGCTTCATTATGTTTTATTTTAGCAGTCTAAGACAAATAAATAGGTCAAAGTAATTTAATTACAAAGTAACAGATTCTGAGAAATCAAGAAAAGTTACATTAGAAACATTAAGCATGAAAGACAGTTTCTCTCTAGAACATTACTGCATACTTCAGAAGATTAAGAGATATTCCTGAAAACTAATTACAGAGAAATTTGAATTCACTCAACTTCAATTTAAATATGAGGAAATAACTCTTGGTAAAACATGAAGATTAAAAGCAGCTGGCACAATTGCGATTTTGCTCGTTCAAAACAGGCTTATCTCGATTCGCTCAGCAGATGGGTTCCGAGTAAGCTGTGCTCAGATGTTAGCCAATGCATTAAAAATTTTTTTAAAGTACTGAGAGTTCTACATTAAAAAATTAAAAACTTGATGTATCATTCTGTAATGCCAAAATATTGCTGAAATGTAAACAATATCTAATTTTCCCCCATGTTCTACATGTTCATTTTTATATATTGTATCCCTCAAGGTGGTGGGGGACCGACCTTATTTACAAATACAAGGTATTAAATGCATGCACTAAACACCATATGTAGAAATAAAAATTGGCAACATTATTTGAAATACCTAAAGAAAAATTAGAATTCTTTCAGAGGAAGAATAACATGACTGTCAAAGAAACTGCTTATCTCATATCTTAATACTAATTAAGTAATCTTACCATATATGAAGGTTTCCAGCAAAATCTCCAGTAGCTAAATATCTCTGCTGTAAAGATGATGCACCAAATGTTCCACATTTAATTGGTTTGGCCTTTTCAATCTTCATAAAAGGGAGGGAGAGAGGATACATTATTTATGTACGTACTTATAATCCATGATATTTACACCTTTATTATGGGATTTAAATAAGGCACATAATATAAAGAGCAATTAAAATGTTTTCTGATAAAAATTGTCATGCTTTTCCTTTAGTTATTCTTCTACAGTTGAACAGTATATAGCTGTCTAAAAAATGAGTTTTAATTTTGCCTTTCCTCTCATCTCACTAATAAGACATTTAAACACTAACAACTCAACCATATCTACTGGTTTGCAAATATGAAAATTTTCAGCATTTAATGTAGCATTCCTTTTTAGGATCCTCTGTAGAAATGAGAACGTAATGAAGATACCGTACTTTCCAGATGGCTACAGGAACAAAAATGTTTATGAGTCTCTTACAGTTTTCCCTGTAGAACCCACTAAACTGAGAATGTTTATGACCTATTCTCTGTGGGACCCTTGCAATGCATAGAGATTTGCATACCTGTGTGTACCAAAGGCACTGCTATTGGTATGGGTTAGCCAATCTTTTTAGGTTCCTTTCATGCAAGTCTACTGCTCCAAGGACTGTCTACAATCACATTAATAAAATAACCATACACCAATGCATGTGGCTTATGGAAGTCACATGAAGAAGACTGTATCACTGAAAGGGTCCTTGGAAATTATCTAATATAATACCCCCCTGTCATAGATAAAGATATGCAAGCCTAGAGCTTTACAGATTCGCCCAACTGAAGCATTCAACATTTAATGAGTTCCTACTATATGCAAGTCAATGACCTGGGCAGAAGGTACACTGGCAGAAGAGATGAGTAAGACTGGTCATGCCCTCAAGGAGTTTACAACCCAAATACAGTGGGGGATATGCTCCCAGACCCCCAGCAGATGCCTAAAACAGAAGGCAGTACTGAACACTATATACCTTATGTTTTTTCCTGCACTAACCTACAATACAGTTTAATTTATACATTAGGAACAGTAAGAGATTAACAATAACTAATATTAAAATAGAACAATTATAACAATGTACTTATTACAAGTTACGTGAATGGTTTGGGGCTGTTAGTAAGTAAAATAAGGATAACCTGAACACAAGCACTGGGATACTGAGATCCTGGGACCGTCAACCTGATACCAAAGTGGCTACCAAGTGACTAACAAGCAGGGAGCTTCTCCAGTGCGGACACCAGGGTGGGACTGAGTAGGATGGCGAGAGATTTCATCACACTGCTCAGAATGGCGTGCAATTTAAAACCTATGAATTGCTTATTTCTGGAATTTTCCATTCCGTATTCTTGGACTGTGGTTAACGGAAACTGTGGAAATGAAACTGTGGATAAGGGGGGGATACTGTATCAGTGCCTATCAAACTCCTCCCACCTATACACATGCAATACGCTACTCTCACCTACTCCCATACCTCTGTGGGCCTTTCATTCACCTTTTACTTCCTGATGTTTCTAATTTCTCCAAAGTCCCTGCTGACCCCACTTCACCTGCCAGGTCACTGACATCCCGCCTGGAGTCTGCTTTTCCTAAGGCTCAGCCCATGGAAACTCTGGACAATCAGGAACTGGCTGCGGCCAGGATTTGATGCCTGTCCCACACCACTCTCTAGCCTTATAACATCACCTTCCGTTTACTGTCAGCCTCGATAGGGCAAAACTATTTCTCTTCTTTGGTCTCTACAATCTTTACAATTTTTTATCCTAAACATTTACATAAGTAACACATCTCCCTCTAAAAACTGAAACAAAACTAAAGTCTAAAAGGCAAAAAGTGAGTCTCCCTTTGACACTCCCTTGAAGTCATCCCCATCCTTCTAAACCTTCTCCTATACATTTGCGAACGCACCTAGGTTTGTTTTCATATAAAGAGGGTCAGCATCTATTGTCCTTCGACTTGATTTTCCCCCACGAACAACATGTCTGGGCAAACAGAGCTCTCCAGGTGCCAAGGCATCTCCCCTCGGAGCCCTTTAGGCCCGGTGCCAATCTTCACCCCTCCCACTGGGGCTGGCTTGTTTCGTATAACTTAAAAAATACTTTCCCTACCACTCTCAATGTTTGGCTGGACATTTCCATATAGAATACACACAGCAACTTTCAAAGAAAAAGAAAAGAAAATTCACTTCACACAAACTACAACTAAAGTTTTCTTTCATGATTCAAAAGATATGGTTATATGGCACAAAGCTTTGGAAGCTCTCAGCTTATTAAGCTTTTTCATGGTTTGGGATCTATATATATTAGCAATTACTGTGTAGCCAGGTCTGAAGTAAAGCATTCACAACCTCCTTGGAACTGACCAGTAAACAAAATTAGTCATCCACAAAAACATGAGAAGCACAGAACCACAGAAGGTTCATTGTATCCGACTGGTATTATTTCAGTTATTTTTCCAATTTTATGAAGCAAAGAAATCTTACAATGGGGCAATAACAGAATCAAAAATTCTTGCCCATTTAAAAAAGCGGACAGTTTTCAAATCACTTAGGTCCTCCCCGCCTTCCCCTTCCCTCAAATGAAAGTACCTGAAATAACACTCTATTACTACCGAGAAGCACATTAGCACTGATGGGACACAGTTTCCATGGTTCAGCTAATTCAAAGTTCCAGCTCAGGCCACTGATGAGAGGGCTACCCGTGCCCTCCTCCCCTGGGTTTCACAAGGGCCTTGGCCTGCCCCAGCTCTAGGTCATGGCAACGGCTCCCACCACCTGAGGCAGAGGGTGCAGACAGCCCTCTCAGTAAAAAGCCAGGTGGGCCCTAATGGGCAAGAACATGGCTTCAGGGACTCAAGAGGATTAGGAGCCACAGGGAGCTCTATCACAAACTGAGATCTCAACTCTGGAAATTCTCTTCACCAGCTAAAGCATTCAGCTTCCCATAATCCCACTGCTACTGCCTGGAGCCTCTGATGGGGTTTCCAGTCTTCTTCCCAGGCCATGGGAGAGAAACGCTGAACCTCCACTTCTCAGGGCCTCCAGTGAGCACACAGTTCTTCTAGGATTTCGGTGCTAGTAGTAAGAACACAAAGTTTGCTTCCCATGTCATTCCTGGACCTTTCACCTGCGGACCCTTTGGAATAGAGAATCTCAAACCATGCTCCTGGAATGTACTAACTTTCTTGTACCAACATAAGTTTTTCTCTCTTTTTTAAAAAAACATGGAAAGCTTCATGAATTTCCATGTCATCCTTGCTCAGGGGCCATGTTAATCCTCTCTGTATTGTTCCAATATTAGTATGTGTGCTGCTGACACAAGCACAGCTAATAACATAATTTTTAAAAGCTGTTTTTTTCCTTCAGAAATTAAACTTAGTACTAGCAAATGAACACCAACAAGAAAACCTGGAACCAAGGATAAGAAATCTCCTGTGATGTAAAGATCACATATTTATAATACAGTCAGATTTTCCTACTGGAAAAACCCTTCCCTGCACAGAGATGCAACTGACTATTTCAGTATTTCATGATATTTCACAAACGGCAGCACAATGTCCAGATGTTCCGACACCTGAACACGTAGGAGAATTCCCACCTTAGAAGAAACTGAACTGAGAACTATGTATGCTATTGCATGCCTACCACATGACAGGCCAGTGTACCGGTTTCACTTTGTCACTTCGTGGATTCCAAAAGTGGATGTTTACTGCAAATATGATGGAATGAAATAAAATGTATCTACACTTAGAGGCACAGACTCAGAGTGTTGCCACCTAACCTGTGGCATACAAAATAGACAAAACCCTTTTGAAACTGGGCCTTCGGCTCTCCGGTGTCCCCCCTTCCCTGGCTCCTTGTTCTGCGGACACACCCAAGCCATTTCTACCTCAGGGCACTTCCCTTCACTCTTCCCACTGCCTGGGCTGCTCTTCCCTTGGATCGAGTCTTCCTTCACCCAATTCGATTTCATTCAAATGTCACCTTCTCTAAGAGGTCTTCCATGCCCCTCTGACTGATGAAAAATTCTTAAGATTTGTCTTGCTAGAAAACCTGGCCGGGGGCTCAGTTGGTTAAGCATCGTCCCTTATACCAAAACATGCGGGTTCGACCTCCGGTAGGGGTGGGTTTGATCCCCAGTAGGGGCATGTATGGGAGGCAACCAATTGATGTTTCTCTCTCTCTTTCCTTCCCTTCCTCTCTCTCTAAAATCAATAAACACATTCTCCAGTAAGAACTTAAAAAAATGAAGCTCTACTTTGTGAAACTGATACACAATGATGACTAGTATATATTAACGGCTGCTATATGAGAGTGAAAATGACCGTCCATCATGGTTGTATTTGGCCCAGATGTTTGTTCTCTTTGCTACACTAAGTTAACATGATTAAAAAGAAGCCCCTGATGGGTGACACTAGTGGGAGCTATTTTTGTTCTGTCTGTGAGTGAGTCTAATACAGCTTGTCAGTATTTCCTCCTCCACATCCTGGCACTGCTTAATTACCATTAAAAGGTTTAGTCAACCAAATGCTAACAAGCAGTGAATTCAGTGCCATAGGAACTAAAAAAGCAGTACTGTATTAGCTTATTACTAAATTTTAAAGTATAAATATCCCCAACTACAGTTCCATTTTTCGGGGCTATCCCTCGTCCTTTGTGCCAATTAGGGAAAAAAGGTGCCTTTGACAGGCCGGTGAGGTCTCACACGGGAAGGCCTGAAGAAGAGATGGATTTCAGCTCTCACTGGCCAGACACCCTTGGGTGACGCAACAAAGCGCTCCACTGCACAGGGAGGCCTGCCCGCATTCCCACGTTAGCTTTAGTAACTAAAACGGAAGGCACCAACAAAGACCTGTATTCTTCCTTCCTTTTTATCTTGGATGCACAGGCTTTGGAGTACATGACTTGAGGAGGTACCCCAATGATAGAATCAGGTATGCTTCCTAATATTTTAATAAAATCATTCATCTAGCCCCATTGTGGTCAACCCTGCTACTCATTGGAATCACCTGGTGGAAGTTGAAAAACTACTGATTTTCAGATTTCAGTCTAGTCTAGATGTAAGAGTGCCCATGCACCAGAACTTCTAGAGGTGGGACCAAGGCATGAAGATTCTAAAACACACACACGCGCAAAATCAACACTAACAACACACATTCAGGTGGTCATGACGCACGGTAAGAGTTGAGGATCGCTGAGCTTGTACTTAGTCTATGTGCTTTTCCATTGCATCATCATAGCCAATTCCAATGTAAATTCTTACATGTTTTTGCATTTGGTTTATCCACTCTTTAAACAGCAGGCTCATTAGAAGAAAGAACACATCTTCCAAATACCTTTGGTCCTCAACAGAAAGTTTATGGTAGGAAAAAGAAGACCCAAAAGATACAGGTGAAATATAAAAAGTGATTACTCCTAGAGTTGAGATCATGGGTGATATTTTTCCTATCTATATTTCTAAAATATTTTACAATTACCACATTACTTTTGCTAAAAACCAAAATTATCTCAAAAACTTGTTAGACTCCTCCAGAATCTCTATGAGACGAAGAGCACTACTTCACTTTATGGAACAGGTGCATGATGTAGTCTTATAAAAAAGTAGTCACAGGTCTGTAGATGCTCCCTGGTTGAGCTTTGGTTGGTACTTGTTCCTAATACTTCACCTTTAAATTTCTTTCTGCTATTGTTTCCCATTTGTTTAAATTCCTGCCCCCAATCAAATGATCAATAAATTGATATTTAAATTACCCAAGGTATACTATATAAAGTATGACTAACCATTAAGTTGTACACCTGAAACTAATACAAACTGAAAGAAAAACTGAAAGAAAAAAATTACCCTTTATAGGTACACATTTACTCATTCTTTTAACAAGTAATTGAGTTTCTGCTCCTAACATACCATATAAATAAATGCACTGCCCTCACTCTCCAGGAGCTTACAATCTAATTACAGTAATGAGACACATTTCAGGCACAGATAATAAGCACCACAGGAGTGCAATGTAAGAAAAGTTACTTTGTGTGGGGATCAGGAAGGGAATTCATACCAGTGGGTAGCCAACCAGAACTGGATTTATCTTCTGGAGGGCGGGGCCCTTGTGGTACAGGCTTCTCACACCAGGTGAGTGTTCTAGGAACCCACCTGTATCAGTGTGTCAGCCGGTGGTGTGAGAGGGTGCATTCAGCTTCAGCTTATTCTTTTTTTGAAGACTCAAAGTGTTTGCCATTTCATGATAGGTGATTTACCAATGCACCTGCCCACACCATGCTGATTATTCAGCAGTTTTTGAGGAAAATAAAAACAAACTAGCATCATCCCTCCCACAGTGTTCCACTCTCCCTATTCACCGGATCTCACCCACAGTGACTTTTTCTGTTTCTCCAGATGAAAAAAGACCTCAAAGGGAAACATTTTGCCAAGGTAGAAGAGCAGAAGCATCAAAAAACATCAAAATTGAAGAGTTCAAAAACTGTTTTGAGCAGTGGAAAAACATCTCAATAGGTGTGTTGCATCAAATGGGAGAGTACTTTGAAGGTGACTGAAGTTTAAACATGCAAACAATAAACACACAATTTTTTAATAAATAAATTCCGGGGGTTTTTTTGGTCCCCACTTGTATTATCAAATAATCTGACTGGACCTTAGAATTGCAACAGGTGACTGAGGGATTAAGTGATGAACAATTTAAGGAAAGACAGAAAAGAACAAGCCATTTTTACTCTGAGGCCCAGACTACAAAAGACGGTTAAACCGAAAAAGAAAACTGGCACTCACATAAGTGTAAAGTGGGATGGGGCCCAACTTACCTTTCAATCTAAGTTTTTTCTATCTTATATTCATCCTTTACCTACCAGTTCAACCTCCAATTCCTCCAAACAGATTCTCTCCATCACTTTTGAGCCCTGCAGTTGTCAACCTTCCCTGCAGTCTACTTTGACCCTATCATACACCTGAGTCTGATCTTTATTTTTTCAGGCAACCCAGATCAAGGCATTTTTAAAACTTTAAATAGGTATAAAAATGTTAGTTAACAACATTATTCTTAAATTCTTTCACTAGTGGCCTTTACAAAACTTGTAAACCTGATCATGCCACACACTGCTTAAAGCCCTTCAATGATGTCTTGTTTTTCTTAGAAAAAAAAAAAAGGCATGCATTTTAAATGATTTATAGATCTTGCAACGTTTGGGCCTTGCTTACAACTGCTGTTTCTTAAGAAGGTAATCCTTCCCCCACCACTGAGCTTTCTAGGCCATTTCCTCTGGAAACCTCCTCCTCTACTCTTCATTTGGCCAGGATAGTTTCTTCCCATCCCCAGTCTGTTTTTACTCTAAGAGAACCCTGCTTTTATGTTTGAGGATTTACCCCGGTTTATATTCATGCACCGTTGGTTTGATTATTTAACTGATTCTCTCTCCCACTAGAAAGCTCCATGAGATCGGGGACTGTCATCAGAAGCCTGGGAATACCAGATAATCAACTGACTTGTTGAAAGAGTAAATGGTAGGTGGCCTCCTCCAATGACACTGTAGGATACCGGTGCCCGCTTTGGCTCTGCTTGTATGAAAATGCCTTTTACTAACAGGGTCCTATTAACAGACTTTCCACAAACTGCGCACCGCCCCGAAGAACCTAGAATTTACCGCGGGGGTGGCTGGAGGAAAGGGCCGGGAGGGTGCGGGTGAACTAGCACGCTGTGAATTCAGGACTCGACCGAAAGTATTTTACATCAGAAGTATTCCTCAATCTGCGATCAACTTGGCTACTCCCGCGCAGCTCGAATTGTACTTTTGAGGGACACTGTACGAAGGTTTTGGCAAAAAGGAATGCAAACTTCCAGAATGCATACTCATCCCCCAACGGCACTCCTAGATTCCGGAACAGTCTCAACCTAGCACCCACCTCCCGAAGCAGCTTTAGGTCCCCGTGCTGGATCTCGTACAGCTGAATGACGCCGGTGCCCCGTGCGAAGTTGCCCATGGTCACAAATTTGGCGCTGCAGGGCACCCACTTACAGTCAAACACTGTGTAGTTGAGGCCCTTCTGGATATGGGCAATGATCTGAGGCTTTTCGAAGGCCGACATGGTCCACCCGATTTCTCCTTCGCCAACTGGTACTTCCCAACCCTAATAAAACCCTAACCTAGAAACCACACTCCAAACATTAATGACAATTTGTCCTTCCCGCTTGCCGTATCCGCCCCCTGGCGCCCAGGCAAATTGGATTTAGTTGTCTCAGATAATGCCAGATGCACTACTGAAATCACACAAGACTTTTTTCCCACAGATGGCACAAACTTGTGTTTTGCCTTTACAGACTGCCTTTAGTATATATACAGGTTAGAGATCACTAAATTCTTTGGCTTTGGCAGGGCCAGGAGGAGACCATAAGAATACGGCATATTTTAGAACAGCTCCTTATCCTACTCAGCAAACAAACGGAAAAATCCGGCATCAAGTCCCCTGCGTGGGGACTTCTTAGAAAGGGGACGGAGCGCTGGGACTGGTTGGCGGATGCTGGAACCTGCGAGGTACGCCTGCGCACTGCAACCGCGCACGTGTTCCAGCCGGAAGCGCCGGCTGCGGCTGGAGATTCTGGAGGATGACCACCGAAATGGAGTCGCAGATCGCCGGGGCCGAGGACGGTTTCACCCAGGTCACTCGCAAAGGTGGCCGGCGAGCGAAGAAGCGGCAGGCTGAAGAGCTGTCTGCGGCCGGGGAAGGCGGGGACGCGAGTCGCATGGACACGGAGGAGGCCCGGCCGGCCAAGAGGCCCGTCTTTCCGCCCCTCTCCGGGGACGGGATCTTGGTACTGGGGGGACCCTGGGACAGGAACAGGGTACTAGGGGCCAGAGGGAAGTCAGGTTGGAGGTCTCTAGGTAATGTTGATACTGCAGGGGTTCTTCTGGCGTGCAGTTCTTAAGTGACTCCGGGGAAGTTTGATTCGTTCAGATGAAGGAAACTTTTTTGTGGTTCAGTTGTCATTTTGCAGCTCCACCTCCATTCCTCCAGACAGCTCAGTTGTGTGTGTTTTTATTGCAGAACGGAAAAGAAGAAACAAGGAAAATTCCAGTCCCAGCTAACAGATACACACCATTAAAAGAGAACTGGTTGAAGATATTTACGCCTATTGTAGAGCATTTGGGACTTCAGATACGCTTTAACTTGAAATCGAGGAATGTAGAAATCAGGGTAAGGAGAATGCCGACCATTTCCAAGTGTTCTAGGGTTCCTCCTTCAGGGATGAAAATGGATACATAGACTTTCCTCAGTGGGACTTAACTTTGTTAAATGGTTTTCTTCCAGCTTTCTAACTTAGTGAATTTGAACTTCTCAAATGCCTTCAGAGTCCACATTGAACACAAATATTTGTTGAATTCATAAGTTGAGTCTGCGATCATACCAAAATACTGGTCATGCCTTTGTATAGTGTTTAATGTTGAACTGAGAAAAGGCCAAATAAACGGAAGTTTGTAAATAATGAACTGAGTGGAATATTTGCTGCCGAACAGGCACTATATATTTTAATGGTATTATTTTGGGGGAAAATGTATTGTTTTAGAAATAAATTTTATATGTACACATCCATGTTATAACTGTACTTAAATCTATGTGTGTGTGCCTCTATCTATCTATATATATTCATTCGTTCTATGGTGTCAGCCCAAGAGTTAGTCAAAATTAGTTGACTTTGGACTTCTTTTTCTGAATGCCAATTTTGTATCAGAATCAAAGACCAACATTAATTATAATCTTTCTTTTTGAGGATTGTTATGCTATTATCAGGATGGGTATATAAACTCAGCTCCTCCAAGGGACTAGAATAATGGGATAAAGTTGAGAGGTGCTACTCTAAATAGTTGGTGAAGTTTAAAATGTAGAGCTAGACAGTGGACTTCTTTGCCACTTTTGTTCAGGTTTTTGTGGTTTCATGCCAAAACTTGTTTCCTTTGAGGTTTCCCTTGTTTTACACCATCTTTCACCACTTCACCCTCAGTGCCAGAGCCAGATACACCTTCGCAGACCACACTGCTTTTATTACGGTATCCTGGTACCTTCAGTGTCACTGAAGGGTAGGAGTTAAGTTTTGACCGAACGTTTTACATAGGAGTCCGAGTCCGAAGTTCACCTCACCACCTTTTTGAACATTCTTATGTCCGTGTACACGGATGGCTTTCCTCTCTGACGAAGTCCCTCTCCTCCCTACACCCTTTGTCCTACCTCAGTTCCATTCATCTTTGAGGATCTAGCTCAAGTTCTTTGTGATCAGTCCATTTTTCAGTCATGTCTTCAGTGTCTAAACTATTACTGTGCTTAGCTGTCATTATGTATTTCAGCATCATCAACCTGGATTCCACTAACATTTGTTGATACTGTTATACACCAGACACAGAGTGGTGCCTTCAGACACACTACATCATTTTGGTCCTTAGGACAGCCCTGTGAGGTAGATGACATAGCCACATCTTATGGATGTGGGGAAACTGAGGGTCAGAGGAGTTTCTTGGCTAAAGCCATCAAGCTGGTAGTTGAATCTTGATGCTAGTAGGGACCTTTCAGGATCTCCTGTTCTGACCTCTTTTACAGATAAAGACCTACAGTTTCTATGAGACTTGCCCATTGTCAAATACAGGATTAAGGATCTTGCTAGGATCTTGTTTTAAATGTCCCATTACACAACCCTGCATGGTTTTAAATTTGTCACATGTGTGGTCTCAGTTAGATTGTGGGTCTGTGTGGGATAGAGGAAATGACAGTCTTGACATTAGACCTGTGTTCGAATATTACCATTTTCACCTTTATATCACTCAGTAATCAGGGTTTTCATGAAGCTTAGAGCTGCAGTATGTAAAGCACCTTTCTTTGTCATGCCTGTCATTTACAGTGCTGGGCATTTCATGGCTAGCTGCTGTTTCTGTGATTATTGAATAAACTGCCTAAACCATGCTGGTAGTTAGTAGAGGAGTTACTGCTGTGGGAAGCATCAGCACAAATGCTGATTGAAGCCAGGAAATGACAACTTGCAGGGAAGGCTGGATTGGAAGAGAAGAGAAGATGGCTAGCTTGGGTGTCAGAGCATTGACAGGATGAGGCTGGTCTGAGGACGATGAAGTCGTGTGTGTGCCGTTGGGCTGTGCCTGAGGAGTCTTGCTGTCAGTCCCCAGGTCAGATCAGTCTTGGAGTACAGTCTGTCATTTGACAGTGTTTTGGTGGAACTGTCTACCTCTGGATCTAGGAAAGTTTTGTTTTGCAAGTTAACCACAGTACTTCAGCAAAAACTGGGTCATGGAGAATACATTGGGAGAGGGTGGTGGTGAAGGAAATTCCAGTAAAGGAAAAGATCATTCCTTGTGTTCTGTTAGAGGACTTTTCATCCCCACCTGTAATTTGTGCCTTTTTTAAAACAGACTTGTAAAGAAACCAAGGACGTTAGCGCTCTGACAAAAGCAGCTGATTTTGTGAAAGCCTTTATTCTTGGGTTCCAGGTGGAGGTGAGTGATTTAATGACATCTAAAATGGAGGCTTGAAAAGTATTCGGTATGAATGTTTCTGTGGATTGGGGCTTTTCTCCGATTTGAGTTTTCTAGTTCTATAGTTTGTGAATTTTACCTTGACACTCATTCTTAGGTGTCTAAATGGAAGGGCTTCACAGTATGTATTTTTATATTGTAGGATGCACTTGCTCTAATTAGGTTGGATGACCTCTTCTTAGAGTCTTTTGAAATTACAGATGGTGAGTGTGTAGCATTCATTTATTATGAAATACTGTACTTTTGAATAGCTGACTTTGTTTGTGACTCTCAGCTTTCTAAAAGCATCAGTTGAGCTGTGTTATTTTTACAGCTTTTTAAAAACATATACGTATTTTATGTCTGTTGGTGGGGAAACTTTGTTAATGATTGAACTTTATGTGGAAGTGGGTGGTGTACTGCAGTGGCTTGCCTCTTGAGGTCTTCCTTGTCTCATTCAGTGAAGCCCCTAAAGGGAGACCACCTGTCAAGGGCAATAGGAAGAATCGCTGGCAAAGGGGGGAAAACCAAGTTCACCATAGAGAATGTGACACGGACACGGATCGTTTTAGCTGATGTGTAAGTATGGGATCTTGAGAAAACTATTGTCATAATTTATATTCTTTTGCTGGTTTTAAAAGGTCATAAAGGTTGTATTTTTGCATAATACTCCCACTAAATCTTTGTCAGCATTTGGTTCTGGATGAATAGGTAGTTACCTACTTTGAAAGCAGATTAAGTTAGGAAAATCTTAGAAATTTTATCTTTTTTTCTCAATTGGTAATGAAGGAAACACTTAGAAATATTATTAAAAGAAATCACAGGACAGGTGAAAATTTAAATAGTTCCTCATAGTTTCTTCCCCTGTTAAGTCAGGGGAAGACAAAGGGTGGGTGTTTTTGTTTTGTTTTAATTGGTTTTTAGAGAGAAGGGAGACAGAGTGATATCCACTTGATCCACTTATTTGTGCATTCTTTGGTTGCTTCCTGTACGTGCCCTGACAGGAGATCTAACCCACAACCCTGGCGTATTAGGATGACACTCTATAACCACCTGAGCTACCAGGCCAGGGCACAGAGTGGGTGTTTTAAGTGCCACTGGAAGGTTTCCTTTAAATATATATATATATAAAGACCTTTCTTAAAAGGAAGGTGAGTAGTGCACATTGGGTGAGAACAGGAGAACAGTCAATGTGAACATGAATAAGAGGACACGGACTTAAAATAAAGGTGTGGGACATCAAGCCAGGATGACCGTCTCTGAGGTCGAAGCTGCTCCGTGGCCAGGCTGGGATTGCTGGCTCAGAGATTGTGTAATGCCACAAAGCTGGGAAATAGAGCAGTTGACTGAGAGGAGGACGGGAGGCGTCTGTCTGCACCCAAATCCAGAAATAATTTTATCTGAAGTCTTGTCATCTTTGCTCTAAACTGAGGGGCTCTAATATTTTTTATAGTTCAGGAATAACTATAATACTACATCGGCAGCTCTCTTTACCAGAGGACAGATGTATTATAATTTTGATCTTTTATGGATGAGTCTAGAGTTGGGAGTGGGGAGCCAGGAGGACCAAACTCCTGGCACCAAAAGGCCATGGGGGCCGTCCCTGGTCAGGGTGTGCGCCAGAGGCAGCCTTCAGTGTTTCTCACGTCGATGTCCATCCTCTCTCTCTCAAATCCATGTCCCCTTGGTCAAGAATTTAAAAAAATAATAAAATATCATATTTAGCTTTTTAATTTGGAAATCTAAAAATATAACTGATTTGCTAATCAAATTACGGGTAGTATATCATACTAAAGTGTATGATTTATAAGTGCATTTATAAGTTAAAATTTACTAGTTAATTTTTTAAATAGCCTTGTTGCGGTATGATTTACGTAGTTAAAGTTGCCTGTTGTTAGGTACATAGTTCAGTGAGCCTGAGGCCAAGGTTCCAGCCCTGCAGCCCCACGCGTACCCAGGCACTCACGAACATGTACCACTATTTTGTGTCACTATGGTTTTGCCTTTTCTAAAAATTCACAGTGTGAAGTCTTTGGTGTTTGGTTTCTTTTAGTTAGCGTATTTTGAGTCTCTCCATTTTTTTTTAATGTATCAGCAGTCCCTTTTTATTGCCAAGTACTAGTCCATCCTGTGGATGTGTTGCATTTTGTTTATCCATTCACAGTTGATAGGCATTGGGTTTGTTTTCCGTTTGGTACTGTTATCAATAATGTTACTATTGAATTACTTTTTATACTTTGTATGGTGGTGTGCTTTTTTTGTTGTTTTTTACAAATTGAATTACACTACTCAAAATTAAAGAAATGTACTGTTTTATAGTTTTTGCTATAACCAGGCTAATTGGAAATCCACAAGTTTAACAATTTATATTATGATAAAGCCATAAAGTGGACTACTATATACCTATAAGTGTTATTTTTTATGAGCTGCTAAGCTGCCAAAATACAGTATAATATGAGCAGGATATAAAACTAAAAACTCCCTGGCTGGCATAGCTCAGTGGATTGAGTGCGGGCTGCAAATCAAAGCATCGCAGGTTCGATTCCCAGTCAGGGCACATGCCGGGGTTGCAGGCCAGGTCCCCAGTGGGGGCCACATGAGAAGCAACCACACATTGATGTTACTCTCTCTTTCTCCCTCTCTTCCCCTCTCTTAGAAAAATAAGTAAGATCTTTTAAAAAATGTTTTTAAAAAAAACCCAAAAACTAAAAACTCCTTGTTCCTGACACGTTCAGTACAGCAGAAGAGCAATCATGCTGCCTGTGTGTCCCGAGACTTGCACTCTCTTCCAACCACTGCCTCATTGCTTTGAATGTTTCAGTAGGAAAACAGACACTTCACGTGTCCGTGCTGTTTGAGAGGCGATTTGTTCGAAAACCAAGTCATACAAGGGACTGATCATATAGTTATCAGCATGAAAGGGTTGTCAGGCTGAGAACCAAAGTTTTGTTCAACAGCCGACTTTTTCTATAACAACTTGGTCAAGAACCAAATTGTTCAACATGCAAGATGTTCGAGAACCAAAGGTTTGTATTTTTTGAGTTATAATAAACACACCATAAAATTCTTTCAAAGTGGGTTCTTAGCATATTTGCCGAGTTTTGCTGCCATCATCACCACCTTTACTGAGGAATCTGTATCCTGACTTTTCAGTTTCTGGATCACAGGACTTAGTTTAAGGGAATGTTTTTTGTTGCTGACTTGTCTCACTTTTTCTCTTGCAGGAAAGTTCACATCCTTGGCTCTTTCCAAAACATCAA
This sequence comes from Phyllostomus hastatus, assembly GCF_019186645.2. NCBI lineage: Eukaryota > Metazoa > Chordata > Mammalia > Chiroptera > Phyllostomidae > Phyllostomus > Phyllostomus hastatus. Next base: position 87,995,612 of record NW_025334041.1, on the reverse strand, counting down.
GATGGCAAGAACTGCCATTTGCAACCTCATCCTGGGTAAAAGCAGTTTATTTCTTTGGTATTTTCTCTGGAAAGTAAAGAGTGGGGATCTAGATTAAACCAGATTTGCAGGTCAGTTTAGGGAAATGTGAAAGATAGCAAACAAACTCTCAGGGGTTGGCAACTCTTTGTGGGAGTAAGAAAAGGCAGGAATCCTTTTTCTTGGATTTCACATCTGTTAGCTCTGAGACAGGGTTTATTGGCTTTGCTGCCTTCCCCCAACGAGGTGCACAGAAGAGCCATTCCAGAACATAAGCAACACCACATTTTAGGTGCAGCAAAGAGGGGGCTACTGATCAGCATCAGTTTAATCCACTTGGTCCCATTTCACATGGGGCAGCAGAGTCAGTAACTTGTGACAAGAGTTACAGGAGTGTAGCCATTTGCTCAGAAAACACTTAGGATTCTCCCTTGGTGACTGGGTCTTTTTGAAATATTTTGGCTCTTGGGATTTAAAATGATTTTTTTTTAGAATGTTTGCATTTGGTTCCCTTTTTAGGCTTCCTGTTGATTTAAGGTAGATCCAAAAGAAAATGTTCTGTTCTTTTTAGAGCTTTGTAGACCAATTTCCATGTAGCTTGTATATATGTGAGTATTTTTCTGTGTAAATAAGCTTTTTTCCCTCTACAGGAAATCCTCCATCAAAGGTTTATGGCAATATTCGAGCTGTAGCTAGCAGAGCAGCAGATCGATTTTGATTTCAAATCAGAGACTTTTGTCTTTGGACTCTAGAGAAAAAGACCTTACCCTTCACAAGTGGTCACAAGAAGCCATGTGAAGGATTTTTCAGTCACTTCAAGTCTCCTTCCCTTCTTCAGTCTCAGCCGGAAGAATAAACAGAAAGGAAAAGTCTGACGGTGTTCATTCAACAACTTAGAGTGTAACTTAAGTATCAAACTTGAGTACCAAGATTACACTTAAACATTAATTACAACATTTTTTTTTATTTTAAATTAAGTATAGCAGATTTGCATAGTTTCTAATTCTCTCATTTGGAGGGGAAATTATTTCTTTTCTATATGAATTTATAAGTTTTTTACTTATAAATTTATGAAGATTTCTTCTCCGAGTTGTAATTAAAGAATTATCTCAGAAAACCTCTCTGAATCATGACCCTAAGTACTGGGTGGTTTGTCACTATTTTACAGTCAGGTCATTCATAAGCAGCAGTTTGGCTACAATGAGTGAACCAAAAAGGCTAATCTTTTACCTGTTTTGCAACTTGTAAAAATAAAAGAGCTATTATCACCAGGTTGACATGAGGAAAATGTTACTTTTTTATATAAGTATGTATGTTGGGTTTCTTCTAAGTAGTAAGCTATGATAAAAGAATGTCTTTACTCCTAAGAAAATATGTTCTTCAAATGTAAAAGAATGTTTTGACTAGTGTCTGCCTATTTAAATATTATCTGATTCAGTTTATGCATTTTTTAAATGAAAGAACTTATTTCATTAAACTTGTCTGATACATGTGCTTGTACGTCTCTAAAACCCAGCCAAAACTTTTTAACTTTGAAGATGAGAGTATTTGAAAGTTCATGTAAGAACTAGAGAAAGTATTCTTATTTAACTGCTGTTTCCCTTACATCAGTTACATGTGCCACTGTCCCAGACAGCTTTGTACATTGCATAGGACTGGATGCATTTAGATTATGGTTGGGAAATCCAATGGGAAATCCAATGGGAAATCGCTGGAAAAATTTCCAAACCAAAATAATTTCTATCCTTTGGCAACACAGCAACATGAAGGGAGTATATGTATGACAGTAGTAAATCACTTTGCTCAAATTTAGGACACTGAAGTTTCATTTAGCACCTTGAGTCTGGGGCACCTGCCTGGTTTAGCATTTCTGTCCCTGGGGGAGCAGTACTGCTTAGGGTTTGAAAGGGAGACAAATTGTTGGAGGAAAACAGATTTTTGGAATGGGAATAACGAAAAAGTAATCAGATAAATCTATGTCAAAATGATAGTTGATCTTAACCTGGGTCAAAGCATTTTGAAAGCATTCTGTAAGGCCTGGACACTAATACCTCACCCTTAGCTGTTGCATATTCATGTTTCTGTGGCATCTGCCACACTATACTGTACGTCTGCCTTGCACCCTGAAACCTCTCACCTTCGGATACTCAGTTATCTTGCTCAATTTCTGACATACAACAATTTACATATTGGCTGGAGAATGGACCTGCAGAGTATTTTCTTAAATGTTCAGTGGTTGATAAGGAAAAAAGACTTAGATGTTTTAGTCATTCGGATTTGGGCTTCAACTCATGCTACCTAGAACTGGGATGGAAGAAAGCTCATATTCACTAAGCATCCGGGAAAGAGACCTAACGTTCCTCATCTCAGCCACGATAAGGTTGGGCCAGCATGCTTAGTGTTAGATTACTGAGTACACAGCCATCCTACAACTTGCAAAATACTCATACTGTGCAAATGTTAATTACTTGGTCAAAGAAATCTAGTAAATCTAGGTTTGAGACAGCAACAACATGATAATTTGATCTGGTTAGCCAAGATTTATAACCAATGACCAAGGGAAGTGAAAGGTTGAAGTGGCAAAGGACTTTAAATGTTAGCTAATGCAATGAGTTTTTGAGCATGTGTGAGTTTTTGAAGATTAATGTTTCAAGACACGTGAGTTTGAACAATATTTAAATCCTGGAAACTATCCAGAAAGATGGAGATTCTTTTTCACTCTCTTAAATTGTGGTAAGTACATAAAATTTACCATTTTAAACATTTTTTAAGTGTACAGTTCAGTGGCACAAGGTACATTCAACATTACTGTGCAACAATCACCCATCATGTGTCTCTAGAACTGTACCTTCCTCAACCAAAACTGTCCCCATGCAACACTCCTGCCCCCTTGACACCACCATTCTCCTTTGTCTCCAGTGGCTGGAAGCAGGGGAAGGGGGACGAGTAATATAAGAATGAGATAGAGCTTTGTAAGTTGTAATGACTTCTGTTTTTATCCAGTGATAAAGTGGATGTATTTTTTACCTATGGATTACAAAGATCAAACATCAATTTATCAGATTTTTTAAAACCACCCCCTGCAGAAGACCCCTAATAGATGAAGAAGCCCACCAAAGACCACTGTGAATATGCTCAAGTTCCAAATATTTTATTTTCTTATTCATACAGTAGGAAGTTTTCTAAAGATTCCCACAACATGATGTTTCATGCAGAAGAAAAACTAAACATTCAACATAAACCACCCCTCCCCCCAACCCATACACACTAAAAAAGAAAAAAAGAAAAACCCCATTCCCCAGTAAGGAAATATTGTTTGCACTATTTTTCTGTAACGCCAGCCAAGATATGCACAAGCAAGAGAAATAGAAAGCATTTGCTAAAATATTTGTAACAAATACTTATGTACAAAAAATTCACAAAAGACTAGTTCCCCCTTGAAGCAGAGCACATGGCAGTTGACACTGGAACAGATCAAACCACTGGCTGGGATTATAAGCCACGTACTGATCCAGAGGAAGAAAGTTACATGTAGTGGAGATTTTTCAGTTTGAACATTAACATTTCCAAAGTTTGGCAATATTTTCTTTTAAAATTATGCAAATTATGTAAACAAGAGGTACATTTTTAAATCGATCTACATGCAAAACTCCATGTCATGCAAGGACACCAAGCACCGAGATTTCTCTCTCACAGACAGAGCCCATGGTGTGCAGCACTCAGTCGAAGGAACAGCAATGGCAAGCAGGTGTGCCCAATTTAAGGTTCATTCACCTTGACTCAACCTGCCCCTTTCCACTCCTGACTATAAAACCAGTTTTTGTTGAAAATCTATATAGGGAAATACTGTCCTAGAAAGCTAACCAAAATGTTTTCTTCCAGCCAACAGTACCTTTGCAGAAAAGGGAAGGGACAATAACAAGTGGTAGAACATGATACACTACTTTTATATCACACAAATTTATTGTTATCCATTACAAATATGGGCAAATCAAGAAAAAACACCTCATGCACTCTTTATGCTTTATGGTAAAGAAATTCAAGAGGTATAAATTTGGATAAAATTTTGCTCTTCTGTGACACACAGATGAGTAGGATTTCTTCCATTTAAATCACAAATATAAGTGGGTGTTGAGATATTTACATGCACATTAAATATCACCCATGTTTTATATTAGCTGCAAGTCTTCTGAAACACAGAAGGGAATTTTTATGGTTCAAACATAGGTTTAATGACAAATTATCTATGCAGTTACATGTTTACTTCAGGTACTCTTTATTAAGTAATGTCTAAGGTAAATTATGATTGCCTCACATAGCTTCAGGCCTTTATGAAATCACAACTGAAACTTACAAGTACTAGGGACATTTAATAAACATAATGGCTCCTAGTTACCAAGTAACAGTAACAGAATGAAGCAGCCTTAAGCTTTGTGTAGGTACTATATGAACACAAGAATGAGCTCTTGGCAGTAGCACTGAACTACACTTTCTCCTCAAGCAGAGATGTAGTAAAAGCTGCTCAGCAATGAGACTTAGTCCCTGGAAATATATTCATAGGTATAAATAAAGTTTACAAACTCCTTTGTTACAAAAATGTAATTAGGTAAATAATAGGACGTTAACAAATGCTTTGTCAATCTCTCAAAGGAGAAAGCACAGGAAAAGGAAAGTAGCTGGCCTAACACCCGGCTCCAATTGTACAATCTTCTACCTATATATAAAACTGTGTGAAATAAAAGTAAGGATGCTTTATGTTCTGCTTGGCACTTTTGTACTCATCATTTTGTTTCTGAATCAAGTATATTAAATTAAAGCCAACCTACTACACATATAGAAAGCTACATATATCTATATATAAATATTTACATATGTATATATAGATACTTTCTTGTTATAAAAGATGAAGAAAAATAAATTAAAAAGCCAACCCCCTCCCTTTCTTCACCACATTGATATGCTCTTTCGTGTTGCTGTCCTTCAGACTTTAAAGTGCTACACTGAGTTATTGAGAGAATAAGAGTTCAATAACACTTAGTTGGCTTCATGAGGCTCATGTTGGAAAATGTGGCTTCACAGAGAAAAATACTTCCATTTAAATACACAGAGAGCATTGCTGGACGTCTTGAGCAGATCTTCAGAGATGGAGAAGAAAGCAAAAGTGTTGGGTGGTACTCTTTAAAAAGAGTCACACATCTACCACCATCTTTTTGTGGATATCTAGGCCACCTACAACCTGTAACAGAACAAATCAAGCTTAGCCATGTTGGAGACATTCCTTTTAGTTTAAACACCTTACCAAAACTATAATATAAAAACATACTATTTTAACCATTTTTAGAAGCTGTGTTGCTTTTTTAAAAAAAGTTGCATTGTATCTAGTTAGAATTTTCATGGTTTCTTTCTTCCAGGAACAGGCATTTTCCTGTGTTCTAGAAAAGGGTTGGCAAACTTATTCCACAAAGGGCCCGATAATATATTTTAGGCTTTGTAGGCCATGTGTAATTTCACTTGCATCTCCTTTTTCCATTTAAAAATGCAAAATTAGCTCAAGGACCCCTACCTTAGTCTTCTCAGTGTTAAGTAATCACCAGATGTGACTGTAAAAGCTGTTCTAAAAAACCAAATATGGCTTTAGTCTATTTTAGAAAATATTCAAGTACCACCAGGTGAATAAGATTTTCTGCACATTATTTAGCCACACTCATGACTTGAACACTTATGGATTAGTTAGGTCTTTTATACCTACTTTTTAAAAAAGTGTTTATACTTCTTAAAAAAGTATGGCATTTATAATAAGTATATCTTTATATACTTTATAAATCAAATCTTTTTGTCTCACTTGTTTCACTCAACATTGTTATTTTAATCCATGTTGTCATCACTTATAGTTGCACCTGTATTTTTTTTTAAGATTCTGTTTATTTTTTAGAGAGGGGAAAGGAGGGAGAAAGAGGGAAACATCACTGTGTGGCTGCCTCTCAGGTGCCCCCCCACTGGGGACCTGGCCCACAACCCAGGCATGTGCCCTAGACCTCGAATCGAACTGGCGACCCCGGGATTAACAGGCTGGAGCTCAACCCACTGAGCCACACCAGCCAGGGCTCTGTATTATTTTTTAATTCAAACTTACTGCTTAAAATTTTATTTGAAAAATACAGGTTAAACAGCCAATTACTTGTACAACTTCTGCTATGAAGGTCCACTACCCTGCCCTCATTCTCTATTATTTTTACCGGGGAATCATTTTCAGCTGATTTTCAGTATTTACCTACAAATAACACTCCTACATTGTCTTTTGTTGTATTCAAGGTTAAAAGCATTATTGACTTCCCATTACAGAAGATTTAGCTTTCTCACACATCTTTCCCATCTATCTCCCTACCCCATATTCATCCCACCCCCTTTCAAAATTGTATCTTTATTTTTTATTAGACAGAAACTCAGCATTTTAATTACAACTATGTAATACTACGTACAGAACCAAAGCACATACTGTCATTTCTTTCCCCTGAACATTTGTTTGGCTACAGTTAGTAATTATCTGATCTTTCCCTTTGCTGGGTGTTCTATGCATTTACCAAGTCAACTTCAAACTTCTGTTCTAAACACATTCATATATGTTACATAATTCTATCAATTTTATTGTCTTTAGATTACTCCCAGAGCTTTCCAACCTGCTCCCACCTAGGCCTGTCCTCTCTGGATCTCCCTTCACCATCTTCCTGGAGATTTCCTTCTCTCTCATGCTGGGACCTCTGCTTCCTGGATCCCTCTCATTATCTTCTCTTCTGATTTACAACCTTATGCTAGCGGGATCACATCCTCCAGTAGTTTCCCAAAAGGCGAGACCTGGCATACCTGAAAAGGTCTTTATTCTCCCAATAGTTTGAGTTTGTAGAGAATTCTAGTTTGGAAATAACTGTCTCTCAGTATTGTAAAGGCCATGCTCCACTGTCATCTTCTTTCCAATGTACTTCTGAGGGCTTGCCACAATGAATCCTGAGTCTTTATATGAAGCCCCAACCACAGCTCTTTGGAAATTTATAGAATCATTTATGTTTCCACTAAAATTTCATGACAATGTGCCTTAGGTCCAGATTATTTTTATATACTATGCTGGGTACTTAGTCTTTTCAAGTCAGTAAACTCATTACTTTTGGTTCATTATTTTTTATTCATTTTTGATGATTTCCTTCCCTCCCCTTCATTTTCTTTCTGGAACATTGAGCATTTAGGTGTTAGATCTCCTACAGTGACTCTCTAAATTTAAATTTCCTAAAGCTCTTGTATATATTACTTAATTTTTATTTCAAAGATTTAATATACTATATTACTGAGAATAATGACAGATTTCGTTTTACTTCTCAAGTTTTTACTGGGCTTGCAAAATTTTTTTCCAAGCTTTGTTTCTGGATTTGGCTTCATATTTATGTTCCACATTAGACATTCTCCTCTAATGTGTGGTGATCCTTGGCTCTCTGCTTCTGTGGTAAGGCCACTGCAACCTTCATGTATATGATGGGGCTGTAGACCGTGGGCTACACTTTGAGTTGACTTGGTGGACCTTGCTTTGTGAAGATCAGATTTCCCCAAATGGGCTTTTCCCACCTTTTGACTAGAGGGAATAAGTACAGGTGCCAGGGAGTCTGATCAGGAAGAAGACTGGAGTTGTCAAAATGCAGGTATGCTTATCTCCACTGAATTCCTACACACACACACACACACACACACACACACACACACCCCCCCCCGCCCACATCTAGCCTCGTTTCCCTATTTAGAGACTCTTATTTCACCCTTTCTGATCTCCCACTAAAAAACAAAAGAGTTTGAACACAGTAGGAAGGAGACCTAGTGTTTTCATCTCTTAAACAGACTGTAAGGTATTTCCCTGTTTAAAGCCCCACCTTCACCCCCACTTTCAGTTACCTTGTGCCACCAGTTTTTGGACCTCTGCATTATACACCAGGCTGCTTCTAAGCTTTCTAAGCTGACAGCTCAGAACTCCTATTTTCTCCTGTCTGTTTAGTCAGTTTAGTGACTTATAAGTTGCCAAATTAAGTTGCTATCCTCTCTGCTGTTCACTTTGTCCTTATGGATTTATAATGTTTTCTTCTTAATCCACTTAATTAGCGTTTTGAGAGGAAGTAAAAATGAATACCTATATTCAATCCACCAACTTCAATCTTGTCACTATTTATAAATTTATTTGTATTATTAAGTACTCTGAAAAATTTTAAGTAGATATATGCTATATGGGATCTTTTAAAACAGTTTTTCTCATCTTTTTCACTGTTATTGCTTGAGAAATCAGAATAAAAAGTTCTCAATAAAGCCAAAATTACGGGCCTGATCAATGTTTAGAAAGGTTGATTTAAAACACCAAACATTTCTCCCTTTCTGACTTATGACCCTCAAAAATACAAATTAAAGCAATTTAACAAAAATACTGGAAAATGAACTCAAAGCTTAGCTTATGTCTTCAGTGTAAACAGCATCATTTGTATGACCAAAGATCTACTTTAATTTCCATCCCATACAGGTGATTTATATGTAATTTCAGGTTACATTTTATATTTATTAAATGCAAGTAGTCTTCACTTATCCCTTCTTATCACTCCAAGAGGTTTCCATCTCTGTTCTGTTCCCTCAAGGCTTGGAATTTCTTCTTTTCTTTCCTTCTTTTGAAAACTGGCTGCTCTCTCTCTGTGAGGCCACTACCAGCCTGGGTTCACGTCCCACGAAATCGGAGGCCAATCCACGGGGTCCGTCAGTGATCTCTGACCATGGTGAAGGACCTGCAACCCCTGCAGCAGCACCACCTGGCCACAGTTTGAAATCTCACCTCTCAAGCCTAACACTCTTCCGAAAAGACCCAGCCTGTTCTTTAACTAGAGCAACCACCCTACTTTTTTGAAACAAAATGCACTCAAGGACAGTAAGGACAGTATTCCCTTGAGATGAAGGAAGATACTTAAAAAAGGACAGTGTGAATTTCTTAAGAGCCAAAGTAGCTACTTCAGTCCTTATATAACATATGACACCAAAGTAATTCCTTGTTCCTTCCATGATCTAAATTTAAAAAATGGAAAGAAAAAGAGGAGAAAAATCTTCCTATGGAAGCGTCCAGTCAAACAGAAAAACATCAAAACTTTTCCCTTGTTACTTTTGCTGCTCCTCTGGATTCTTGCAGTTAAAACTCCTTATAACACATCAAAGAGCTAACATCTTTGCATTGGGGGCAGAAGCAGAGGAAAAAAAAAAAAAACAAGTGGTTGTGCGCCTATTCAGAAGCAACGAGTGGAGGGCAAAATTAGTGAACTGGAAAGCTGAGCTATTGACCGATATCCCACCTCGAGTTAGTTTTCTAGGGCTCCCCAAAACTACAGTCTCCACCTCTGCAGAGCCCTTGCCCTGAACACAAGAAGTACCCATCAATAGCTTGGACAAGGAAGCGGGCTGGGGAATCACCATTTGCACTGTCTAGTTGGTGAGTTTAAGATGGACAAGGGATTCCATCTCTATTGTCCTTATGAAACCGAGCTTCTGGATTCCCAGTCCACAAAAGGATTTTGAAACATGTTTATTTCTAAATAAATCTTAAGAACATAAACTGGTGTAATTTGGGGGACTAACAACTGTAAGTAAAAGTTACTAGTAGAGGTCTTCTGGCATTTTATGAGACAAACACTGAGAATATTGGGGTGGGCAAAAGTAGGTTTACATTTGTGCATATAAAAATAATGCAGTAATTAGTATATAATGATACAAGAATAAACTGTTTTGCCTACTCACAATTGTAAACATACTTTTATCCACCCACCCCTGTATTAACTCTTGAGAATAATCATTATTATTCACTAACAATTACAACGAAAACACTTCAAAACTTTAAATGGGGACAATTATAAAAATTAAGCTACATAATTTTCTATGGCAAAATAACTATAAGGAATTCTCCATTAAGTGGTTTTTAAAATGAAACTAATTAAGAATCAGATGTTTTGTACGTACAGCACAGAATTCTTCAAAGGATATTCTTCCATCTCCATCCTTATCTGCATTTATTATGGTTTTGTCTACAATTTGCTGTAACTGTGTATCTTTCAGATTGTTCCCCACCATCATCTTCAGCACCTGGAAGAGTTCCCCATTGGAAATATAGCCATCTTTATCCATGTCATAGATCCGGAAAGCAACTAAAAAAAGAGTAAAAAAAAAAAAAATTCAATGGCAAGTATAAGGCATCACAAGTGATTACTTTCACTGAGAAAGAAAACGGTTAAGTTGCCAAACATCTAGAATTGTAACTATGAGGATGCCTCCTTTCTACACCCAGATGTTGCCTTTCAGTGTACTTTAACATACCATAACAATGGAATTCAGAGAGCTTGGGTCCGTAAGTGTAGTCTCAAGTAGATTATTTAAACTGGCTAAGCTTTTAGTTTCTGCACATATAAAATTGAGGCTAATAACAGTTCCTAGTTTCCAGGTTCTTCAGAGCACTGAATGAAATTATACATGTAAACAGAACAGTGTCTGACACATGGTAAAAGCTCAGTAGACAGTAGCACTTGCTGTTGTTATTATTTTCATTTATATCAAAAGTTTATTTGCAAAGGATGTTTGCATACATCCTGTACTTCAGAGAATGTTGCTGAATAAATTGTCTCTCTAGTTAAGAACTGAATAATTTAAAAGATATCAAATATTCACGATAATAAGGCAACCTACATAAACCAAAGTAGTGGGCTTCTGGCTAAATATTTCTGAAACAATATGTATAAACTAAGTTAACCTAGTTACATTACAATTTTTTTCCCACTTTCATTAAAAAATGAATACCCTCTTATCCAAGATATGTAGTTTATATGATCTTTTTTCAATAGAAGAAAATTCTATTTTCCTTCTACCCAATTAAAAAGCAACTATGTCACATTGTTAAAAATTACTAATTACAAATGTCTTAAAAGTGTTTTTTCCAGAATACAAAATTTCTATTATGTCTACTAATGATGAGGAATAAAAGATATCTTTTAGAATATTTTAAAAAGAGGTTATAATACAATATGGGGTAGTTGTGGCATAAGAGAAAAAAACTCAGTGAAGAAAAGTACTTACACCTCAACTTCTGCTCCTTATCACCTTTGACACTGAACTGAGAGACTCCCTCAATAAATTCTGAATAAGAATAAAACATGTTCACAGGTCAGAAGTTTCAATTTTTTAAATAGAAAACAACACATACCCAACACACACACAAAAAACACATGCCCACAAGAGTATATTTTCTTGTTTCAAAAGAAAATAATACTTAGCAATGTTTAAGGTGGAAAGTGCCAAATTTGAAACCTCAGCAAAAAAGGTTCTACATTTTTTTAAAAATTTGAACTTGAAGTTCTCTAAAGTCAATTTAACAAGTATTTATTATGTATCACAGAGCATAACATTCAAAACCATGTTCTTTAAGCTATTTAACTTTCTTCTGTGAAAATATAACCACTAAAAGAAGACTTTATAAAAAGATTATACTTGGTTTTCCCAGAACAAACATAATTTTGGATTTCTGGTTCCAAAATTCAGAATTATTTAGACAAACTGTTGGGAGTTTTATGAAAATGGTAATTTTTCTTCACTGCCCACTAAATAGTGAATCATAATCACCTTTAGATCACTTCACTTACATAGCTCAGTTCCTAAAACTGAAATATCAAAATCTATTCATTCCCCAGTGGAAAGAAATGTTAAATTACTTTCAAACAGGGGTCCCCAACCTTCAGGCTGCAGACTTGTACTGACCCAGACCTATTAGGAACCAGGCCACACAACAGGAGGTGAGACTGAATGTAACACGCTGGAATCATGCTGAACCCCGCCCGCCCCTGCAACCTGGTTGTGGTAGAAAAACTGTCTTCCATGAAACCTGTCCTTGGTGCCAAAAAGGCTGGGGACTGCTGCTTTAAAGTACAGAATCAAGCATAAAATTATGCATCATGGTAATATCATCAAAAGCACCGCCACGTGCCTTTGTGAAATCTAGATGAACTAAAATGATCCTTTTTATGGTAATGCCCATACTCTTATTATTACAGTTTATTTTTTTATTAATGACTTAGTATATGCCTCATTCTGTATAAAAAGGTTTAAAAAAATGCATCTTCTGATGTGATGTCTCCCTAAAGTAAGACCAATTTTCTCAAAACAAATACTAAATCTCATTTTTTAAAATTACCTTGTAAGGATAATTAGATCATTTATTAACCAAAACCTGAAACATCTTACTTCATTAAGGTTCATATCCCACAGATTTTGAGATTTTAACATAATCTATGATTATAAGATTACAACATAAAGGCATTGAAACGCTAAAATTTTTCAAACAGCTGTATTTTCAAATACAGCTGTATTTGTTGTACATACAGCTGTAAGACTACAATTTGTGATGTTAAAACTACTTTCTTACCTTTAAAGTCTACTTCTCCATTCCCATCTGTGTCAAATATATCTATTACTCGCTGTACTAAAGGATTCTGTTGTAACTCTGGCAGAGACATGAACTCTTCCACACTCAAAGAACCAGAATTGTCCAAATCAAGCTTCTTAAATCTCTTTCCTAGCCTTTTAATTTCATCAGCATCAACTGAAAGCAAACAAAAAGAGCAGTATAATTTACAAAATGATTTTATAATTAGAAGGAAAAAACATCCAGCAGTTAACCACTTAATTTCCAACTGAAGAGTTAAATATACTTTTAACTAGTTCCCTATAACAGAGAAAGTACATCGTACATATTTTTATTTAATTACCCTTTTGTTTGCCTGCACCTGCCATAACATAAAGCCAACAATATGCTGAGAACACCAAAGTACCAAATGGGATTGACAATGCTAAGCTGATCGTCGAAGTCAGGTGGCTCCTACCAGGCAGGCTAGACCTATCTCCATCCTGTGCCTAAACAGCCTGACTTTCACTTATCTTTTTACATTTTAATTTTACTTTATTTCTAATAGTTCACGTTTCAAATTTTGAGCATAGTTCAAAATTCAAAGCCTCCCTTTCATCCCACCTTTTAGATATACAATTCCCCTTCTTGGAGGCAATTTAACCAATTTTTTTTAATATTCTTTTAGAGGTATTTTTTTCTAAGTACAAGCAAATTAAGCATAGCTTTGGCTTTAAATAAAAAAAAACAAAAACAAAGCAGCCCACAACCCACAAAAGTAAACTTAAAAATGTTTGTATTAGTTTATAATTAATCTATCAAAATTCAATATCAGGTCTCTTATCATAATGCTTTCTTTAAAAAGGTTTCTTCACTTTCTTCTAAATAACATTATTATTTTCATTCCTTTAAAAAAATCAGACTAATTCACATAAATAATTTTGATCATGGCTTAAAACAAATAATATAAATATACAGAAAATTAAATTTATTTCTTAGAGTTGAAGTCCAAGACCAGGGTGCTATCATGATGGTATAAAGGCCTTCTTCTACAGCATATATTATATACTAAGTATACATGAATTATGGTCCATGGTATTAGATACTGAAATTGAAACTGTTTGAAACTCAAATAATATATGGCATCCTCATTATAAGAACTTAAAAGGTAAAGGATGTATTTTTAAAACCTAAAATTATTGTTTAAGTGGAATAGGAACTCTAATTTTATCTGCACTACCAAAGCACATAACTGTACAACTACAAGATGCCGCTCCAACATGAATCATAGCAGTTGGTAGAGAAGAGACATCAGTAGAGCACAGACATGCCATTGATTCATAAAGTTTTTTTTTTAATCCTCACATGAGGACATTTTTTTTCATTGCTTTTAGAGACACAGGAATGGAGAGAGGGAGAGAGGGGGAGAGACATCAACCTGAGAGAGAAACACTGACTGGCTATCTTCTCAGCATGCGCCCCAACCAGTGATCAAACCCAGAACCCGGGTATGTGCCCTAACCAGAAATTGAACCCATGACCTTTGGGTCCACAGGACAATGCTCCAACCAACTGAGCCACATGGCCAGGGCTATTCTCAGAGGGTTTTCCCTGCAATGCTATAAAGGGATCAGGAACAAGTATTCTCAAGTTAAAGTGAAAGTCTTAATAAAATATGAAAACCTTAAAAAATGAAAAATAATAAGTATCTCTCTTTAGAGAAATAACAGCATGTTTAGTGGCTTTAAGAACCCTGAGGCTTTTCAACATTGTCATCTGGTGCAAACTAAGGGTGCAAATGAACAAACTGCAAAGACAACTTCTCATCTTCCACTTCTGCTGGCCAAATGTCCCCCCAACCTCAGAAAGCAATTAACAAAGGTGACTATATCCTGGTCCATTATTTAATTTTTACAAAATCAGTTTCTGCTGAAGCAAATGCCCTCAAGAACCTGTATCTCAAAATAGAAAACAGGAGCCAGAGTTTAAGGCCAATAAGTGAATGGTGATAGGCTTCATACAAATACCAGAGGTAATTTGTGTTAGTCTTTTAAAGATCAAATTGATTTTTGTAAGTACTCTGTTACAAAGCTACATAAGGAGTGGTCTACCCTATCCATATTTTTCCCAGACATGAGTTTGCAGCTTAAGGTTATTCAGGAACATATATACTGTATTACAGCAGAAATGCCCTTATTGTTCTTTAACGATTCATCTAAATCCTGCTTCAAACAGCAAAATACAGATATAATAACCCAATCAAAACTTCAAATATACACTTCCTGAACACATTAACTTCATAGAGCATTTTATCCTTTTACTAAAGAATATTCCTTCTTTAATGGAATAAATAGATGGATAATAGCAGAACTGTTCAAATAAACCTTATTTTTCATGATATAATTACATACTCTTGCTCCTGGAGGAAACAAACTTAATAAAATAAATCCTACACATGCTTTGGACTTATAGACATGTCTTGCCCACCTCAAGGCAGAGCCCATGACTTTTTCAACAGTGCTCTGTACATTGCATAAAAGCATAACAGGTGCTCAATAAAGGTTTTTTATTTTTTTTTTAAGATGTTAGTTATTTATCTTTAGAGAGAGGGGAAGGGAGGAAGGGAGTAAGAGAAACATCAATGTGTGGTTGTCTCTCACACGTCCCCCACTGGGGACCTGGCCCACAACCCAGGCATGTGCCCTGACTGGGAATGGAACAAGAAACCCTTTGGTTCACAGGCCCTCACACAATCCACTGAGCCACGCCAGCCAGGGCATTCAATATAGGTTTTAAATGAGTATTATTTCTAAGTATTTTGGATTTTAAACTTATTGATCAAAATGCCATCAGTATTTAAAGTAAAATTACTTATCTAACCAGACACCAATCAAACCTTTCAGAACAGTTTCTCAAAGTTCATAGATATATCTGAAAGCTACCTCTTCATGCTTGCCTTAATTTTAGGTACATTCCAAGAAAGAGTTTACTATTTTCTTCTAGCAATCTTTAGTTTGCTTTAGTTTAAAACTACAGACTACAAAAGGTGATGAGGAAACTGAACATAACACATGACGAAAGCAGATTACAAGTAGAAAAGGAAAGATGACAGCGTCTCAACAAACAGCATACGGACAGATGTCATTTCTTTTAACAAGAGCTGGAGTGTATCATTAATGGAAAAGAGAAAAGGCAGAAATGCAGTGCCATAATATTTATGGAAGCTATCTGTGAGATTCCATTTACTGAGGAGGGGACATGAATAAGTTTAGAAACTTACATTACAAAACTGAAAATGAAGTGCTTAAAGCATTATCTTTCAATTACCTGAAAAACCCCACTAATCCAGAAGAAAGCACTCCACAGTCTTGATGAATAAGGAATATTAAGAGTATCAATAATAATAAAAATGAATCATAAATCATCAAATATACCTGGCTCAATCTACCTTTCCTGCACTGTCAAATAGTAATCTTTCTAAAAGTTATATTCAGCCAAATTGCTGGCTCTTGTGCTTACAGAATAAAAAGTCTTAGGCCCTTGATAATATTTAGCCTCAATTTAAACCCCTCCCCCCACAATTACCTTTACCTTAGTTACAATGCTCTTGGCACAATTCTTCAACAGCATAAATTTTATGCATGCATTTCCTTATAAATCATCTGCTGGAATGTCCTTACCTTAACACTAATTTATGAAACCCCTATTAATTTTCCTGATTAAATAAAAGGGGATATTAACTATATCCTGCTATTATGAGTATCATGAATGCACTCTCTAGCCAAAGCCCTTGCTTGAAAAGCAGTATTTAAAACCTATTCACTTTCTCCTGCTGTAAATATCATAGGAAATAGAATAAACTTGTTGACATCTGCTCTGGATCAGTCATTTAAACCTTCCTCAAGGAAAAGCAAGGTGCCAGTGATGGTACGTAACTTGACAATAACTGGCTTTTTAAAAAGCCCCTGAAGTATGACTTAGAGGGAACAAGCTCCATCTAATCTCCTATTCACCACCATTCTCACACATCCCATGTAGTCACAGCTCACCTTGAGCTTCTTTAACAAGCAAGCATCGTTTGAAAAAAGGCAGTTGTCTATTCTCCAACCACTCATTTATTTCTCCTTTTGTCCCTTTCTTCCTGCTTGGACTACAATGGCAATGAGTAAAACACACTAGATTACTCAGTACTCACTATCTAGCTGGGCTAGCTGAGCAATGAAGGAATCTGTACCTAAATAAAATGAGTATTTTAAAAAGCCCAGATCTAAGAAAGCTAGCTTTCTAAAACAAAAGGTAAACAGTCCTTTTTTAGAAATGGAACAGTGACTTATTTGGTTGTTACTGTCAGCATAGAAGCAGTTGTTCAGCACTCCCACTTGCCAGCACTACAGACTAGATGTGTTAAAGAATTAAGAGTATCCTAAGGACAACATAGGTCAAGTCTTGAAATATCAGCATTTACCAACTGCCTCCAAATTAAATGCCAATTTCTACGACACATTAAACTCATCGTGGCAGCATCATTAAATGTTTCAGATCTTCACTAGTACAAGTTAAATATTAAAGAACAAATTCCAACTTTCAGCATCAAATTTCATCAAAGATTTTCCCCATTGCTTGGGACCATACTCCCTTAAAACAGATGGACAGAAAACACACACACACACACACACACACACACACAACCCACAAACCTCACCCTCCTGACTCATCTTATGACTCAGATACTCTTTTTCATATGTTTTGCCAAGTTGAAATACATGTTATTATTCTACTTTTTGTAAGGATACCTTTATTTTGCTACTTTAATTTAAATATTCAATTTAAATCAAACAAAGTAGTGAAATAAAGAATTTCATAAAATCACATATGGGGGGGTAGGTTTACAGTTTTTCATAGGGAAAATGATACCAAGAATGACTGTGCTCCACGTACAACTGCAAACCTACTTTTGCCCCACCTGTGTCTGTATGTATAAAATCTAAAATTTTAGGAAGAGATTAAAAAACTTACATCTTTTAGTATGAGGTTCATGAAGTAGTTACTATTAAGAAACTGATGAATTACTTCCACAGAAAACACCAAATTAAACTGCTGACATTGACAACTTGCCCACCATGACATACCATATTTTGCTGAGTATAATGCACTCCTATGTATAACACACACCCATGTTTTTTGGCCCTAACTTTCAGGAAAAAAAATCTTTTAATTTTTTTAATTCATTTTGTTATTTATTTATATTTAGATATTTAGTTTTGGTATTATAAAGGAATTTTAGCATTTACTTTTGAACATCCTATGGTACAAGAAATTTTAAGTAACAGATAATTACAAAACACAAGAACAGATCCATGTACTACCCATGTATATAATGCGCATCCTTAGTTTTTCTTCAAAATTTTGGGTAAAAAAATATGCATTATATATGGCAAAATATGGTACTTGGAGATAAATATGATATCTAGATGGTTACTCATTTTGACAAGTGATTTCAAAAGTCTTACTAAGAATTTGCTTTTCGAGAGTTCACGTTGCCACAGTAAATTTTAATAAATACTTTAAACTGGGATATATTAATACTAGAGCAATATAATATTAAGGAATAAGAGGTTGCATATTCATTCATTACCCTCTCAGATTAAGAAACAATCATCTCTGTTTATTACATGTACCACTATATTTTTCTCATTTAGAACAAGGAATTTAAGAGCAGTGATCTAGTCTCTGGCTCTTAAGGCACTGTTATTACAGAATTCACAACAAGCTGCTTTTCTACCATTAGGAGTTAAAAGTAAAAATAACTGCCCTGGCTGGGTCGCTCAGTTGGTTAAAGTGTCATCCCATAAACCAAAAGGTTGCCGGTTTGATTGCTGGTCAGAGCACATACCCAGGTTGCAAGTTCCACCCCTGGTTAAATGGGAATCTCTCTTATGGGAGGCAATCAATCAGTGTTTCTCTCTCTCAAATCAGTAAACATATCCTCAGGTGAGGATTAAAAAAAAAAAAGGTAAAAGGATTTGTAAGTTCTTTTAGGTGACTTTTAAGGTTTCTCAAATCAAAAGGAAAATAAATAAGCAGAATAGTAGAAAAATAAACTTTCCTCAAATTTTAGGCAATCCCAGTAATTGTGTAGTAAACAGCAACAAGACTATTATTGCTCCTTCAGCAAATTCTTTTAATAGCCACTTCATAAATAATTTATTACCTATTATTCTATTAATGATTTAACAAGAAAAACAAAATATAGCAAAGTCTTTTCAAATCCTTCTATCAATAACAACATCGAGGAAAAAAAACTAAATGTAATGGGGAATCCTATTTAGAATCCTGGAAAAGAAAAATAAAACTTTTAAATATCACCAGTTTCTTCCAACTAAAACATGCAGTTTAATAGTACTGATGTTATTTTCATGATTTTGATAATTACATTATGATTCTATAAGATGTTAACATTTGAGGAAATTATGTAAAAATTATTTGAGAACTCTATAATTTTTCTAACTTTTCTGTAATTTCTCCTTAGTGTCCTCCGATTTATGACAGCTCTTAATTATTTCCTTGTCTTTTATGACCTTGAAACTTCTAACCCAGTGTGTCATGGAAAACATCCCTCAGTTTGAGCTTGCTGATGTTTTCTCATAATTAGAATCAATCTGGGCATTTGGGGCAAGACTACCATAGAAATGATATGTCCTTTTTAGTCCTTTATATTAAGGGGTTCGTGATGTCAATGTCTTTTTATTAGAGATGTTAATTTTGATCACCCAGTCAACGTGGTATCTGGCAGCTTTCTCTACCATAAAATCTACTATCTTTCCCTTTATAGTAAAAATTCAGGTGGAGGGGATACTTTTAAAACTATGCAAATAATCTTATTTCTCCTAAAACTCTGGCCTAATTTTAGCATCCACTGGTAGATCTTATCTGCAAGATTTTACTACTATGGAATTTGCCTAATAATGAGTTTCTTTTTCCTTCTACATTAATTGGAATACATCTTTTTAAAAAAACTGTTCCTTTTCCCATTTATGTATTTGATTATTAATATCAGCATGGACTTATGGATATTTATTTTATTCTATTGGTTAAAATCCAATAATCTCATTATTTGTTAGTCCAATTGTTTCAGCTTTGGTCTTTAAGTTGGTTCCCACGTGACCTTTCAACAACTGCCACTTTGAGCACTTCCTTCATTTCTGGCCCCACAAAGTGTTCCAGCCTCACTCTGACTGTTCATAGTATTTCTAAAAAGGGATTCCCCGATCTTTTTGGTATGACAGGATACTTAGAACTATGCAGTAGAATTAACTATTAGGAAAAGTTACTCTGATAAAGGATTTCAAAATACCTATCTTCAAGGTATTTTGGAAAGAGCCACTAGACATTAACAAAATTACCTATGCAGGAACATGTATTAAGTGACTCTTGTAACTACTACCACAAGCACAAAGCTGTATAATGTTGTTAACAGAAGCTATTAGGTAGTTTTTTTTAAATAAAGATTAATTTATAAGTTTTAAAGTCTTTTGTAAAATGTAACTTATGAAAGTGAAGACTGTATTTACATGTTACCCCAAATAAGAAATAAAAACCACCAGGGGGTGCAGTAGAGGCAGGTCACAAATAAAACCTTCCTAAGCAGACCCAAAACCCCCCACAATTTTCTAACAACCTTCTGTATAAACTAGCAGTTTAATATTTACATTTACATTCTGCACAGGAAAGTTTGACAATAGAACAAAGCAAAGAAAGCACCCTACCTATAGATATGAGAATTAAAAAAGCATATTATAAAATATGGACTCAGGCACATCAATATGTATATATATTCAATATTTGGGTCAATAACCTCTACTCTGTTCCTCTTTTCCACTGATCTTGTCTATCTTATGCCAATATCACAGTCTTGGGTTTTATATTAAATGTTTAAATCAGGGAGAATTTTTTCAAAATTGTTCTGGCTCTTCCAAGATCTGTGCATTTCCACATGAAATTAACAGTTTGGTAATTTTTATAAAAAGCCTGCAGATAATATAAGATAGGCATTGTCTTGACTAATCCAAGTAGAACTGATACCTTAAAGAATCAAGTCTTCTAATATATTTATTAAGCTCATAAAAACACCTCTTAAGATTTCTCAATATTATTAATAAGTTAGCTTAAAAGTCACACTTTTATTTTTTGGAAAGCCTAAGTATATTGTGTTGGTCAGTAACACATCCTAATCAAAAGACATGGCGCTTAATGATTTGTTCCACTGTTTGTAACAAGATAAATTCAACCCCAACCTATTATATAAAGTTCTTCGGGTTTTTCTCTTATCTTATCCTGTTATGTTGCATTTAAAAACGTTAGTTGAACATTTCTTTTAGCTTTTTACCACTCCCCATCCCCAACTCTCAAAAAAAATATGGTATTCTCCCAAAAGAATGCATATTCAAGAGTCTTCTTTTACACTGTGCACCAATTATTCAAGACTTATTTACAGCTGCTCCAGAGTTCAATCTAGTTTATCACCAAGAATATCACACTGTAACCCCCACCAGTCTCCGCCTTTTCTTTCTTACTGACTTGCCTTTTACCTTACTTAACACATCAAGAAATTCCACCACACAATTTATATAATGGCTTTTACTTTCTCCTTGAAGACATTCTTCATAAACACTTCGACTTCCTGCTCTAACTTGAACATGTTCATGGCAGTTATGATCCTGGGATTTTTAGTGGTGTCTTGAGAGACTCAGTTCTTGGATCTCATTTCATCTTTATCTCCTATTTCATTTTTCTAGGTAAATATTCAAGAAGTTAAAAAAGGTAAATTCCCCAAGTCCTTAAATTTCTGGAACTGTATTTAATTTGATCTCACACCTGAATAAACATTTGGTTGGTAAAAATTCTGGATTTAGGAACTCGGAACTCTGAATGAATTGCCTAACTGCTTTCTAATAACTACTGCTGCTGCTAAGAAATTTAATGCCAGTAGACTCCTATTCTTTTTAGGTAGTTCCCCCCACCATTTAAGGGTTTTCTTTTTACTCCGAGTTTTAAAATTATAAAATAGGTCAAGACTAAATAAATATAGGTCTTTTTCATTTAACCTTCTTGACTATCAGAATGCTCTTTCAATCAGAAGATAAGATTTTTCAGGAGAGGGAAATTCCCACCCATTATTTCACTGATCATTTGTGCTTCCATTTTACCTAATACATTTCCTGAAATTTCTTTTAGAATAGATGCTATTCCCTGTAATTGTTCCCAAGTCCTTTTTTACTTACATATTTGTTGGTATCTTTTGCTGTAACACTCTGAGCGAGATCCAAGAATTTATACTTTGGGAAATGGTTAGCTAGGCTTTTTACCAGCTAAAAAAACCTGACTTCTTATATCGCAGATACAAGATTTTTCAAACTTGTGATAGACTATCAAATCACTACATCATGGACTTCACTGCTGAAATGACAAATCAGTAAGTGCTGTCATAATGTCAAAAATTGACAGTATGAATAAAAAAAAAGCTAGCACTTTTCTTAAGGCTACTTACCTAAAAACCTGAAATATTTAGACTACAGTAGACAATCCAGGTACTTAAAAAACAGGTACTTTAACAGGAGAACAAGGTAACAACTCAAAGCTTAGGTGTTCAAGTTCATGCACAATACTCTAGAAAACCTTTCATCCCTTTTCATTACAGCTCTAAACCTTTACTGAAAGAAAGCAGAACAGAAGTACCTCTCAGAGAATGAGGTGAAACTGGAATTTAGGATCATTAAATTACTAAGTAAATGATAAATCATGGCTGGTAGAGTGTCTAAGAAGCATGAACTATGTGATACATTCATGAAGTTTTTAATCTAGAGTAACAAATGCGTAAGTCAATTTCAAAGTTAATCACAAAATTTTTTCATAATAAATGGCATTTTAGGAATAAAATGTTTAAGAACATTTTTACCTTTCACATTCAAACTGAATTTTTAAGGATATTAATAAAAGCTACCTCCAAGCCCTGGCTGGTGTAGCTCAGCGGATTGAGCGTGGGTTGCGAACCAGAGCATCACAGGTTCAATTCCCAGTCAGGGCACATGCCTGGGTTGCAGGCCATAACCCTCAGCAACTGCACACTGATGTTTCTTTCTCTCTCTCTTTCTCCCTCCCTCCCTTCCCTAAAAAAAAAAAATTAAATAAAAATAAAAATAAAAATAAAATAAAATAAATAAAAAGCTACCTCTGAAGATTTCAGAAATTCTGAATAAAGGCTTGGGAGTAAAACAAGAAATTACTTTGTAGAACACACATTAAGAACTGGAGTTAATCTAGTCCTTTTAAGAAAGGAAACAGAGAAATGCAGATACAAAGGAGGAAGTCAAATTATTCTCTTAAAAAGATTTGTTTTCACAACGAAGAAAAGCCCTAGTCTAAGAACATAGACATGAGATAAACTGATTGAGAGCAGAAATTAACAGCACAAAGTTAGTATCTTTGCACTTTCAAGTCACCAGTAAATATTGAAACCAAAAACAAAATTGCTTGAATATGAGTAAGTCTGTTTATTTGAAAACTAGAGCAGTGACCTTATGATTAAATATGTCTTTGAGATTTCTACATGTAGTTCATATGCAAAAGAAAACACTCTTTAAAAGTCTACCAAGCTCTTCCTAGGTGACCTTCTAATGAAAAAAAAATTGAGAAATCTTTTCAGGGAAAAGACTATTATTATTAGTCTTTCATCTATGTTCAGTCTACAAAATAGGCCCTGTACTTCATTTTACCAAATCTCTTCAGAATTATACTGGTTTTATCAACAGTGGGGGGAAAAAAAAAGTTGAATCTGATTTCTGACTGATACTTTCAACTGTGCCTCAATCTAGTCCACTGCTTAAACTATCTGAAGTAGTATCTTGCACAGTCACTTTTCCAACTTATCATGCCAAGTTACAAGTGAGGTCTCAACTTTGAGCAAATCACCCCAACAGGGTATACATCTCCATTACAGCCCAGACAGGTTAGCCAACAGACAGAAACAAAGTCACAATGGCCTAGAATAATTGAAGGCAAGAAAAAGTGAACACTGAATTGAGAAAAAAAAAAATAATCAGGAATACCTTTATGTCTTAGGTCCAGTTTGCCTAAAATCATTCATGTGTAGACAAACATAACATTAATCCTGTAAGATTTCTTAGAGAGGCTGTATAGGATTAGGACTAAAAATAGGAATCTCAAAGCATGACTGCCTGAGATCAAATCATGGCTTTGTTACTTCACCTGCTGCTGTGTGACCTTAGGTCAGTTATTGAAGATATCCCCGCCTCTGTTTCTCATCTATTCAATGGGTAAAGTAATAGTACCTCTCTCATGAAGATTTAAAAGGTCGACGGATGTATGTAAAATAC